>NC_140601.1:2313323-3513323 GCF_057381915.1 Diplotaxodon limnothrissa | reverse complement strand
TATCCAACTGGAAATAAAACTTAGCCCCATAAAATATACCCGGGCTACAATTACCTTAGCTTTAGTAATAGTGTGAGTCACTTGGAGCATTTTTTGAACAAGATATGTCTTCCACTGTGCTTCGCTAGCATAGCTATAACCTTAGCTATTAGCTGAGGCTTCTAAAGTAGTGGTTTCTAAGCCACGTGGTTGGTGGTTGTTTAAATATTTTTGAGACGTTTAAATTGAGATTCTGGTGTTTCTGGGAAAATACATGTATATTTAAAAATCAATTCAGGATTTTAATGAATCGATATCACCTTATTAAAGCTAAAATCTATTTTAATCAATAAATCAATATTGAAACCCACTCCTAACTCATAGTGAAATGTATCGCTGCATGTTCTCCTTACATTGCTGGCTATACCAGTAGTATCCAAGGAAATATGTGTTTTACAGATAATTCAGAAAATTTCTACCAAAATTGTGGTCATGTTAGGAGAGATGGCATCCATCGCACTTTAAAACAGGCACTGAAGATGGCGCCAGCAGTATGCACGGCGACACGTCTGTCAACTCTATTAGCTTTGCTTTGGCTTTTGCTAGCCTTATCCTTTTCTATTTTATATTAAATGCCCTCGCTCTGCGTGTGTACTACCGCCAGTTACTGTACTCTTAGAAATCAAAGCATCGTATGACCTGGCTCTTAAACAAACGGAGACAGGAGATGATTATGGGCCTCCTCCACCACTTTTTGAGCCCTGTATCCCGGTTTATCTGTGCCAACACTCCTACACCACTTCCTGGAAGAAGCGCCCGAGGAAACGAGGAAAGCGGGCTGGTACACTCATTAAAGTCCGAGCTCTTCTCCGTGCTTCTCGTGG
Source organism: Diplotaxodon limnothrissa (assembly GCF_057381915.1). Classification (NCBI taxonomy): domain Eukaryota; kingdom Metazoa; phylum Chordata; class Actinopteri; order Cichliformes; family Cichlidae; genus Diplotaxodon; species Diplotaxodon limnothrissa. Next base: position 3,512,460 of record NC_140601.1, on the reverse strand, counting down.
AACTACTGGACCAGCAGAGTGCATCTTTAGATGGATCCTGCCTGTTGTCCCTGGAGCTCCCACGACACTTGATCTCCCGCTCTCAGCATTCTATTTCCCTAAGCGGCCCCGGACCCGTGGATGCAGTGTGGACCACAGAAATCTTCGCACACTTAACCGAGCTGGAACATCTGATGTTAGGATCTACACACATCAAATGGCTCTACTAAATGTAAGATCATTAGCAAACAAGATGTTTGTATTAAATGACTTCCTAAAGTCACAACAGTTGGATTTTCTGTTTCTGACAGAAACATGGCTTCAACCCGGTGAGTCTGTAGCTTTGTTAGAACTGGTTCCTCCTAATTTCTCATTCTTCAGCCTCCCTCGGTCCTCTGGTAGGGGGGGAGGCTTAGCCACCGTGTTCAACGCTCGATTTCATTGCCATCAAACATTACAGCACGACTCATTTTCTAGTTTTGAACTCCAGCTGTTTGAGTTACACCTGAACTCTGCTGCGCCTTTGCTGTGTGCCCTCATATACCGCCCTCCCAAGTTTAATAAGGATTTTATCAAAGAGTTTTCAGGTTTTATGGCTGGAATCGTTCTTAAATTCAACAGTTTTTTAATCCTTGGTGATTCTAACATCCATGTCTGCTGTGACTCTTAACTTTTGGTCAAGGACTTTTTAAATATTATTGACTCTTTTAACTTGACCCAGTGGGTTACCGGTCCCACGCATGAAAAAGGTCACACACTGGACTTGGTGCTCTCCCCCAGGCTGGATGTGTGCATCACGGAAATATCTGAGTTGCGCATCTCCGATCATCTTCCTGTGTTGTTCACTCTAACGCTGCGCTGCTCGGTAGATAAGCCGTACGTCCCAGCGCGCAAAAAGCGAGCGCTTAATACTCTAACAGTGCCCGCTTTTTCTGCTGCCTTTATGGATTCTGGAATAATGATCTCCAACTGTAAAAGTGTTGAGGACCTTTCGGACATTCTTCATTCTACCTGCACTGATATCTTGGACTCTATTGCTCTGCTCAGGACTGTGCGCGCTAAGCATTTATCAGAGCCGTGGTTGAATGAACATACGTGCTCCCTCAGACGTGACTACAGACGTGCTGAAAGGAGATGGAAAAAGGACAGATTGCACGTTTCCCTACAGATTTTAAGGACTCGTCTTTCTGCTTACCAAGAAGCTTTAAAAACTGCAAAGACACAGTTTGTCTCAAACTTAGTGTCAGTAAACAGTCACAGGCCTCAGGTACTTTTTAACGTTCTTAATCGCTTTCTTAGTTCACGTGATAATGCTGGAGTCATTTCTTCACCAAGTATGTGCGATGATTTTTTAGCATTTTTTAATGACAAGATCCTATCGATTAGGGCCCTTGTCTCGTTGTCTGCTGCCTCAGATCCGAGTCTTTCTCCTGTGTGCTCAGCTGTCTTAGAGCAGTTTGATCCAGTCTCACTTAATGACTTGACCGGGGTAGTTAGTAACCTAAGATCATCACTGCCCCTCTGATTGTCTCCCCCCCGAGCTTGCTTAAAAGCACTTTTTTTTTTTTTTTTTTTTTTTTTGAAGTGAAGCTTAAAAGCACTTTTAATACTGTTGGGCCTTTCATCCTGAGATTAATTAATGCTACAGGCTGCGTCCCATCATGCTTTAAACAAGCAATAGTTTAGCTCTTCTTAAAAAACAAAACCTGGACCCAACTAATCTGTCCAACTACAGGCCTATCTCAAAGCTTCCTTTTCTATCTAAAGTCTTGGAGAAAGTGGTCTACCTACAGTTGCAGGCCCACCTTGATTTTAATATGATCTCTGAAAAATTTCAATCTGGTTTTAAATCACTACATACTACTGAGATGGCACTTTTAAGGATTTTTAACGATATTCTTTTAACTCTGGACTCTGGCAGCCCTGCTGCCCTTTTATTGCTGGACTTGTGAGCAGCTTTTGACACGGTTGACCATGACATCCTGTTATCACGGCTAGAATTTCATGCTGGCCTAAAAGGATCTGCCCTACAGTGGTTTCGGTCCTATTTGTCAGAAAGGTTTTTTCATGTCAATATGGGCCCCCACAACTCCAAAATAGCCCCTCTTAAATACGGTGTACCTCAAGGCTCTATTTTGGGTCCTGCCCTGTTCGCACTTTATTTGTTGCCATTGGGCTCCATCTTCTCGCGGTACAGCATTTCATTTCACTGTTTTGCTGATGATTTGCAGATTTATCTACCTTTAAAAGCAGGGTCAGACCATCCGCAGCTCCTATTACGCTGCCTTGATGATGTCAAACAGTTGTTGTCATTAAATTTTTTAAAGCTAAATGAAAATAAAACTGAGGTTGTCATTTTTGGCAACTTTAATCATATTGACACAACTCTGGGCGCCCTTTCCTCGTATTGTAAAACACATGTAAAAAACCTCGGTGTCTACATTGATGGTTCTTTTAAATTGAATAAGCAGGTGAGTGCAGTAGTTCAGTCCTGTTTTTTCAGTTAAGACAGCTAGCCAAGGTAAAGCCATACCTCTTTTTCTTACTTGCAGATTAGACTACTGCAAATCATTGTATTATGGTCTAGATCAGGCCACCATCCATCGTCTTCAGATGGTTCAAAATGCAGCTGCTCGCCTGCTAACTGGTACCAAATGGAGAGAGCATATAACCCCAGTTTTAGCTTCTTTACACTGGCTTCCTGTTTCCTACAGGATCCAATTTAAACTTTTACTTTTTGTTTTTAAGTCACTTAATGCCCTTCGAGCCCCTCCTTACCTGTCTGAGCTCCTCTCTGCCTATGCTCTTGCAAAAACCACGAGGTCTAGCTCAAGACTAATGCTGTCCATCCCACGGACTAATCTCAAATCTTGTGGTGATAGATCCTTCTCTGTGGCAGGTCCCAGACTTTGGAATAGTCTCCCCTTAAATATTAGATTTGCACAAACACTTGAGCAATTTAAATCATTACTAAAGACACATTTCTATGCCCTGACTTTTAACACACTATGACCCAAGCATTTTGGTCTTATTTGAATTAGTTTAGTTATTGTTTTAATTCTTTTATTGTCCTTTTATTGTTTTTTATTGTTATTATTGTATTACATTATTGCTTTTTAATACCATTTTTATATTGTTAAGCACTTTGTGCAGCATCGGCTGTTTGAAATGTGCTATATAAATAAATTTGACCTTGACCTTGACCTTGACTTTTAGCTAGAGCAGCATTCATTTCTAGAAATCTGGCCAAATTTATTAAATCCCCCAGTATGTGACAATGATAAGTGGAAGAGATTGGATGGATGGATGAACCAGGAAGGAGGCTTCCATTCTTTGCACACCAGGAGCCTAAAATCTGTGCAAATATTTCATGTGTTAAAAAAAAATTTTCAGAGTCAACTGTTTTTAATGCAGCTTTGATTTCACTGGATGAATATGTGGCATTTATTTATTTATTTTTTAACCTAGCCTGATTTTTCAGATCTGTGTAAACAGATCTGACTACACAGACGGCTGTATTTGGCAACATTTGCACTTGTAGCTCAAAACACACTCCAGTACTCAATACACATACCTCAGATGCACAGCTAGACACAGCTCTGGGTCAGTGGGGCTCTGAAATTATTTCTCTGTGTCCTCAGATGTGGTCCCAACACTTCCAAGAAGAGTTCAAAGTGCCCTCTGACATCGTAAAATATGTATGAAAGTGGTGGTGATACAGCTTGTCTCAAACCACCAGCTGCTGCCTTCTCCTGAGATTCAGATGAACTCAGACTCACAGTTTCTTCCTTTCTTGTTTAAACAGAACAGCAGGACCATCTCATCATTGCTTGATATCAACTTTATTTTTATTTTCCAGCTTATTTTTTATTTTTATTTCCCCCCCTAAAACCTCATGCCCTCAGGAACTGTGTCTGCTCCCAAATCACCAACAAAGAAACCAAAAATTTGCAAAAAATAATTAGGGAACAAAAGTTCACAAAAAAAGCAGTAAAGCATTCTCAGCTTCACCAAAGAGTAAAACTGTCCAGTCTGAATTACTAAATATTATGTCACACAGGACTGAACGGACTCAGGTGCAGACACAGCTTGGAAAACAAAAGTTCACAATTTATTTACACAATCATCCGGGTGCAAGAATATTTACAAGTGGGGTTCCAGGGCTCCGGGGAGGAAAGGGGAAGGAAATCCACACACACAAATCTTCAGTAGTTGCTGATCTAATCTCTTCTCCGCTCAGACATGCTCCGTAACTCTCTCCTCAGACAGCACTCCTCTTCTGCCACTCACACCTTTCAGCTCTCACACTCCAGTCCACATTACTGCACAAGGGGTCCAGGGAAGGAAACACGAACAGGTCCAGGGAATCTACGCACAGAAGCGAGTGTTAACACTACACCAAGCAATCGCAAAAGGAAACTTACACTTAGCCGGGCTTTACGAACTCAGGGGGTTCAACATTCCATTGATGAGCTGCTCCAAGCTGTAACCTTAGATAGCCATCCATCCATCCATTTTCTTCTGATTTATCCGGGGCCGGGTCGCGGGGGCAGCAGCCTAAGCAGAGAAGCCCAGACCTCCCTCTCCCCAGCCACCTCCTCTAGCCTATCCGGGGGAACACCAAGGCATTCCCAGGCCAGCTGAGAGATATAATCTCTCCAGCATGTCCTGGGTCTGCCCCGAGGCCTTCTCGCGGTGGGACATGCCCGGGACACCTCACCCAGGAGGCGCACAGGAGGCATCCTTATCTGATGCCCGAACCACCTCAACTGGCTCCTTTCGATGTGGAGCAGCAGCGGCTCTACTCTGAGCCCCTCCCGGATGGCCGAACTTCTCACCCTATCTCTAAGGGAGAGGCCAGCCACCCTTCGGAGGAAGCTCATTTCTGCCGCTTGTATCCGTGATCTCGTTCTTTCGGTCACTACCCATAGCTCGTGGCCATAGGTGAGGGTAGGGACGTAGATCGACCGGTAAATTGAGAGCTTCGCTTTTACACTTAGCTCTCTCTTCACCACGACGGACCGGACCTTGCGGAGCACATCACCCACCGGGAATGAGTCCGACTTATTGCCGGCAATGCAACGGTTGTACAGTGGGGCAAAAAAGTATTTAGTCAGCCACCGATTGTGCAAGTTCCCCCACTTAAAATGATGACAGAGGTCAGTAATTTGCACCAGAGGTACACTTCAACTGTGAGAGACAGAATGTGGAAAAAAAATCCATGAATCCACATGGTAGGATTTGTAAAGAATTTATTGGTAAATCAGGGTGGAAAATAAGTATTTGGTCAATAACAAAAATACAACTCAATACTTTGTAACATAACCTTTGTTGGCAATAACAGAGGTCAAACGTTTACTATAGGTCTTTACCAGGTTTGCACACACAGTAGCTGGTATTTTGGCCCATTCCTCCATGCAGATCTTCTCGAGAGCAGTGATGTTTTGGGGCTGTCGCCGAGCAACACGGACTTTCAACTCCCGCCACAGATTTTCTATGGGGTTGAGGTCTGGAGACTGGCTAGGCCACTCCAGGACTTTCAAATGCTTCTTACGGAGCCACTCCTTTGTTGCCCGGGCGGTGTGTTTTGGATCATTGTCATGTTGGAAGACCCAGCCTCGTTTCATCTTCAAAGTTCTCACTGATGGAAGGAGGTTTTGGCTCAAAATCTCACGATACATGGCCCCATTCATTCTGTCCTTAACACGGATCAGTCGTCCTGTCCCCTTGGCAGAAAAACAGCCCCATAGCATGATGTTTCCACCCCCATGCTTCACAGTAGGTATGGTGTTCTTGGGATGCAACTCAGTATTCTTCTTCCTCCAAACACGACGAGTTGAGTTTATACCAAAAAGTTCTACTTTGGTTTCATCTGACCACATGACATTCTCCCAATCCTCTGCTGTATCATCCATGTGCTCTCTGGCAAACTTCAGACGGGCCTGGACATGCACTGGCTTCAGCAGCGGAACACGTCTGGCACTGTGGGATTTGATTCCCTGCCGTTGTAGTGTGTTACTGATGGTGACCTTTGTTACTTTGGTCCCAGCTCTCTGCAGGTCATTCACCAGGTCCCCCCGTGTGGTTCTGGGATCTTTGCTCACCGTTCTCATGATCATTTTGACCCCACGGGATGAGATCTTACGTGGAGCCCCAGATCGAGGGAGATTATCAGTGGTCTTGTATGTCTTCCATTTTCTGATGATTGCTCCTACAGTTGATTTCTTCACACCAAGCTGCTTGCCTATTGTAGATTCACTCTTCCCAGTCTGGTGCAGGTCTACAATACTTTTCCTGGTGTCCTTCGAAAGCTCTTTGGTCTTGGCCATGGCGGAGTTTGGAGTCTGACTGTTTGAGGCTGTGGACAGGTGTCTTTTATACAGATGATGAGTTCAAACAGGTGCCATTCATACAGGTAACGAGTGGGGGACAGAAAAGCTTCTTACAGAAGACGTTACAGGTCTGTGAGAGCCAGAGATTTTCCTTGTTTGAGGTGACCAAATACTTATTTTCCACCCTGATTTACCAATAAATTCTTTACAAATCCTACCATGTGGATTCATGGATTTTTTTTCACATTCTGTCTCTCACAGTTGAAGTGTACCTCTGGTGCAAATTACTGACCTCTGTCATCATTTTAAGTGGGGGAACTTGCACAATCGGTGGCTGACTAAATACTTTTTTGCCCCACTGTATAGGGATCGAATGGCCCATAGCAATGGGCCAGACACCCCATACTCCCGTAGCACCTCCCACAGGACACCCCGAGTGTCACAGTTGAATGCCTTCTCCAAGTCCACAAAACACATGTAGACTGGTTGGGCAAACTCCCATGCACCCTCAAGTATCCTTGAGAGGATAAAGAGCTGGTCCAGTGTTCTGCAACCAGGACGAAAACCGCATTGTTCCTCCTGTATCTGAGGTTTGACTAGCGGATGAACTCTCCTTTCCAGCACGCTGGCATAGACTTTCCCAGGGAGGCTGAGGAGTGTAATCCCCCTGTAGTTGGAACACACCCTCCGCTCCCCCTTCTTAAAGATAGGGACCACCACCCCGGTCTGCCAGACCAGGGGTACCGCTGGTGTGTCAACCAGGACAGCCCTACAACGTCCAGAACCTTCAGGAACTCAGGGTGGACCTCATTCATACCAAGGGCTCTGCCACCAAGGAGTTGTTTAACTGCCTCAGTGACCTCGCCCCCGGAAATTGGCTGGTCATTCCCCTCATCCCCAGACTCTGCTTCCTCCTCAGAAAACGTGTCAGTGGGATTAAGGAGGTCCTCGAAGTATTCCTTCCACCACCCGACAATTTTCTCAGTCAAAGTCAGCAGTGCTCCGCCAGCACTATACACAGTGCAGGCAGAGCACCGCTTTCCCCTCCTGAGACGCCTGACGGTTTACCAGAATCTCTTCGAGGCAGTCCAAAAGTCTTTTTCCATGGCCTCTCCAAACTCCTCCCACACCCGAGTTTTCGCTTCAGCCACTGCCCGAGCTGCATTCCGCTTGGCCTGTTGGTACCTGTCAGCTGCCTCCGAAGTCCCACAGGCTAACCAAACTCAATAGGATTCCTTCTTCAGCCTGGTGGCTCCCTTCACCTCTGGTGTCCACCATTTGGTTCGGGGATTACCACCACGACAGACACCAACCACCTTGCGGCCACAGCTCAATGCAGCAGCTTCGGCAATGGAGATGCTGAACATGGTCCATTCCCTCGGAATGCTGTTGAAGCTCTGCCGGAGGTGTGCATTGAAGATCTCATGGACTGGGGCCTCTGCTAGGCATTCCCAGCACACCCTCACTACGCGTTTAGGTGCACCGGGTCTGTCCAGCGTCCTCCCCCGCCACCTGATCCAACTCACCACCAGGTGGTGATCAGTTGACAGCTCAGCCCCTCTCTTTACCCGAGTGTCGAGAACATATGGTCGCAGGTCCGGTGATATGATTACAAAATCGATCATCGGCCTGCGGCCTAGAGCATCCTGGTGCCACCTGCACTTATGGACACTCTGTGGCACGTTATGGCCAAACTGTGATTTTGCACAGAAGTCCAATAACAAAACACCTCTCATCCACCAGGAAGAACCCCAAAGTACAGGCAGCAAGCCGAGGGGATATTTGAATATCCACCCCAGCCCGCCGCCTGTCACCAGGGGCAACTCCAGACTGAGAAAAAGTCCAGCCCCTCTCCAGGAGACTGGTTCCAGAGCCCAAGCCATACGTAGAGGTGAACCTGACTATATCTAACCGGTACCTCTCAACCTCACTCTCAACCTCACACACTAACTCAGGTCTCCTTCCCGACGAGAGAGGTGACATTCCATGTTGCAGTTGCCAGTCTTGGTAGCCGGGGATCAGTCCGCCAGGGCCTCCGCTCCTGGCCGCTGCCCAGCACACAATGCACTCGACCCCTACAGCGCCTCCTGCGCGTGGTGGGCCTGTGGGAGGATGGGCCGATGTCCCCTTTTCGGGCTGTGCCCGGCCGGGCCCCATGGACTAAGGCCCGGCCAACAGACGCTCACCCTCGGGCACCCTCGACGGGCCTGTCTCCAGGGCAGGGCCCCGGTAACCCTATTCCAGGCAGGGTAAACTATTACCTTGATGTTTTCCTCATAAGGGTCTTCTGAATCGCTCTTTGTCTGGTCCCTTACCCAGGACCAATTTGCCATTGGAGACCCTACCAGGGGGCAAAAGCCCCCTGACAACATAGCCCCTGGGATCCCTGGGACACACAAACCCCTCCACCACGATAAGGTAGGAGAGGACCTTAAATAGCGGCCAGGGAAAACAGGAACTAATTAACGGCAGGTGCAGATCACCTGAGTTCTGCCCAGGCAGACAGAGAAGAGTGAAGGAAAGAGAGGAGGAGAGAGAGGTATGGAGAAACAACAAAAACAACACTGTGGCCCAACGTGAGCCAGCTGGAGAGACATGGGGACCATGACAGTACCCCCCCTTCAACATGAGCCTCCTGCACTGAAAAAAAGGGACTGGCCATCTCTTGGATTTATGTAAGCATCTTGCATGTATTTAACACAATTGCCTCATGTTTTAAAGTTAAATGTAACTATATAGTGTAAAAACTACATGATATGCAGAAAGGGTGTATTAAATTGTTCATATCATGTTCAGGTGAAGTAAGTCAATAAGATAGCAACGTTAAATCTCGTGAAACCACGCGTGATTTCATCTCGCGGGCTTTGGATCGTGGTTTAAAAAAGGCATCCATCTCAGTGAAGTCGAGCAGCCAACTCTACGTTTTTGGTATGTCTTGATTTTTTGAATTAATATTTACCATATTTCAGCCAAATGTAGTTAAACGTCTAGAGTGTCGCCATGTAACATGCTAAAAAAGAGCCGTTAGCTTATTTGCTGTTTTATCTGTTGTCAAAGAATTGGCGCTTTTTCATTTGAATTTGTCTTTGGCACAAGAGCCGTAATATCACATTAAACCTAATTATGAGGCACTCATAACATAATTTGGTTTTCTGTGTGAATAGATTTGCCAACTGACTCTTCAGTTACATTGTGTATTTACTGCACCATGGTGTTAGTGAGATTTTGGACATTGAACAGCTTTAGCTAATATCATCAGCGGCATTATGCTAGCTTACATCCCTACCCCTCCTGCCCTCACCTGCTGTCCTTTTGTTTTTGTTTTTGTTTTTTTTGCTGCACATTGAGAGACGACCTCTATTCTGCATTTCACCAGGAGTCAGCTGATGGATTGTGGGTTCAAGGTGTTATGGTAAGAAAGTATATTCTATTTTCGTTTCTGTAACTTAATTATAATAGGTTTTTTATAATTATTAGGTGCATGCATACTCACCCTATTAATACAACTGAGAAATCCAAAATCTGCCATAGGTTTAACTTATACCTGTATGTATTGCCAGAAAGGTGATTACTGGACTCGCATTAATGCACACTTGAACTGAAATGAGGTTGTAACTTGTGGGTTGTTGGGTTGCAAATCAGAAACAAACATCTTTGGATTTTTTTTAATCCCATAAGATCTGGAAACACAGTTTTTATTCAACAAAACATTACTGATTAACCAAGCACAGTGCCTGCTGTTATTTCAAAATAATTTTATGTCATTTCAGATAAAATGCAGCATTCCAGTGCATCCCAACCATGCCTTTACAGTCAAGGTTTCTGACGGAGCTGAGTTTCTCTCTGACAGTCTGCTGAAAGTGTTTGCAAAGTGATCGGGGGAACAGGGCACAAAGCTGTAGCTGCCATTATGACAGTAAGAACTTTAAAATTCTTTAACTACAAAGTGTATATGTATTGCATTAGGTCAGTAAAAGATTTTTATGCTACATCCATTGAAACAGTCAACTATTACCTGTGAGTAATGATTCCACTAAAAGGATGCCATAATTTTCGTCATGCATTTACTGGCCCACTGAGAAAAAATTATCTTTTTTTAAAAATAAATGTTCTGGAAACTATATATCCATAAAGTTGATGTCAAACAGGAACTTTTGATATTGCTTTGTAGATGCTGGTGTTGCATGTTGACTGGTTTAAAAAGTCAAGAGTTTTTGTCTGGGATCATTTTCTTCTGTGCTACTGAAAAGTTCACAAATCTTTGTTTTCTTTGTTATAATACTCAAGGATGACATTAATGCTTGAAGTCCCTCATCAAAGTGCTCCGCATCTGTGTGAAAGACAATTGCAACATCTTGGTGCAGGAGTTCATGGTGAGTGTTTTATGAGTAGATTGTGGATTTGCAACATTTAAAAATGCATTTAGTTATCCACTTGATCCTCATTGGACTGGTTAGGACCAGTAGTCCTCTTTAATAATTTGAAGTTCACATGAGGCCTGGTAGTGAACTCGGCCGCCGGCCCTTGAGGCCCCACCCCCACCCCTGTATTAGGGGTCACATCAGTGTGAAAAAAACTTTAAATTTGTCATTCTAATGAACAAAGGAAAATCCCACCAGTATTTACATTAGCTTTTGTTTGAAAAAAAAAAAAAAAGACCAACTGACCAACAGCTAACCAAATTGTGGGGCTGAAAGTCTAAATTCTAACATCTTCTGAGTGACATAACCTGGATTTCTGATGGGCCGGTGTCTTTCTAACAAAAACTAATGTAAAGCATTTGAAATTATTATGTTTTTCACCCTCTCTTAGAAACTCTGTTAGACCATGAATGGCAGCATGGCAGGCCACTCTTTGGCTATAGCTATTTACTATGTTGCTTGCATTGGTTTAAATTACTCTAACATTAGAACTGGTAGATTCAAAAGAGATGAGCTTAAAAAGGAATCTTAAAGAAATGTTTTGTGTTTAACCAGGACTTGCCTGAGGCCACTGCACAGATTGAGAAAACCACAATGAACATCTGTCTCCAGAGATGCGCCAGGCAATGACTTTTCTGATGTTGTTCTTCAAGATCTGGATAACGTGACCTTTGCAGTAGCCATGCTGTTTGGACCTTTTTTATTCCTTCAACATGAGTTACCCATCACAACTCTGCTACACTTTTGAGGTGATTCAAAGGGTGGTAATGGAGTTGGATGCAACTCAGCTCTCAAGAAAAGCTCACAACTAAGACAAAACTGCTCCTGCAACGAAGCTCACTGTTATGCATGTGAGGTGACCAGCTCTAGGTGAGAGGACATTTAAATCTCACACTTGTTCTGCTGCATTTTTGAAGCTCAATTCCAGGAACGGATCGCAGGGTTCATTTTTATATACTCTGCAACTGCCATGAGGACGAGCTGTTTTTTGTTGTTGTTTGTTTTTCCTTTTGCTCTGTACAAGTTCTGTTTGTCTGTTTGGCAGCATTTTTAAATTTCTCTTTGTATTTTTTCTTTCTTTTACTAGTGAAGAGATGTAGCGTGAACAGTTATACAGTCTAAATATCCCATATGGGTCGTGTGAAATGGTATTTTCAGTTTCATTCAGTTGAAGTAAAGAACGTTGAATATTTCTAAGTGTGCTGTTTTGAACCAAGATGTCACAGTATGATCAGTGCTGTATTTTTTGACAGTCACTGTATCAATGTTATTTTTGCGTCTCTTGAATAAAGGTTTTGACCTGCAAGTGCTAATTTCTTTAGTTATTGGGGTAAAATGGGTAGTGTTAATAGGAAGGTGTTTGCCAATTCAGTAACCTAATTTAATGTTAATGGAAACTAACATTACCTCAAATTGTTTAGTTATAATTGTTGTTTAACTGAATCTTGATGTCAGAGGCCTTAAATAGAATGTTTTGTATTGTTCTTTCCCAACATTTTTCAAAAGAAACAGTCTAATTTCTTTGCTGCGATTGATTCCAGAGAACACGGAAGAACTGACATTATTTAACTGTTGATTTATATAGATTCAGTAGAGGAGTAATGTCAGTTTAATTCTTTACCTACTGCAGTGAAATTAGACATGTTGTTTTGAAAGGTTACTGGTGGATGCCAGCAACCATCTTGGAAGAGAACAATACAATCTGTTATAAGGCCTCCATTTGAAAATTGTGTATTTGATACTAGAATATAATAGCAAAATGTAATTTGAAGATAACATGTAGTATTTAAGTGACCAAGTAGTATTGGGTAAAAGTTATTGAATGGTGTTGGGATAAAGTGAGAAAATTGTGAAGGATTAAAATATTTCAAGAGCTCAAATTACTTCATCAAAACATGTTTAAGTCACATTTTATCAACACAAATTGCACAGGTTTATTGAACATGAATAAATTGTGTTAATTTAACTCAATTGTTTAAGTTGCTGCCAAAGCAAAACATCTGTGTGCAACAAATGTCCACCATTGAATTAAGTAAATCCAACAACATATTTTTTTCAGTGTGGTGACCCAGGATGGAGATGTGTTGCACCTTGTGAGGCAAATGGTGTGCAATGGGCCTTGTAATCGGAAGGTTGCCGGTTCAAGCCCCGGCTCGGACAGTCTAGGTTGTTGTGTCCTTGGACAAGACACTTCACCTACCGCCTACTGGTGATGGCCAGAAGGGCCGATGGCACAATATTGCAGCCTCGCTTCTGTCAGTCTGCCCCAGGACAGCTGTGGCTACAACTGTAGCTTGCCTCCACCAGTGTGTGAATGTGTGTGTGAATGGGTGGATGACTGGGTGTGTAAAGCGCTTTGGGGTCCCTAGGAGGGACTAGTACAGGCCATTCCATTTACCATGCAAATTGATTGTTGCTGCAGTTGTCCAGGTGGCTGGTCTCCACCTGGTCGACCATCCTGGAGGTGAACATGCTGGATGTGGCGGTCTTGGGCTGGTGTGGTTACATGTGGTCTGCGATTGTGAGGCCAGTTGGATGTACTGCCAAATTCTCTGAAACGCCTTTGAAGATGGCTTATGGCAGAGAAATGAACATTCATTTCACAGGCAACAGCTCTGGTAGACAGCAAATTGCACGCTCCCTCAAAAACTGCGACATCTATAGCATTGTGCTGTGTGATCAAACTACATATTTCAGAGTGGCCTTTTATTGTGGTAGTCTAAGGCACACCTGTGCAATATTCATGCTGTCTAATCAGCACCTTGACATGCCACACCTGTGAGGTGGGATGGATTATCTCGGCAAACGAGAAGTTCTCACTAACACAGATTTAGACAGATTTGTGAACAATATTTGATAGTAATGGGTCCTTTGTATATGTAGATAATGTTTCAGATCTTTAAGTTCAGCTCATGAAAAATGGGAGCAAAAACAAAAGTGTTGTGTTTATAATTTTGTTCAGTGTATAGGGAGTGCAGAATTATTAGGCAAGTTGTATTTTTGAGGAATAATTTTATTATTGAACAACAACCATGTTCTCAATGAACCCAAAAAACTCATTAATATCAAAGCTGAATGTTTTTGGAAGTAGTTTTTAGTTTGTTTTTAGTTTTAGCTATTTTAGGGGGATATCTGTGTGTGCAGGTGACTATTACTGTGCATAATTATTAGGCAACTTAACAAAAAACAAATATATACCCATTTCAATTATTTATTTTTACCAGTGAAACCAATATAACATCTCCACATTCACAAATATACATTTCTGACATTCAAAAACAAAACAAAAACAAATCAGCGACCAATATAGCCACCTTTCTTTGCAAGGACACTCAAAAGCCTGCCATCCATGGATTCTGTCAGTGTTTTGATCTGTTCACCATCAACATTGCGTGCAGCAGCAACCACAGCCTCCCAGACACTGTTCAGAGAGGTGTACTGTTTTCCCTCCTTGTAAATCTCACATTTGATGATGGACCACAGGTTCTCAATGGGGTTCAGATCAGGTGAACAAGGAGGCCATGTCATTAGTTTTTCTTCTTTTATACCCTTTCTTGCCAGCCACGCTGTGGAGTACTTGGACGCGTGTGATGGAACATTGTCCTGCATGAAAATCATGTTTTTCTTGAAGGATGCAGACTTCTTCCTGTACCACTGCTTGAAGAAGGTGTCTTCCAGAAACTGGCAGTAGGACTGGGAGTTGAGCTTGACTCCATCCTCAACCCGAAAAGGCCCCACAAGCTCATCTTTGATGATACCAGCCCAAACCAGTACTCCACCTCCACCTTGCTGGCGTCTGAGTCGGACTGGAGCTCTCTGCCCTTTACCAATCCAGCCATGGGCCCATCCATCTGGCCCATCAAGACTCACTCTCATTTCATCAGTCCATGAAACCTTAGAAAAACCAGTCTTGAGATATTTCTTGGCCCAGTCTTGACGTTTCAGCTTGTGTGTCTTGTTCAGTGGTGGTCGTCTTTCAGCCTTTCTTACCTTGGCCATGTCTCTGAGTATTGCACACCTTGTGCTTTTGGGCACTCCAGTGATGTTGCAGCTCTGAAATATGGCCAAACTGGTGGCAAGTGGCATCTTGGCAGCTGCACGCTTGACTTTTCTCAGTTCATGGGCAGTTATTTTGCGTCTTGGTTTTTCCACATGCTTCTTGCGACCCTGTTGACTATTTTGAATGAAACGCTTGATTGTTCGATGATCATGCTTCAGAAGCTTTGCAATTTTGAGACTGCTGCATCCCTCTGCAAGATATCTCACTATTTTTGACTTTTCTGAGCCTGTCAAGTCCTTCTTTTGACCCATTTTGCCAAAGGAAAAGACGTTGCCTAATAATTATGCACACCTGATATAGGGTGTTGATGTCATTAGACCACACCCCTTCTCATTACAGAGATGCACATCACCTAATATGCTTAATTGGTAGTAGGCTTTCGAGGATGATGATGTGGACAAAATACTCATTTGCCTAATAATTCTGCACTCCCTGTATATAGTGCTTTCTACGCTACCTAAGCACACATGCTTCATTCACCCATTCACACTCGGTCATACAAGCTTTTTTTTTTCTTGGCAAGTGCTCTCTATCTAACATTCACACACATTCATACTCTAATGAATGCAGCAGAGAGCAATTTGGGGTTACCATCTTGCTCAAGAATATTTGGCATGTAGAATGGAATAGCCAGAGAAGCACAGTGTTGCAAGCCGTGTTTTTTTATTCACAGTGTTGCTTGGACTTCGAGTTTGCCCAGCTTTTCAGCTGCCCTCATCAACCCCTCACAACACACGGCTCTCCCATCAGGCTCCAGCATCCAACTTAAATGGGGAGATACAAACCACACACTGTCACAATGTCAAAGGCTGCAGGTTTGGGAGATTTGCTCCTTGCTGGCGCACATGTAGTGGGCCTTTATCCAAGCCAATGACAGGTACCAACCAGGAGTCCACAGAGACAGATGTGAGAAACCAATTCCTTTTGGGACAGGGAATCTTTGGGAGAGTGGGACAACCAGGCCTTTAGTTTCACTACCCACCCACCTCGCTTACCCCGGTATCTGTGAGACGTCCACCTGGTGAGAAGGAACATGACCCTGGACCTCGGTGGAGAAAGTTTTGCATGCATTGATCTAAAACAAAGCGTACTTATAAATATGCATATGCAGGAGTCTGTATTTCTGTCTCAGTCTTGACCCCAGCTAACTGTTGCTTCGTATGACTCTAGTCTGCGGTGTGTCTCGCAATACTTTGGAATGCTGGCCATGCTGAAGTATTTCATATCCCCTAAATGTCTGTAGAGTGGCCTCTCTCTCTCTCTCTCACACACACACACACACACGCACACGCACACGCACACACACACACACACACACACACACACACACACACACACACACACACTATAAAAGAATCTTGGCTAGACTTCAACATGGAGACAGACCTCCTGCACAGTACTGCCTTTACCCTTCACCAGAGTTTTAAGTATGTGTGTATATGTGCTTCTGTGTCTCTGTGTATATGTCATTTTTGGGCCTAGAGCCTGAGGCCTGTATAATAAGTGTCACTCTATCTGTCAATGCTATTCGCCAAATTTGAAGCAGCTCATTTTGTTCACTGTGGACTCTACACTTCTGCAGATATAATCAATTATTTTTTAAATCAAGTAATTCATTGCATTACTTTTAACATAACTAACAACTAGGGTTATAAATTATTTTTTCCATAATGACCCAGCCACCTTAAGAGTTTGAGTTGGTTGATAAGTGCTTTTTGAAAAACAGTACATCAAAACTACAATGCCTGGCTCTATTTGCCTCATAAACTTTAAATACCTACTCACCTAAGAGGCACCCTATTCAGACACCTGACCCACCACAGCTAGGTCTTTTTGATGCTGAGGAGCAGTGGTTCTGTTATGAGCTTTTTTTAAGCCTTAATCCAGAAACCGTTCAGGAGAATCTTATTATCAACGCTTTGAAAATAGCTACTCGCCGCTTGTGGCCATAAATGAGGAAAAAATATCAACCACTAAATTGATAATGCACCAATCTATTAAAAGGTAGATCTGCATCTATTATAATGAAGCTAATTACACACCCAGTGACCAGACTCAGAAAGCAGTGGATAGATTTTAAATGTTTATTTACTGTGCGCTGGCTGAAAGTTAGTGGGCTGATACAGGGGATATTCCACAGCTCCAAAGAATGATGCACAGGAGCTCTGCCAAAAGACACAGAGAGTTAGCAAATATCCAGCGGTGATAAGGTGCAAACAGAGGCGGGGGGAATTTACTGAGTTGGTCTTTCTTAAATAGCTGGCTTACAAAGGCATGGAGAGAGTGCTTGTGCAGCTTTTGACTGAACACAAATCTATGAATGATCCAGAGTAAGAGTGGGCAGGTCAGGGAACAGGTGAGTGCTTACTTTGAGAGCGTGCAAAGTTTGGATTCAGTCAAACATTTACAGTCTTGACTGAATGACTGGAAGCAGGAAAATATGAAGCAGGTGTAGGAAGGATGACACCCACAGAAGATCCCACTCAGGGGTGGGGCCAGTGCATTGTTAAAGAGACACAGTTAAAGATACACAGAAAACCAGTCTTCAAGGGCCACCAGCCACACCACAACAGCAGCAAAGGAGACCACAGACCAGCATAAACACCAGCAACTAGTTTAATATAATGGGACTGTTGACCACTCAAGGCACATTTTTGAAGTCATTATACAATATTAAATGATATACGATATATCGACTTGCTTCCTAAATCATTTGGTGTCCATCATTGACAATAAGCAGAGAAGTCTTTGTCCTGCTAGGTTTTTGTGGCAGTAGTCTTACCATGGACCTACAGACTATTAAAAAGTTTGCAGATGAATGATTTTGTAGGTTTTGCATGCAGCTGTGATAGCACTGAGGCTCTGCCAAGCTCAACACACACAAGGAATAATAATTGCATCTTCATAAGTACCAACAGAATGCTGAGGTGTACAATTGTAAATGGCTTCATTAAATGCAACGCATGCATGAATTCACTCTAGAATGCCCGGAACAATGATACTCTGTTTTGTTCAGATGTGGGTGATGTAGGATTGAAGACATATATTGCATCAACATAATTGATGGCATAAATGACATATTAATGTAATATGTCATTTAGAAAAAAATAAGAAAAAAGTGTGATGATGAATGAGCCAGTTTAAAAGGTAGCTGGTTAGTTTGACAGGCCACCAGGGTCAATGACCTGCAGTCCAACAGTATATAATGTTTATGTGACCTTCAGTTTCAGTTCCTCATCAAAATGTGTTGTAGCATTAATAAGTTATGGCAGATATTTTTCCTTTGTTTTCTTTCAATCTAAGGGCAAAATGGTTAATAAGAGATAAGATAAACCTTTATTAACTCCTGGAAAGTGGGAAATTTTTTGGTCAAGGCAGAAAGTACAAGTTAAGAGCATTAAAAATGAATAGCCCTGAAAATGAAACATTAAAAAATTAGATCCCTGCCTCTGCTAAATTATTTATATCCCCACTGGGGATAGAAACATACCATAGAAACATTCCCACTTTGTGTTGACCACATACCTGATTGCTGAAGTTAGGTTATTCAAAACCCAACTTGTAAAATACATTCAAACCTGTGCTATCTCACTGTTATTGAATGCAGTGAAATTACCATAAATGCATCTTACTTTTTTGGTGTCATTTTGATTTTCCCACGAACAACTGCAAAATACTGCATTACTGCAGAAACCCATGCTTAAATTATAGTAAATATTGTCAAATCTTGAGACTAAATTAGTTATCAAAAGCTTGCAAAATAACTTTTTCCCATCAAATCATAATTGAGTTTAACCGTGATAGCACCACAACAACCATGAAAGAATGAATATGCTAATGTTTTATTTTTGGAGTAAGAGTTTCAGCTGTGACTCTGTCCATAATTTCGTCGTACACGTACAATAACAATAAAGGGCTGTTCTTCCGTTCTTCAGTACTATTCTACACATATAACTTATTTGTATTATATAGCATTCTACAAAAGAACTAAAAACCAAACAAAAACAAAAACAAACTGTTGATGCAGTTTCTGTCACCTGGGGCCTGTTCTTCGTACCTCGCTAAGTAAGTTAGCTGGATTAGATTGTTGACGATTTCGCGTGATCTTGGATCGTTCGGTTCCCCGAAACTCATCCGGGACTTGCTGTCATAGCAACAGAGCCGTAAGCGTAAACCTGCTCGGGAGCAGGTTTACTTTATGTAAACAGGATTAGATCGCGGCCACGCAGGTATGTCCGCTTCATTTATACGAAAGCAACAGCGATATTCCACCACTGTTTCACCATAAATAAATAACATCAATGTAACTAAAGATAATGCAGCACTTGATCCTTTTATTGATGTCACACAGATACATACAGGTCATTTCCTAAAAAAGGGAAATGTACTATTAACATTCTATTACATGTATGTGATTATTACAGATGTAATTCATATTTCAGAGTAGTAATTGCAAATCACTTCGTGTAATCAAGATGAGAGACCACGGCTATAAAAGCGAAGGTGGATTTGGGAAGTCTGTCGCAGCCATGTCCTGTCCGTATACGCGAGCGAAGGTGCAAGATTGATAAGGAGAGTCCTCAGAATTCAGCGTATATTGCGGGACAGACAGGATCCTTTAGCTCAGCGCGACAGTGTGCTCATAGAGAGATATCGATTTTCCCGTGAGGGTATTATTTACTTAACCAACTTGTTGACGAGGGGGTGCAGGACCACCACCTGTCTTTTTTTTTGCTCTGCCCTTTTCTTGGTTGCTGTTATAAACAAACAGATTATTCCAGGGTCTCTTTCCAAGAGACGAAAAGCAATAAAAGTGATAAATATTACCATTCTGTAGAATATTCTTATATTCCACTTTTACTTGTTCCCATGTTCTAGTGGGTCCTGTTGTGGCTCTAATGTGAAAGGGGATATAATATAACAATATAATATAATGTAATATAATATTGGATAATATAGTGTAATATAATAAATCTATGAATAAATAATAAAGTGACTGAATAGTGGTATTGTCATGCGCTTTGGGTGCCTTGAAAAGCGCTATATAAATCCACTCCATTATTATTGTTATTATTGAATTACTTACGAGTTTAATTTGTCAGCAACTTTCTGCCAGCCCTCTCTCCTTGCTTTTGCAGCCTTTGCAGTGTTCCCTTGCGTTTTAATTAAACTCTGAAACTCCTGAAATCCCTCAATCAAGAGTTCTTGCTCTGCTGCTGGAAAATACCGAGCGCGCCCCTTCGACATTTTCGCCGACCAATCAGCGGGTTGCCGATCAATGTTTCTACTATCGATGCGTAGCCCCTTTTACGACACCCAGTGATGTCACATTACTGCGTCCAGCTGTACTAATCGTCAACAGCAGGTGTGTTCGGGGAACCGGATTAGCGAGCTCACGGTTAGCGCGATGGTTTGGTCTTGGATGTGTCATTTGATCTTGGATGTAGTGAGCGACGTACGAAGAACGGGCCCCTGGGCCCTATTTCAGGAAGCCGGTTTAGAAAACTCAGAGTGAAAAACGATACTCAGGGTTGAGTAACCCCGAACTGTCCAACTCGGAATATTCGGTTTCAGAAAGGCTGATAACAATTAGTTCAGTCAACGCGGAGTTGCTTTAACCCCAAGTTAAGCGCACGCACGAGGATACATAAAGCCCTGATTAGTGGAGCACAGATTAAGCGAGTCACCATGGAGACGGAGGGAAAGAAGGCGCGGTCAATGTATTTTACAGCGCTTGACGCCGAAATACTGATGGCAGTATATGCCGATAACATGCAAATTCCGCGGAAAAAAAGTAACACAGCCTCAGCTGCAAAAGAAAGGGAGCATGCATGGCAAAACAAAGCCGACAGAGTCAGTGCGTGAGTGTTAGTTTAAACATTGATCTAGGGATTTCCACCCATTTAACACGTTATTTTATTATATTTTATTTTATTTTTTATTTTATACATTTTATTTTGTGACGTGATGTGAGCGCAGGTGCAACCCAACAGGCCCCAAACGTTCCTGGCAGCAAGTACAAATGAAATATAAAAATATAGTCCAAACAGGTAAGGTGTAATTGTATTATGAGCCATAGTGCTTGGTCTGTTTGTCCCATGTAAATCAATTGCAGTTAGAGGCTACATTAATTTTCTTTCTGTAAGCACTTATTGAAATTATCTGAGCACATTACAAGTACATATTTGCTTACTCTGTATGCTCAAATGTGACCCGTTATAGCCAACAGAAAAAAAGCGGAGGCCCGAAAATCAGGTGGGGGTCCTCCACCACCACCACTCACAGAGGCTGAGCAGTTGGCCCTCAGCCAAAACAGTGGGCGCCCTGTGGCCGAAGGCATCTCTGCGGGGACATCCTCTGAGTCAATAACCCCGCAAGACACAAGTGCCTACATAGGGGGTAAATTCAAAATAATACATGATGTGCATACATCCTTTCTTCACAGTCACCTTTGCAGTGCTACTCATTCATCTGATAAACTCTTTACCATAATGGATTATTTTGTAGTGAAGTTATTTCCCTACTGATTTTGCCTTCCCTCAGTCTTGGTTGTCTTTGAGAGCATAATGACAATGACGTGTAAGGTGATTGGTATGTTTGTTAATTGCCATTTGGTCCCTTGTAAGTTATAAGTGACCTGTATAAACCTCATATTCTATCAGTTGATGGTGATGGTGTACTGCATCTGGTGCAGCCTCCTGTTGAGCCAGACCAACATGCAGTTGTGAGTAATAC
The DNA here is from genome assembly GCF_057381915.1 of Diplotaxodon limnothrissa. Lineage (NCBI taxonomy): Eukaryota > Metazoa > Chordata > Actinopteri > Cichliformes > Cichlidae > Diplotaxodon > Diplotaxodon limnothrissa. The sequence goes on along the minus strand of NC_140601.1, from coordinate 3,490,933 downwards.
TCCACAGATTATATGAGTTTACAGTAGAACAGCAATGTTGTTAATTTCTTTACTGCAGGAAAATAATGAAGAAACATTGACAGCTGTTACAGAGGAGGAAGCAACAGAGACACTTTATGAGGTTTACATCTTTTAATACTTTGTGTACAGGAAATACAGGCGACCAATAAAGCCAGGTGAACAAAAAATCTGTTTATTCTTCTTTCAACATGTTGAGGTGATGGGTCAAAAGAAATGATTGTGACATATGGTGTCTCTGACTGCGCTTCCATCTTGTATGTCCGTGGGAGGGTCAGGATGTTCATGGTTTGGATCACTGCTGATGTTTGGTTCAGAAGGACAGTGTTCTCCTCTAATTGTGGCAATGTTGTGAAGAATCACACATGCCACAATAATGTCACATGCCCTTTCTGGGGTGACCCTGAGTCTTTGCAGGCACTGTAACCGGGCCTTAAGCATTCCGATAGTCATTTCAATTCTGGCTCTTGTCCTGCAATTAGCCAGATTATATCGCTGCTGTGGGCCCGGTTCAGGGTCAGGGTAAGGGGTAAGCAAATAGGGTAAACATGGATACCCCCTATCACCAAGCAAGTAGCCAGTGAACTCTCCTAAGACAGAAGGATACACTTCAGTTCAAATGTCCCTGAAGCAATTGGTCTTTATATATTTTAAAGTATTCTCAACTCACCATGTCCAAATTTTGTGCTCAGTGTACATTCACGGAATATTTGTGAGTCATGGACAGAGCCTGGCCACTTGGCTTCCACATTTGTGATAATGTTGGCAGCATCACATATGATCTTCACAGTGCAGAGAACACAAATTAGCATCCATTACTATAATGAAATAATTTGTTAGTTTGAAATGCTACAGGGAACTATGTACCTGCACATTAATGCTGTGGAAAGACTTCCTGTTCACATAGTCTCCTTCATTTACTGAAGGAGCAATGATTGGAATGTGAGTGCCATCTGTACAGCCAATCACGCCTGGGAACCGTGAAAATAAATGTACAATTTAAGTAGTAGTTCAAGTATCACCACATCATGAATTAAGTTTTGGTCATCCTGATACCTGCAATTTTGTGGCATCCCTCTTTGATAAATCTTGTGGGTCTATGACCGGGGAACACCACAGACGAGTACAGGAGACGTTTCAGTGCAACTGTAACATTCCTGACTGCCCGACAGACGGTAGCCTTGGAAACGTGCTCAGCGTCACCAATATTATACAGAAAGCTCCCGTTTGCAAAAAACCGAAGTGCAATACAAATAATATGTACAGAACTGAGAGCATGTCCGCGATGTGTCACATGCGTAATATATGGCCTGAGGATGTTATCCAAATAACTTATAGATTGTGCTGAGAAACGGTAACGTTCGCACAGAAAATCATCAGGTAATGATAAAATGTCCACACGCGCTCTAATCACTCTCTCCCGGCGGAGAGCTCTGCGGAGAATTTGAGCTTCACGATCTACTGGCTCTTCAAGGAAGTGGCACGCCATGTCCGACACTTCCTACTGTCAGGTTTCCGACAAAGGGGCGGAGAACGTCAGGGTTAGTTGTAGTAAACCTGCTAGGGGGCAGGTTAGCTTCACGGCGTGTGTCGTCATAGTGACTCACTCAGGCTTCAGCTGAACTCGCTTTGTGAAACCGAAAACCCAGAGTTTTCGTTAACTCACGGTATACTTACTCAGATTTTGCTCTAAACCGGCTTCCTGAAATAGGGCCCTGGTGACAGAGGTCAGTAGAAATGATCGATTACTGTTGCCATCCTCTGAGCTGTATTTTCAGAGACGTGGTTACTGGTATGCTCTTATTTTGAAGGCAGCCTATTTTCCTGTAATTGTGCGCCTTGGCGTTCTTAATTGCCGGGACAGCCTCTGTTGACCCTCCGGATTTATCAGTTTCCATGTGACCGGGCTTTCATCCACACACACACACACACACACACACACAGGCCCTCCAAGGAGAAAGTACTGGACCTTGCCAAGAAGACAAAGGAGAGCGAGAGAGAGCGAGCGTGTGTTTTCAGCGACAGAAAGAGGGGAGCGCAGATACTGGGGAGCTTTCTTTTTTTTTTAATTCCACATTTTTTACGATTCTCGGATCATAAACACTTCAGGAGTTGCTCATATAAACATGCACTTACGAGGATTTTCTCTTTTACTGGCATACCTTCTCAACACCACGCTCGGCAGCGCATTGAGTCTCAACGACTATTATGAATACTACGAGCAGGAGCAGCTGGATGAGCCGGTGAGTGTGAAGCTGTTTGAAAGGAGCGCACGTCTCTGCTTACAGTAAAGTTTCAGCTGATGCAGTCACTGAGGACGTCCAGTGACTCAGAGATGGCGTTCCCACTGAATCACAGTATATTATCAACTTTGTTCACGCTGTGGATATTTAGGGATTAACGTGATCAGCTGAATATCTCATTCATTTTGCGTTCATGAAGGGATCAGGAATGAGGTGCAGGGTTCCCTATGTGACTCTGGTTCCTGTTGCTTAAGAATGCAGACAGTTGTCTTCACTGACATTTTGTTAGTTTAGAATAGACAGAACTCTACACAAGTGTCACTCATGCATGAAGATGTGTATCCGAACAATACAGCAATATCTAAAAAGTAAAATCGAGAGTGAATATAGAAAGAAAACCTTGTTGTTGCATTCTTTAACTGTGTTTTAAGCTAGGGTGGGAGTGGACTTCTAAAGACTATGAAATAATCCCGCTGTTGTCCAACTGAAAGTTAGTATGGATGAAAGATGGACTGGTGATCTCTCTCTGTCTTCTCTTGCCCCTGTTTTCTTAAAGATTCTGGGACCAAAAATCAGGAGAAAAGCAAGTTTATGATTTGCAGCCATTCAGACTTTGACTAGTTTAGTATTAGTATTTAAGAGACCTAGAATAAAGTGAAAGCTTAGAGGAGTCAATAATGTAAGTCTCACATGTAACTTTATTTACTGGTCTCTTAAAGGAAATAACTGCTCATCATAAGAGTTAACACCAATACTAACTATCCCAGCTGTTCACGCTGGTACAGCTGTTTTTCTGTTGACAACTATCTATATCCAACATAAACTTCTGCCAAATCCCAAACTCAGGGAGCAACCCACTGTGGTGACCTCTTGTGAGCAGCCAGAAGTAGCTTCTTCTCTTCTACGGTATGTGGGATATTGTTTGTTAGCCTAAAAGTTCACTTTTATTTTTAAATCAAGTTGAAGTCTTTGCATATTGCAGAGAATTTATTTGCACAAGTAACTGAATGGACAAGAATATTCAAGTTTTTTTGAAACACAAATGATCTCTTCATCTATTTGTGGGTGGGCTATGTTAATAATAATAATAATAATGGATACTTTATTGATCCCCATGGGGAAATTACTTGTTTTTCTCTGCATTTGACCCATTCACTCAGTGAAGCAGTGGGCAGCCCACTAAGCAGGTGCCCGGGGAGCAGTGTGTAGGGACGGTACCTTGCTCAGGGGTACCTCAGGGTAGCCGTTAAGTGGATTCGAACCGCCGACCTTCCGATCATGGGGCGACCACTTTACCTACTGAGCTATCCCTGCCCCGGGACAGTGGCAAACAGTAGTGAACCAGCGACAGGGACAAGGCTCATTGATTTCATGTGGGGGTGAAGGCTGGCTTGCGTGGGCCAGTCCAATTGATTTGACAAACTTCATGCTGGTTCTGATAGAAAGGTGTCAGAATACCCAGTGCATTGTAGTTTGTTGCGCATGGGACCGCACAGTGGCAGACCGGTCCCATGCTGACCTCTGTCCACAACCGAAAGCAACAGTGGAGGCAGTGTGATGTTTTGGGCTACGTTCAGCTGAGAAATCTTGGGTTTTGTGGCTGTTACTTTGAAATGTACCACCTACCTAAACATTGTTCCACACCATGGACACCCTTTCATGTAAACAGTATTTTCCGATGGCTATGGCCTCTTTCATCAGGATAGCGTGTCCTGCCACAAACCAAAAATTCCCCAGATTCCACAGATATCGATTGGATCCCATAGACATTTAATTGAGCATCCGTGGGATGTGCTGGAGAAACAAGTCCGATCAATGGGGGCCCCACCTGGCAGGAGTTCAATGATCTGTTGCTAACATCTTGGTCCCAGGTACCGCAGCACACCTTCAGACGTCTTGTGGAGTCCATACCTTAATGGGTCAGAGAGATTTTGCCAGCAAAACGGGGACCAACACAGTATTAGGCAGGTGGTCATAATGTGCGTGATCAGTGTATATAGTTCATTTCATCTTGATTCAACACTTTTTCCCCGCATCTCAGGTCAAGGAACACAGAAACACTTGATTTCAAGCATTGGTTCATGAACCAGCATCTTTTTTTTTTTACATAGAGGATCTTAACTGGCTTGTGTTAAATTGCTATTATAATAATAATAATAATGGATTGCATTTACAATTCCACTATTCATTCACTCTCACATTCACACACTGGTGGAGGCAGCTACAGGTGTAGCCACAGCTGCCCTGGGGCAGACTGACAGAAGCGAGGCTGCCATATCGCGCCATCGGCCCCTCTGACCATCACCACTAGGCGGCAGGTGAAGTGTCTTGTCCAAGGACACAACGATCGAAACTGTCCAAGCCGGGGCTCGAACCGGCAACTTTCCGATTATAAGACAAACTGCCAACTCTTGAGCCACGATCGCCCTTGATCATGCATACATACCTGTTGAGTGTTACAGCAATAGTTGGACTAATACACCACCAAAAAGCTGCCAGCAACACAGATTGAACTGAATGAACAGAGGAACTGGAGGAGAGGAAGGGAACATTTTTCAGGGCAGCAGGGGTGGGTAGCAGTAGGGATTAGGAAGAGGTATTTTCAAATTAGCCACAGAAAAGAGCCAATGGAGGCAGGTGTCACAGGGGTCAAGGGTGTTTGTGTGTGTGGGTCTGGGTGGGGGGCCTTTCACTGTGTCTGATGAGGGTGAGGTGGCAGAGATAAATGCTGAGCAGTGGCATGAAGTCATGTGATCTCAGGGTATTGTAAGCTGCAATGATGAGTTTCTCTTGTAGCTCTGGCTGTTACTCTGAGAAGTTTCACCAAGTCATCCCTGCTGTCAACCTTTTCAAGACAGACTGGCTTCTTGCGTTTTCTTTCCCTTGCTAGTTGCTGCTAAGCACCAAATTTAACATAATCAGATTTTTGATTGCTCAGACTTTAACTGAGCAATGTTGTCCAAGTAAATTACCCCAAGCTCTTCCTTTCTTCTGTTTCCTTGAGGCTGACAATGCTGCTCGGGTGGCAGTCCTTAAAGTCATTCAGCTGTTGTCAGTGAGGCAAACTCCAACTCCACAGTGCTGGACTGCAGCTGGCACTGCTATTTCTTATTATTTTCTGGAAACTTGCCATGGGTTACTTTAAGTTGAACCTTCACCAGATGGAGAACTAGTTCATGTTCACGTGCAACTTTGCAGTGCCCACTGAGCCTATAGAAGAAGGACTGCTGTTGTTTCCTACAGTTTTACACATTGCTTTGGAGCTCATCCATGGGATTTATATATTAAGCTATGAAGCGTAATGAATATTGGAGCCTCTATTGGAGCGCTCCCTACTAGGTATCTTTTCTTCTAAGACAGGGGTGTCAAACTCATTGTACACTGTGGGCCACATACAGCCCGATTTGATCTTAAGCAGACCAGACAAGTGAAACTCCTCTTATGTGAGTGTAAACAAATGGCCTATTTAACTGTTTTTCTACATGTTAAAGAAAAAGCTCTTAAAATTCTGGTAGGTCATTGCTCAAACTTTCAATTTTTTTGTTGATATTGTTCTTTTTTAGCTGTAGTCATAAAACAAACAGATTTCTGTTGTAGAAAGTGAAAAACATAAACTTTCCTGAGAGGTAGAGCCGTGAAGGAAGTGCAATTTTATCGTGGTGGCAGCAAGACAGCCAAAGTAAGATCTTTTTGCAGAATCTGTTTACCTGCTCTTTAATTGTTTGCTGTTTTTGCTGTTTGGTGGTCGTTGAAATGGCTTTATGAGCTTTTAGCTGAGATTCTGATGTTTCTGTGGATACCATACACATCTGTATTTTAAAAATCAGATCTGGCGGTACATCACGTCAAACTAGAAGTTCTCCCTCTTGCCCCTGCTACCGGGGGCATTAGGGTTCAAACAATCCAAATGCATTTTGGGAGATGTAGTTTATAGTCAGTGTGCGCTTTTAAACACCATATAGTAAACTTATTTTAAGACAATCATGCACATGCTCTCATGGGCCACATAAAATAACATGACGGGCCACATTTTGCTGGTGGGCCTTAAGTTTGACACGTGTTCTAATATGTGATCTAGAAGAAAAAACATGTTTAACTCCTTGCAAGGAATGTGCGTGTGTGCGTGTGCATGTGTGTGTGTGTGTGTGTGAGACATTATAATGCACACTTGTGTATCATCCTTCCCTGATTCATTTGACTTACTACATTTGGCTTGGTCTTGAAGGAAGGATTCCCAGTCAGCCTCTCCAGTGAATCTTGTTGTCATTTATCTTTACCAGTTTCCTGTTAGCTCCTCTTTGTTTTTACCTCTCCTCCACGTTTTCATTGGCCCACAAGATTTTAACTTTATTTTTTTTTGCTTGATAGCTTTATATGTATATTTTTAGTTAAACCCTATCAACCTACTGATCACAAAAACAATTTCAGAATATAAATAGTGTTGCAGGGTAATAATAACACATTACACAAACCCACTCCTGGAATAACAGATGAACGTTTGTTTTTCGTTTGTTTTTTTTTAACCACAAATTGAAATACTGCATGTGCTAGGGACTTTTAACAAACACATTAAAGGCCAAATTTGTTGTTACTGGCAGCATAGTGGGCATTAATTTACAGCGTGCTAAATGTTAGCACATTGAAATGAGTTTTTACTGAGACTTTCAGTGGAACTACTCTCACTGTGTGGTTCTGGCTAGAAGGCATTCAGTTGCTTTTATATTAAGTAAGGGTGCAATTAAAGTTTAACTTGGTAGTCAACTAATCTGTCAATTATTTTTCTGACTGGTCAGTGAGGCGGTGATTAGGTCCGGAACGTGTTGACTTTCATTTTTTGGAGGTCATCTCCTTCCGCCGAGGCATACTCGTGGGCCCGGTGTGAACTGCAGTGACGCCAGCGACCAGCCTAAGCAACCAGACTGTCCAACACCTTTGTTCAGGGCTCATACTCCTGCAGCTGTTCAAACTGGTGGCAAACCACTGCAGCCTGCTCCTGCTGCATGTCAGCTCGGCCACCATCTGGGCCTGCGCCTCAGCTGGCTGATTGCAGGTCCACCACACTGCAGCTTGGGTTTTGGCACCAATGTGTCAATAAATTACCCATGCACACATGGGTCCTTTATTACATGTGGAGGTTTTATTTTATTTTTTTTTATTTTTGAACAGTTTCTGCAGCAGCTGAGAAGACAGCTGGAAACCTGTTGCAGATGCTCAAATGGGGAGATGTGATCAGATGATAAAGGTCAACTATGTGTATTAGCCTCCCCTGACACCACACCCTGAACCCACTGCTCCACCCCTGCCACAGTGGACTTCAAAGGCCCTCTGATAAGAGGAGGCAGGCCAGAGACTGTTACAACTTTAACCACTCAAGTAGACAGTGGCACATTCAAAGACTCAGTGGATCCTACCAGAGGAACTGGCAAAAGCTCTTCGATTGTCTTGAGGTTTAGGTATTGTTACCATAAATCAGACAGAGTTTCAGTCAGTTGCCACCTCTGTTCCAACATCTTAGAATAGTTGCTGCTCTGCCTGGTAGAGGCTAGAGCTGTACTATAGCATATTGTCCACGATAATACTGATAAACTATTTTAAGTGTCATTGTGATATCATTGTTATAGCAACAATACGGGACAACCCCAGACATGTGTGACAGTCAGAGCCACAGGTTAACTTCCAGTGAAGATTTAATAATACAGGTAAGCAAAAAATCAGAGCCAAACTAAGATGCGGAGATTTTTAAGATACAGTAAAATGCTTTGTATTCATATGTACAATTAATCACGTCGTTAGAAGTTGAGCTACATTTGTGAAGAGATTTGTAATTCAAATCATTCTAACTGAAAAGGCTTTGACATGTGGGCACACTCATGCTTGTTTGCCTTTTTTGAATTCACATTAAATCTAAATCTGGTGGGTGTCTGAAGATCCTCTCCTTTATTTCTGTGTTTTGAAAGAAGGTGAAAGACCGCTGGTTTGGCAGCATTGCTAAGGTATAAGTCAGTCATCATCGAAGAGCTGACTGTTATGAGCAGGGCCACAGATTGTGCGTAACTCTTGAAGTTGGAAAGATCAGTGTTTTCATAGATGTTGTAGTAATGTAGTTGTAAGTTTACATGAATGGCTATTCATACTGCCACTATGAATGCTGACAAGTTTGGCTAATATATCAATAAATAAAAAGATTTTTTTGTTAAATATTGAAAAAGTAACCACAGGATGAGCCCAGACAATGGCATTGTGGGTGTCAAAGTCATATGTTTGTGTTAGAGATGGGCCGATCCGATATTACGTATTGGTATCTGTCCGATACTGACCTAAATTACTGGATCTGATATAGGAGAGAAATAAAAAAATTAATCCGATCCATTAAATATCACTAAAGCACCTTAGAAAACTTGCGACATGGTGTAACTCAGCTCATAACCTTAGCACGTCGGAGCAGTATGTGTTAGTGATAGAGCGGCTGTGGCGTGTGAGACGTGTCTAATTGAGCATTTTGGAGCCTCGCTACCAAACTGGCATTTCATCTCAGAGAAAGTTATCCCATTATCCCAGAGAGAAGTAAAGCAAGTGTGTAAGTTCATCTCTGAATGTTTGTAAAGCATTCCAGCGTTAAGCTTAACAACTGATATATGGAGCGACTGCCTCTCTCTCTCTCCCTCTCCTGTTGCTACTTCAATCATGAAACTGATCACTGATCAGCTGATCGGCTTTTCATGACTCCCTCTTTTGTTTGTTTATTGCCCACTTTGTGCCTGAAAGAGGAAGCCAGCGGCTAAACAACAGCAGCACGTTTAAGCTTGATAGGCTGTTGTTAGAAAGTAATATTAAATAAATTCTACACCAGGATCCTTTTCTACGTAGCTGATAGCTGGTAACTGTGCAGGGGCGGATCTAGCAAAGTTTTGCCAGGGGGGCAAAAGGGGGGCACAAAGAAATACTTTTCTTTCTTATTCTCATTTAAAATGTCTAGCTTTTAATAAATAATTATCTGAATCTTACACCCAAAGTTTTAATCTGATGTAAAATGTGTGTCCGTTACTGTATATAGTAACTATTAAGTCTAATATACCCTAGTCAGCTATAGTACTTTTTCCTTTGGGAACCATCTGTGCAGTCTGCAATTCTGTTGAAGAAAGATGTTGAATCTATGTAATTATTGTAGAAAAATAATTGATTTCTGTGCATTTTTATTTATTTATTTATTTATTAAATTTTTTTTACACGTGCATTAAATTAAAGTTGACTACGTCGATTAAGCATCACGAGGCGGGGGGTGGTTCCCTATTTTTTTTTTTTTGCTGGGAGTTGGCAACCCTATTAGTTAGGTTGTTTAATATTTCTTTACTCTTTAAAATACCAGAATAGGGTGGAAGGTGTAGGGTTTAAGTTTATTAGCTCCGTATTAGGGCTGGGCGATATGGCCCAAAATTCATATCTTGTGTGAGTGGAGCCACCTGGTGGTCCGCCACACATACCCCCCCTTGAACACACAGTCAGGTCTCCATTCAGTCCAGGACCCTGGGTCTAAGCAAACGACCCGCACGACTGAACCTGGGAGGGAGAGAACAGGCAGAGGAAGATCCATCCTGTGAACGAGGCTGGTGAAGGCGAGCAGGAAAGGCAGGAGGAGGCTCAAACGTTGGTGGTCCGGGGGTAGTCCTGGGGGGAAAACCAGAGACTGTTAGCCACATCAACCAGTAGTCCGTGAGCACAAAGAAAATCAGCGCCTATTATAGGCACAGAGCTAGCAGCAACAACAAAGTTCCACTGAAAGTCACGGTCGTGAAAGCAAACAGTCACCAACCTTTCACCGAAGGTTTTGATGGGAGAGCCATTAGCCGCTGTTAGCAATGGCCCGCAACCCTCAGCTAGCCTGTCCGAGCCAGCCGGGGGAAGAAGGCTCTTCTGTGAGCCGGAGTCCACCAGGAAACGCCTCCCCGAGCGTGAGTCCTCTAAGAAAAGCAGCCTTTCCTTGTTGCCAGCGGTCGCGGCTGCTACAGAGCGCTGACATGCCCGTTTCCCTGGGTCTGGAAACTGCAAGGCGGGAGGCAGCGCCGTGCCTTCGCTCCAAAACGCTGGTGATAAAAACAAAGCCCCTTTCCGCGGTGCCGCCGTGCAGCGATTCCGGCCACAGTGGACGAATCGGAGGGCCCGTGGAGCATCGGTGAGGGGGAGGGGGAAAACGCTGGTGGGTCCTGAATAACAGTCTGGACGCCGAAAGTCCTGGTAGCCAGGAGGATGCGATCCGCCTCTTCCGCAAGGGAGCGGTAATCCTTCGTGGCCAATAGCGGGGAGTTGGCAAGGCCAGCGCGCACTGGAGCCGGTAGCTGTCGAAGAAAGAGGTGGGTGAAGAGAAATCCTCCGTCCTCCGCGCCCAGCAAGGACAGCATGCTCTCCATGAGCTCGAGGGCGGTACCGTCGCCCAGGCCCGCGATGGAAAGGAGTTTCTCGGCCCGCTCAGCATCAGAGAGGGAGTAACGCCGCAGCAGCAGCCCCTTGAGGGCGGCGTACTTGCCCTGGGCTGGGGGATCCCGGAGGAGAGTCATCACACGGCGGGTTGACAGCGGGTCAAGTGAGGCCACCACATGGTGGTATTTAGTGTCGTCGGCTGAAACTCCACAAAGAGCAAACTGAGCTTCTACGTGCATGAACCATGAAGGAGGATCGTGAAGCCAAAAATCCGGCAATTTAAGCGCCACAGCAAACGCAGCCATCGGCGGAGGTGAAGGTCCGGCAGCCGCCGATGCTTCCAGGCCAGAGCTGGCTTCGTCGTCGAGCCTTAGCATGATCACGTCGGGGTCACCAATGTGGAGGTATGTAACAACGACAGGAGAGGTCTCAGTGTCTCACTCCAACAACTTTATTAACTGACAGAACTTCACATATAGTCAGCGCCAAAATCTCCACCCCCACACTTCCTTTCAACTTGTGTGTGAGTGGAGCCACCTGGTGGTCCGCCACAATCTCAATATTCTTTAGCTGGATGGTGATATACGATATATATCTCGATTTTTTTTTTAGCCATAAAGTAAGAACAAAAAGAGAGTTCTTATCAAAGCTGTGTCCCAGATCTCACACATCTCTGTAGTAACATACAGTGTAGATGTACATGAAAGATTACTCAGAAATAAATTATCAGCATTTATTAAAATAATGATCCATAAATAAAAAAAAAATGTTGTTTTTGTGCATAACAAAAAGCTCACAATTGTGCAGTCGAAATGTAAACTAAAGACGCTGAGCATAATAACAAAGACTACTGTGAAACTGACAGCCTCGAGTGACGCCATCCAGCCCCAGGCACGGGGCGATCCGTGGTAACTCGTTAACGGTGATTCGCCGCATTATGGCATTAACGTCATTTTAACAAGATTAATGCTAACAGCACTAAAATGGTAACCTCCAAATGTTTTCTTTTTACCGACCAGCTAATCTTTGATAGCTGCCGTGTCCATCTTGTCGTTGCCTGCAGGTGAAGCGATGGGGGAGGGGGAGTTGTGTTCAGTGCAAGAGAGAGGCGAGGTGGAGAGTAACGTTGCGTACAGACAAAAGTGGACGAAAGAGATGCAAACTAGCTTGCTTGCTGAACTATGAAATATTTTGGGTGCAGTGTATTTTTTGCATACAGGTTTAACAGAATAGCTTTAGTGTTTGTTTGCTTTTTTGTTTTTTTTTTAAACTTGAGTATGAACTTATACAAAATGCAGCAAGATATAAAAAAAAACACTTTTATTGATTAAAAAATACACTATATCGGATTCATGTCAGTATCGGCAGATATCCAAATTTATGATATCGGTATTGGTATCGGACATAAAAAAAGTGGCATTGTCCCATCTCTAGTTTGTGTTAAAAGTGAAAAGGAGTGAGCTGAAAGATGCTGAAACACTGTAGAGCTGAGCTGAAAAGGAGATTGAGAATGGGAATTCTGTGTGGGTTTTATTCAAAAAAACATATTTTAGCTACCACCCCGCATTTGGCCTTATATTTGCTACTGGCACATGTTTGCACATGTTTGCCAGAGCATTTTTGGCATATGCTGTCAAATTTTTCCATGCTGTTCTTATCTTTCCTCTTTGAACAACTTTATTTTTCCATTTCTTGGCCTGTTTTTGCCTCTTTAGACCTCAGATGTTGGCATGGTGGAGCTTTGAAAAGTCCACATCACAATAACGCCTGTTTTTAAATCTGATGTCTTCAATTAATAATGTTTATCTTCTGTCTCCTCATGTGCTCAAGAAACATTTTCTTTAATTATGTATTTTTGACCTTCTGTGTGGACAGTTGACCAATTGTTTGATGTCTATACTAGAGGTAATAAGTGGTAACTTATCGGTTGCAGTAAGTGAAAAAGAATTATTAAAGTTGACACATGGTTTAAAAATTGGTTTGTATAATGAAACGTGAACATTTCTGTTAATTAGGTAGAAGTATAAAACTTGAAATGAACACTAATGCACATCCTGCTATTTTCATTAGTATTTTCTTCACCAATAGACTGATGAGTGGAGGTTTTGAAATTTAAATTTTCCAACCAAAGTCTAAAGCTGTGTTAACATGCCAGTTTTTTACATAACAAAGTGGTCTTACTCAGGAGTGTCTTTAGAGTATGTTTCCTGCAGAGGTCATTACACAACATCTCATGCTTATATTACTACACTTGTTCATGCTGAGCACTAGATTTTCCATCTGACTGAACAGAAACAGTGCAAGTTGTGTTTCTGGTATTAATTTTCACTCCAGGAAATCTTGACAAATTGAGAATAGAAGTAGGGATGAAAAAGCAAGTCAAATATTGCTGTTTCTGTTATCTTTTAAATGAGTTTATGGTTTACACTGATCTGTAACATAGAAACTGTAAATGACCCTAAATTCTGAAATAGATGTGGTGAATTAACAGTGTATTTCCCTCACTCTCTCACTGAATCTGTCTCAGTATCATCCTGTATGTGGGTTTATGTTGGTCCATCACTTACTTCATCTTATAGGACTAAGGATAGATTTTAAGCTTTTATCTTGAACCAGTTACCACAAAGTTTCTCTTTCATCTCTTAGTTTCTGTCTAGCCTCTACCAATCTCCCCCCTACTGCTGTCTGTCTGTATCTCTCACTCATATTTCACAAACCCCTGGAGTCTGCAGAAGAATGTAGTGTGTAATTAACAACCATTTTGAAGGAATGTTTTGTGATTTATCCAGCTTAGGCTTACTACTCTGCCTCAGTACAGAGATATGTACCCTTTGGTTCCACGTACTGCCTGCTGAGAATATACATAACCTTACCACTGTGAAAAAATAAAATGACTGTGGTCGATTTAAAAAAACACCCAGAAGACATTGTAGTCAGATGTAGTCATAAACAATACTTTGAGATACTTAAACTTCTCCAATTAGGGTAAACCTCCTTTCCAATTCTACACCTAGAAAAGATCTTGGGGACTGGGGCCTCTGCCAGGCATTCCTAGAGTAGTGTCACTATATACTTAGGTGTGCCAGGTCTGTCCAGCATCCTCCCACACCACCTGATCCAACTCACCATGTCCCAATCACTAGTTTTGGTAGTCAGGGATGTTCGCCAGGGCCTCTGCTCAACAAACATTGCACCTGACCCCCTGTGGGTGGTGGGCCTTCAGGATGGGACCCATGTCCCTTTAGGGCTGTGCCCACCAGCACCACACGCTTACCCTTTGGCACCCTCTCCTGTCCTGGCTCCAGGGCGAGGCCCTGATAACTCTATCCTGGCAGCGTGAACAGTTCCGTCAATGCATACTCATAGGGGTATTTTGAATTAGTCTTTGTCTGGTCCCTCACCCAGGATCAGTTTGCCATGGGTGACCCTACCAGGGTGCAAAAGCCCCCCGACAACATAGCTCCTGGGAACCCTGGGGCACACAAACCCCTCCACCAAGGTTTTGATTCATGGAGGGAATACATTTTTTTAAAATTTATATAGCACCAAATCACAACAGCTGAAATGTCAGTCCTATGTCACATAGAACAATGGTGTAAAAGAAGTAGGCATTATGCTAAACCAAATACTCTTAAGACACCCATTCTGTCCCGCCATATCACATAGTGACTCTAGGCAGCATTCAGGGACGTCACACTATCACATGCTATGACACACTGGGTCCATCTTTCATTATACTACATAGTACACTGAGCTAGTTACCCCAAGCACAGTTCGCCTCTGTCAGTGCGCCCCAGGGCAGCTGTGGCTACAATGTAGCTTGCCATCGCCAGTGTGTGAATGTGTGTGTGAATGGGTGGATGACTGAATGTAGTGTAAAGCGCTTTGGGGTCCTATGGACTAGAAAAGCGCTATACAAATGCAGGCCATTTACCATTTACCATTTCTTAACCCATGCCAGCTAAGATAGGCAGTGAAAAAAGAAAAAAAAGGGGTCCTAGATAGCATGCAAATTCATATCAAGGTTGTGAGACTGCCTCATAATGTGGATCTCTGTAAGCCTATGTTGTTCATCATGTTAGAAATCAATGCTAAAAGGGGGAGGGTATGCCAGTGTGGCCAAGGAGTATCCTTGAGTTAAAACATGACAAGAGATTTCTGTCAACTCTTAACAAAGTTGCATCTGCTCTTATATAACTATAATTAGCTTACAATTTTAAGTGTTTAAGGTATGTGCTAACTAAAAATAAAGACAAGATGATAGTTTATTACATTTTAATAAAATTTGCAGATTGTTTTGGTGAAGTTTAATAAACTCCTTGCTATCTAAAATATAACAGGACACCGGAGTATATTCTCGAGCATCTCACACTTCTGATAATCAGCTGTCTGCTTGATGTTTATTCAGCTGTGTAAAAACTATAACTTTAATCTCAGCCAAGCAGATTTACTCAGGAACAAATAAAATACTACAAAAAGCCAAACAGTAACATTTTTAAGTTATCTACGTGACTTATATATCATGTTTAACCTGAGTAGCGAAAGACGGCGGTGGGTTTAAAAACGATTTGCCGGGAGTCCGGTGTTCTCACGGCTCTAGTGAGCCTTGCCCCCGGCTAGCTATCGAGCTAGTGGGTAACAGACGTCTCCAAAAACATCGGAGCGCTTTTGAAAATATGTGGTGTCTTGATAAACTGAGCAGATATTTGAGGCTTACACAGCTACATTCTCGCTTGAAAATATGTTAAACGTTTATTTTGTGACCCAGAAAGAATAATAATGTCAGGGCTCTGTGTGCGGGCAGGCAGAGATGAGGATCCAAATGCAGGACTCAAACACAGAATTGAAACTCAAAAAACCTCAGCTTTATTGCTGGCAGAAAAACAAACATGGAGTGAGGATGGAACACTGAGACCAAGGACACACAGGCATAATTCTGAGGGTACGACGCGACACTGAGCATGGGAAAACACAGGGCTTATATACACAGGGTAGTAACGGGGGAATCGGCAACAGGAGGGAGACACAGCTGGGAGAGATCAGGGCTAACGAGACGGGGGAGCTAAGCTGCACACACTAACATAAGACAAAGACTTTCACAATAAAACAGGAAACATGAATTACAAAACAAGCATGCAGACTTTACACTGAGAGACAGACAGAATGACACATGGAATCTGAACTAAACTAAACGTGAGATATAACTGAGAACAAATCCTTAAGCACGGATAAACAGAAACAATAATCATCATCATCATCACTACGAGAAGAAAACAATCCATGAAGCAGAAATAAACCAAAACATAATAAACTCAAAATACTGGGTCCAACGGACCCAGAACCGTGACAAATAAGAGTAATATTAAAACTAACTAGCTGCCGCCATTGTTGGAAACTAAGCAGGGCTGCGCTATGAATTCTGGGACAGAGCTACTTCTTCTTCGGGGTTTAACGGCAGCTGGCATCCTTGTATATGCGGTGCTGCCATCTTCTGTTTCAGTCCATTATTACACTCTTAAATCTTGCTACTTATTCCTGCGTCTTTTGGGATCTTACAAAGCTTCAAATGACGCGTCGACTATTAAATCAGTCATCGACGATTTTGATAGTCGACGTAATCGTGGCTAATATTTACAGTGTTGGGGAGTAACGGAATACATGTACTGCCGTTACGTATTTAAAATACAAAATATGAGTAACTGTATTCCGTTACAGTTACAGTTTAAAAAGGTGGTATTCAGAATACAGTTACTTTGTTGAAATAAATGGATTACACTGCGGTACTTTCCCGTTTCATTTTGTCGCGGGTCAGGACTGTTTGGGTTTCGTTTGACAGCTACGTTCTGTTGTTCCAGGCGGCAGCGTTATGGTTGCCATGGTTACAGGGCGACGCTCGCTCTCTCTCTGCGACTGTGTGTTTCCTGGGTGAGAGAGCGCTTTTTTGTTGTTGTTGTTGTTGTGCTAAGCTAACAGGCAGAATGCTACAAGCATAGCTCTAAAGAATGTAGCATCATGGGCAGTATAGTCCGTGCTGCAGGGAGAATGGACTGCCATACACGTTATGGGTCTGTGAGCGCGAGGAGGGAGAAAAAGGGGAGTGGAAAGGTACGAGTTGTCATCGAGGAAAAACGGGAGCTGGAAGCATGTAAATATAATAATAACCACTGCAGCCAAGAAGAGTGCCTGACGAGCCCAGTTGTAAGTAAGCTATTAAGACTCGACTGTACACTGTGTTCGTGTTTTCCTCCGAAAACAATAAGTTCCGTTGGAGCAGCCTTTCAACGCCTGCCTCTGTCTTTCGCAAGAAAAGTTGACCCACACAACAAAGTAAAGCTATTTTTCGGCTACGAGCTGACAGGCACCCCGCCATATTAGTCAGAGGTCCCTTTACTACAGTTCGGAGTCACGGACCTTCAGTAATAGTAATAAATCACACAGCAATAGTACATTCACGTTGTTGTAAAAACCACGATAATATATTAAGTAATCCAAAGTATTCAGAATACGTTACTGTCATTGAGTAACGTAACGGAATACGTCACAGAATAAATTTTGGGGCATGTATTCTGTATTCTGTAATGGCATACATTTTAAAAGTAACCTTCCCAACACTGAATATTTAGGTATACACACTTCTATCAAGCAAGCAAGTTTTGATTGTAACCCTTTTCTTTAGTATTTACTTTTAGCACATATTAATTAAACATCTGAAAAATCCCATTAACACAACATAAAAAACATAATGTCACTAGACAATCATTGTAGACATGAAGATAATTATTATCGAATTAAATTGCTCATATTCTTCATACCAACAAACTATCCAGAGTAAATGTGTGCTCAATAACAATGTTGATCCTTCAGATGAAAGTTAACAGGTGTTAGTTATACAAAATATTTGTTAGATACTGCTTTTGGTGTTTCAATGGGATTTGGTGACATTAAGAAAAAAAAAAACAACAACCCAAAAAACAGCCTTATCTTAAAGAATGCAGTCAGGGCATTTTCTAGTACTATATAACATGCTGCGTGCAACTCTCTGTGGCTATTTGAGTTTCATAGTACAGAAAGTGTACGAGTGTATGACATCTGACACAACTTGAACAATATCAGAATTGTGTGCTGGACATGGTTTAGTGAATAACTGTGAATAACTGTCTGGAACAACAGAAGTCTTTACTAACCGAATACCAGAGTAACTTCTCTGTGATCTCTGCATTATAAATATTATTATTCTTAGGTGATTTTCCCTGAAAAGTATCTGGAACTTGTTCTGTCAGTAAAAGTTCCAGCTTCAAGGTTTCTTGAGACTGCAAATTAGTAATTAATAAAGCAATGGCAGATAGACATAAAGCAATGGCAGCAGACACAATGCTACTGGACTTCGAAGATTAGGCATCACAAGAGATCTTAACAAACTGGAGTCGGAGACATCCACCTCCCCTATGAACAGCGTCGTCAGTTCAAGTTGAATGAGGCAAAACACAGTTTGCAGCTGTCAAACGCTTTTGGAGGCAGAGTTGTTCCAATGAAAAACAAGTTGGTCAATGGTAAGGCAATTTTATAGAAAACACACCGGCAGCAGCTTTTTCCTCCAAGTACAGGTTGATAGGCTGGTGCTGCATAAGCCGCTTGTTGCATTCCTCTGACTCACTTCCTCTAAGGCCATGTTCTCTGGGGGCAACCCATTCAGTTCTTAAAATGGTTTGACCTGATGATCCATGGTAGTTACAGTCTCTTCGTCTTCTATGCTTCCGCACGTTGTCATCCATTCTGATACACATAAAAACTAAGACAGGCCTTTGTCTGCCTGTGAGTACAGCTTTCAGCAGCTCAGCATTACATGTGTCACACATTGTTGCTGCTGTTTCACAGCTACTACCCGCTAAGAAAGCACCACATAAACTGCCACTCACCTGCTTTATTTCTACAGTCACTGGAAGGTTCACATAAAGGCCACGCTCCCTACTTTAATGACATTCAAATGCAAATGTAGTTAAAAGTAACACTGATGAGCTCTTTTTGACTGCCTGTGATATATTCAGATTTAACCTATACTTTACTAAAACTGTGGCTGCTGTGTTGTATTCTCTCTTTTCTTTTTTCAGCTAGAAAATCTTGAGCAGAAAAGCAGCATACTCAATCTGTAGCCACTGTGTGGGTTGATGAGTTTTGGAAGGCAGATGTTATCTGATTTATCTTTTTTATTTTTTATTTTTTTTAAATAGTGTGACAGACTTTTAAATGTGACATATTTTTTACGTTTGGGAAGAGAAATTACATGATTGTTAAAGTGAGATGTACTTTATCCCAGATTAGGGAAACTGTTCTGTTACAGCTGTTCAAGATAAATTAAACAATTAAATAATTAAATTAAACACAAAGAATAAATTTGAGAATTAAGCACACTTAAGAATAAATAGACAAATAGTGTAAATAAAAGCTTAAATGTATAAAAACACAATTTAAAATGGCTTACTAAATTAAAGTGAACAAACTTAAGTGTGTAAATTTAAGTCTAACTTGAAGTGATCCCCTGCTGAATATCAAAAAAGTGCAATAACATGTCTTAGTGTGCAGGGTGGGGAAAAAACTATTAAGATTTCAGTGTTGTGTGTGGTCAGGATTGTCCATGTTGGACAGAAATTTGTTCTGTGGCCTCCTTCTGTGAGCCAGCTTTCCTACCCAATTTATTTAGTCTGTTGATGTTACCAGCTCCCAAGCTGCTCCCTGGCACACCACAGCAAAGTACTTTGTGCTCAGGATTAGTGACTGAGAAAAGATCTTCATCTTTTTGCTGCACAAATTGAAGGATACTGGCTTCCTAGAGAAATAAAGCCTGCTTATCCCCTGTGTTTGTCCTCCTGTTGTCATTGAGGATGCCAAGTTACTCGTATTCCCATACCACATGAGAATCCTTTCTCAGAATAGACGCAGGCTGAAGTCAATCACCATCTCTCTGGTCTTATTTATATTGAGAATTTTCCCTTCCCAATCCACTCAACAAAAATCATACACTCAATGCTCTGCACCCCTCCTCCTGTCTGTGACTGATGCATCCAAGCCCTACAAAATCAGAGCATTTTTGTAAGTGGCATGACCCAGAGTTATACTAAAAGTCTGTGGCTTATAAGGTGAACAGGAATGGAGACAGCACAGTCCACACACTGCACAAGAGCAAATCAGAGCACTGCCAAGTCTCACGTACTACCTGACTTACGTAGTCAGTAATCCATAAGACAGTAGGGGAAAGTGGGGTGCCACCCACTATTTCTAGGGAACCAAAGAAGAAATTGGTCATGTGACCGCTCATTTTTGAAGAGTCAGCCACTTTACTCATCCTGCAAAGAAGAGAGCCTCTTTGAGAATTAAGCACACTTAAGTTCAAAAACTGATTTTTGCCTTTCAGAGTAAGGCAAGTGTGGCAGTGGCACAACTCACCCCAACTTATGAATATTTTAAACACATTTTAATGTAATAATATGAAAAGAAAAATAATGAAACTAAAAATAGATCAGAGTTTTAATTGGGAGGACAGGCAGGGCTTCCACTCCTTTAGAGCACATGGAGAGCAGTGAATGAGGTGGAGAAGGGGAAGTCCATTCATCAGGTGGCAAGGAAAATGAACATATTCAGGATGACATTAAAACGATACATGGAGAAGAAAAAGCTAGTTGGAAAAGAAATAAGACTAAAAAGAATATAGCCTCATTTCTTTTCCAACTAGCAGAACTAAAAGAACTGGACTTGCCAATCAAGTCTTTGACAAAAATATGAAGAAAGCGCTGGCAGATCATTTAAAAGCACTAGCAGCTTTTATGTGTTCTTTACTTTGTGCATTCTCAAAAGCCAGTTCACAGTATTTGAGTATGCACAAAGAAATGATATTTTGATCCAGCTGGCAGAGATATCAGAGGCAAAATCAGGTTGGGTTAAGTGTGCATTTAAGAAAAAGTAGTAGAGAACATTAATAATTATTTACCCAGGAAATGCTCATTATCAGTTATCAAAATGCAGATAGTTCACAGAGAAGCAAAATTGGGTACTTGGAGCGTAGAGCTTCAACTTTTCTAAATCTGAAAGTAATTGTGATTATCATTGTGAACTTTGCAGGCAAAACCAAATCCTACAACCGCGTTGGATTAGTTGAGGTTGATGGTGCCGACACTGGTGCAAAGTTTTTAAGGTGAAGTAGTAATAGGTTTGTGAATGGAAAGCCCATTTTCACTTTCAAAGAAAGTGATGGAGTCATCCCAAGAGAAGATGTGCATAAAAAACAAAAAACAAAAAATAAACAAACATAGGTGGCTGTGGCTCAGGTGGTAGAGCAGATCAGCTACTGATTGGAAGGTTGGTGGTTCAATCGTTGGCTTCCCCGTTCTGCATGTCAAATATCCTTGAGCAAGATACTAACCCCAAGTTGCCCTCCGATACGTTCATCGTAGTGTGAATGCAGATTAGTTTGCACTTGTGTTTAGAAGTGGGTGTGAATGGGTGAGTGTGGCATGTTGTATACAGCGCTTTGAGTACTCTGGGAGAGTGGAAAAGCGCTATATAAGAATCGGTCCATTTACCATTTACAAACCAAAAATAACCACACCACAAAAACTTTGCAGTACACCCAGAAGGGAGCAGTGGGTAGCATCAACAAGTGGGATGCTATGGAGCTGGCCAGATGTGTGAAGAGAATTCCAGTTAATTTTGTCTTCATTTGAATTTCATTTTGTTCTGAACATGTGTTCATGTGGTGCTAGGCCTTGTTTAAGAAAATTGACTTTTGATGTGCTCACGTGACACAGTTGGCCTTTGATGTTGTAAAATAACTTTAAATAAACCTTAAGTAATTTTGTGTTGATTTTGTCTAACTTTTATATAGCTAGACAGTTTCTGAGATCAAAATCTACAGTTTTACTTTCATAATCAATGGCACAATTTACCCAAAGGTATTCTCTTTGGGTAAATTGTGCATATGCAAATCACCGTGTGAAAGAAAGAAAGCAGTCCTACATATTTGTTAAATAATCACATTTTAGGACATGTTCTCATCAAAAATGACTCAAAGTGTTACAGGAGGCCAAGAAAGGCCATAAAATGATGATATTTACCAGAGGATGAGAAAATATAAACTGACTTTCTTTATTTTAAGTGAACTTTGCACTTTTTTGTTTAAGTAAATCATCAATTAGTTTCCATAGCTTGCTGTCCTTTGTTTTACTACATGCACATGTACTCAAGTCTATTTGGGATTGTTGAGTTGGAATATTTGACACAACTAAATGCATATACAAAAAGAAATTTTGTTATTTCATTTGGGATTTCTAATTGTACAGTTTTCAATTCTCTGAATTCTCTAAGTCTCATAATTACAAATATTACCTCAGGTCTCTGACACGCATGCAGGCCTCTGGCTTCTCAACTGATTCTTCTGTGTTTCTATTCGTATCAAAACTCCTGCTGTCTTCTGTTTCTGTTCCACAGGGTTCGGTGCTAGGACCAATTCTGTTTACATTGTACATGCTTCCCTTAGGCAGTATCATCAGAAGACATAGTATTCATTTTCACTGCTATGCAGATGACACCCAGCTCTATCTATCCATGAAGCCAGATAACACACACCAATTAGTTAAACTGCAGGAATATCTTGAAGACATAAAGACCTGGATGGCCGCTAACTTCTTAATTCAGATCAAACTGAGGTTATTGAACAAGGCCCTGAAAATCTTAGAAATATGGTATCTAAGCAGATTCTTACTCTGGATGGCATTACCTTAGAATACTCACAGAGACTAGCAAGGGCGTATTTCTCCTGTATTGGCTCCATTGACTCCTTGTTGAGAACCAAAATTGAATTTAAAATCATTCTCATCACAAACAAGTCTCGAATAGTTTGGATTCAGAAGACAGAGACACTCTCTACTAGTTATTATCAGTTATTATCGTTAGGTATTATTAGTCTTTGGTTCTCTTCTACATTGTCTCCTTGTTCTGCCTTGGGATGACTTTTGCCATAAATTGGATCTTGTGAATGAACTCTTGTTGTGAATAAACTACACTGAAATGCATTTCGAGGTCATTAATTTGAAAAACTACAGCTTATTCATAAGACATGTGCGTACTAAACACAGTCAATCACACAAGTTCTTTTACTTATTTTTCCCAGGGTAGTTGGTTTGCTTAAAATCTTGGAAACTGCATTGAACTCTTGGTTCAGCTTTAGGTCAACAAAGTGGAGTGTGATACTTCAAGGACATCTGGTGTAACAGAAATTTGGAACTTTTAGAAAATTTGAAAAAGCTTGCTGGTAAAAGCTAAAGAGCCCCTATCTGTAACAAAAATCCGTGCTGTGAGCTGTTCACTTTGCTGGATAATTAACCTCAAGGATCCAGTCAGATATGAATGATTGTGTTTTGATATCTGTCTAAGAATGTATTCCACACTCGGGAAAATTACAGCAGTTTACTACATGCACATTTAGAAGTTAATAGGCTAACACAAGTAAAATGATCAATAGGGTGCTTTAATATAATGCCAACCATTATAATATGGCAATGTCTGTGTTAATTTTCCAAAGTAGTTTCTAACCATCAAATGTTTAAATCTTCTAGAAAAAGTAAATAGCAGGAAAGGCCAAAATGGTGGCTGATTTGATGTCAGTTCTATTGAGTTCCCAGTCAGCTTTGTGATTCCTGCTCTGAAGTCAGAGCAGGAAACTGTGCCCTTTATCAGGTGACAAACAAGTCTTATTTAGGAGTATTTTGTTCTCAATTGTTTTGGCTTCCAGTCCTGCAACCCTGAACTGGGTAAAAGTAGGAAAATAGATGGATGGATGGAATTCATGCGACAGCTGGGAAAAGTTTTTCCCACGTAAAGGGTCAGAGTGTGTGTGTGTGTGTCTGTTTGTGTGTGTGTGGAGAGGGTGGGTGGTTTGGGGATTTAGACAAAAACAAAACAATAGTCAGACATATGGAGACATAAACATTAGGAGAAAGGAAAAAAAATCTGTACGGAGAAACTCCAGTAAGTATATAGAGACATGTAAGATAACATTACTACATTTTTCTAGTAGGAAAGTGTGTGCTCCACTTTCTGCTGTGTGTTCCTTCTAATTATTAAATGACAACATGTATAAATGCATGCATGTCTGTGTGTACAGTGTTGCTTGCACAAAACAGTTGTATTGTTACTGTCAGTCTGATTCTTTACATTGTGATCATTCATAAATATTATTCTAAACACACACACACACACACATCAGAAAAATACCCCTCTTGCTCCTGTGGGCAGTCTATCCTTTAAGCTCAGGTCCTCTACCTGAGACTCTATTATATCTGTATATTATAGGTGGGAATCACCAGACACCTACCGTGTCCCACCTGGAGCAACAGGGGAGCTACACGTTGTGGAAGAGAGCTGGAGATTCATAATAATTAATAATTAAATGTAGAGTGGTGTAGGGCTGTTCGATATAATGATATATATCGGCTGACAATATAAAAAAGTCTATCGTTTCATTTTATGCTATCGTTTGTTTTGTGGTGCCGCAAAATAAACTGTTTATGGCAATATTTTTTCATCGTTTTGATGGTCACTGTAGTGGCTATATTAATTTCTTAAAGTTCTCTCTTTCTCTTATATTTAATATAACCATACTACAGACGGACAAGCGCCTGCTTTTATGCGTTGTCGTTAGCAACAACGACGGTAACACCATCGCGTGTCCGCTTGTTTATGTTCCACATAAACCTTTCACAATAAAGCTCAAGATCCTGTTGAGACTTTTCAAAATAAACTGAATCACGTGAAAGAGCAGATTAAATAATAAATACTCACAAGTAGTGGTAGATACAAAGCCCTGTACTGCCCTATAGATTACATTAGATTAGATAAAACTTTATTTATCCCTCGGGTGGGTTCCTCCGGGAAATTCAGTTTCCAGTAGCACAGCACCGACAGAAGTTGCAGAATGTGAGCAGAAATATACCATATATACACAAATATAAATACAGAGAATACAAAAGGGATAAATAGAATAAATAGGAATAAGAATACAAGGGAATGGCACATTTCAAGTATTGAAACTGTTGGATATGAACAAAAACTATTGCACAGTGAAAAGGCACTACAGCTTACTTGTTCCCCCCTCCTTTGTCCCTGTTTCCCCTCCAGCGAGGAGTTAAACAGTTTGATGGCTGGCATGTGGGACAAAGGACTTTTTAAGTCTACTGGTCCTTGACTTTGGGAGAAGCAACCTTTCACTGAACAGACTCCTCTGGTTGTTTATGGCTGTGTGCAGAGGATGCAGAGGATGCCCAGCATGGTCCATAA
The DNA here is from genome assembly GCF_057381915.1 of Diplotaxodon limnothrissa. NCBI lineage: Eukaryota > Metazoa > Chordata > Actinopteri > Cichliformes > Cichlidae > Diplotaxodon > Diplotaxodon limnothrissa. Next base: position 3,465,932 of record NC_140601.1, on the reverse strand, counting down.
TGTCCATATTGCACCTTAATTTGTTTTTATATAAGTGCCTGGAATGAGTCTTCAGTTGAATGTTTTTTAATAGGCAAAAAATATTTAAATAAGGAAATGGCGAGTCGAATTTTTGTCTTTTTTTTCTATTTTTGCTGATCCGAAAATTGATCCAATCAGTGACTTAAAACCGTGATCTGATCTGAACCGTGAGATTTTTGATCTGTTGCACAACTAATACATATGTATGCATATGTATACATATGTACTGCATATATATGCATACATATGTACTGTGATTGCATGATCTCTACCTTATAATATAAAGAGCTTGCTGTTGTAATTTAAAGCTATATAAATGAAATTGAATTGAATGAAATATGTATGCAGTACAATGTAGAAGTGAATTTGTGAACCCTCATGTTTTCTGATTCCTATGATTCCCGTCAAATATGAGCCTGATTTTACATATTTGTTGTCATCGCATCAGCAAACTATTAAAATTAGGAATAAAACTCCTGGAAGCCCTGATAAGTATGCCCAATAATAAGGCTCGAGGTCCAGATGGCTTTCCTGCAGAATTCTACAAAGAATTCTGGACGATTCTAGCCCCAATTTCTTACAGAACGTTGTTGGAAATCAAAGAAAAGGGCAGACTTCCATCAAATATGCTTTCTGCAAACATTAATCTACTGCTAAAACCAGGCAAAGACCCTCAAGCTATCGTCCAATATCCCTTATAAATGTAGACCTTAAAATAATCTGCAAAGCTCTCTCAAAGAGACTGGAGAAAATAACCCCCCTCTTAATTCATCCTGACCAAACTGGTTTCATAAAAGGTAGGCACTCATCAACAAATACACGTAGACTACTTAATTTGATAGACTACTCATACAGTAAAAACATCGAAACTACAATATTTTCTTTAGATGCAGAAAAAGCGTTTGACAGAGTTACTGGACATTTCTATTTGCAACTTTACACAAATTTGGTTTTGGATCCTCTTTCATAAACTGGTTAAAAATATTATATAATTCCCCAACAGCTTGTGTCAAAACAAATGACCAGACATCCTCCAGCTTCTGTCTCCTGAGGGGCACCAGGCAGGGATGCCCACTCTCCCCTTCACTGTTTGCAATTTTTATTGAGCCACTAGAAGCAGCAATTAGACAGAATACAGTAATTAAAGGCATAAAATGCAAGAATGTGGAACATAAAATCAGCCTTTATGCGGATGATGTGTTACTTTTTCTCCAAAACTCACAAACCAATATCTCTGGGGTAATTGCATTGATAAACTCTTTTGCAAGAATATCAGATTACTCAATTAACTGGTCAAAATCTACAGTCCTTCCGATTAATTGCTCCTTCCATAATTCTTCTTCTACACCACTGCAATCGGGAAATATAAAATATTTAGGTATTAATGTTTCTCCCAAGCTTGCAGATCTAACTAAATTAAACCATATCCCGCTTTTAAAGAAAGTAGAAGGTGATCTGGCTAGATGGAAATGTCTACCCATATCACTCATGTGAAGGGTTGCCACTATAAAAATGATGGTCTTACCAAAAATAAATTATTTATTCTCAATGATCCCAACTAAACCACCACAAGATTGGTTCAGATCTCTAGATTCATGTATGTCCAAATTTCTTTGGAAAGATAAACCCCCACGTATAAGCTTAAAAACACTACAAAAGACCAAGTATAAAGGAGGATTAGAACTACCTAACTTTCAGCACTACTTCTTAGCCAACAGGCTTCAATTTATCTCAGGATGGTTAAAACACACCCTCTTAGATGAACCTTGACTAGATGTAGAACAAGCACTTTAATCTAAGAGATTTCAGACCTACCATTTATCAGCTCAAACATCCAACGACATGAATGCTTCAAAGCGTCAACATCAGCTCTTCTCTGGCAGCATGGTGGGAGTTTCTAAAATTGACGGAGTCTTCATTAATCCCATGCAAATGTACACCTATCTGGAACAACCCTAACATATTCCAAAACAATAATATGATAAACTTTCCAGATTAGAGTGGTAAAGGAATCAAATACTTAGAACATATATTAGAAGGAACAGAATTTATTCCATTTGACAGACTAGTTACACAATATGGGATCAAAAAGGAAAGATTTTTAGAATATCAACAAATTAAATCCATAGTAAAAAAGAAATTTAAATCCGGTCAAGCTGAACTACAAACACCATCAAGTGTGGTACAATTTCTTACTCTTAAAACCCCCAAATTACTATCCAGAATATACAGAATATTTTCTAAAACAGATAAATCAATACAGGGAGTGCAGAATTTTTAGGCAAATGAGTATTTTGTCCACATCATCCTCTTCATGCATGTTGTCTTACTCCAAGCTGTATAGGCTCGAAAGCCTACTAACAATTAAGCATATTAGGTGATGTGCATCTCTGTAATGAGAAGGGGTGTGGTCTAATGACATCAACACCCTATATCAGGTGTGCATAATTATTAGGTAACGTCTTTTCCTTTGGCAAAATGGGTCAAAAGAAGGACTTGACAGGCTCAGAAAAGTCAAAAATAGTGAGATATCTTGCAGAGGGATGCAGCAGTCTCAAAATTGCAAAGCTTCTGAAGCATGATCATCGAACAATCAAGCGTTTCATTCAAAATAGTCAACAGGGTCGCAAGAAGCATGTGGAAAAACCAAGACGCAAAATAACTGCCCATGAACTGAGAAAAGTCAAGCGTGCAGCTGCCAAGATGCCACTTGCCACCAGTTTGGCCATATTTCAGAGCTGCAACATCACTGGAGTGCCCAAAAGCACAAGGTGTGCAATACTCAGAGACATGGCCAAGGTAAGAAAGGCTGAAAGACGACCACCACTGAACAAGACACACAAGCTGAAACGTCAAGACTGGGCCAAGAAATATCTCAAGACTGGTTTTTCTAAGGTTTCATGGACTGATGAAATGAGAGTGAGTCTTGATGGGCCAGATGGATGGGCCCATGGCTGGATTGGTAAAGGGAAGAGAGCTCCAGTCCGACTCAGACGCCAGCAAGGTGGAGGTGGAGTACTGGTTTGGGCTGGTATCATCAAAGATGAGCTTGTGGGGCCTTTTCGGGTTGAGGATGGAGTCAAGCTCAACTCCCAGTCCTACTGCCAGTTTCTGGAAGATACCTTCTTCAAGCAGTGGTACAGGAAGAAGTCTGCATCCTTCAAGAAAAACATGATTTTCATGCAGGACAATGTTCCATCACACGCGTCCAAGTACTCCACAGCGTGGCTGGCAAGAAAGGGTATAAAAGAAGAAAAACTAATGACATGGCCACCTTGTTCACCTGATCTGAACCCCATTGAGAACCTGTGGTCCATCATCAACTGTGAGATTTACAAGGAGGGAAAACAGTACACCTCTCTGAACAGTGTCTGGGAGGCTGTGGTTGCTGCTGCACGCAATGTTGATGGTGAACAGATCAAAACACTGACAGAATCCATGGATGGCAGGCTTTTGAGTGTCCTTGCAAAGAAAGGTGGCTATATTGGTCGCTGATTTGTTTTTGTTTTGTTTTTGAATGTCAGAAATGTATATTTGTGAATGTGGAGATGTTATATTGGTTTCACTGGTAAAAATAAATAATTGAAATGGGTATATATTTGTTTTTTGTTAAGTTGCCTAATAATTATGCACAGTAATAGTCACCTGCACACACAGATATCCCCCTAAAATAGCTAAAACTAAAAACAAACTAAGAACTACTTCCAAAAACATTCAGCTTTGATATTAATGAGTTTTTTTGGGTTCATTGAGAACATGGTTGTTGTTCAATAATAAAATTATTCCTCAAAAATACAACTTGCCTAATAATTCTGCACTCCCTGTATCACTTCCTATTGCAAAATGGGAAGCGGATTTATCAGTTAACTTAGACCAAAACTTCTGGTCTCAGATACGCTTAAAAACCTTTCATTTATTTAGAAATCCCAGTCTTAAAATAATTCAATACAAAATACTACATAGAGTACACTATACAGGTCATCGGATGTTCAAGATGGGCTTTACGTCTACCAACAACTGCTCACACTGTCAAACCAATACACCGGACAATTATATCCACGCTCTTTGGTTCTGTCCACCAGTTCAGAAGTTTTGGCGCGAGATATGTGAAGACTTATCAAAGTGTCTGAAGTGTAACGTTCCAACTTCCCCTTTAGTGTGTTTGTTGGGCAGCTTAGATTATGTCACTACAGAAAAAAATATAGCCCATATGGTTTTCAGTGCCCTATGCATAGCCAAGAAAACAGTCCTCGTGAACTGGAAAAATAAAAATAATCTTAATTCTAACCAATATAGAAATTATCTAATAGATTACATTAGTCTTGATACAGCCTCTACCACCACATCAGATCAATTGCTCTGGGCTCCTTTGATCAGCTCCATCACCTATTGGGGTAGGGGGTCATAGTTTGGTCCCACCTTCACTGTTGTGATTGGTGTGAGGGTGAGGACAGGCTTGGGGTGTCGGGGGATTCCCCAGAGGCGTCTTCCTTGGAGGGCTCAACCCGGGGTTGTGGTCATGGCCTGTTAAGGGCTCTGTTGGCTCTTAGGTGATGGTTTCCTCGTGGCTGCGTGCAGCGGGGCTAGGGGATGGTCTGTGCTGACGGACGTGGGTTACTGACCTGGGAGCCTGGCTGTCCCTGGGTGGGTCCGGGGCAGGTGGGGGGTTCTGGGGATGCTCCGTCTCCGGGCTGGGGCCCTGGCTGGGCCTCGGGGGCTTGGGAGCTTGGATCCTGGTTGGTGTGTCGCCGGGGTTGTGGGCGGGTGGGTGTATGGGGGCTCAGCCCTGGTGCAGGATGCCACCGGTGCATCGAGCCACCTGGTGGGCTCTTCAACTAGTGGGGGAGGCTGTTACATCTTGCAGGAGGTCTCCTCTCTCCAAGAACTGACTCTGCAGGTGGAGAGAGATATAGGAGAGGTGGAGGAAGAACTCAGCCTGGGTGTCTATGGTCTTGTGTAGTCTGGAAGATAAGTGGATGATGGGGTGGGTGCAGTTTTCTCTGTGGTGGGGTCGGGTGGGCTGTCCCGGGCTCTGTGGGGCCGGGCGGCGCTGCTGAACTGGGCCCCGGTCCGGATGGGCCTGGGCCCCCTTTCCCTACTGGGGACAGCGGGGGAGCTGGCCCCAGGGAGGGGTCACCTGCCTCCCTCTCCCGCTCCACCACAATCACCCACACATGCAGGACCTTAGGGCAAAGGTGTGTCACCAGGGTGCAGGGGGACATCTGGGGGGGATGTCCCCCTCTGTCCCCTTCTGGCTGCCTGTGCCTTAATTTTATCCCACAACTTAGACATTCACATTACTCACACTCTCATAACACATACATATCGGACCTTGGGGGTGGGCATGCTACACGTCGTCCAGAAGACCATCAGGGTGTACAACCTCACCCCTGGCGTCATTGCCCACCTCTCAATTTTAAATACATGTAGACATTGAGGGCTATCAGGAGGGGCTATGCGCTTACCTGCTGCTCTCTGGCAGGTAGCTCCATGCCCCCCTGGCTTTTAAATGCACCTTAGGACACACATGCATCAACACTACAGGGAGGTTTGGAGTCTTCACAGACCCCCGTTCTCTGTTGCCTGTTGGGGTGGGGGGGCTGGGAGGAGGAGTTGGTCATCCAATTGGGGTCTGGAGTGTGGTGCCTCCCTGCTGCTGCGGAGTCGGGGCCGTCTGCTTCTCTCCACCCCAGGGAAGAGGGTAACACTACCTGGGTCTGGTGCAGTTTCCCCCTCCAGGGGCAAGGGTACCTAGACCTGGGGTATAGAGTACGCTTGGGGAGTGTGATTGAGTGTACAGTGTCTATTTATTTCTGTCTCCACGTTGGGTGAGTGCTGAGTAATTGCATATGAGAGCATGGTGGGAATCGATGTTTGTATCTGTGTGTGCCTGTATGCCTGTGTCTATATGTCAGGTTGGGTATCAGACGCCACCTCTCTGGGGACATCTCAGACCCTCAATGGTATGGAGGCCTATCTCCCCCCACCACTCCCCCTGCCAGTGGCGGACTCCCTCAGACATCGGTGCATTGGTGGTTCTTTGTGTCCGGGTACGGGCGTCCAGGTACCCACCGTCTCACTCCTGGTGGCTGCTTGTCGGGGCCTGGAGCCTGGGGCTCGCTCGGGCTCCTTCGGGTGTGGGGTACCCTCGGCCTCTCGGCCTGGGGCTCGGTCACTCTGGCACAGCTGGCTGCCGGCGGAGCTCACGGGCACGTCACTGCAACCCCCCCTGGCTTCTGCTCCGCAGCTGCTGAGCAACCCCTCATCTGGGGCTCTCCTCAGCTCTTTCCGGGATAGTGGCGCGGTTGCCCCTCTGTTGGTCTTCCTTGGTCTCCTTTGCTCTTGGGGCCTCTGATGGCCTTGATCTCCTCCATAACTGCTTCATGCCCAGAAGGACGGGGCTATGGCTCCCCACACCCTCTAGCAGATCATTACATGAAGGAACCTTTTAAATATAAGCTCGCTCACGCTCACAGGTGTACAGACGGGTTCTCACAGACACAAAGTACACCCTTTTTGGCTTCTACCTCAATGCACACTGTGCGCTGTCGATCTTACGTGCTGCACAATAATGTTTAATATTTAGTATTTACTGTTATATTCACATAGATCATTGCGATGATGTTATTTTTTATATTGCTCTCTTTTTTTGCTTGTTTTCTCTTTTTTCTTTTTCAACAGGTGATCCAGGTGATTGATATTTGTATTTTTTGTCTGTTTGTTTTGTTGGTTTTTGGTTTTTGCCCTTTATCACCGTCCCTCTTCCCCTCTCTTTTTCTTTCCCTCTTTCTTTCTCCCTTTTCTTTTCCCCAGTCAAGTCTGTCCCATGTTCAGCAAATGAAAATAAAATAAACAATAAAAGCAAAGGTGAATCAAATAGACCAATACGGCAAGGCTGGGATGGTCCATTTTGGTAAAGTAAATCCGTTGGGCATCTTTCTTTGCCTTTAGACAACAATTCTGATGGCAAAAGAACGAAACGGGACAGGCAAAAAAAAAAAGAAGAAAAAAAGACTAAAGACTGTTTCCAGTCTGTTTCCACCAATAGACTGGAAGTCTTTAGTACCCCACAGAGTAAATGAAAAATCAAAATATGTCATCCATAAACAGCATATTATCTGCAGTAGAAGATGGGATCTGCACAGACACCCAAGCTTGGAGAAGCAGCCAAAAGAATGAGTTAACCAAACACTTCTGAAAAGCTAAATGGAGTTTAGCCATTTAAAATGGGCTCACCTGTGGACTAATGCATTGATATGTCAAAGTCACCCAAAACGCACAAACTGACTGACGGAGTAATGGACTAGCAGCTCCAGTGTTATTTGAGGTAGAATTGATGTTCCAGTTCTCCGTTAATTATTATTATTATTATTATTTTGCATTTTGTTTTGTATTGTTTCTTTTTTCAGTGGGCTTTTTTAAGGTGTTTTAAATATGTTGTATGGCTGCCTACGTTCACAGCAGTAAATTGCTTTATCTATTCAATAACTCCATCAGACTAGAAACCTTATAAGTGATGCATACTGTAATTCTTCCCACCCTCCTGCCCTTTGGTTAAGATCCTCGTCATACTGACAGACATTTGGCAGTGAGTAACCACTAGCACGTGTTCTTCATTTGTGATATCCAAAGCAAGTGTTTGCTCATGGTAAACCAATAAGATGAACTGCCTCACTGATCTTGCACAAACTTTATTTGTTGTTGATGCAACAAAAATGTCTTGTTACTTCAGATACTTTTGTAGTAGAAAAGAAAAGTGTTTTTTCCCAGTGTTCCTGTGGTTTCACCCTCGAGTCTTCCAACTGGCAGCAGTAAGAAAGCTGCAGTGTTGTTTTTTTTTTTTTCTCCATACAGGTGACCCAGGAGTTCTTTTTTTTTTCTCTCTCTTCCCCCCCCTTCTCACAGTCTCTTCTCCCCTTTGGTTTTCTTTCTTTCTCTCCCCCTCTTTCTCTCATTCATTCCCCCTGTCCTATTTATTTAAAAAAAAAAAAAAATGACAAAGGATGAACTGAAGCTCTGCCATCACGTAATGTCGCATACTGCTGTTTCTGATGTCATTTACAAAAAAAAAAAAAAAAAAAAAAAAAAAAAAAAAAAGAAAGCTGCAGTGCTGAAGAATGCTGAAGAATCCTTTTCTATATTCATAAAAGTCATAAAGTCAAAGCCATTTAAAGTGCTCCCACAAAAACAGGTGATATACAAAATGAATAAAGGTCCCCAGTATACATAGGTTACATAGGAAAAGGCTTTGAGTCATTAGGCTGATAGTCTTGTCAGAGTCATATTTCTGAGACTCTGATTAAAGATTTTGTTGTGAAGAATTTAGGGGTATTTAACATTGACATTAAAAAGTAGGAAATTTTTATTTGCGTTTAAGAAAATAACCTTTAAGTTTTAGGGCATGCTTTGGACAATTTGAAATGAATTAGTTTGGGATGTTTGCCTTAACTCCAATATTGATTTGAATTGTGTTGATCCAAACTTGAAACCAGTCTTTGGCCTTGACTGTTACCTCATTGAAATTTCTAGCTTGCAAAAATACAATTTTACGATCATTCATTTAGGTAGAAAAGTGTTTCTAGCCCTCTTCATTTGACTATTATAAAATATGTAATAATTCTCAGTGAAAGCAGTGTTCTGAGTAAAGGTGTCTGTTTTCACTTTTAGGACACTTCACCAACGCCAGACTTGGAACAGAGTTTGCGTTCAGCCTCCAGTGTAGATGAGCTGATGAGTCTCATCTATCCTTCATACTGGGCTGCTGTGAAGTGTAAATCCAAACTTTCTGCTGCTGCATCTTCATCCTCCAAACTCTCCCAGCAGTCACAGGTCCGTCAGCTTAGGCCACTGGGTGATACAGAAGAGCCAACATTTGCTGCTGTCTACCTCAACTTGGATATCCTGAAAAGTATGTTTATGTTTTGTTTATTATGTTCTTTCTTCAAATTCTACTTCTTAATTCTTTCAGTTTCATAAAGAGGAGAGTGAGTCTTCTTTGATTTTGGATCATCTAGAATTACTATAATTAAGCTTTAGTGAATGTATCCAGTTCTAAATCTAATCCAAGGCCCATGCTCATTTGAGATTGAATGAGTCAACTAGGATTTGACATCTTGCACAGAAATCATAGCCACTGTAATAAAACAAAATGTATCTATTCAAATGATTGTTATTAGGTCTGCTTTTCTCTCCACAATATACATGATAAATACTACATTAGGAAGAACAACAAGTCACTGTAACAGTGGTCTGACTGTCTCTCTGTGTGCAGGTATAGAGTCAGAATGGAGGAAGACTCAGTGTTCTCCCAGAGAAGTGTGTATTGATGTGGGGAGAGAGTTTGGTGCTCCTACCAACGTCTTCTATAAGCCACCATGTGTGTCCGTCTACAGATGTGGAGGATGCTGCCACTCTGAGGACAAACAATGCAGGAATATCTCCACTGGTTACCTCAGCAAAAATGTAAGCACATTGTTTTATATCTTTTAAAATGTTTCCTTCTATTATTATTATTGATAAGCATTAGTAGTCCCCAGTCAGCACACCTTAAGACCACTTTGTCAGTCCGCCCCAGGGCAGCTGTGGCTACAATGTAGCTTGCCATCACCAGTGTGTGAATGTCTGTGTGAATGGGTGGATGACTGAATGTGTAAAGCGCTTTGGGGTCCTTATGGACCAAGTAAAGTGCTATACAAATACAGGCCATTTACCTACAATGTTTGGACACAATAGACAGATTCAGGACACTGATAGTGATTTAAAAGCTTTATTGAGCACTAAGTTAATGGCCTTGGGAACCGGTGGGCAGCATGGAAGTGCTATCTGTGAGAGAAAAGAGGCAAGATTACTCAAGGTCAACGTTGGAATGAAAATGTTGTCAGAGGACAAGGAATGGAGTTATCCTCGGGGGGGTCCAGGTTTGAGTCAATGGGGGAGTCTGGTTGGCTGGTGGATTACTCTGCCTCTCACCCTGTGATAGACTAGAGCACCCCCAAGGATAAGCAGAAGAGAATGGATGAATGGCAAAGCATGTAGTGCCAGAGAGTGGGCAGTCAGGTGAGGGAGGTTGATGATGGCTACTGAGCTCTTCCGACAAGCAGGTAAATCAGAACAGCAGATGAGCTTGATTTCAGGAAACGAGGAGCTGTGGAACAGACTGAAACAAGGAGTTAAGGAAAGCTGTGAAGTGATAACAGGTTTTCATTGGGATCCACATAGTGCCAAAGGAGGTTAAATGATCTGATGGAATTCTGCCATCTACCCAGTAAAGTACTGTACTCAGATTCAGCAGAAGTGCAAAGGTCATCAGTGCGGTCACAGGGCAGGCTGAGATGACAGCTTCAGCCATGACTCTGCCTGCGGAGAACAAAAAAGATATGGAAGTACAAGTGTGGAAATAGACAAAAACAAAACCCAAATCCTTTGAACTGCTTGTGTAATGACAGTTTTCTTTGATACAAAAATAACTGAAAGTTAAGGTTTTATTATACTAATTTTATAATAAATCACAGATTATCCCGTATTGTAGTTTGTCGCTGCATTTTTGGTTTTTTACTTTAAACCTGCTTTCATAATGAAGAAATAAAGCCTGGTGAATCCAATTTTAACTGGTTCATTATTTGGTGGCATTTCTGTGTTAACATCAGGTACATCTTAACCTGCTTCTATGTTCTATGTTTGTGTATTGTCAAGGGGTAACTAGGCAGGAGGCACTCAATCGAAAGGTTTACTGAGGACAGAGTGAAGATAAACCAATAATTCAAACACAATAATAATATAGAAAAAGTCCTGATTCCACAGGGCCTCATGGCGACACTCCAACCTTGTTGGGATGCCTACGGTGGAATTCCCTGACTATCTGTGACACCCAGGAGTGTTCTTTTGGACCATAACCTTCCCAGTCAACCACATATTGGAAGCCTCTCCCATAGTGTCTGGGATTCGTGTTACAGGGAAGGCTGGCTGGCTGTCATTGAACTGGGCTCGTGGGGGGCCTAGACATAACAGAGTGGTTTTTACTGAGAGGCATGGAAAAATGTATGAATCGTCAAGTTACAAGGCAGTTTCAGGTGAGCAGACACTGGGTTGGTCATGGATTTAATTTCAAAAGATCCAACGAAGTTGAGAGATCATTTCTTTGACTCAGTATGCAATGAAACATTTTTTGGTAGAAAACCAATTTCTGACCTGGAGGATATGAAGGTGCGACTGTGGTGAAGGTGGTGCTGCATGGAAGGGACAGAGAGCTCACCTTTTGTAGTGGGGAATAGTGGAAGATGATGCCCAAGTGATGATTCAAATGGGGACCGTCCAGTAGCCGAAGTGACACAGCAAAAGCTGGCTTCCAGCTCCTGATTTACTCACTCAGTTTGACACTTACTCTGAGGATGAAAGACTGACCTGGCTGCAATTGCTGAACAGTGTTGTTTCTATACCTGCGAGGTGAACCAGGGCCAACAGTCAAAGATTATGTCCAAGGGGATGTCGTATAGCCAGAGTACATGATCAGTGAGCAAGTGGGCAGTGTTTCTTTCACTTAACAAACATCTCTAAACTGCGACATATGGTCTCGTCAGCTGAACTGGAAAAACTCATTCATGCATTTGTGTCATCGCGTTTAGATTACTGTAATTCCCTGTTTACCAGCTTGGATAAATCATCTCTCTCTCTCTCCTCCAGGCAATACAAAACGCAGCAGCCAGACTACTAACTCGTTCTAGCAAGCGTTGTTTTATCATACAGAGCATTAAACGGCCCCAGATTATTTATCCAAGCTTCTTACAAAATACACTGCTGCTCGTCGTCCCCGCTCACAGACTCAGAGTCTGTTGGTTGTTCCCCGAACACGACTGAAGACAAAAGGGGATAGAACCTTTCAGTCTGTTGCACCAAGGCTGTGGAACAGTCTACCACCAGTTACGTTTGGTTGACTCTGTGGATTCTTTTAAAAAGCAGTTAAAAACTTTTCTATTCAAACAAGCCTTTTGTTGATCTACGTATTTTATATTCTTCACATTATTTAACTTATATTTGACCTTTTACATTGTGCATAATGTCTATTGATTGTACTTTTTATTTTAATCTTTGTGTACAGCGCTTTGTGACTGCCTGTCTGTGAAAAGCACTTAATAAATAAACTTTACTTACTTATTTACAGTCTTGAAAGTAGAAAGAAGATTTGGAAGAGCAATAAAATGAGCAGCCTTCAAAAAGCAATCAGTTATGTAAGTACAACAGTATTAGGGTTGTTGAAAATGGAGGAACGCCGGTAACAAAGTCCAGGATAATGATGAGAGGTAAAATAATTTCTTTCTCATCACACAAAAAGAAAGAAGAAAACAAAAATATTCAGCAATTAGAAAAAAACACCAAATCACTAGAAGAAGCCTACGCGTGCGACCAAGATCAGGAAACATTGAACAAAATACGCAAGACAAAACTAGAATTAAATGAAACTATTAATAAAAAAAACACAATTCCTTATACAAAGACTTCGCTTGCAGAATTTTGAACACAGTAACAAATCAGGTCGATTTCTAGCTAACCAGTTAAAAATAAAGAAAGAAAAAACAACTATATGTGCTGCTAAAGATTTATCGGGGAACACAATATATAACCCTGGAAGAATAAACAACATTTTTAGGGATTTCTATGAAACTTTATACTCACCACAAATAAACCCATCTAAAAATGAAATTGATCTGTTTCTTGACAACGTAACTCTTCCAAAATTACTAGAGAGTCAAGCAATGGAACTGGATTCGCCACTGATGCCAAGTGAACTCCAGGAAGCCCTGATAAGTATGCCCAATAATAAGGCTCCAGGTCCAGACGGCTTCCCTGCAGAATTCTACAAAGAATTCTGGACAATTTTGGCACCAGTATTCCACGGCATGTTGCAGGAAATCGAGGAAAATGGCAGACTACCACCAAATATGAATTCTGCCAACATTAGTCTCCTGCTAAAACCAGGCAAAGACCCTTTATTTCCCTCAAGCTATCGTCCAATTTCTCTTTTAAATGTAGACCTTAAAATAATCTGCAAAGCTCTCTCAAAGAGATTAGAGAAAATAACCCCCCTCTTAATTCATCCTGACCAAACTGGTTTCATAAAAGGTCGGCACTCCTCAACAAACACTCGTAGATTACTTAATTTAATAGACTACTCATACAATAAAAACATCGAAACCATAATATTATATCTAGATGCAGAAAAAGCATTTGACAGAGTTAACTGGAAATTTTTGTTCGCAACTTTACACAAATTTGGTTTTGGAAACTCTTTCATAAACTGGATAAGAATATTATACAATTCCCCAACAGCTCGTATCAGAACAAATGACCAGACATCCTCCAGCTTGTCTCCTGAGGGGCACCAGACAGGGATGCCCACTCTCCCCTTCACTTTTTGCAATTTTTATCGAACCTCTAGCAGCAGCATTTAGACAGGCTACAACAATTAAGGGCATAAAATGTAAGAACATAGAACATAAAATTAGTCTCTATGCGGATGATGTGTTGCTTTTTCTGCAAAACACACAAACCAACCTCTCTGAGGTAATTACTCTAATAAACTGGTTTTCAAGAGTTTCAGATTATTCAATTAACTGGCCAAAATCTACAGTTCTCCCCATTAACTGCTCCTTCCATAATTCTTCCTCTGCCCCACTGCAATCCGGAAATATTAAATATTTAGGTATTAATGTTTCTCCTAAGCTTTCAGACTTAACTAAATTAAACCACATCCCACTTCTAAAGAAAGTAGAAGGCGATCTGACTAGATGGAAATCTTTACCCATATCACTCATGGAAAGGGTCGCCACTATAAAAATGATGATCTTGCCAAAAATAAATTACTTATTTTTGATTATCCCTAACAAACCATCACAAGATTGGTTCAGATCTCTGGATTCATATATTTCCAAATTCCTTTGGAAAGATAAACCCCCGCGTATCAGCTTAAAAACGCTACAAAGAACCAAGGATAGAGGAGGATTAGATCTGCTTAATTTTCACCAATACTTCTAAGCCAACAGGCTTCAGTTCATCTCAGAATGGTTAAAACATACCTTCTTAGATGAGCCCTGGCTAGATGTTGAACAGGCACTATGCAAGGATCTAGAGATTTCAGACCTACCATTTATTAGCTCAAACATCAAAAGACATGAATGCTTTAAAAGTATCAACATCAGCTTTTCTCTGACAGCATGGTGGGAGTTTCTAAAAATAACGGAGTCTTCATTAATCCCATGCAAACGTACACCTATCTGGAATAACCCTGACATATTACAAAACAATAATATGATTAATTTCCATACATAGAGTGCACTATACAGGTCATTGGATGTTCAAGATGGGCTTTACATCTTCCAACAACTGCTCACACTGTCAAGGCAATACACCAGACAATTACATTCACGCTCTTTGGTTCTGTCCACCAGTGCAGAAGTTTTGGCGCGAGATATGTGAAGACTTATCAAAGTGTCTGAAATGTAACATTCCAACTTCCCCCTTAGTGTGTCACTTCAGAAAATAATATAGCCCATATGGTTTTCACTGCCCTATGCATAGCCAAGAAAACTGTCCTCATGAACTGGAAAAATAAAAACAATCTTAATTCTAGCCAATATAGAAACCTTCTATTAGATTACATTAGTCTTGATACAGCCTCTACCACCACATCAGATCAATTGCTCTGGGCTCCTTTGATCAGCTCCATCACCTAGTGGGGGTGGGGGGTCATAGTTTGGTCCCGCCTTCATTGTTGTGATTGGTGTGGGGGTAGGGACAGGCTTAGGGCGTCGGGGGGTTCCCCGGAGGCATCTTCCTTGGGGGGCTCAACCCGGGGTAGCGGTCATGTCCGGTTGGGGGCTCTGTTGGCTCTCGGGTGACTGTTTCCTTGTGGCTGCGTGCAGCGGGGCTAGGGGAGGGTCTGTGCTGACGGACGTGGGTTACTGACCTGGTAGCCTGGCTGCCCCTGGGTGGGTCCGGGATGGGCGTGAGGTTCTGGGGGCGCTCCGTCTCTGGGCTGGGGCCCTGGCCGGGCCTCGGGGCCTTGGGTCCTGGTTGGTGTGTTGCCGGGGTTGTGGGCGGGTGGGTGCATGGGAGCCCATCCCTGGCGCAGGGTGCCGCCGGTGCGTCGAGCCACCTGGGGGGCTCTTCAACTAGTGGGGGAGATTGTCACATCTTGCAGGAGCTTTCGTCTCCTCAGGAACTCTCTGCAGGAGGGGGAGATACAGGAGAGGTGGAGGAAGATCTCAGCCTGGGCGTCTATTGTCTCATGTAGTCTGGAAGATGAGTGGATGGTGGGGTGGGTGCAGTTTTCTCTGTGGTGGGGTTGGGTGGACTGTCCCGGGCTCTGTGGGGCCGGGGGGGCGCTGCTACACTGGGCCCCGGTGTGGATGGGCCTGGGCCCCCTTTCCCTGGCGGGTCGCGGAGTATGGGAGTGCCTACTGGGGTCAGCGGGGGAGCTGGCCTCAGGGAGGGGTCACCTGCCCCTCCCTTCCTTCCCTCCCCATCTCCAGCTGCCTCCCTCTTCCCGCTCCACCACAACCACCCACATATGCAGGGCCTTGGAGTAGGGGTATGTCACCAGGGTGCAGAGGAGGCTACCCCCCCCTCTGTCCCCTTCTGGCTGCCTCTGCCTCAATTTTATCCCACAACTTAGACATTCACATTACTCACACTCTCATTACACATACATATAGGATCTTGGGGGTGGGCACGATACACGGAGTCCAAATTACCATCAGGGTGTACACCTCACCCCTGGCGTCGTTGCCCACCTCTCAATTTTGAATACACGTAGACATTGAGGGCTAGCAGGAGGGACTATGCGCTTACCTGCTGCTCTCTGGCAGGTAGCTCCATGTCCTCCTGGGTTTTAAATGCACCTTAGAACACACATGCATCAACACTACAATGAGCGGGTGGAGGGAGGTTTGGAGTCTTCTCTCACCCCCGTTCTCTGCGGCCTGCTGGAGCGGGGGGGCTAGGAGGAGTTGGCCGTCTGACTGCGGTCTGGAGTGTGGGGCCTCCCTGCTGCTACGGGGTCGGGGCGGCCTGCCTCTCCCCACCGCAGGGAAAAGGGTAACACCACCTGGGTCTGGGTGCAGTTCCCCCCTCCAGGGGCAAGGGTACCTAGACCCGGTTCGTAGAGTACGCTTGGGGAGTGTGATCGTGTGTACAGCGTCTCTTTATGTCTGTCTCCACGTTGGTTGAGTGTGGAGTAAGTGCATATGAGAGCATGAGGGTGGGAATGGATGTTTGTGTCTGTGTGTGCCTGTATGTCTGTGTCTATATGTCAGGTTGGGTATCAGACGCCACCTCTCTGGGGACATTTCAGGCCCTCCAAGGTTTGGAGGCCTATCTCCACCCACCACCACTTCCCCTGCCGGTGGCGGACTCCCTCAGACATCGGTGCGTTGGTGGTTCTTTGTGTCTGGGGGTGGGTGTCCGGGTACACACCGGCTCATTCCTTGGCGGCCGCTTATCGGGGCCTGGAGCCTGGGGCTCGCTCGGGCCACTTCGGAGGTGGGGTGCCCCCGGCCTCTCGGCCTGGGGCTCGGTCACTCAGGCACAGCTGGCTGCCGGCGGAGCTCACGGGCGCGTCACTGCAACTCCCCCTGGCTTCTGCTCGGTGGCTGCTGAGCGGCTGCCCCTCTGTTGGTCTTCCTTGGTCTCTTGTGTTCTGGGGGCCTCTGGATGTCTGGAGTTTTGATCTCCTCCATAACTGCTTCATGCCCTGGAGGACGGGGCTGTGGCTCCCCACACTCCCTAGCAGATCTTTACATGGAGAAACCTTTGGAATGCAAGCATGCTGATCCACACAGGTACTGTATGAACACAGGTGTACGCACGGGTATTCACAGACGCGGACTACAGCTTTCTTGGCTGCTGCCTCAAAGCACATTGTGCACTTTCTATCTTGCGTGCTGCACAATATCGTTTATTATTTAGTATCTACTGATATCTACTGCTAGCTAGTTTATTGTGATGGTGCTGTTTTTTTTTTTTTTATTATGTTGCTCTTTGTTGTTTGCTTTCTCTTCTGTTTTTTTTCTCCATACAGGTGACCCAGGTGTGTTGTTTGTTTTGTTTTGTTTTGTTTTTGTTTTTTTTCTTTCTTCCCCCCCTTCTCACCGTCCGCTTGGCATCTTTCTTGGCCTTAAGACAACAGTTCTGATGGCTAAAGATCCAAACGGGACACAAAAAAAAAATAAAAATAAAAATAAAAAAGCAATCAGTTATGTAAGTACAACAGTATTAGGGTTGTTGAAAATGGAGGAACGCCGGTAACAAAGTCCAGGATAATGTATGACCACAGGCAATCATGCATGAGAAAGGGTCTTAACAGCCCTGCAGGAAGAGAGCTGGAGGATTTATTTCTGCACACACAGAGGCAGAAATATATTCTTGGACATGTTTAGCAAGAAATGGCCTCCAAATAGATGTTGCAGAAAAAAGATGGTGCGGTTTTTCTCAGGGTGACATGTAAATTTTACGTTTGTGTTAGCTCAGATTAGTGATCAGTCTGCCAAGTGAACAAACCAGTGATACAGGAGGATGGCAACATTGTCAGGAGTTGTCAAAGGTGTCGAATTTCCGGGACAGGACTTTGTGCTTGACATGACGGGAACTGGGTCTATAGGTTAAGATAAGGTTGAATCTGGTAAAAAATAGAGCTCACCTGATTCAATGGTAATGTGACTTTACTGAAATCACCAATGAAACAGCGCTAAAAGTTTGCAAAACCAAACCGTTTCCTGTTCAAGAGAACTAGCCACACAATCACTGCTTGCACCTTCACGGCATCTACTTTTAACTGGCATTTTTCAACAATGAAGCCCAAGGAATGACACTGATTCGACATGAATTTCACATTTCTCACCTTTTACATACAGGCGGCTCTCCAGAAGCTGCTGAAGGCAGACATCACATTCATGTTCTGTAACTGACTTAGAAAAAAATCAGAACGTTATTATGGTACACAAAGAAGTGATTGATGAAGTCACACAGGACATCACTGACTAGGGTCTGAAAGACAACTGGTATTGTCCCAAACGGCAATACCAGTTACTTAAATGGATTGATGACACCTGAGACTCCAACTGGAGATACCGTTTGTGTTCCATCAATGTTCAGGTTATGTGTGCTGAGCCAAGGGTGTCTGAGAACCAGGGCAGTGTTGCCTGCCTCAGTGTTGGGTGATTGCCAGACAGAGAGAGAGAGAAACAGGTTGAGTTTTACGGGTTATTTGTGGGAGCCACGTGCCATTTATTGCAGAAATTTGTAATCCTTTGGGAAGTGTGATCAGGGGAATGACTGAATCATTACCCAGAGTCTGATCAATAAAAGTCTGTTCGGTGTCTGAGTCAACTAATGCTTCAAGTGAGTGGGTCTGAGAGTTGACAGTTAGCTTTGTTTATTTTACCCACCAATATCCCTACAGTTACTGACAGGCTCTGCTTTTTTGGTGGCACAGGTCAGGCATCAATGAAATGTTACAGAATTCCTCTGACTCATTTCTTGTACGGCCAAGCTTTTGCAGGGCAACCCCTTCAGTTCCAGAAATGGCTCGGCCGATGATCCATGGCAGTTGCAGTGTCTTCTCCTATGCTCCCATATATGGTCATCCATTCTGATACATTTACACAGAAAGTAAGGCATCAAGTGAGTCATTAAGATCCTTTGTAGCTAATTTGCCTTTTACCACACTCCTCGACTCCTTGATCAGGGTTCAATCCCTTGTCAGAAATTTTATACTCTGCGATGAAGTGCTCAAAAAAGAGTTTTCGATTAGACTTGAGGACAGCTTGAGCCCATCTCAGGGCTTGTAAATGGTAAATAAACTGGTTCTTATATAGTGCATTTATACTCTGCCTGAGCTCTCAAAACACTTGCAGGCAATAGCTCAACCATGCAGGCAATTTTACACAGCCTGAGGAAAAAGTTCTACTGCGTTCCCGAAAAGCTAAAAAACACTGTGTGAGATATCCACCACTATTTTCTAGCTCGCCAGAAAAAGTGGCTTCTGTGGAAGCTCCAAATGCAGTACCTGTGTGGAACTCAAAGATGGAGTAGGGTTAACATTTGGTTCAAAATTTGGAGGTTTCATCATATCTTTTAATTTGGCAAGCTTTTGAACAATTGTGCCCTGCTCTCCAGAGCATTTTCATGTTTTCTGAGCTAAGCTTTGTGAATTGAGAGGATCCTACAAACTAACTCTGATTCCATGTTGCTCTTCCTCTCTGGAATACCTTTTTATTCACTGCAAACCGTTTTACTCTCCGCGCTAGTTTGCTTCATTCATCTTGGCCGCTGTTTACATCCCGCCAGATGCGGATGTGCAGGCAGCTCAGTGCGCACTCGCGGAGCAGATACTGCACATGGAGCGGACATTCCCGGACTCTCTCATTATTGCTCTTGGGGACTTTAACAAAGCCAATCTGAGCCATGAGCTTCCCAAATACAAGCAGTATATTAAATGCCCGACCAGAGAGGAGAGGACATTAGACCACTGTTACAGCACGATCAGCGGGGCCTATCGTGCAGTGCCCCGCGCTTCACTCGGACTTTCTGACCACGTCATGATCCACCTAATCCCCGCGTACAGACAGAGGCTGAAGCTCTCCAAACCTGTTGTGAGGACCAAAAAACTGTGGAGCAACGAGGCTGAGGAGGAGCTTCGCACGTGTTTGGAGTCTACAGACTGGGACACAATGAAGGCTGCTTCTAAAAGCTTGGACGAGTTTACGGACACCGTCACCTCCTATATCCACTTCTGTGAGGACAGCATTGTGCCATCACGCACCAGGGTGAGTTATAACAATGACAAACCCTGGTTTACTCCTAAACTCAAAAAGCTGTGGCTGGAAAAGAGAAAGGCGTTCAGAAGCGGAGACAGGGACTGCTACAGAGAGGCCAAGTACAGGTTAACTAAAGAAGTGGACATTGCTAAACAGCAGCACTCTGAGAAGATGCAGCAGCAGATCTCAGAGAATGACTCTGCCTCTGTGTGGAAAAGTTTTAGGAATATCACCAACTACAAGCCTAAAACCCCCCACTCCACTGATGACTTGCTCTTGGCCAACACCCTTAACGACTTTTACTGCCGTTTTGACGAGCCATCAGGCAGCCTTCACACCTCCAACGGCCCCAACAATAGAGACACTTTGGACACTCATTCCCCCACCTCTCCCCCCTCCATAGAGCCATCACCATCATCAAACACTTCACCTACAACATCCCCCTCCTCACCCCACACAAAAGAGGATTTCACACCACCTCCTCCCACCACAACTCTTCATATTCATGAAGCAGATGTGAGGAAGCAGTTTAAGAGTCTGAATGCTCGAAAAGCTCCCGGCCCAGGCGGTGTGTCTCCTGCCACCCTCAGACACTGTGCAAACGAGCTGGCCCCAGTGTTTTCTGGCATTTTCAACTCCTCACTGCAGGCATGTCATGTGCCTGCCTGCTTCAAGTCCTCTACCATAATCCCTGTCCCCAAGAAACCAAGGATCACTGGACTAAATGACTACAGACCCGTGGCTCTGACATCTGTGGTCATGAAGTCATTTGAGTGCCTGGTTCTCTCCTATCTCAAGACCCTCACGGCCCCCCTCCTGGACCCCCTGCAGTTTGCATACAGAGCCAACAGGTCTGTAGATGACGCCATCAACATGGCCCTACACTTCATCCTGCAGCATCTGGACTCCCCAGGAACCTACGCCAGGATCCTGTTTGTGGACTTCAGCTCTGCCTTCAACACCATCCTTCCAGACCATCTCCGAGGCAAGCTTTCCCAGATGAATGTGCCTGATCCCATCTGCCGGTGGATCACTGACTTCCTGACCGACAGGAAACAGCATGTGAGGCTGGGAAAGAATGTCTCGGACTCCCGGACCATCAGCACCGGCTCCCCTCAGAGCTGTGTTCTTTCTCCTCTGCTCTTCTCCCTGTACACCAAATGCTGCACCTCCACCCACCAGTCTGTCAAGCTAATCAAGTTTGCAGATGACACCACCGTTATTTGACTCATCTCGGATGGGGATGAGTCTGCCTACAGGAGGGAGGTTGAACGTCTGGTGTCCTGGTGCAGCCACAACAACCTGGTGCTGAATGCCCAGAAGACAGTGGAGATTATTGTGGACTTCAGGAAACACACAGCTCCACTTCCCCCCATCATCCTGACTGACACCCCCATCACCTCTGTGGACTCATTCCGCTTCCTGGGTACCACCATCACCCAGGACCTGAAGTGGGAGCCCACCATCACCTCCGTCATTAAGAAAGCCCAGCAGAGGATGTACTTCCTGAGGCAGCTGAAGAAATTCAACCTGCCAACACGGACGATGATGCAATTCTACACTGCAATCATTGAGTCCATCCTCACCTCCTCCATCACCGTGTGGTACGCTGGAGCCACTATCAGGGACAAACAGACTGCAGCGTGTTGTGCGCTCTGCTGAGAAGGTGATTGGCTGCAGACTTCCATCTCTGCAGGACCTGTACACCTCCAGGACACTGGGGCGTGCAGCTCGGATCTCAGCTGACCCTTCTCACCCTGGACACAGTCTGTTTGACCTGCTCCCCTCAGGCAGGAGGCTCCGGTCCATTCGCACCAGAACCTCTCGCCATAAGAACAGTTTCTTCCCCTCTGCTGTTGGACACATGAACAATAACCGTATGACTGTTCCCACCACTAACACATGACCCTACGCTGTGTTCACTGCATCATTCCATGTTTGGCACTGATCACCACCTGCACTCATGTATATATCATGTATATATCTATCTATCTACGTAGCACTTTTAATTCTTATTCTTATTTTTATTTTCATGTCTATTTAAGCGTAATTTATGACAGTATGTTTGCACTGAAGCACCGCAGCAATTTCCTAATGTTGTAAACCTGCTCAACATTTGGCAATAAAACCCTTTCTGATTCTGATTCAGATTCTGATGTTAATTGCTGATTTGTTCTATCAACGGACCACTAGGTCAACAGGACTCAATTGCAGAATGTTTATTTACAAGGTGAAGGTAAAGCACAATCCAAAACACAAGAACAATATCAGGGATGGTCCTGATTCCACAGGGCAAGGTTCTCCAAGGGTCCAGTCTCTCCACAGAATCTCTCTCACAAAAACAGATCCACTCACCACTCTCACTAACAGTTTTTGCCACAGGAATCTGTGCACAGGTAG
This sequence comes from Diplotaxodon limnothrissa, assembly GCF_057381915.1. NCBI lineage: Eukaryota > Metazoa > Chordata > Actinopteri > Cichliformes > Cichlidae > Diplotaxodon > Diplotaxodon limnothrissa. Next base: position 3,443,703 of record NC_140601.1, on the reverse strand, counting down.
ACAGGGGTATTTATTCTAGAGAAAAAGACGACCAGAGTGATCACAGATGACAGAACGGGGGCCTCACTAACTGTTAGTTCTCCAATGATTCTCCAAAGATGGTGGAATCCCTTAAGTAGTGGCAGCCAGGCAAGGTTATCAGGAACAGGTGTGTGATCACTCCAAGCTGTGTGTAGATCGAGGGGGGGGGGGGACCTGGTATGAGTCCCTCCACTGTCTCTTCTTGCCATTTTACTCCAAAGGTGGCAAATGTCAAACTCCAACAGTCTCCTCAGTTCTCCTCAAATGTTCTTGTCACATGCACAGTGAAGGTGCAGCTTGTTGGAAACACAGTGCCATTCATCCAGTCAGGCAGGATGGTGGGTTTGCCCTTCTTCTCTGATGCTGTTTGTCCACACTGCTGCTGCTTGCTGGGTCTCTTTGCTCAGGACTTTGCTGCTGTCTCTTTATCTGCCATGTTATTGCTCTTTGGAGCTGCATTCCTTGTCTTCAGGGAGGAGTGAGAGCTCGCTTGTGAGGTTGAGGGACACATGGAGCTGTAAATAATAAACTTGGCCTGAACGTTTCCAGTGATGTTAAACTATAACTTTCTTCCGACCGCTGCATGTGGAAAATTGATTCAGGTCTGCTTTTCATCTGAAAGTGACAAACTAAGACATCACCGCTCTCACAATCGGAGGCAATTACTTTTACACAGTGCACAAAGACACTGTGACGTCAGACACATTCACAATTTTTTCATCTATCACTTCACCTCATATGTCATTGTACTGAATTTGAGCAACCCTAAGCTTAATGCAGATTACTTTTAACAACTGACACAGACGTACACAAACAACACAAATAGGCCTATAACTTTCCCCAGCCTGCGTGAATCCGCACGGCCGTTGAGCTCCTGGACTCGCGTGTACCCGCGCAGTCACTGAGCTGCACCTGCCTGCGTGAAACCGCACAGCATAGGCGTTGCTCTCTTTTGTTTATAAGCCTGCGATTAACCGCACGGCTCAGGTCCGCGTGAACCCGCGCAGCTACAGCGCTCTTCTTTGAACAGTACTTACTTGGTGCTGTTCTTGCATTAATCTCGAATCCCGTCAATCACCATCCAGCGAGGAGAAAAAACAGACAGCTAATCCACCGGCCCGATGACAAATTCTCATGTCTCGGGACTTTACTACAGGAACTTCTATACGTCTTGGCTGACGTCTTTCGGCATGTCTCCTTTTCCCCTCGGTGAATGTCAATTCTAGGGATCCGGCTTTGAAGGACCAATTAATGTTGGGTCTGTCTAGCACAGGCCCACCGCTGGAACGAGACAATTTAAAAACGCAGCAAAAGCATTGAACACCAAGTAGGCAAAGTTCTTCGTGTTACTCGTGCATGAGGGAGACCTGCCTGGAGCCAAGTGTCGTTCCACCACTTGACCTCCGTCAGACTCTCAGCCAGGTTCCCCATAGCGCTCCTTTTATTGTGGTTACATGAATATGCATAGGGTCATTAACATATAACATCTTACATAGGTATACATGTGAACAATACTAGTGTGTGTGTGTGTGTGTGTGTGTGTGTGTGTGTGTGTGTGTGTGTGTGTGTGTGTGTGGTCAGAGTGTGACCCCATAAAGACTTCCCTAAACCTGCTGGTCTGGAAGTCCAGCAGTTCATCTAAAGAAAAGGCACTTAGACTAAAACAGATATAGCTACGTTTATCCTACCATAAAACAATAAGAGAAGGTACGACCTCTCCCATGCTCCCAGAGTGCTCTCTAATGCACACAAAGTTTGCAGACTATCAAGGATCAAACCTCTACCAATCTACAACTAATTATAAAACTCTAAGCATGTATAAGTAGATATTTATAAGCATAAATGACAATCAACAATACAAAACCTAACAGGCCTCTCACTAAAACACATTTGTTCCCATTTCTTTAATTGAATCTAGGAAAAATGCAAAACATAACACAGCTTGATAGGCATAAAATAGTCATATTCAAAGCGCTGTTACCCCAAACCTTGCCAGCATGGTATAAGGTGTGAATTTAAAAATAGTGAGGAAATTGAAAAAAATGCAAAAACGTGGTAGGCCTAAAAAATATCTAAAGTAGATGAATAGTATCTGAAAGTCATGGTCTTAGTAAAAAGGAAAAATTCCAGCAAAAACCTTACATAGGAACGGAGAAATCTGGGAATCTGAAACCGAGAATCTCATATTTACAGGAAAACAACAGGGAGAAGAAACTGAGGTATGCCAAAGAAGAACTGGACTTAAAATCAGTGGCAGCAGGTTGTATGGAGTAATGACTGAAAAATATTCCAGCCACTCACTTGTGGTTTAGGGCTGCATTTCAGCCAGCAGTGTTGGGGATCTTGTCAAAATTGAGTATTGTCATATTTGGATCCACTTCCATCTGGAAAGTGTGTGATTTGTTTCTTTTGTTCTTTTGTAACGTGACAGTGATCCCAAACATACTGCCAATACATTAAAAGCATATTGATGGACCTTAACGTTATTTAAGCAGTGCAGGATCATCCTGACAGGGATCGAAACCAAAAGTCAGCCAACATCCAAAGAAGAGCTTTCAAATGTCCCTCAAAAAGACTGGAGAACTGTTTTCATTGCATATGCCAGGAGCGCGTAGGAAACAAGCTTTCATAGCCAGCTGTTGCATCTCTCTCTCTATCTCTTGTGCGTAGCAGACAAATGTTTTCTATTCTGCATTTCCCCATCGAGGGCACTAAACCTGTGGATCTCATTTCTTCCATCTTCTTAGAATGACATCCAGAGTGGCTTGGGTCAGCATAAGATATTTTCTCAGATTAACCTGTTCTTATTGATTATTATAGAAATCGATTATGCATTGATTATGGTAGGGTAGGTGGAAGATGTCAACCAGCCTTTTGGGACATTTACAAAGTGACTTGCTTAATTATTCAGTACCACTGTTAAATTCCGGAAGTTCCAGTTCAGAGGAAGGTCGCGCGCTGGACGGATCAATCGGTGGCCGCGTTACAGGACGCACTCGATGACGCAGACTGGGGCATGTTCAGAAACAGCTCCGATGATGATGTCAACGTGTTTACGGAAGCGGTTGTGGGATTCATCGGGAAACTAGCGGATGATACCGTGGAGACAAAGACTATCACAACGTTTCCCAACCAGAAGCCGTGGGTGGATAAAACCATCCGCGACGCTCTGAGATCCCGCACCGCTGCCTACAACACGGGACTCACGACGGGGGACATGGACCCGTACAAAGCCGCGTCATATAACGTGCGGAGGGCGGTGAAAGAGGCGAAGCAGCGCTACGGGAGGAAACTAGAGTCACAACTCCAACAGCGTGACTCTAGGAGCCTGTGGCGGGGACTAAGGACAATAACGGACTATAAAGCACCAACAACCGGTATGACGAACGCGGCCGTGACTCTGGCAGACGAGCTGAACACTTTCTATGCTCGCTTCGAGGCTGCAGCTAAGGTCTCCAACAATGCTAGTGTTAGCGGCGCTAACGGCTGCAGACAGGAAGATACTGCCAGCACCGGAAACGTGCTCGTCATCTCCGAGCATGAAGTAAGGAGAGCCTTCAAGAGAGTGAACACCAGGAAAGCAGCAGGACCAGACGGCATCCCAGGTCGTATCCTAAGAGACTGCGCATACCAGCTAGCTCCTGTGTTCACTGAGATATTCAACATCTCTTTATCTCAGTCGGTGATCCCCACATGCTTCAAAGAGTCCATCATTGTTCCTGTCCCGAAGAAACCCCACCCTGCTTCTCTCAATGACTATCGCCCTGTAGCCCTCAGCTCAGTAGTGATGAAGTGCTTTGAACGCCTGGTCAGAGACTTCATCATTTCTTCACTACCAGACACACTGGACCCACTACAGTTCGCTTACCGTCCAAATCGTTCCACAGACGATGCCATCTCTCATCTCCTCCACACATCACTCACTCACTTGGACACTAGAAGGGGGAATTATGTTAAAATGCTCTTCATAGACTACAGCTCTGCATTTAACGCCATAATTCCCTCCACACTCACCACCAAGCTGGAGCATCTGGGACTCAGCTCATCTATGTGTCAGTGGATCTCCAACAGGCAGTAAGGATGGGCGGACATGTCTCAGCCTCCACCACTCTCAGCACTGGAGCCCCCCAGGGGTGTGTCCTGAGCCCCCTGCTGTACCCTTTGTACACATATGACTGTGTGGCCACTACCAGCTCCACCACCATCATCAAGTTTGCTGATGACACCGTCGTGGTGGGCCTGATCTCTGATAACAACGAGATGGCCTACCTGAAGGAGATTAGGAATCTGGAGAACTGGTGCCAGAGGAACAACCTCCTTCTAAACGTCAGTAAGACAAAGGAGCTGATAGTGGACTTCAGCACTAAGCAGGAGAGGAACTACCAGACCCCCGTCATCAACGAGTGCCCAGTGGAGAGAGTGGACAGCTTCAAATACCTCGGAGTTCACATCACGCAGGACCTGTCATGGTCCTGTCACATCAACACCGTGGTGAAAAAGGCCCGTCAGCGTCTCTACCACCTCAGACGCTTGAGAGACTTCCAACTGCCCTCCAAGGTGCTCAGGAACTTTTACTCCTGCACCATAGAGAGCATCCTGACGGGAAACATCTTAACCTGGTTCGGGAACAGCACCATGCAGGACAGACGAGCTCTACAGAGGGTTGTGCGGTCAGCTGAGCGCACCATCCGCTCCGAGCTCCCTGACCTGCACTCGATCTACAGCAGGCGGTGCTGGACCAAGGCCAGGAAGATCGTGAAGGACCTCAGCCATCCCAACAACAGACTGTTCTCTCTGTTGAGGTCAGGAAAGCGATTCCGCTCCCTGAAGACCAACACAGAGAGACTGAGGAGGAGCTTCTTCCCGCAGGCGATACGGTCTCTCAATCACACCACCACACAGTCCTGACCCACACATATAGTTCTTACACACACACTGGACTTTCTGGACATTGTTTTCACTTCATTACTTAAATCACGCTGCTGTTATTGTGTATATGCTGCTGTTATTGTGTATATATTTATTTATATTTCTTCATACATTCTTATATAGTTCTATATTGTGTATTTTGTTGTACAGTTTTTTTATTTTCAACTTTAATTTATATATTTTATCTTATTCTTCCCAGTTAAATTTACCCTTCATTCTAATTTGTGTTGTACAGTTATTTCATTTTTAACCTTAATTTATATTTTATTCCTTCCTAGTTAAATTTACCCTTTTTAATCTTTCATATTTATTTCCTATCTTATTCATAGCCTTTTCCTTTTTTGTTTTCTTTAGGTCACGAGCAGTTGTCCAAGCATTTCACTACATATCGTACTGTGTATGACTGTGTACGTGACAAATAAAATTTGAATTTGAAATTTGAAATTTGAATTTGAATTTGAATTTGAATTTGAATTTGAAATTAAAAGACACTCAGGACCAGATATGGGCAGCAACGGGTTACTGAGTTTTAGTCTGTAAAAAGTGACAAAACATTAGTGTCTGCTGTACACTCTGCGTGGGAATAAAACTTGTTTCCAAAGTGAAAAATTAAACTTCAAATCTGAGCGAGCACCCTGCACGCTGCCACGGGAATGTGACGTTCACAGAGAAACCCCCGGATCCCCCACTGACATGACCGCAAAGGGCAAACCTCCACCCACTGGCCCCACTCCTGCTAAACAGGTGACAATAGATTTAAGAGTGACAGGACTCAGTGCCGCTGAGTCTTTGATTTTATTTATTTTTTTGCTGTGTTTTACTTGCATCTATTTGAAAGAGTGAGTGTAAACAAAAAAACATTATTTTATTTTATATGCTGGAATATGCAGAACATAGGTTTAAATGTTAAACACATTTCTTCAAGTCAGAGACTGTTGCATATGAATTATTTTCTGCTTGATGCAATGTGCATAAAGTTAAAAGATTCAAATTAACATTTTTTTTTTAAAGAGGCTTTTTCATTTGATTCAGTTTTATATACTCAAATATGCAGAAAAAATAGAACTGGGTTGAAAGGTCTATTACTTTATTACCTATTCAGGTTTTGTATCATGCTTTTTAAAACTAACTAAGTAACTAGTTACTTTTGAAAATAAGAAATCAGTAATTAGTAACTAATTACTATTTTCAAGTAACTTGACTGACACTGCTCAGAACACAGACAGCTGTGACAGATAACAATGATGTTTCGCATGGAGAATGCACACAAGGAGCCGAGGCATGCAAGCAGTCGTTCGAGGCTGATGTCTCATATAACATGATAATGTTTCATTTGGAGTAAAGTAAATGTTACTGCTTGCTGCTGATCCAGGCCAGTGTTTCAAAAATGTGGAAGTTGTACAGATTAGATTATGTTGTCTTTAAACATTTCCTGAAGAGGCAGATCATGCAGTATGTAGTTCTCTAGCAGCTCGACAAGGAGCAGAGTGCAAAACATTAGAACACCATGAGGACATGCACAGCTAAGTACATGATGAGACTGTACAGGGTGGGCCATTTATATGGATACACCGTAATAACATGGGAATGGTTGGTGATATTAAAGTCCTGTTTGTGGCACATTAGTATATGTGAGTGGCAAACTCCTCAAGATGGGTGGTGACCATGGTGGCCATTTAGAAGTCGGCCATCTTGGATACAACTTTTGTTTTTTCAATAGGAAGAGGGCCATGTGACACATCACACTTATTGGTAATGTCACAAGAAAAACAATGGTACTTATGGTATTTATCATTCGAACTGATGTATTCAATCAACTTATTTAGGACTTCTGTTGTTCCTCCGTTGGGACTGAATTAATCACAACAAAAATTGGACTTTTGTATGATACTTAAATGTCCATTGATTAATTGCACTTTGCAAACTGAAAAAAGCATAGCATAAATATGTTTCTGATGTTGTAATTTTGAGGCGTTCCTTCCTTCAGATTCTAAGATTCTGAAAAGTCAAGAAGAGTTTTATATTTAAAAAATGTGCCAGAATTGCAAAAGTTTACCTGAACTTGTTTCTCCTTAACCATAGCAAAGTGGGTGCAGTGGGTTTGTATGCAGACATGGAAGGGCAAAAAACCCCAAATAAAACAGAGGGCTTGCAGCTGATCAAAAGTCACACAGTTTGTGTTAAAGCAGAGGCACCAAGTGGTTCATTGGATTTTCACTTACCTTGAAACAAAGAGTATATTCCCTCACCTTCTAATTGTCACATAGCTGTTTTTATGGACTCAGTTATGAATTGTAGGATGGCTTATTGTTTTAAGTTTTAAGTTTTAAGTCAGCTGTGTTATTCATTTCCTATTCATTACTGCTTGAATGAACGGGGGGTAGCATTCTGAGTCAGATGAACTGTTTTAGTGGATTCACTCAGCACAGGAAGTTAACTATTTAAGTTAACTATGTTAACTAAGTTAACTATGCCACAGAAGAATGTGAATGTAACTGTTGCTCACTGTATTTGGGTGTATATTGTATGCCATTTTTTCATGCAACTTTTCATTAGTTTATTTTAAGCCCAGATGAATGAATAGTTGTCATAAATATGAAAGTAAATTGCTTCTCTGTTATCACTGCAAGTATGATAAATTTCATGTTGACATAAATCATTTATTCATTCTCTTCCGCTTTTACTTATCAGGGTCTGAGAGGTGGAGTGGGGTGGAGCCTATTCCAGCTGTCATAGGTCGAGAGGGAGGGGGGTACACCCTGAACAGGTCTACACAGCAAATCCAGCATGTCCAAATTAACACTGTCGGATTTGATTTCAACACTATTAAAGTGTCTATATGGGTCCACACCAGAGAGTGTTAATTTAACTCTTTTTGGAGAGTTGGTACGTTAACTCTGATTTAGTGTTAAACACCAAATCTGTCTGGAGTTGATAATTTAACACTTGGTGTTAAGAGTTTATATATTAACTCTCAAAGAGTATTTTAGTTTAACTACGTAAGAGTTATCTTCTAATTCATTCTAAAAAGCGGGAATTTTACTGTTCTGAACTTCTAGAAATTTCTTTTGGAAATAAACATTTACTAAAAAGATGCAATGGTTTTTGAAAAACATTTATTCTGAACTGTGCACCACAATTTCAAAACATTTTCTGAAAGATGTAACAGTATACATGTTCTCACTTTTATTAGAATTTTGTTTATCAAAAGGTCTGACATGGTAAATGCAAATAACAGCATTCTCATCACTTATTTCTTCAATACAATATGCATGTCCTTCATTCATCCCTTTGTGGAACTTCAACGCACTTCTGCTCTCCCCCATATTCCATCTTCACAAGCATATCCTGTGTGGAGATTGAATAAAAATTAGTTGACACTAATTAACGGCACAAATAATCCAGTAAACAATTGCAGCACAGTAAAAGAAAAAAAAAGGAATCCTCTTTGAGCCATTACTTGTGTAAAGTATTTTCCCAAAAGACAAGGACACAGGCAACAGGTAATACTGAACTAAATGTAAAACCTCAACCTTTTTCATTTTTACCTAAACCGTGTGCACAAAACTCTGGAGGGATCTATGCTAACTTAGAACCCAGTCAGGACGTCTGCTACTGCTGTTTGCTCGTTTTTTGTTTTTTTTTATGGGCGATCGTTTTCAGGCTTCAAGTAGCACCATTATACCAACATTTCACATTCTAGACATTGTTTTAGGTGTATTTGACCAAACGTTTGACTGAAAATTCACATGCAAGCTTTTTTCAAGGCTGTGGTATTTGCCCGCAAACAATACCTTTCAGCTAGCTAAAACAGAATATTATGCTATCAGCGAGCAACGTGGCTAATGCCTTTCACACAGCTTTGTCTCAACTCCAAAGAGCCACAGAAGTAAAGGCTAATAACAATTGAAACAATCTTTGAAAAAATGACTTACCAAGCATGGCAAACAACTCAAATATGTAGAGCAAAATGTTCTGAAACGGCTTCACTTCAGCTTCGATTGGAGCCGTGCTGGGGGCGGAGTCTGCGAATTTACTCTGTTGGTGTCATAGCCCCTCTAGGAGTTCAGAGTTAAGAGGTCAAGAGTTAATGTTTCCATTGTAACACCTCCAGATTTGACAGAGAAACACTCATTTTTAACACTCGATTTTAACTACTATCATTTTACACCTCAGAGTTACATTAAAAGAATGTGACTCTGCTTAGAGTAAAATTAACTCTACTTTTGCAAGAAGACTATTAACACCAAAAAATTTAACACTTTTGAATTTGCTGTGTAGCACATAGAAACAAATAACAGTTTGCACTCACATTCACATCTATGGGCAATTTAGAATCATCATTTAACCTAACCCCATTTTTTTTTTAAAATTGGGGTTAGGTTATATTGAAATAGATTTTTGGTTAAATTGATTAAACCAAAATTAATTTTATGTATATTATGGCTTTAACTATGGACATAAGGTCTGTTAATAAAGACTGATTGATGGATTGAATTGCATGTCTTTGGACTGTGGGAGAAAGCTAGAGTACCCAAAGAGAACCCACAAAAACACGAGGAAAACATGCAAACTCCACGCAGAAAGGCCACAGCCAGATGGTGGAGTCAAAGTCAGGACCTTGTTGCATTACCACTAACCATATAGAGAAACTGTGTTGTAGTTTCTGATGCATCAGATATGAGCACACATACTTTAAAACACTTAACCCTAGATTATACTCAGACATGGACACGGACACCTGGGGATTCAGTGACCGAGTAGTCGTTCCTGTTAAACGTCTTTGATATCTGCTTGAGCTCCAGCACCTGCGAGCATGTGCAGCTGATGCATGGTACTGTAAATTGGCCATGAATGAGTCTGGGCAGTCAGAAAGAAACAGGCAAGGTCTTCAGGTCCACTGGACCCGTGGCTAGTGGAAGTGTGGAAATCATAGGTCCTGTGTACCCTCATTTCTCCTTCCTCCTCTCTGGGCTTGTGTGTGTGTGTGTGTGTGTGTGTGTGTGTGTGTGTGTGAGAAAGAGAGAGAGAGAGAGAGAGAGAGAGAGAAGGAGAAAGTAAAGCATTGTGAATTGACCCAGGTGTGACCCAGCAGTGCTGTTCCCGCACAAGGTTGCAAAATTGGAGCACCCAACACTGTCTGCACACACATTCCCACACGTTTCACCCTTTGTCTTGCAGGAATGAATATTGGGGACCTGACACTATAAATATCTCATTGTGGTTCCACACCTGATCAAGATGGCAAAGCGATTCTCTGTTCAGACTGCCTTACAGTTGCTATTGGAAGAGACAGAGGGTTTTGATGGCGATGCAGAGGAAAAAGTTTAAGAATGTGAGGATTGAAGAGGACGATGAGCATCGGCCAGCTCTAAAGTTTAGCAAGCTTCAAACCTCAGGACCAGCCTGCAAGCAGCCAGCCCCAAGACCAGCAGGGAGCAGCCAGCCCCAAGACCAGTGAGCAGACTGTCAGCAGCTTGCAAATAACACCGTATGGATGGTAAAAGATGGCAAAATTGAATGGTCTTCCTGCTTACGAAATGAACCAATGTGAACCAATGTGATTCGAATAATACCAGAACCTACACGCTGGGCAGTCATGCAAAAAACATCAAGTCTTCTTTTGACCTTTGCATGCAATACCCTATCAAGAAAATCATCCTGGATTGCACCAATTTAAAGGAAGCAGAGTTTTTGGAAAGACATGGAAAGTCTTGGACAAAACCGATTTGGATGCTTACTTTGGGGTTCTTATCCTTGCTGGTGTTTTCAGGTCCAAATGGGAGACCACAGAATCCCTGCAGGATGAAGAAACTGGCAGAGATCTTTTTTGGACCAGGATGTCTCTGAAAACTTTCAAAATAATTTCCAGGACCATCCGTTTTGATGACCATGATCATAGACCAGCTTGACGGCAGAGAGACAAGCTAGCTGCCATCAGGATGGTGTGGGGCAAATGAGCGGCCGGTCTCAACTGTTTTACAACCCTGGCCCCAATGTCATCATTGATGAGCAGCTGATGCCATTTCAGGGCTGCTGCCCAGTATATACCATCTAAGCCTGCCAAGCATGGTATAAAGATTTGGGCGCCTGTGATGCAGGTTCATCTTATGCATGTAACTTGCAGGTCTACACAGGGAAACGCAATGGAGGAGCCCCTGAAAAAAATCACCTTCTGACGCTGCCGGGTGCTGGGTGGTCCTTTCCGACTCGTACCAGGGTGGCTAGGCTCTAGCAGGGTTGACTGCCCATTGCCCCTGACTCTCTGGGATTCTCGCCCTTTGGCAGTGGGAAGCCCATCGGGGCCTCCCTCCTTCTTCTGCTGGAACGGGTGTGCGGTTGTCACCAAGATGTGTGGCCTTGAGTCTTCAGTACTCTTGGAGGCTGCGGATGGTGCAGTTGTCCTGGTTCCATGTCTGTCTGCCTCTGGCTTCCGGGGGGCATTGTTGAGGCTTCCCACCCTTGTTATTAAGTACATTTGTGACAAAGACAGGCATTCTAACACAAACTCTCTCCCACTCACACTACAACAAGACTCTTGATTTATGTATCTGTGTATTTTCTAATTTCTGTGGTCCTGGTGCTCTATCTTTCTTTGCTTTCTTTTCTTACAGGACCAGTTGGCAATATATTGTGTATTTCTATTTGCACTCTATCATTTTATTGTACCCCTACCCCTCTTTTCCCCTCCTTCTCCTGCCTTAGACATCATCAGATATATATATATACATTATACTATATATAATGTAATAACTGAAATAACACAAATTCAGATTCCTTGCTTACATTGTCAGAGTCTGCAATCAAAAATACTTTTTTTGTGATTAAAGATGTATAAAAAATTCTATAATAATGCAAATGCTTTGTTAAACCTTTGAACTAAAGCTGAAATTCTGCACTTGTTTGCAGAATCTGCACATCTTTGATTGGATTAAAATCCACTGTTTTGATACAAAAGGCACAATTTAATAAAAAATGTCATTGTTCAAAAGCTGAGAGAACAAAATGTTTCCTTTACAGAAAACATTTTTTTGCTCTTTTTTGCTCTCTTGTAAAAAATTAAGAAGCCATTCCCGCTGTACAAATTGTGGCTGTGGAATTGGTATCTTAAAATTGTCCACTACGCCCTTCTCCACACATTGAGCTTTCATACTGCATAATCAGAGCAAATCTTATTTTAAAATGCCAGTATAATTTGCACTTGGCCCCTCTTTCAGCCAGTGAAAACTAACATCTTATTGCTGTTGTCTTCTCTCGGTCAAATTGCAACTTTGTGCATTGACCAGGCAAAAGATGTTATACAGATACTTCACTGTATTCACTGAATCATATTTTTTTTTTAAATTTTTTTACAACACTACAACTGGCAGTGTAGAAAAGTACTTACTGGTAACTGGGTATGCTGTACCAGAATGCTCACCAGATTGACTGTTTAGCAAAGTAAAGCTGGCTAAACTGCCTCACTCAGAATCACACAATGCCACAATGAAAGGAAGTTTAGAGGAGATTGGGGATAAGGTGATGCAAATGCAGTACCAGTCAAAGTTTGGACAGTTCTACTCATTTGTACTCTGTGATTTGATACATGATATATATGATATACTACTATATACTGAGAAAAAAGTGATCCAAACCAAAGTACTGGTAATGAATTGAAGCCAAATTTTTTTTGGTGATCTTTGTAGAAGCAGTAGAAGCACTGCTATAGGGAAATCCAAAGTGGCCAACCGCAGGTGTTACAGTCTAAATGTAATGTTCTTGATCTCTCTTGGCTGACTGAAATGTGTTTGTCTTACAGTGCCCAATGTGCTCAGCATTAATGCACTTGAAATCTGAGGTGTATGAAAAAAGAATTCAGTTAACTGTTATCTGCAACCTACTAGGATCTAGCTGTGATATTTTACACACTGAACCTTTGATGTGCAAGTTTAAGTGTGATGGAGCAGCTGAACAGACTATATTTGGGAGTGAAGGATGACACTGATTGACATTTGACTGGGTGGTAAATCCATTTGAGGGTTACCTACGCCACTGGAGCCTTGAATGTTCACTAGCTACCAAGTGATGTCTGGCAAGCAAATTATTTTATAAGTGTATGGGGCTTTAGACTTTTTCTCTTTCTTTTAATTCATTTTCAAAACACATAAACCATATGTAACACGGGCTAGTTATTCTCTAGTTATATTGTGATCCCCAAACTAGTAAAAGAAAAATAAAGCTAATAGGTTTTAGGCCTTAGACTATGTTTCCATTCCTGAATAGTTGTTTAGAGAAGGCCCTTATCTTCTCAGTGAGTATAGACCATTACCATAGTAGCTATTTCACATTGTAATGTACCATTGTATTGACTTTTTTGAGATACTCTCTTTGACAAATTGATAGGATGTGCATTGCTATTTTTACAGTGCATATCAATATACATTCTTTTAATTCACGTTGCTTCTTTACAACTCTTTGCAGCTGTTTGAGATCAGAGTGCCAATCACCCAAGGGACGAAACCAGTGACCATCAGTGTAGCCAACCACACCCAGTGCAGCTGTCTGTCCAAACTGGATATCTACAAGCAAGTTCACAGCATCATCAGAAGAGCATTGCCTGAGTAAGTCTCTGTCAATGTACATACACAGATTAGCTGTATGTGCTAATTATCACAAGATCTGACTTAATAACCCGGCGCACGCGCATATGTGTGTGTGTGTGTTTGTGTGTGAAAAGGAATAAAACAGCCTTTGCTTTTCCAGTGGTGGTTTCATTCTATTATGACGATGGTTGGTTCCTGGACTGTGTGTATCTACAGCAGGTGTTGCAATTCAACACATTGCAAATTTTTCAATTCAATTCAATTCAACTTTATTTATATAGCGCCAAATCACAACAAAAGGCGCCTCAAGGAGCTTCATAGGTACAGAGAAAAACTCAACAATCATATGACCCCTTATGAGCAAGCACTTTGGCGACAGTGGGAAGGAAAAACTCCTATATAACAGGAAGAAACCTCCGGCAGAACCAGGCTCAGGGAGGGGCGGGGCCATCTGCTGCGACCGGTTGGGGTGAGAGAAGGAAAACAGGATGAAAGACATGCTGTGGAAGAGAAACAGAGGTTAATAACAGATATGATTCAATGCAGAGAGGTCTATTAACACATACTGAGTGAGAAAGGTGACGGGAAAGGAAAAACTCAATGCATCATGGGAATCTCCGGCAGCCTACGTCTATTGCAGCATAACTAAGGGAGGATTCAGGGTCACCTGGTCCAGCCCTAACTATATAGAATAGAATTAGAATAGAATTCAACTTTATTGTCATTGCACATGCACAGGTACAGGGCAACGAAATGCAGTTTGCATCCATCCAGAAGTGCTTTAGTGATATAGATATATTACAATATATATTAGCAATAGTATAGATATGTAAGTATATTACAGAATGGGTCTATTATGGTATGTTATAGTGTACACGGTATGAAGTATGTTGTGAATATTCTATAACTATAGGTATGTACAGGCTGTAGTGAGTACAAGCTATGAACAGGATATAAATATGAAAAACTATACAGAATATGAAATAAATAACTTTACAGAAATCTGAGATATACAGTTATACAGAAATGGGAACTATGCAAGTTGTAAACAGTTGTAGGGTTAAAAATTATCGTATGTACAGAATGATTATTTACAGAGCTATACAGTAGTGCAGTTAAGATAAGTGAGATATGTGGATAATTTCTACAGAGGCTATATAAAGTGCTATATGCTTTAGCAAAAAGGAAAGTTTTAAGCCTAATCTTGAAAGTAGAGATAGTGTCTGTCTCCTGAATCCAAACTGGAAGCTGGTTCCACAGAAGAGGGGCCTGAAAACTGAAGGCTCTGCCTCCCATTCTACTTTTAAATACTCTAGGAACAACAAGTAGGCCTGCAGAGCGAGAGCGAAGTGCTCTAATAGGGTGATATGGTACTACAAGGTCATTAAGATAAGATGGGGCCTGATTATTTAAGACCTTTAACCTTTTCTAGGTTAACTATGGCATTTGTATGTTCCTGTGCTTATACCTGCATGATACATGCTGGGATTTATGACCAGCTGACCCTTGGAATTCTCTTAGCAAGTTCTTCTTGCCAGTTTGTGTCCTCTGAAAACACTGCTGTTATAGAATGGAATAAAATGGCAAATAATTTAACACAAATCCGCATATTTACAGTGACAAATGTTTTTTACTTTGTTCAGCCAAGTGTGATCTACTTAGGTGCAGACAAAGTGGCTTACGCTGTGGAGCATTACCTGAAACAGAGGTGTACTTTTCATATTGGAAACGATTGACGGTGAGAACTAAGATTTCTTCCATCAATCCATCCATCTATTTTCTGCTGCTTATCCAGGGCTGGGTCGTGGGGGCAGCAGCCTAAGCAAGGACCTCCCTCTCCCCAGACACCTCCAGGCATTCCCAGGCCAGCTGAGAAAGGTAATCTCTTCAGCGTGTCGTGGGTCTGTCCCATGGCCTCCTTTGGTGGGGCATGCCCGAAGCACCTCATCCAGGAGGGATTCTAGTCAGATCCCTGAACCACCTTGACTGGCACCTTTCCATGTGTAGGAGTTGTGAATTTGCTCTAAACCACTCTTGGATGGCTGAATTCCTCACCTTCTTTAAGGGAGAGCCACCCTTCGGAGATAGCTTATTTACCACCGCTTGTATCCAGGATCTCATTTATTGTGTTCACCAGATCTCAGTACTCAGATCTTGTGATAATAAGCTAGGCTAGGGTAGGGTTTTGCTTTTTTACACTCATCTCTTCCCTTAATTACAATAACCTGATGCAATGTCCTCATCACTGCAGCCGTAGCCCCAATCCACCTGTCAATCTCCTCTTCCTTTCTCCCCTTAATCAGTGCGAGCTGGAGGCCACCAGCTGATGAACCCAGCAGAACCACATTATCTGCAAAATTAAAGACAATATTCTGAAGCCACTTGACCATCTACCTGGATATGCCTAGAAATTCTCTATGAACAGAACTGGTGTCAAAGCGCAGCCCTCACTCGGTCCAACACCCACCAGAAATGAGTTATTGCTGACAATGTGGACCAAGCTCCTGCAACAATTACAGAGCTCAAATGGCTAATAGCAACAGGCCAGACACCCCATGCTTCCCATGCTCCTCCCACAGGATACTCCATGGGACCAAATTGAGTGCCTTCTCCAAATCAACAAAACACATGTAGAGTGGTTGGGCAAATTCACACACAGTCTTATATATCCTTGAGAGGATAAAGAACTAATCAAATGTTCAGCAACCAGAGAACAAAAATCGCATTGTTCCCCCTTTATTTGAGGTTCGAAAGATGGATTAACATTCCTCTACAGTACCCTGCCATAGACCGTCCCAGGGAGGCTGAAGAGTATAATTTCCCTGTAGTTAACCCTCCGATACCCCATCCTAAAGATGGTGACCACCACAGCAGTCTGATAATCCAGAGGAACCACTCCAGAGTGCCACATGATGGAGTAGAGTTGCGTCAACCAAGACAACCCTGCAACATTCTGGGCCTTCAGAAACTGTATTGACAGAAACCTCATTCACCCCAGAAACCCAAACACCAATGAGTTGTTTAACTGCCTCAATGATTTTGCCCTAGTGATGGGCAAGTCTTCCCCCTCATCCCCATACTCCCTTCCACCGCCCGACTGTCTTGTCAGTTGAAGTCAGCAACATCCCACCTACACTATACACCATGTGAGTAGAACACTTCTTTCCCATCCTGAGTCTCCTGATGGTTTGCCCAAAATTGTTTTGAGGCAGGCTGAAAGTCTTTTTCCTTGTCTCACCAAACTCCTCCCTCACCTGGGGTTTGGTTAAACTATTACTTTAGCTGCATTCCGCTTGGCCTGCTGGTCCACATCTCATTTAGGAATTACCACCACGACAGGCACCAACCACCTTGTAGCCCCAACTCCTTCGCAGCAGCCTCAAACAGAGGTGCAGAACATAGTTCATTTGGACTCAATGTCCCCAGCCTCCCTCAAAATCATTTTAAAGTTCTCCTAGAGAACATTATATCAGAATTTTTTATTTAATGTTCATTACATGTTGTTATTTGTTTACATATTATATTATATAATAAATTGGCTAAATGCACACATATAAGCCAAAATTATGACCACTAAAAGGTGGGGTAAGTTACTTGTGCAGTCTGCATATGTCCTGTCACATGCAAACTATCATTGTTCACTGAACAAACTGCTCTCCCTCATGGACAATTCATCTCAACCACTCCATTCAACACTACTGAGCCATCAGAAATCCTTCCCACTTGTGATTTAACCCTGCTACTAAAAAGAACACCTCAGGAAATCATTCCCACCATTCTCTGTAAAGCTGTAACATAATTCTTCTTTCTGTGACAGGCATGCCACAGAAACGTATGCCCGACAGAACACACCTGTTAGGCAAATGTTTTCACACATACTTTTTCATACATGTAATAATAATAATAATAATGTATACTTTATTAATCCCCATGGGGAAATTACTTGTTTTTCTCTGCATTTGACCCATTCACTCAGTGAAGCAGTGGGCAGCCACTAAGCAGGAACCCAGGGTGCAGTATGTAGGGACGGTACCTTGCTCAGGGGTCCCTCAGGGTAGCCGTTCAGTGGATTCGAACCCCCGACTTTCCAATCATGGGGCGACCACTCTACCTACTGAGGTATCCCTGCCCCCATGTATTTCTGCATTATACCCTTTTGCAGTTGTTTCTTCTTTATGGTATACATATTATGTGTTAATGCAATTTGCACTGCTCGGTTGCACTCCTACCTTTTACTCATCACTCAGGAAAAAATTGTCATAGTATAAGGCCTATAGCACTTGGAATGTGGCGTTTATTTATTGTACACTGTACCATTTTTATTCTTTATCATGCTACGGTAACAGAAAAATGTATCTATGATTGTCATGTGTATGTTTTTTAAAAGACAGTCACTTCTAGTCATAGAAGTGACTAGATGACAGAAACCAGCATGACAATTTACCTGCTAGGAAGCCTTTGGACAAAAGTTTGCCCCACTGACTACCTCCTGCCTCAAAATATGAACTCTAGCCTCTTGAATTCCATATCCTGCAACCACATTTCCTGTGCTAAAACAATACTTACAAATTTGTTTATTTAGAAGGAATAAATAGTAATTGTGTTAATGCCAGAATCTAAGACAATGAACCACCACAACAGAGGCTCTAATGTGCTACATGTAATGTGCAAAAATCTCAATGTATTTGCACCCATTCAAACAGCCCAAACAGTGGAGATTGGTGGACTGTTTCTTTTACAACCCCATAAAAACAAGATCACTCTCATAATCAGGAGAATCAGAATCAGAATACTTTATTAATCCTGAAGGAAATTAGGGGTATATTTTCAGACAAAACCTAAGCCATTGTTTATCTCTATCTAAAGACCAAAAGATAGTGTAGGATCAGTTTTTGGTACATTCCATGGTCATTTCACCTGTGTCTTTCTTCATCCGTTTGAATCTGTATTTTTACTTTGTCACATGACAAAGCCGAAAGAGAGATTGGCTCAAGACAGCCAACCGGAAAGCTTGGCTTATAAAAAATATTGCTAAGCTCCATGATCCACCATTGCTGTAAAAACAATGGTCCATTGGCGTAAAAAAATTTGATGAACTTTCAGCAGCTCTGGCTTAGAAATAAAGAAATGCCATTTCCTTAAATCCATTTGATTCCAAATTACAATGCAGAAATGAGAGAAAATCACCCAATTGCATTAACATAGCCTTACGAGGCTTTTTAAAATATGAGCTGGTAAATGACTATCTTGACTGTTTCTTTGTCTTGCCTGATTCTTGTTATAATGTGCTTATTTTTGTTGAAAAAAAAATAAGAAAAGACACTCAGTAAAGCCGCTACTCCTCAATGTCAAACAGGAGCCAGTAGAGGTGGTTTAGGCATTTGAGACCTCCTGGAGACCTCCTGAGTAGTGATGATAAATTCGATTCTTTTTACTGAAACAAGTTTGAATAAGTCACTCACCAAAATGAATCGTGTTTTTTGAGTCACTTGAGTCACTGAGTCAGTTGCCCAGAGAGTGCAAAAAATTTACATTTTCACTCAAACTTAATTTGGTTCTCTTTTCATGTATATCCTACTGCTAAGATGATTGAAAAAGAAAAACAACTATTTTTATAGAGCAAAAAAGAGCAAAAAAATTTAGATTTCTACAGGGAAAATGTATTTTATTTATTTTTATTTTTATTTTATTAGTATTTTCCTCAAATGTGTCAAATATATATTTTCTCATCTAAATGTCCACTGAGCTGTGAGCCAGGGGGTGGTAATGCACCTTAACAACCAAGAAGAAGAAGCTGTGAGCAAAGGAGGGGGGTGGGGGGGAGTGAGTGAGAGATTTGCTTATGCTACGATTCAGCACAGGAAAGGAGGGGGTGGGTGAGTGAGTGAGTGAGTGATTCGTTCATTCTACGATTCAGCACAGGAAAGGGGGGGGGGGGGGTGAGTGACTGAGTGACTGAGTGATTCTTTCATGCTACGATTCAGCACAGCAAGGGAAGGGGGTGAGTGAGTGAGGGATTCGCTTATGCTACGATTCAGCACAGGAAAGGAGGGGGTGAGTAACTCAAATGTGCTGTTAGCAGAGCGATGCTACTGTGAACTGAGGAGCTAATTCAAATTCAAATTCAAATTTTATTTGTCACACACACACAACCATACACAGTATGACATGGGGGTGAAATGCTTGTAGCTGTACAATGCCCGACCATTAAATGACAGAAGAAAAGTTCTACAATATTTACAATTTACTACAAAAATTTACAAATTAACTTAGGAATTTACAGTAAAGAATGTGCAAATAGCAGAAGAGATTATAAAGATAAGGATTATAAATTATAGGAATTATAGGATTATAGGAAATGTGTGGTGGTGCGTGTGGTGACGTGTGTGAGAGTCCAGTCTTATAGTGACGTGTTTGGGAGAGTCCAGTCCTACACCTGGTTCAGGCCCCGAATAGCCTGGGGGAAGAAGCTCCTCTTCATTCTCTCTGTTTTGGCCTTAAGGGAGCGGAAGCGCTTCCCAGACCTCAACAGTGAGAAGAGTCCATTGTTGGGATGGGAGAGGTCCATCATAATCTTCCTAGCTTTGGACTTGCACCGCTTGGTGTAGATGGACAGCAGGTCAGGGAGCTCTGATTGAATGATGCGTTCTGCCGAGCGCACCACCCTTTGCAGATCTCGTCTATCCTGCTATTGTCTTGATGTGAACTTTCTACTCAGGGTTTTTTCTTCCAGTTCAGAGCAGAAATGTTTCTGTTAAGAAACTGGCTGTTGTTTTTTTCCGCACAATTTTAATTACAAGCTAGATATATTTCTACTATTGAAATTAGTTTGCTAACAGCAACAGGGATGAGTCAGTGAATGAGTCATTTGGGCTTGTGAATCATGATTCACGAGTCAGTAAAGTGATTCTCGAGTATTGAATGATATGATTCGCATATCACTACTCCTGAGCACCTAGTAGGTGAAGTGTTTCAGATATGCTCTGGAGGAGGAGGAGACCCAGGAAAGAGGGATTAAATCTCTTGGCTGGCTTGGGAGTGCCTCAGTATCCCTCCAGAACAACTGCAGGCGTGGCAAAGGTCTAGGTACCTCTATCCCAACCCAAGCCTGGATTGGGTGGATGGATAGATGAATGGATGGCACAGTTTTTCTAATATTTGCTCTAATGGTCTGAAAACTTGTTCTTCTTTCACTTTAACTTTAATGTTTCTTTTTCTTTCTTTTTTCCTTCAATTTTTTGAATTAGAATGATTATTGTTCACTTATATTTATGAGGTCATAGGAACAGAACTGGCTTGCGTACACATTTTGTGATGGCCAACAGTTTTCCTGGGACTTGTGAGAATGAAATCGAAATAGGAAATGGAAGAAGCCCTCTTCAGGTGTGTGTCTGCTTGAAATACACTAATACACTACAAATTGGAGAGTAATGACTTGCTCAGATATGGAAGGCGAAGTTATATGTCTCCTATACCTCAAGACTAGATTTAAATTCGGGAAAGTAAGACAGTTAAGATTATGTTTGTAGGTAAAAAGTAGTAAGTGTATAATATGATGATCTGCCCAAAGATCTACTAACAAAATATAAATCACGTATATTTAGACTTCAAACCCATTAACCAACTTTTTACATTTAGTCCATAAATATTTGAACAGTAGATGGTGAATTTGTTTTCATGTCTGGAGGTTGTTGTAACTCTTCTGTACAAATATGGAGACACATATATGTGCACAAACGCAGACAGTGAAGTTAAACAGGTTATAGCTGCAAAAACTCATGCATCAACATGAAGCACACAGATATGTTTCACATTAGGTGAAGTCCCCTCTGCTCACGCCAGAAAGCTATCTCTCTCTTTCTATCACTCTCTTAAACTTTTCCTTTCCCTTTCCACTTCATCCTCTAATACTTTGTATGTGTGCTTGTGCATCCAAACCACTGCAGCTCTAATTGAAACCATGTTGGGTCTTTTTTCACTGCCAGACGCTTTCACGACTTCAAACAATTTCCCTGTCTGCAAACACACTGTTGTCCATCTCTGTGTCTAAGTCAATGGTTCCCCTAAATATGGCATTTCAGATCAACAATTTTTACATTCAGGTGGTTTATAATTGATCATGTGTGTTTCTATGTACAATGTTTTCAAGGGTAATATATTTTTTTGTTGGCATTTTCTAAAAATCCAAACTAGGTATCTGATTTCCAGAGTAATTCACAGTTCAGTTTATTTTCAGTTACATAAATATTAAAAGATTAATAACAATATTTAGTTACTTATAACATAATGGCTTACAAGTGTTCTACATTATATGTAGGAGTAGCATCATTATAAATTGATACCTTCCCTTACAGCCAGAAAAGGGTTTTGCCACCAGTCTTAACGCCTCTGCATCTGTTTGCCATTTAGTCTCTTATTATACAATAATTTACAACCCCAATCCCAAAGAAATTGGGATGCTGTGTTAAAATGTAAATAAAAACAGAATGCATAGAGTTCTGAATGTCACGAACAAATGTTTTATTCACAATAGAACACAGAAAACATATCCAACAGTCAAACTGAGAAGAAGTACAATTTATTTTAATTATTATTTTGAATTTGATGAAATACTGTGATACAGGGTAATGTTTATTACTGTGGTATTGCAAACAAATGCAGAACCCAGGCAAAAAAATTAGGCACATGAATCAGTTAAAGACTTTATTCAATCATGATATGTTTACAAACAATGATACAAATGTTTACAGAGATGAACAAACAAACAAAAACTCATGAATGAGCCTTTACTTAGGCAAGAGTCAGAGATTGACTTAACACAAGGATTACATTAACTAGAACGAGAGAAAATGGAAACTGGCAGTGAGAAGCTGGGCAAGATCTGGGAAGGGAGGAGAGGGAGGTGAGTTTAGCAACATTTTCCACAGGCTTCCTGTGAGAGCAGGAAGGCTGTGTGGAGTGGCTCCTAACTAAACATACAGTTTAGTTGGGATGCCAGGCAACAGGAGATAAATGGCATCCAGCAGAGGTTGGTGAATGCACATGGAAATAGTTTCTGAGGCAGGCAGGGTTAACACTGGAGACAAAAAAAGGTATGGTATCACACGGGAACAAGTAGCAAGGAAAGAGCAAACAAACTGGCCTGTTTACCACACAAGGTGAGCTGATAATCTGGTGGAGTCTGGATTGGCAGGGGAATAATGTGAGATCAGTCCTAGCAAGACTGGAGACAGAGCAATACTGGAAGAGCATATGGGACAAGGATGCAATCCATAACAACAGTGTTCAGTGGCTAGTGGTTCTGAGAGCTGACTACAGCAACCTCCCTGAACAGGATTCAGTAACCATCACAGTGGCAGACTGTGCCAAATGGAACAGCTGCTAGTAGATGAGACACACCTGGAATAGCTAACTGAAGGCCAGACAGTCCTAATACCCAAGGATCCCATCCCACTAGCAGCCAATAACCTGCCTCAGTACCACATGATCAGGC
Organism: Diplotaxodon limnothrissa; assembly: GCF_057381915.1. NCBI lineage: Eukaryota > Metazoa > Chordata > Actinopteri > Cichliformes > Cichlidae > Diplotaxodon > Diplotaxodon limnothrissa. The sequence continues at coordinate 3,420,678 of NC_140601.1, read as the reverse complement.
ATCATAGCAGCTAAGATGAACAGGGACATGGCTCAATACATGAGCAGGCCACAGAAAGGAACTGGCAGGAACACCAGAAGGGGCCACCAGCTCCCGGTAGACAGAGCAGTCGCCTAAGACTGCAAGACCAGGCTCACCAACCTGTGCATCACCTGCATTGACTAGAAGAAGGCCTATGGCTCAATGCCCCACCCATGGATCCTGGAATGCCTAGAACTACACAAGATCAACAGGACGTTAAGAACCTTACTCAAGAACTCAATAGGGATATGGCGAACAACACTCAAGGCCAACTTCAAGCCAACTGCACAAGTCACCATCAAGTGCTGGATTTACCAAGGAGGTGTTCTGTCCGTACTGCTGTTCTGCATAGGGATGAACCCCCTTAAGTGAGATCATTGACAAGACTGGCTACAGATACCGACTATGGAATTGAGCATGCGTCAGCCACCTCCTGTACATGGATGACCTCAAACTTTATGCCAGTCGTGGATGAGACATTGATTCACTGATTCAAACCACTAGGATCTATAGCAATGACATTGGAATGTCATTCAGACTGTTGAAGTGTAGTCGACTGGTAACAAAGAGAGGGAAAGTAGAACTTAGGGGATTGTACGACTTCGGGGACAGCTACAAGTACCTGGGAATCCCACAGGAAAATGAGAACCATGGCAAGGCTGATAGGAAAGCTGCAACCACCAAATACTTGCAAAGAGTAAGGCAAGTCCTGAAGAGTCAGCTGAACGGGAAGAACGAGATCTGGGCAATCAACACCTACGCCCTCCCAGTGATCAGATGGGATAATAAGATGAAGGTGCAGATTGTGTAAAGATGCCTCTGAGACAATCCAGCAGATAACAGTAAGGTGCAAGCAACCAGGGCATACATGGAATGCCATAATCAAGTGGCCGCCATAGTATACAGGAACATTTATGTCAAGTATGGCCTGGAAGTCCCAAGGCCAAGGTGGGACATGCCCCCCAGAGTGGTGTAGAATGACTGAGCTAAGATCCTGTGGGACTTCCAGATACACATGGGCAAAGTGGTGATGGCTAACCTAGTGTTGGATAAGCAGAAGAAGATAGCCACAGTAATAGATGTAGCTATACCAAGTGAAAGCAACATGAGAAAAAAGGAAAGTAAGAAGCTCGAGAAGTACCAAGGGCTGAAAGAAGAGCTTTATAAAATGTTATCTCAGATTGTATTTTGACAAGTCTTTGAGCTTGATGGTTTGGGTTATGCTCTGACATCCACTGTCAACTATGGGACCTTTTAAAGACAGGTGTGTGCCTTTCCAAATCATGTGTAATTAACTGAATTTAGCACAGGTAGACTGAAATCAAGTTGTAGATGATCTGCGGAAACATAATGCTCAATTTTGAGAGTCATGGCAAAGACTGTTACCTATTTAAATCAAATCAAATCACTTTTATTGTCACATCACATGTGCAGGTACATTGGTACAGTACATGTGAGTGAAATTCTTGTGTGCGAGCTTCACAAGCAACAGAGTTGTGCAAAATACAATAACGTAAACAAGCAAAATACAAGAATGGCTACATCTGAAACTAATAAATATATGTACAATATATAATAGTATATGCATTTCTGGATGTGTATACTAAATATGTTTCTACGTGTGTGTGTGTGTGTGTGTGTGTGTGTGTACACATATTTTACTAATTAAATAGAGTAAACAATAAAATAAAATAAAATAAAATGGGGATCTAAGATGACGCCGAGTATGGCAGCCTCGTCACGAGCTCCCCCAAGCAACAGCTTTTTTCTGTGTTTAATTTTACTTTTCCTTCATTTTTTCGCGAGTAGCACATGTCTCCTTGTGTACGACCGACAAACCTTACTGGACATAAAAGACGGTCTTTCTTATAACTTTCCGGAGTTCAAGGTTTGCAACACGGACGCTCCATTTTCAGACCCCCCATTCATCTCACCTGAGACGCCTTTGTTCTCTGTCCCTGGAGGCCGCAAACGCCGACGCAGAGGGAGAAGATCTGGCGTTCTGGTTTGACTGAGACGGCGCACTAACAGACCACCGTTACCCAGTTTATTACTGGCTAATGTGCAGTCTCTGGAGAACAAGCTGTGCGAGCTTCGGGCACGGATCTCATTCCAGTGAGAGATGCGGGACTGCTGCGTGATCTGCCTCACAGAAACCTGGCTATCGGACAAGGTACCGGACTCCGCAATACAACTACCGGGGTTCTCTGTGCACCGCGCGGACAGGTCACAGGATCTTACTGGGAAAAGCAGAGGCGGTGGTGTATGTTTCATGATCAAGAACAGCTGGTGTGATTATGCGAACGTGCACCCGGTCAAATCCTTCTGCTCACCGGACCTGGAGTACCTGATGATTAAGTGCCGGCCATTCTGGCTACCGAGGGAATTTACAGCAGTGATTATTACGGCTGTTTACATTCCCCCACAAGCCGACACTGACCGAGCACTCAGGGAACTGTACAGCGCGATCAGCAGTGAGGAAACCGCACACCCAGAGGCGGCGTTTATCACAGCCGGAGACTTTAATAAGGGAAACCTGAAGAAAGTCTCACCAAAACTCCACCAACACATCCATTTCAACACTCGTGGAGACCGGCTACTTGACCACTGCTACACCTCTTTCCGGGATGCGTACAAAGCCCTCCCCCGCGCCCCATTCGGCCAATCAGATCACCGCTCCATCCTGCTCCTGCCCGCCTATAGGCAGAAGCTGAAACGGGAAGCTCCAACCCGTAGGGCGGTGCACCGTTGGACGGACCAATCGGAGTCTGCGCTGCGGGACTGTTTTGATCACGCGGACTGGGAAATGTTTCACGTGGCTGCTAGGGACATTGATGAGTACACAGACTGAGTCTGCGGATTTATCAGGAAATGTGTGGAAGATGTCGTCCCATCCAGAACAGTTAAATCCTTCCCAAATCAAAAACCCTGGATTAACGGAGATGTTCGCGCGGCACAGAGCACCGCCTTTGCCTCCGCGAACACATCGGACTACAAACACGCACATTACCAACTCCGGAAGACGATCAAAGCAGCCAAACGTGAGTACAGGGACAGGGTGGAGCAACAGTTTGACAACCCTCGGAGGATGTGGCAGGGACTAAACACGATCGCAGACTTTAGAGGGGAAACCAGCACACCGCAGACCACGGCCTCTCTGTGTGAGGATCTAAACGTATTCTACGCTAGATTCGACACAGCGAACACCATGAGACCGGACAGTGTGCGCACCGCGGATGACGTCAGTGCGCACACTGTGTCTGAGGAGGATGTGCGGAAGTGCTTCAGGAAGGTGAACGCGCGCAAAGCTACTGGTCCGGACGGGATTCCCGGCCGCGTCCTCAAGTCATGCGCGGCTCAGCTGGCTGGAGTGTTCACGCACATCTTCAACCTTTCCCTCTCTCTGCCTGTAGTCCCAGCCTGCTTCAAAATAGCCACCGTCCTCCCTGTACCCAAATCCTCCACCATCTCCTCATTGAACGACTGGCGACCTGTAGCCCTGACCCCCATCGTAAGCAAATGCTTCGAGAAGCTGGTCAGGGACTTCATCTGCTCTGCACTACCCGACTCACTGGACCCTCTACAGTTTGCATACCGCCACAACAGGTCCACTGATGATGCCATAGCCCTGACACTACATACTGCCCTGTCACACCTGGAGAAGAGAGACACGTATGTGAGAATGCTGTTCGTAGATTACAGCTCAGCATTCAATACCATCGTTCCCTCGAAGCTGGACAGGAAACTGCAGGATCTAGGACTGAGCAGCTCCCTCTGCAGCTGGATCCTTAACTTCCTGTCTGACAGACGCCAAGTGGTCAGACTGGGCAGCATCACCTCATCCCCCGTTACACTGAACACTGGTGCTCCACAGGGGTGTGTACTGAGCCCTCTCCTATACTCACTCTACACCTACGACTGCACAGCCACTAACAACTCCAACATCATTGTGAAGTTTGCGGACGACACTACAGTGGTGGGTCTTATCACCAATGGTGATGAGACGGCCTACAGGGAGGAGGTCAGCGCCCTGACCCACTGGTGTCAAGACAACCATCTCACCCTCAACGTCGCAAAGACAAAGGAGTTGATAGTGGACTTCCGGAGGTGCAGAGAAGTACACACCCCCATCACCATCAACGGCGCTGCTGTGGAGAGAGTGAGCAGCTTCCGGTTCCTTGGTGTACATCTGGCTGAGGATCTTACGTGGTCAGTACACATAAACAAAACAGTGAAGAAGGCGCAGTAGCGCCTCTTCTTTCTCAGGAGACTGAAAAGATTCGGCATGAGCCCCGCATCCTCAGGACCTTCTATCACTGTGCCATTGAGAGCATCCTCACTGGATGCATCACCACCTGGTATGGCAACAGCACCACCTACAACTGCAAAGCTCTCCAGCGAGTAGTGCGGTGCTCTGAACGGATAATTGGAGGTGAGCTTCCCTCCCTCCAAGACATCTACAGGAAGCGCTGCCTGAGGAAAGCGGGGAGGATCATCAAGGACTCCAGTCACCCCAGCCATAAACTGTTCAGACTACTTCCCTCGGGAAGCAGGTTCTGCAGCATCCGGTCCCGAACCAGCAGACTGAGAGACAGCTTCTTCCACCAGGCCATCAGACTGCTGAACACGTCATAGACACCTCACCTTCACTACTGGAACTTCAACATTATGCACTACATACTGTACAGTAATGCCACTGTTTTGCACATGTCCCAACTCAACTATCCCTAATATTTATGATATATTTTGTTTTTATTTGTAATAACTTTGAAAGAAATTCAAGCAAGCTTTTTCCACATTGTCATTATGGAGTATTCTGTGTAGAATATTGAAATAAAAAATAGAAAAATTGGCATTTCCTGTGAAAATGCTGTGTAGATGCTGTAAAGCTGAAGCTGTTTGCTAAAACTAGCTGAAAAAGCTGAAAAGTTGCAAAAAGTGTAAAAACTTTGCAGAAGCATAAGAACTTTGCAAAAAATGTAATTACTTAGCAGAACTGCAATAACTTAAAAGAAACATGATTCTTGGCAGATATTCAATAAAAGAGCAGAAGTTATATTGTAAATATTGTAACTTAGCAGGAACATTTAGCAGAAAGTAATAACTCACTTGGAAATACTGGAAAAGCAAAATGACCAGCTGAAAAAAGCTGAACATGGTTAAGTTCCCTCAAAACTAATTGTTGTTCACCTGTGACAAATGAGCAGAAATTAAAAAAAAAAACAAAAACAAGAAAGAACAGCCAACAAATACACACAATTACAAATATGGACACATATGGAAAAGCAAGTGCACAGAGACACACACACACACACACACACACACACACAGGATCTCTGCCAGTCACCCAGTCTGAATATATTCAATTTGAATCCTACAATGAGATTTTGCCAAGAAAGGGTCTCTCTCTCTCTCTCTCTCTCTCTCTCTCTCTCTCTCTCTCTCTCACTCACTCACACACACACACACACACACACACACACACACACACACACACACACACACACACACACACATTAACTTTGTGTTACACTATCTCATACCGTACATTACCAAATCTCCATTTGCACTATTTGCCTATTTGCACTACTCTGCCTGGTTTGCACTCAATGTCATTTACCCTTATATTGTATATTGTATAGCTTTCTTGTTATATGTAAAATTGTATTATATTATTTAATTTTTTTTACTTTAAAATATTTTACTTGCATTTTTAATCACTCTTATATTTAAATGTTCATTTTCTATTTTATCTAGGGATTGAGAGTAACGAAGTTTCTATTCTCTGTATGTCCTGTACATGTGGCAGAATTGACAATAAAGTTGACTTTGACTTTGACACACACACACAAACACAGTGCTTCTGTGAAGTTATTACAAGTTCAAAACCTTTTTCAAATACTGACATCAGCTTTTTTCAGCTTTATATTTTCAACTGTATCTATGACAGCTTGGATCTGCCCAATTTGAATCCACCAATCAGAGATGCTGCTTCTGTCTGCTTTGTCAGGCTGTGTAGTTGTTCCTGTCAATACAGCTGCACCCCTTCCTAACATAGACAGCGAGATGGGCTTTCTGCAAAATATTTCTGACATGGAGCATTAACATAACATCTTAGTTCTTTTGCCCTTCTCCCCCGTCCCTCTTCTCAGCTGTTTCTCTTTCCCTCTTTCTTTCTCCCCTTCTTTCCCCCAGTCAAGTCTGTCCCGTATTCAGTAAGTGAAAATAAAATAAACAATAAAAGGTGAATCAAATGGACAATTACAGTAAGGCTGGGATGGTCAATTTGGTAAAGTAAATCTGTTGGGCATCTTTCTTTGCCTTTAGACAATAATTCTGATGGCAAAAGAGCCAAACGGGACAGGCAAGAAAAAAACCAAAAAAAAACCCCCCAAAAAAACCCCCAAACATAACATCTTAGCAAAAATATTGTGACTTAAGAAAGACATGATATTTTAACAGAAAAACTATAATTTGGCAGAAATACTATGATTTGGCAGAAATACTATATTTATTAGAAATACTATATTTAGCAGAAATACTATGATTTAGAAAAAACACTATGATTTACCATAAATACTAAAAAATACCCGAAATACTATGTGATAGCAGAAATACTATGAGTTAGCAGAATATTAATAACTTAAATAGAAATATTGGAAAACAAATATTACCAGCTTAACAAGGTGGATTTTCCTCAAAACTACTTATTGTTTAACTAAAACAAATTTTCACAAACTTTAGAAAAACAGCCAGCAGATACGCAAAATTAGAGCTATGGGCACATATGGAAATACATGTACAGAGAGACACACACACATACAGGATCTATGCCAGTCAACCAGTCTGAATATATTTAATTTGAATCCACTAATGAGATGCGGCCTAAAAACGGTCTCTCTCTCTCTCACTCTCATACTCACACACACACACGCAAACACAGAGAGATAGAGAGGATGTGAATAGGGGTTGTTAATAGTGTTTCTTCTAATGTCGTGTCCAAATTCATGGGCTGCATCCTCCTGAGGCCGCATTTGTAAACCAACGTCACAGCGACGCGCCAAAGGCTGTCCAAATTCGTAGACTCCTCCGAATGCAGCCGACAAATGCGTCTTCCTTTTCCCCGAATTTGAAGGATGGTCGGGTGTGTCCTTTGTGGCCCACCATATCCCAGAATTCATAGCGCGGCCGAGCCAAACTCCAGTTTCCAACAATGGTGGTCACTACTAAGTTTTAAAATTACTCATACTACTATTTCTGGGTCACAAAATAAACTTTTAACATATTTTCAGGGTAGAAAGTAGCTGTGTAAACATCAAATATCTGCTCGGTTTATCAAGATATTGCATATTAGCAAAAGTGCTTCGACGTTTTCGGAGATGTCTGCTACCCACCAGCTCGATAGCTAGCCGGGAGCCCGAGAGTCACTGAAGCCGCCGAGAACGGCACAACTCCCAGCACATCATTTTCAGATCACTGCAGACTTTCGCTACTCGGGTTAAACGTAATATATAAGTCACTTAGACAACCTAAAAATGTTATTGTTGGGCTTTTTTCAGTGTTTTGTTTGTTTGTGAGTAAATCGGTTTGGCTGCGATTAAAGTTATTAGATTAGATTAGATAAAATAAAACTTTAGGTGGGTTCCTCCTTGGTTTTTACACAGCTGACTAAACGTCAAACAGAAAACTGATTAAACAGAAGTATGAGACGGTCGAGAATTTACGCCAGTGTCCTGTTATATTTTAGATAGCAAGGAGCAGACGACCGAGTTTATTAAACTCCGCCGAGACAGCGGTGACGCTAATCAGAAGGCTAGACCGTCCAATTTCGCCAGCCATTTACTTCCGGCCTACCCGACCTTCTGAGGACCCGGCCCACATAGACCGCGAAGGCCGGGTCCTCAGGAGGATGCAGCCCATGAATTTGGACACAACCTACGTTTCCAGGTCAGTCAAACAGCCTGGAGCTGCTCAATTTGAATCCACTGATCAGAGAGGCTGCCTGTTACCCCCCTAAACAGCTGCACCTGGTGCAGCCCTTTACACACACACAGGCACAGAGAGAGTTCATGGCCAAATGATAAAAGGTTAATGAAAAATTCTTGAATTGTGAGTGTCTTCAGGAGTGTCTGAAGATATATTGGCACAAGACAAGCTTCATGTCTTAACTTTGCTTCGTTAAGGAGATATGACGATTTGAAAATGCGTCTCATTAGAGAATTCCAGCGCTGATTTTGAACAAGCTCTCCATTGACCGTCTATGGCGAGTATTCAGACTTTGTGTTGCTCTGAGGAGATTTGCAAAAACCTGTAACTCCCACAACAATGATAGTGACATTTTCTGAAAGCCAGCAAAAATACCTACGTTTTGATGTATAATTTGTGGGGTTTGAGTAGAAATTGAGCGAGTAGCAAGAAGTTGTTCGGACATGAAGAGAAAATTCAAAAAGCTCAAGTGTCCACTCTAAGTTAATTGCATAGCAACCATAACGACGCATGTATTTTCTGAAAAATCACAAAGCTGCAACTGAAAACTTGAAGAGGCATTAAATTAAAACGGTAACAGATATGAAAAAGCTGAATCGTACATGGATAGCCCAATAATTTGAGAACGTTTTAAAGTTTGAATGGCGTTTCTACGTGAAAGTATGAGGATGTAGTTAAGTTTCAAAATCAAGCAAGTTTTAGCAGAATTTTGGAAGTTAAAAAGTTAAAAAAGTATAATAGTAATAAGTACCAAAAGTCATAGCAAGCATTAGCAGAAAGAGCAGAACAGTTGAGAGTTTGAACGGTGAAAAACGGCTGAAAACTGAGGGAGTAGTTAAGCGGCAAAGAAAGCAGCAACTTGAACAATAAAGGATAAAGAATAAAGAGAAACAGGAACTCAATAGTGTGGATGCCTTAAAGCATCCACACAACAACGACGACAACAACAACAACAACAACAACAACAACAACAACAACAACAACAACAACAACAACAACAACAACAACAACAACAATAATAATAATAATAATAATAATAATAATAATAATAATACATTTTATTTAAAAATAGCACCTTTCAAAGCACCCAAGGACACTGTACAACAAATAAAAACACAAAAACTGGAAATATACACAATAATAAGAATAACAGATAAAAGTTAAGAGCATACAGAGGTTTAAACATAAGCAATTTAAAACAGATGAGTTTTGAGGGTGGACTTAAAAAGAGGGAATGAACTAATATTTCTGAGGTCAGGGGGTAAGGAATTCCAAAGTCGAGGGGCAGAGCAACTAAAAGCCCTGCTCCCCATTGTAATCAGATGAGCGGAAGGAACAGATAGAGAAAGAGAAGATGAAGATGTGAGGCCGGTGCCTCACATCTTCATCTTCTCTTCTTTAGTACAGATGAACTTCACAGATGTGAAGTTCATCTGTACTAAATCAGAGAGGTATGGTGGAGAGAGAGAATGAATAGCCTTAAATGTATAAAGGATTATTTTAAAATGGATGCGAAACTTAGAGAGGTAAATCTGGGTGTCATCGGCATAGCAGTGGAACTGAATGTTATACTTATGAAAAATGTGTCCGAGTGGAAGAAGGTAAAGGATGAAAAGGAGGGGCCCGAGGACAGATCCCTGGGGCACCCTAGTAAATAGAGGAGAAGGCTGAGAAGTGAAGGATTTTAATTGAATGAACTGAGTGCGGTCAGACAAGTATGATTTAAAGCAGGCTAATGAAGTATGACAGAGACCAATAGAAGCTAATCTGCTAAGAAGAATGGGATGAGAGATGGTGTCAAAGGCTGCACTCAGATCAAGGAGAATAAGGATGGAGAGGAGACCAGAATCAGCTGCCATAAGAAGATCATTTGTTATTTTTATAAGAGCAGTTTCGGTGCTATGCAGAGGACGGAAACCAGACTGGAACTGTTTGTAAAGGTTATTATCAGTTAGGTGTAGATGGACTTGTGAAGCAACTATTTTTTCAAGAATTTTGAGAGGAATGGTAGATTGGAGATAGGACAAAAATTGTTAAAGTTGTTGGGATCTAGACCTGTTTTTTTCAGGATTGGGGTAATGGCAGCAACTTTGAAAGAAGCAGGAACAGTTCCAGTGGTGAGTGAAGAGTGAATAATAGCAGATATGAGGGGAAGGAGAGAGGGTAAACAGGCTTTGACAAGGACAGTGGGGATAGGATCAAACTGGCAGGTAGAAGGCTTTGATTTGTGGATGAGATCAGCATATCAATTAAAGACAGAAGTTGAAAAACAGAGAGGAAGTGAGAAGGGGGTGGAATTACGACAGAGGAGCTACATTGAGCATTAGGGACCAAGTCAAGGTGTATTTCATCATTTACAAACTGTATTTCATATTTACTTGGGTTATCTCAATCTAATAGTAAGATGTTTTTGGTGATCTTACACATTTATTAGAGTGATAAATATACAAATACTTTTCCCCAGCACTGAAAAAGCATAAACCATCTATTAGGAGGAATGTATTTGTTATAATAATTAAATCCATGACGTTTCCATCATAATCTGTCTCTTCTCTGTCCATATATACACATAATGCGTGTCCAAATTATTATTTTCCTCTTGACCAATTACCCAGACTTGGGAGAACAAATAAACAAAGGCACTCTCATTAAAAATGTTTTAGGACTGCTCATCACTGATGATCATATAAAATACATAAGGTTGAATTAAGTCATTTAATATATTCAAGAAAATTAAATTCAGGATTTTCTTGCATATTGCTAGCACAAAGGTGCAGAAAGACCTTGCACAATGGTTTGTGTGATGGGCTTTTCTTTTGATGCTGCATTTTGCTGCATTCTGAGTGAACCAGTGAGCACATCTATATTGCCTAACACAGAAAAAAGGAAACAAAATGTCAGAACATGTGGATTAACTAAGTACTATCAATCTTTTTTGTCTCCGTCTATTGAAGGTGTCCATTAGCCAACAGGACGTGTCCTCTTGGTCAAACCTGGAGCAACAGGCAATGTAGGTGCATCAGTATCACTGCCAGTATGCATGTCAATCCTCTTCCTCCACTAGTGTTCCCTACAAAGCCCTCCCAGCAGCACACTGGTGAGTGTATCTTTTTTTTTCATTTTTTAAGAAAATACTGCAAAGTTACAGTTGGTTATTTTACCCAAGCAATTTTGAAAAAAAAAAAAAAGAGAGAGTAAGAAAAACAACAATTATAGCTGGTGACAGGCATGCAGTAGGCATAAGATTATCATCTGCTTCCACAAAGTTAAATCTGCAGTACTAAGCAGTGTTAATGGTACTGTGGGGTTCTTAATTTTGCATGTAGTTGCACTACTTAAAATCAAACCTCATCACCGAATTCATGTGAAATTAAAGTACTCTAATTAAATCAGCTACTGTTCAACAGTCCAGCCTAGAAGTAATAAATGCATAAACTAGTTTTTCATTATGGCTCTGAAGAAAATGTTTCTAATTTTAGAGATATGCATATTTGTTGTGTACATTGAAGGACATATGCTGGTCAAAAAAGACCGTAATGCCATCCAGAGTAAAAATCTAGTTAGATACCATGTTTTTAAAATGTTTAGTACCAAGTACAATAACCTAATTTTTATCTGAATTTAGAATTTATGTGTTAGGTTTTGTATTGTTGATTGTCATTTATGCTTAGAAATATTTAACCATATATGCTTAGAGGTGTATAATCAATTGTGTAGTGATAGTCTGCAAACTTTGTGTGTGTTAGAAAGCACTCTGGGAGCACGAGAGAGGTCGTACCTTGTCTTATTGTTTTATGGTAGGATTAACGTAGCTACGTCTGTTCTAGTCTAAGTGCTTTAACTGCTGGACTTCCTCACCGTGTTATCTAGGGTGAGACTACCCTCTTTTGATGTGTAATTATATTGCCTTCAACGTTCCAGCGAATAGGTTCAAGCTACAAACCTATCATTATGTCTTTAACATGTACCTACAGTAAAACTAATTGTTGTGAGTCATCTGGCATCATGGATAGATAAAGCCTTGTTAGCCTTGATGTAGCCTTTTTCAAAAGGCTACAAGAGCTACATGCCCACAGTGGCTTAAGGGTATTTTCAAAAGTACAGCATGAACTGTTTAGGAATTACAGTTATTTACACATTGTTCCCATTTTAAAGGTTTTTAATAATAATAATGGATTTATATAGCGCTTTTCAAGGCACCCAAAGCACTTTACAATGCCACTATTCATTCACTCTCGCATTCATACACTGGTGGAGGCAGCTACAGTTGTAGCCACAGCTGCCCTGGGACAGACTGACAGAGGCGAGGCTGCCATATTGCGCCATCGGCCCCTCTGGCCAACACCAGTAGAGTAAAGTGTCTTGCCCAAGGACACAACGACCAGGACAGAAAGCCCAGGGATCGAACCGGCGACCTTCCGGTTACAGATACGCTTCCCAACCCCCTGAGCCACGATTCTTGGATGAAAATCTTTTTCATTCATTGTTTGACTGAAGTCTACAACCCTGTGCTATCATAAATGCGTATCTCCCCCGTTGAGATACTCTGCCAGGACTTTAAGATGAGATAGAAAATAATTCATTTATCAAATATTTGGGAAATTCTTTCGTCACGATAACAAAAGTGTTATATGATATATAACATATATATATGATATATGTACGATATATATATGATGAAGATATGATAAATATATTGTAAAAAACTATTGAACATGATCTAAAAGAATCTGTCCTTGAGGAAACAGAGCCAGAACCTTTGGAAACATCTCCAAAGGTTTCCAGTTTGCAGCCAACAATAAAGTCTTCCTGATCAGTTTGTTTACTTTGTGGTATCACCAGCTCTGGTGTTGCTCCCACAGGACACCTCAGCCAAGTCGTCTGTGTAGCCTAGTGTAATTTCTGTGTCTCTCTGCCCAACATCCTCTGTGCCATTTCTGCTCTTCATCCCGTGTTTGTATGATTTTAGGTTTGTTCTTTAGCTGTTCCCAGTTTAGGTTATGTTTTAGTTTTGCCCTTGCTTTTGTTGTGTTCACCTTCTGCAATAAAGCTTACTCGCATCACAGCCAGTGCCAGCAGTTTGGGTCCTTCCTTCACTACACCACACGACTGCTGCCACAGCCGTGACAATAGTTGTTTCTGTGTGGCATGTACTTAAGTTACGGAGTGAATTTGTATCTGAACGGCAGTCTTGGAACTTTTTCTGAAAGCCAGGTCTCAGTGAAAATTAGAGCTCTCTTATTTCTCATTGTGTTGTAATCCTGGCTCTCAGCTTGTCCAGTTTATTTTGCGGAGACCTAGAAAAGGGTTTGGACCCCACTGGGTAGTACTTGACACTATGGCAGACTGCAAAGGCCTGGCAGTGTCTCAATGGAGGAGATACTGCATTTGTGATGGCACAGGGTTGTAGACTTCAGCCAAACAATAAGTGAAATAGATTTTCATCCAAGCATCAATAACAATCCTTACATTGAACAATATGTTGTGCAGTGACTGTTGAACCTTTAAAAATGGGAACAATATGTAAATACAGCTGTAATATCTAAACAGTTCATGCAGTACTTTTGAAAATACCTATTGAAAGCATGTATTTTAATCACATAATAATTGGACACAGGGTACGGAGCAAAATTACAAAAGTGGTGTCACTGACAAAACACTACATGTACAACAACACAAGCAAATTCAACTGAGACCAAAAAATTCAACAAAGTCAATAAACTGAAAAAAGGACAAATTAGCAGTTTCTATGAGACCAGTTGCAAAGTTCTAGAATCGAAAAGACAAGTTTCATTTTCATCTGCAGCCAGGTTCATGGCAGAAAGCTAGGCTTTATAGTGCAGGTAAACTACAACACCAAAATTCCTATACAACCTCTTTCATGTCATGTAAGTTATTGTGAGTTGACTGTATTGTAGCCTTGTTTAGAAATCTAATGACTATAATGAAGCCTTTGGGCTGTGAAATATTATTGTTGGTATTTAAGGTTAGAGTAGAGAGATTCAATTAGATTAGATAAAACTATTAGAGGAAATTCAGAGTAACCTTACATGATAACACTATTCACTCATAATAATGAGGATGTCTTTTTTTATGTATGTGTGCAGAGTGGTTTGCCCTGGTGCAGGTGTGCGCAGCGGTCAGTTGAAGAATCCGCAAGTTTCTCTGTGAATTTCCCATTACGTCGTTGCGCACTTTGTTCTTGTTTAGGGGTTTTTTTCGCTGTAAAAAGAAGTTTTCTTCCCACGCACAGCAGACGCTAATATTTTTTGTCACTTTTTATGGAATCAAACTCAAAGTAAGGTCAGTACTTCCGCGCTTTAAACGCTGCACGCTCATACTCTCTCCCACAATCGATATGTGATCCATTGTTGATCTGCACACAGCTGTTGTCACCAACGTCGCACTCGCTTACGTCACTGTCATGAGACATTCTCGCAAAAAAATCACGGTTTTAGTAACGCAGTAACGCAGCGTTCCTACGGGAAAGTAACGGTAATCTAATTACCGTTTTTGCAATAGTAATCCCTTACTTTACGCGTTACTTGAAAAAAGTAATCAGATTACAGTAACGCATTACTGCCCATCTCTGGTGCTAAATCACAACAACAGTCATCTCAAGGTGCTTTATACTGTATAGTAAAGTGCTCTAATAGGATGGTATGGTACAAGGTTAAGGGCCTGATTGTTTTAAGACCTTGTATGTGAGGAGCAGAATGTTAAATTTGTTAAATAATTAACTTCAGTCTGTGAGGAGGACTCACCATTTACATGAACAAATTGGAGTCTATTAGGATAGATGTGATTCAAACCACTGCAGCTCAGTACCTTTAATTCCTAGTGTATGCTCTAATCTTTGTAATAAAATATTATGGTCAGCAGTATAGAACACTGCACTGAGGTCAGGTGAAGCACAGAGATGAGTTCATAGAGGCCATAAACAGATCATTTGTAACTTTCACTAACGCTGTCTCTGTACTGTGATGAGTACTGAAACCTTACTGAAACTGCAAATTAACCACTTTTCTGCAGATAATGAGTTAGCTGTTTTAGAGTCTATATGTTGACCTATAATTAGCTTAGATGGTTTTTAAGCAATGGTTTAATTACTGCAGCTTTTTTTCTTGTGGAGTAACAAACTCATTTTCCAGGTTAAATGAAGATTTTCTAAATTAGTGAGACACCCTTTCCTCTCTAGCTTATAGTTCATCTGCTTTAAGGGGCATGTTTGAGAGTTATACTAGAGAGTCAAGTACTTTTGATTTTTTTAAGAGGTGTCACAGTATTCAGAGTCATACGCAATGACATGTAATACTATTAACAAAATAATCGACCTCGATGGGAGCACAGTTCAGGTAGTTGCTCTTCACTGTGTTGTCCCATGTGATGTAAAAGCTTCTGTCCCATTTCTGATTTGATAGTTTTTGTCTTCTTTCTTCTCTTTTTTTTTTTTTTTTTGCATATATATCACATTTAAGTCATCATTAAACACAATTTATTATTTGATGCATGCTCAATCATCCAGGTAAGTAAATCTCCAAAAGTTGATTCTGTTCATCTGAACGTAGCGTTTTCAGTGGGAGAAACGTTTCGTCACTCATCCAAGTGACTTCTTCAGTCTCAGCTGACTGCAGGTTTCATCCAACCTTGTAAACAGTGCATTTGCATTATGACTGAAACTAGCACCACTGAAGGAACAATGGGCTGGGAAGTCAGTTCCTTCATCATTATGCAAATTCTCATGACCATTGATCAAAGACCACTGATCAATGGCCATGAGTACCATTCACAGAGAGTTGGAGAATGGCTGCAATCACAGCATTGTAAGATGGCGAAAGATGTAGTGATGTGTTGGTCGCGAACGGAATGGCTCTTAGAGCGGGACCTTTGACGTGAACGACGCAAGCCAGCTCCTCATCGCGAGCCGTGGGTTGTTGTTTTTTTTTCTTTCTTTCTCTCACCCTCCCTCTCGCACTTTTTTTCCGCTTCACTCTGCATGCGAGCCTTGTGCTTTGCGCTGGGAAGAGGGAGGAGGGGCGGTAGTTAAACTCGCAGTAGCACAGGAACAGAGCGGGAGGGAGAGAGAGAAAGAGAGCCAGGGACAACAACGTCACATTAGAAAGGTATAATAATCCACGTACTCATATGCGTGGGTTACATAGAGAGCAAACAGAAGCATTCTAGCTTTTTAAATGGAAACCTACAACACATACATTAAACCTAACAACTACCACACCCAGACTCATCCATTGGATAACCAGACAAGGAAGCGTGATCCATCACTACACTGCTCTAGAGTACGGTGTCGCCATGCTTCATGCCATGCAGCCGATGCTTTGCATTGCATTGGGTAAGAGTTAGATGCAGCTTCATGGCCATGGAAACCCATTCCATGAAGTTTTCAGTGCACTGTTCTATAACTAATTTGAAGGCCATATGAAGTTTGGAGGTCTGTTATGATTTGGTGTAAGAAAATTGGCCAGCACCTTAGCATCCCGCTCTGTGATTTTAACGAACCTATCACATCATGGCTGAGTTGCTGTTGTTCGCAGTTGCTTCCACTTTGCTATAATACCACTAACAATTGACTGAAATGTTTTGTAGCAAAGAAGTTTTACGACTGGACTTATGTTGCTGGTGGCATCTTATCACGAAACAACTCATGAATTCACTGAGCTCCTGAGAGCGATCCATTCTTTCAAAGATGTTTGTAGAAGCAGTCTACATGCCTAGGTGCTTGATTTTATGCACCTGTGGCCATGTAAGTGATTAGAACATCTGAATTCAATGATTTGTATGGGTGAGGAATAGTGATGTGTCGGTCGCGAACGAAATGGCTCTTAGAGCCGGATCTTTGACGTGAACGGCGCGAGCCGGCTCCTTATTGGGAGTGCTTTTTCTTTCTCTCACCCTCTCTCTCGGACTTTTTTTCCGCTTCACTCCATAGGCAAGCCCTGTGCTTTGCGCTGGGAAAAGGGGGGAGGGGCAGTAGTTACACTGGCAGTAGCACAGGAACAGAGCAGGAGGGAGAGAGAGAGAAAGAGAGCCAGGGACAACAACGTCACATTATAAAGGTATAGTAATCATCCACAATTATTTTCAGTTGCAGATGATAAAGGATTCAGAAAGTTTATTCATGCAGGCCCATATGACAGAGAATGTGCATCTTCTTTTTGTTTTCATATTGTAATTTCTATTTAATTGTGTTGTGGTTTGCAGTGTTTTGTGTTGTTTCACTTTAAATTTGTAAAAGGAAAAAGCTGAAAATTTAAATATTTAAAAGCTGAAATGTGAATAGTTGGTTTTTGTATTATATGATTTCTTTATTACATTTTATGTGGAGTGAATAAATAAAAGTATATTTACGGTACCCTAGAGTCAAAACACGTAAAAACTCCAAAACATGTACAAAAGACAACAGAAGTGCTCCAGGATGCTAGAGCGCAGTGTTGAGCTTTTGTTACCTAGTGGCTACACAAGCCAGGACCTACCAACGACCGGATTTGGTGTGTGGTAGTAACAGGTAAATTAACATTTTTTTTTAAATCATTTGAATATATATATGAGTGCTTGTGTATAAATACACAAACAATATACATATGCTTTCAATTGTATAGTAGCTCTGTTTTGGAAGTTCAGTTAACGCTAGAAATGTGTTTTGGAGTTTGTACGTGCTTTGTCTCTACGGGCCACTGCATATATTTATATTTAAGCATATATAAATAAAACCACTTTTTTTTACATTAGTAATTCCTTTTCCATATTTTTATATTATTGTTAATAATAAATTAATTAAAGCAACAAAACAACCTCAAGAGCCGGTTCGGAGCCGAAAGAGCTGGTTCTCTAAAAAGAGCCGGAAATCCCATCACTAGAAAGATGTACCCTTAAGCTCCCTCCTCGATTCAGAGATGGCTTTTCCCTTTTCTTGTAAAAATGGACAACCGTTGCCTAAGAGAAAATCTGTAGTGATCCCGTATGTGTCAGGAGTATCGGAACAGTTGAGACGCATTTTTTCTAAACACCAGGTCTCTGTGGCTTTTAAACCCCAAAGCACGCTGCGCCAAAAATTGGTCCACCCCAAGGATCGGGTCCCCCGACACAAACAGAGTAATATAGTGTACACTGTTAATTGCCAGGAGGATTGCCAGGATTTATACAGCGGGGAAACCAAACAACCTCTGGCGAAGCGGATGGCACAACACAGAAGAGCTACCTCGTCAGGCCAGGACCCTGCAGTGTATTTAATGGAAATCTATTAATGGAAAAAAAATTCTATTCAATCTATTCTATTCTACCTGGATCTGTGTGAGAAAGTAATTCTGCTCTGTACCAGAAAATCCTGAAGTAGAATGTTTGGCCATCAGTTTGTGCTGATCTATGTAGTTCATGCTAAGTTTAAGTAACCAACTTCATCAGTGTCTCTCTTTCTTCCAACTCTACAGACATATTCTCAGCAGATTTATGTGGCCCCAATAAGAAACTGGACGTGGAAAGTTGTCAGTGTGTGTGCCACCAAACTCAAGACTGTGGTCCTAACCATCACTTGAATCGCAATACCTGCCAGTGTGTTTGCAACTTGCCACCTAGCCTATCCTGCCATGTATTCAACAAGGAGACCTGTCAGTGCACATGCAGCAAGACATGCCCAAGACATCAGCCTCTCAACAAGACAAAGTGCTCCTGTGAATGCAATGAGTCGCCAAATAAGTGCTTCCTGAAAGGAAGGAGGTTCCACCAAGCCACATGCAGGTAAGGAAAGATGTCAGAAGTTCACTACCTTCCATCTGCCGTTTACTCATTTAAAATAACATTGTTGGCAAGAATAATGGGATTGGAATAGATAGAACCTTGTCTTCAATCAACAGCGTGAATATTAAATCTAAGCTTATACATAACCGATTAGATACACCAAAGACTGTTATCAGCCACGTTAAATCAACGTCTTTTAAAGTTTTAGACGCATAGATTTTGTCACAGTTTGCCGAGGCAAACTGCGTGGAGTGTGAAGAGTGGACCCAGGTACAGACATTCTAAAACTCAAACTTAACTGATGATTAGCTGTTTATTAAGGCAGACAGAACAGTACAAAATAAAAGGGCAAAAACAATGCAAACTAAGCAATAACCTAAACTGGGTAAACTAGAAAGGAAGCACAAACTATGAAAAACCCTGGCAAACAGAAAAACAAACAAAACTCTAAACATGGCAATGATGATGAGCATATATATATGAAAACCTGAACGCAGGACTTGGCATGGGAACAACACAGACGACCCGACAAAGACTGAATGAGAACGCACAGACTAAAGTCCAAACAAAGTCCAAAACAAAATGTCCACCAGAAGCACAGGGGACAGTCCAAAGCTCAGTTCAGTGGGCCAACCCGGAGGACAGCAGCACCAGAGTCTAAACAGTTCTGGCAGCCGACCGTGCGGATGGCAGCGGTGTGGAAACAGTTCTGGCAGCCGACCGTGCGGACGGCAGCGACGTCCAGCTGGTGGCCCGGAAAGTGGGCTATAGACTGAGCTATAGACTGAAATGCATGCAGTAGTAATGGTGGAGATGATGGTTGTGGACTGAACTCTCCTGAGCCTCTGGAACACAGGGAGGACTGCTGGGCGGGCATATATATATGAAAACCTGAACGCAGGACTTGGCATGGGAACAACACAGACGATCCGACAAAGACTGAATGAGAACGCACAGACTAAATACACACAGGAGGCTAATGAGAGAAGTGGGAACACATGGCTGACACACATGAACATAACGACGTCACAGTGGAACACAGGAACACCAGACCTCTTCAAAATAAAACAGGAAACATAAGACGCTGACATGACAACCTGAACTAGACAACGTAAGACACAGACATGAAACACATGAAGGGCAAGGGAGACTTAACATGGGTGGAAGACACAAGGGGAATCTAATAACAAAGAACTATAACAACCTAGGCATGATGAAAAATGAACTTAGAAAACCTGAAGGGCTTAAACATAAACTAAAACTCAAAATGCTGGGTCAAAAGACCCAGGATCATGACAGATTTGACTAAAAGAGATCACCAGATGCAAAATATTGAAAAATAGATAGAAAATAGATCATTTTGGAAAGGTTTGTAAAGTTAATATAAGCCTACAGGTTTTCCTAGATCAACATTCAGAGACTTTATATACATTTGGACAAGATTTATGTTCAGACAACCTAACAGTATGACAGAAAGCTCTTTTACATGAGGCATAAACCAAACACAGATGTCCAAAAATAGGATATTGTACCTATGGTCGAGGCTTGAGGTAGCAGTATAAGTTGGAATGATTTATTGCTTCAGGGACGGGTGATGCACACTGAAGAAGAAACCAACAGGGACCAAAATAACTTCAAAGAAAACATCAGTTTATTAGTTTTGATTCATGGTCAATAAACTAGGGAAGGGTTTCCTAGAAAGTTGTTTTTGTTGTTCTGGATGCAGTGTTTTCAGTTCAATTTGATTCAGTTTTATTTATATAGTGCCAAATCACAAAAAATCTTTTGCATTTTCAGTAGGAAAAATGCATGGATTTATACATGGTCCAGATGCACAATGACTAAAACTAGGATCAGATCACTAGCTAACAATGAGTTTCAAGCTCACTTTCATTATTATTAATATGACCATTGATCAATGACCATGAGTACTATTCACAGAGAGTTAGATAATGGCTACAATAAATTTATTTTCCATAAATGATCAAAAGTAAAAGTACTTACAGTGGGGCAAAAAAGTATTTAGTCAGCCACCGATTGTGCAAGTTCCCCCACCTAAAATGATGACAGAGGTCAGTAATTTGCACCAGAGGTACACTTCAACTGTGAGAGACAGAATGTGAAAAAAAAATCCATGAATCCACATGGTAGGATTTGTAAAGAATTTATTCGTAAATCAGGGTGGAAAATAAGTATTTGGTCAATAACAAAAATACAACTCAATACTTTGTAACATAACCTTTGTTGGCAATAACAGAGGTCAAACGTTTACTATAGGTCTTTACCAGGTTTGCACACACAATAGCTGGTATTTTGGCCCATTCCTTCATGCAGATCTTCTCGAGAGCAGTGATGTTCTGGGGCTGTCGCCGAGCAACACGGACTTTCAACTCCCGCCACAGATTTTCTATGGGGTTGAGGTCTGGAGACTGGCTAGGCCACTCCAGGACTTTCAAATGCTTCTTACGGAGCCACTCCTTTGTTGCCCGGGCGGTGTGTTTTGGATCATTGTCATGTTGGAAGACCCAGCCTCGTTTCATCTTCAAAGTTCTCACTGATGGAAGGAGGTTTTGGCTCAAAATCTCACGATACATGGCCCCATTCATTCTGTCCTTAACACGGATCAGTCGTCCTGTCCCCTTGGCAGAAAAACAGCCCCATAGCATGATGTTTCCACCCCCATGCTTCACAGTAGGTATGGTGTTCTTGGGATGCAACTCAGTATTCTTCTTCCTCCAAACACGACGAGTTGAGTTCATACCAAAAAGTTCTACTTTGGTTTCATCTGACCACATGACATTCTCCCAATCCTCTGCTGTATCATCCATGTGCTCTCTGGCAAACTTCAGACGGGCCTGGACATGCACTGGCTTCAGCAGCGGAACACGTCTGGCACTGCGGGATTTGATTCCCTGCCGTTGTAGTGTGTTACTGATGGTGACCTTTGTTACTTTGGTCCCAGCTCTCTGCAGGTCATTCACCAGGTCCCCCTGTGTGGTTCTGGGATCTTTGCTCACCGTTCTCATGATCATTTTGACCCCACGGGATGAGATCTTGCGTGGAGCCCCAGATCGAGGGAGATTATCAGTGGTCTTGTATGTCTTCCATTTTCTGATGATTGCTCCCACAGTTGATTTTTTCACACCAAGCTGCTTGCCTATTGTAGATTCACTCTTCCCAGTCTGGTGCAGGTCTACAATACTTTTCCTGGTGTCCTTCGAAAGCTCTTTGGTCTTGGCCATGGCGGAGTTTGGAGTCTGACTGTTTGAGGCTGTGGACAGGTGTCTTTTATACAGATGATGAGTTCAAACAGGTGCCATTCATACAGGTAACGAGTGGGGGACAGAAAAGCTTCTTACAGAAGACGTTACAGGTCTGTGAGAGCCAGAGATTTTCCTTGTTTGAGGTGACCAAATACTTATTTTCCACCCTGATTTACGAATAAATTCTTTACAAATCCTACCATGTGAATTCATGGATTTTTTTTTCACATTCTGTCTCTCACAGTTGAAGTGTACCTCTGGTGCAAATTACTGACCTCTGTCATCATTTTAAGTGGGGGAACTTGCACAATCGGTGGCTGACTAAATACTTTTTTGCCCCACTGTATTTTCTATCTTTATTATTTTGCAGCAAGGTGTTACCATCAGTGTTATATGGATTAATATTACTGTTGCAGATGTTTAGATTGAGTTTATTTTAAGCACTTAATACTTGATTTAATCGACAGCATTGCATCATATTTTATAAAATCATAAGTTTTATAGTGGCTGTGTCATGGTCCTGAGTCTGGGGACCCAGTGTTTATGACAGTTTCTGATTTTGAATTATCTTTGATTTGGTATCATTTTTGGTACGGTCATTTGTATTTCGAGGTTCCTTAGTTATGCCCCGGTTATATTTGTTAGTTTTGTTACTGTGCCTCCCCTGTGTTCCATGTGTCATGTCAAGTTAGTTGTGTTCTCATGTCTGTTCTTCACTGATCACAGTGTAAAGTTTGCGTCTTAGCCTCTGTCTCATGTTTCCTGTTTTATTTTGATAGAGCTGTGTCTGTGTTAGTGTATTGCTTCTTCCCTGTCTTGTTATGTCAGATTAGGCCCAGCTGTGTTACCCTGTTGTCTGAGGAGCTTGGAAAGAAAACCGTCCGGACTTCTTTAAGTTGCTTGAAGACGTTTCACCTCTCATCCGAGAAGCTTCTTCAGTTCTAGGGTCAAATGGTGGGGAGTCCCAGATTTAAGCCCTGTGGGATAATCCCCCTGAGAGGGACAAAAGGACCCCCTAATGATCCTCTACCTAATCACATGAGCCAAGGTGTGAAAACGGGTGTAGGTCACAGTCAGCCAAGGTTTCAGGTGAGCTCATTGTGAAACCTAGCCCCACCCTATCATGTGATTTCCTGAGGTCAGATGGCCCAGGATGTGAGTGGGCGTTAAGGCATCTGGGAAGGATCTCAAAACTGGATAGATGGCAGAAAGCTGGTGTTGTAAACCACCAAAGGTCAAGGTCAAGGTTCTTTATTTGTCACATGCATAGTTATACAAGTATAACACACAGTGAAATGTAGCCTGACACGCTCCTCGACATGTGCAAAAAAATTGGGGGGGGGGGTGTAGAGGAAAAACATTATTTATATATATATATATATATATATATATAGATATATATGTATATATAAAAAAAACAAAAAACAAACACCCAGCACGCCCCTGCGGGCGGTTTATCCTTCAAGCTCGGGTCCTCTACCAGAGGCCTGGGAGCTTGAGGGTCCTGCGCAGTATCTTAGCTGTTCCCAGGACTGCGCTCTTCTGGACAGAGATCTCCGATGTTATTCCCGGGATCTGCTGGAGCCACTCGCCTAGCTTGGGAGTCACCGCACCTAGTGCTCCGATTACCACGGGGACCACCGTTACCTTCACCCTCCACATCCTCTCGAGCTCTTCTCTGAGCCCTTGGTATTTCTCCAGCTTCTCGTGTTCCTTCTTCCTGATATTGCTGTCATTCGGAACCGCTACATCGATCACTACGGCCGTCTTCTTCTGTTTGTCTACCACCACTATGTCCGGTTGGTTAGCCACCACCATTTTGTCCGTCTGTATCTGGAAGTCCCACAGGATCTTAGCTCGGTCATTCTCCACCACCCTTGGGGGCATCTCCCATTTTGACCTCGGGACTTCCAGGTTATACTCGGCACAGATGTTCCTGTACACTATGCCGGCCACTTGGTTATGGCGTTCCATGTATGCCTTGCCTGCTAGCATCTTGCACCCTGCTGTTATGTGCTGGATTGTCTCTGGGGCATCTTTACACAGCCTGCACCTGGGGTCTTGCCTGGTGTGATAGACCCCAGCCTCTATGGATCTTGTGCTCAGAGCTTGTTCTTGTGCTGCCATGATTAGTGCCTCTGTGCTGTCTTTCAGTCCAGCTTTGTCCAGCCACTGGTAGGATTTCTGGATATCAGCCACCTCCTCTATCTGCCGGTGGTACATACCGTGCAGGGGCCTGTCCTTCCATGATGGTTCCTCGTCTCCCTCCTCTTTCTTGGGTTTCTGCTGCCTGAGGTATTCACTGAGCACTCGGTCAGTTGGGGCCATCTTCCCAATGTATTCTTGGATGTTCGTTGTCTCATCCTGGACTGTGGTGCTGACACTCACCAGTCCCCGGCCCCCTTCCTTCCGCTTAGCGTACAGCCTCAGGGTGCTGGACTTGGGGTGAAACCCTCCATGCATGGTAAGGAGCTTTCTTGTCTTTATGTCAGTGGCTTCTATCTCCTCCTTTGGCCAGCCTATTACCCCAGCAGGGTACCTGATCACGGGTAGGGCGTACGTGTTGATGGCCCGGATCTTGTTCTTACCATTCAGCTGACTCCTCAGGACTTGCCTGACCCTCTGCAGGTACTTGGTGGTTGCAGCTTTTCTAGCGGCCTCTTCATGGTTCCCATTCGCCTGCGGGATCCCCAAGTACCTGTAACTGTCCTCTATGTCTGCAATGTTGCCTTCTGGTAGTTCAATCCCCTCAGTTCTGACTACCTTCCCTCTCTTTGATCTCACTGAGGGGGATCAGGCCTATGCAGAACAGCAGTGGGGACAGAGCATCTCCTTGGTAGATCCCGCACTTGATGGTGACTTGTGCTATGGGCTTGGAGTTGGCCTCTAGTGTTGTACGCCACATCCCCATTGAGTTCCTGATGAAGGCTCTTAGGGTCCCATTGATCTTGTACAATTCTAGGCATTCCAGTATCCAGCTGTGGGGCATTGAGTCATAGGCCTTCTTGTAATCAATCCAGGCAGTGCACAGGTTGGTCAGTCTGGTCTTGCAGTCTCGGCTGATTGTTCTGTCTACCAGTAGCTGGTGTTTTGCGCCTCTGGTATTCTTGCCAATTCCTTTCTGTGTCCCGCTCATGTATTGACCCATGTGCCTGTTCATCTTAGCTGATATGATGCCTGACAGGAGCTTCCATGTAGTACTGAGGCAGGTTATTGGTCGGTAGTTGGAGGGGACCGGTCCCTTCTTGGGGTCCTTGGGGATCAGGACCGTCCGGCCTTCAGTTAGCCATTCCGGGTGTCTCTCGTTAACTAGCAGCTGGTTCATTTGTGCTGCCAGACGCTCGTGGAGTGCAGTCAGCTTCTTCAGCCAGTAGGCGTGAACCATGTCGGGCCCTGGTGCTGTCCAACTCTTCATACTGGAGACCCTTTCTTGGATATCTGCCACTGTGATGGTTACTGGACCCTGTTAAGGGAGGTCGCTGTGGTCTGCCCTCAGATCCTCTAGCCACTGAGCATTGCCGTTATGGGTTGCATCCTTCTCCCATATGCTCTTCCAGTATTGCTCCGTCTCCAGCCTTGGTGGTGCTGTTCTCTTATTGTTCCCTTGCCACTGAGAGTACACCTTTGCTGGTTCTGTGGAGAACAGCTGGTTTATTCTCCTGCCTTCTATCTCTCTGGTGTACCTCCTCAAGCGGCTGGCCAAGGCTGTGAGTCTTTGCTTGGCAGTTTCCAAGGCCTCAGGTATGGACAGCTTGCTGTATTTCTTAGGCACCTTATTTGTCGCACCTTTCTGCAACTCCGTTAGTTGGCTAACCTCCCTCCGTGCTACTTTGATCTTGCCCTCTAGCCTCCTTCTCCATGGAGGGTACTGCCCCTTGTCGCTGTTCAACTTGTAGCCAAGCATCTCACTGATCACTGCTGCCGTATTGTAGATGAGCTTGTTAGTGTCGGTAATCGTGGTTGTAGGTATTGCCCGTAGTGCTGCATTAACATCATCTAGCAGACCTTCTGAGGGTACTTCACGTAATCTTGGTAACCAGCTACGGGGGATCCAGGTTTCAAGCTTGGCCATGATCCTATTTTTCAGGTCAGTTCCTCTCGCACTCAACGATCCTTCTCCTATCGCACTTGGGGCTATGTACCCAATCTCGGGTGGGGGTGATGATATCGCCCCCCTGACCTGGCGTCCTGACTCCTCCTTGCCGTAGCATTTGTGTTGTACCTCGTCAATCTCTAGCTGTGAGAGCAGTCCCTTCTTTCGAATGTTGGAACACTGAGCTACTAGTTGTTTCGCCGTCATTGTGGATGTTGGGTATCGAAGAATCCATAGGTCCCTCATCCTATTCATGTAGCCCCTTCCGCCGGGGTTACTTGCGTAGTAGCATTCCAACAACGCCCTGTTTTCGTCTCTTGCCCACCGATGCCTTCTTGTTCCAGTAGCCCACTTTTCGTCAGGGTGCCCTGGTTCCTCAACACCTGACGCGGACCTTGTTGATCCGGGCGACGTCCGAGCCGGCATGCCTTCATATTTATCTGTCTCGCTCATGTCTGCGGTAGGCTCGCTTAGCATAGGGGGTCTAGCCTTAGGACCCTTACTGGATACAGACGCCCCAGGCAGGAATCGAACTTGCGATCCTCTGTTCCAAAGGCGTGTAGTCTAACCACTACGCTATCCAGCTGCTTTTATATATATAAATATATATATATATATAAATATAAATAAAAGGGCCAGGTGTGAACAGTTTTTGAGTAGGAACACTGAAAAACAAAACAGCAGGAACAATAACAGCTATGGTGATAATGGATTCAGATAGGATTGACTGAGCAAGTTTAAAAAAGAATAATATTAGGTTCCTCTGAGAAAAGTCCAAACATTTTTTCTTTTTTTTTGCCGCTCTTTCAACCTCACAGAGAAGGACTTTGCAAGGGAAAAATCTATATTCCCCAACTGGTTGGCAAGTGTTTGGCAAGTGGTTGCTGGCAGTCACTAGTGTGAAATTCCTGGTAGTGCAGTGAAAACCTAGTTGCAATTTTCTTGGTCTCAAGCAGGTTGCCACAGACATTGGAATGTCGTTCGGACTGGAGAAGTGTAGTCGGATGGTAACAAAGAGAGGGAAGGTAGTCAGAACTGAGGGGATTGAACTACCAGAAGGCAACATTGCAGACATAGAGGACAGTTACAAGTACCTGGGGATCCCGCAGGCAAATGGGAACCATGAAGAGGCCGCTTGAAAGGCTGCAACCACCAAGTACCTGCAGAGGGTCAGGCAAGTCCTGAGGAGTCAGCTGAATGGTAAGAACAAGATCCGGGCCATCTGCCCGTGATCAGGTACCCTGCTGGGCAGGGATAGCTCAGTAGGTAAAGTGGTCGCCCCATCATCGGAAGGTCGGCGGTTCGAATCCACTTAACGGCTACCCTGAGGTACCCCTGAGCAAGGTACCATCCCTACACACTGCTCCCCGGGCGCCTGCTTAGTGGGCTGCCCACTGCTTCACTGAGTGAATGGGTCAAATGCAGAGAAAAACAAGTAATTTCCCCATGGGGATCAATAAAGTATCCATTATTATTATTATTAATAGGCTGGCCAAAGGAGGAGATAGAAGCCACTGACATAAAGACAAGAAAGCTCCTTACCATGCATGGAGGGTTTCACCCCAAGTCCAGCACCCTGAGGCTGTACGCTAAGCGGAAGGAAGGGGGCCGGGGACTGGTGAGTGTCAGCACCACAGTCCAGGATGAGACAATGAACATCCAAGAATACATTGGGAAGATGGCCCCAACTGACCGAGTGCTCAGTGAATACCTCAGGCAGCAGAAACCCAAGAAAGAGGAGGGAGACGAGGAACCATCATGGAAGGACAGGCCCCTGCACGGTATGTACCACCGGCAGATAGAGGAGGTGGCTGATATCCAGAAATCCTACCAGTGGCTGGACAAAGCTGGACTGAAAGACAGCACAGAGGCACTAATCATGGCAGCACAAGAACAAGCTCTGAGCACAAGATCCATAGAGGCTGGGGTCTATCACACCAGGCAAGACCCCAGGTGCAGGCTGTGTAAAGATGCCCCAGAGACAATCCAGCACATAACAGCAGGGTGCAAGATGCTAGCAGGCAAGGCATACATGGAACGCCATAACCAAGTGGCCGGCATAGTGTACAGGAACATCTGTGCCGAGTATAACCTGGAAGTCCCGAGGTCAAAATGGGAGATGCCCCCAAGGGTGGTGGAGAATGACCGAGCTAAGATCCTGTGGGACTTCCAGATACAGACGGACAAAATGGTGGTGGCTAACCAACCGGACATAGTGGTGGTAGACAAACAGAAGAAGACGGCCGTAGTGATCGATGTAGCGGTTCCGAATGACAGCAACATCAGGAAGAAGGAACACGAGAAGCTGGAGAAATACCAAGGGCTCAGAGAAGAGCTCGAGAGGATGTGGAGGGTGAAGGTAACGGTGGTCCCCGTGGTAATCGGAGCACTAGGTGCAGTGACTCCCAAGCTAGGCGAGTGGCTCCAGCAGATCCCGGGAATAACATTGGAGATCTCTGTCCAGAAGAGCGCAGTCCTGGGAACAGCTAAGATACTGCGCAGAACCCTCAAGCTCCCAGGCCTCTGGTAGAGGACCCGAGCTTGAAGGATAAACCGCCCGCAGGGGCGTGCTGGGTGTTTTTTTTTTTGTTATATATATATATATATATATATATATATGTAGTATATATATATATGTAGTATATATATATATATATATATATATATATATATATATATATATATATATATATATATATATATATGTAGTATATACATTGGGTGAATGTGCAGTAGTAGCAGCAAGCAGGTGAATTCTGTACATTAATATGAATAGACATCTGACTATTTTACAGGATAGACAATATAAACATATTTAAAATTAAAGGAATTGAAATGTACATTGTGCCTTGGTTTAGTGTCTGGAAGAGTCCTGACTCAGTCAATTATAGATGATGTGAGAGGGCGGGTGTGTGTGTTTAGGGCACGGATGGCTTGGGGATAGGAGTCTCTCTGTCCTTGCCCGGAAGATGCGGAGCCTTCTACCAGATTGCAGAAGTTGGAACAGTTTGTTGCCAGGATGGGACGGGTCCTTCAGTATCTGCGCTGCTCTAGTCCGGCATCTCCTGGTGTAGGTGTCCTGAAACGGGGGGAGAGCAATCCTGCAGCAGCGTTCTGCTGTACGGATCACTCTCTGGAGTGCTTTTTGGTCCTTCACACAGCTGTTCCCAAACCACGATGTCATGTTCTGTGTGAGGATGCTCTCCACAGCGCCTGTATAGAAAATCCTGAGGATCTTTGGAGAGACCCTGAACTTCCTCAGTTGTCGTAGGTGATACAGGCGCTGCCTAGCCTTTTTGGTCTGGACCTGAATGTGGGCAGCCCATGTCAGGTCTGAGGAGATGTGGACACCAAGATACTTGAAGGACTGCACCCTCTCCACTGGAGCTCCATTGATGATAATGGGCTTGTAGTCTCTGTGCTGACCCCTTCTGAAGTCCACCACCAGCTCCTTGGTCTTGCTGACGTTCAGCTGGAGGTGGTTGTCCTGGCACCACGATGCCAGATTCTTCACTTCATCCATGTAGGCCGTCTCATCGTTGTTGGAGATGGCACCCAACACCACTGTGTCGTCAGCAAACTTCACAATGGTGTTGGAGCCATGGGTGGCCACACAGTCTGAAGTGTAGAGGGAGTAGAGCAGTGGCGAGAGGACACATCCCTGAGGTGCTCCTGTGTTGATGGTGATGCTGTTGGAGAAGCACCTGCCCACCCTCACCACCTGAGTTCTGCCAGTGAGGAAGTCCAACACCCATGCACACAGACGGCTGTTAAGTCCCAGATCCCTGAGCTTTGTGAACAGTCTGCAGGGCACTATTGTGTTAAACGCTGAACTGTAATCAACAAACAGCATTCGCACATAGTTACCCTGTTTCTTGTCCACATGGCTGAGAGTGGTGTGTAGGACGTGGGCGATGGCATCCTCTGTGGATCTGTTGGATCTGTAGGCGAACTGCAGCGGATCTGTGGTGTCTGGGATGGAGGAGGAGATGATGTTCTTCAGCAGCCTCTCAAACACCTTCATTACTACCGAGGTCAGTGCAACTGGCCGGTAATCGTTCAGGGATGAGGGTTTGCTGTTCTTGGGCACAGGGATGATGGTGGATCTCTTGAAGCATGTGGGGACCACAGACTTCGCCAGGGACTCGTTGAAGATGTAAGTGAACACACCTGCTAGCTGGTCAGCACAGCAGCGCAGCAGACGGCCGGTGATGCCGTCTGGCCCCGCCGCTTTCCTTGTGTTCACTCTCCTCAGTGCCGCTCGGACGTCATGCTCCGCGATGCTGGTCACCGGTCTCTCGCTGATGACGTCACTGTCCTCGGTAGTCAGGCGGTAGATAGCATTAGCTGCCTGGCTAACCTCGAAACGGGCGTAGAACTGATTCAGCTCGTTGGTGAATGCAGAGTCCGCGTTGATCAGCGCAGTGTCCCTGGCTTTGTAGTCCGTAATGGTGCGTAGTCCATGCCACATACTCCGTGTGTCGCCCTGGTGGAAGTGGGACTCCACACGTTCCCGGTACCGGCGTTTGGCATCTCTCACCGCGCGCCGCGCGCCGTATGAGGCCGCTTTGTAGGCGCTCATATCGCCAGTGGCGAGACCCGCGTTGTAGGAGGCGGTCCTGGCATTTACTGCAGTGCGGATCGATCTGTCCATCCACGGTTTCTGGTTTGGGAATGTGGTGAGAAGATGGTCGTTCACAGTGGACGTAAATGGCTTCTTTCACTCCTCTTTCAAACTCATCTGTCCTCTCTGTCCAAAATGTGAATATTGGCATCCTCGAAAGAGTGACCTTTGTCCTTTAGATGAAGATGGACTGAGTCTTGTCCTGTGGAGGTGGCTCTTCTATGTCTACATTGTTAAGTTTGTGTTTAGAAACTTAACAATGTAGTGTATGCTGTACAGTGTATGGCCAGCCCTCTACATGCAATAATAAAAGCTTTCTTTTCTATTTTCTGGTCAGTGTTTTGTGACTCCTCACTCCTTACCTTACTGACTTGGTAGGTGAAGCATGCTAGTATAAACATTTTAGCAAATTTACTGTATGTACCAAGTATTTTTTAACTAATGATGTACTTTGCAATTCATTTTTTTCACTTTCATGGAAAAGATCTCTACAGCTACACATAAATGCACACACTCAAACCTTCAGGATGTTAGTGGCACTGTGTAAGGCACTGATCCCACACCAGTATGTAGGGGTTTGTTGCAGTACAACGGTGTGTAACACAAGACCCTAGTGTGCTAATGACTTCTCCTAGCTGTCAGTTAACCATTTCCTCTATGGCACAGGAGGAAACGTGCACACATACACACACATCCTTCCATCTGGTCCACTTTCAACCCACTGTGACCCTGTCTGAGTGTGATTTATGAGTAGAACATAACAGTAGGAATCTAGTGTCTGGGATCTGATCATTATGCATATGTAACTATGAACATGCGTCTAAAAGAAATTATGCTTGTCCATTTGAACTCATCTGTGTATTTCAAAGGGGCTTTATTGGTCGTATTAAGTAACAGCAACTAAATATTCTGTCATTCACCACGTGAGACCCTGTGCAGCTGAAAAAGCATGGGCGATTGCAGAATTTATAATGATAAAGTATGTATAATAAAGGATTAAATCATTGTTTGTTCCTTAAACTTCCTTGGCTACAAGGCTTGTCTGTCTGTTTGGACAATGAGGCCTACGTTTTAGGTTATAGTCAACCAAACATGAGCTAGGACATATCATTTTAAGATATGTAAGCTCTTTTTCTGTTGCCAATTATGACTGAGAAATGAACATTTTTTTTATTTCCAAAATAGCTAAGTAGTCAGTTATTTGACTTTTTTCTTATTAGGCTAAAAAAAACTCCAGATAATTTCAAAGAAGATTAATTGCATCAAGATGGAAAGTAAGAAATTTAAACATTCACATTGTTCTGTTGTGTTGAAAGCTCTGGTAAATCTGGCATTGGCTATAAATCATTTGGTAACTCTAAAGGGAGTAGTTTGGGCTACTATTTGTAACCTTTGACCTTTTTAACATACAGGAAAGTGTTTGTCTTAAAGCCGTGTTGGCTGAAGTGAGAACTTGCAGGCTTCTGGGACACAGAACACAGAACATTTATTACACATATGTACAGGGATATATACAGTCCCAATCAAAAGTTTAAGACCACTTGAAAAAAGGCAAAAAAAAAAAATCGTATGGTTGGATCTTAACCTGCAACAAGAAGAAATGGGAGTGCGACAAAACATTTTTTTGAGCATGCAATTTATTGAAAACAACGCTTAAACTGAAACAGGCTGATTAACAGCTGATCAAAAGTTTAGGACCACATACCTTTAAAATGTCAAATCTGTGCAAAAATGTGCCACTGAACTGACCGTTTGGACTTTGCAAGAGAGCACCAAAGATGGGACACTGAAAGGTGAAAGAAAGTTTTATTCTCTGATGAGAAAAAAATGTAACCTTGATGGTACTGATGGTTTCCAGTGTTACTGGCATGACATGCAGATCCCACCTGAGATGTTTTCCACACACCACAGTGGAGGTGTTTTCTCTTTCAGTGGAACAATAGAGCTTCAGGAGGTGCAGGAGCATCAAACAGCTGCTGATGTTGCAGATGTTGCAGAGAGCATCCGTCATGACTGTGTGGTAACAACTGGGTTTTTAAACAAGACAACGCTACAGTACACAATGCCTGCAGGACAAGGGACTTCTTCCAGGAGAATAATCACTCCTTTGGACCATTCTGCATGTTCCCCTGATGTAAATCCAATTGAGAACCTTAGGGGATGGATGACAATGGAAGTTTGCAAAAATAGACAACAGTTCCAGACAGTAAATGCCCTTCATGCGACTGTCTTCACCACTTGGAGAAATGTCCCCACTCACCTCATGGAAACGCTTGCATCAAGCATGCTGCAACAAATTTTTGAAGAGATCAACAATAACGGTGGAGCTACTCATTACTGAGGTCATGTTTGGAACTTTGATTTCTGTTTTGGGGGGGTTGTTAAAAATGTTTTGTCTCACTCCCATTTCTTCTTGTTGCATGTAGAAGCTCTACTTAAAACACTGTTAAGATGCAACCATGCAAAATATGATAATTTTTTTTGCCATTTTTCAAGTGGTCTTAAACTTTTGATTGGGACTGTATGAGCCCAAGTATATTTGTAGATATGCAGTATATTGTGAACTCCAAACATGGTGAGTATTATGGCATCCAAAGAGTTTAGCTTTGGTCACATCCTACCAGACTGTATTCTCCCAGTATTTCACAGGCCTATCTAAATGTTGTTCAGCTAAATTTAAACCCCCTTCCACATCCCTTTTGTTCTTTAGCAATGGAGCCTTGCATAGTGAGCGTGCATACAGGCCATAGCAACTAGCATATTACTTATTGTTTTCTTTGAAACAATTGTACCTGCTGATTCCAGGATTTTATGTTGCTCACCACAAGTGATCCTTAGTTCTTGGACAACTCTTCTGATAATTCCTTTTAAACCCTTTGTCTGAAATCTTGCAGTGAGTACCTGGTTGTTGCCGGTTTATAGTAAAATGATGTTCTTACCACTTCTGAATTATGGCTCTTTTAATAGTTTTATGGAAAGAGAAATTCTTGTGTAAACATTGCCATCAGTATGCTTTGCAAAACTAAGGTTGAAAAGGTCTTGAGAGATGGCCTTGATTTTACCCATCATGAGCTGTTTCTTGTGTCTTGGTAAAGAGGCACTTTTTATAGGCCATTATTTGGAGGCCATTAGACAGAACCAGCTGATTTTAGTTCTGATAATAAATTTCAGCCGGTGCCATGATTTTCTGTGCTTTTTTGCACCTCCCTTTCTTTGTGTGTTCAGTACCTTTTCCCTATGTCATTTCTAATTATTACACATAATTTATGGGCATCTGAATTTATGGACATCTATGGTTTGATTTTGTTATGTGCGGATTGGATGGGTTGTTATTGACATTAGGAAAAAATGTCATGTCAATAGAAAAAAGTTGACATGCTCATTTAGTTACTTTGAGCATGCCATACAGTTATTTAATTTTACCCACTATGTGTGTCACATATCTCCCCATCTGATTGGTTAACCATCACCATTTTGTCCATCTGTATCTGGAAGTCCCATAGGATCTTAGCACGGTCATTCTCAACCACCCGTTGGGGTGTCTCCCATTTTGACCTCGGGACTTTCAGGCCGTATTCGGCACAGATGTTATGCCAGCCACTTGGTTATGGCATTCCATGTATTTCCTGCCTGCAAGCATCTTGCGCCCTGCTGGGTGGATCCCAGTGTCGATGGATCTTGTGCTCAGAGCTTGTTCCTGTTCTACCATAGTTAGTCCCTACGCGCTATCTTTCAGTCCAGCTTTGTTCAGCCACTGGTAGGATTTCTGGATGTCAGTTATTTCCTATATCAGCTGGTGGTACATACCGTGCAAGGGCCTGTCCTTCCATGATGGTTCTTCTCCTTGCTTCTCTTATTTCTCAGGTTTCTGCTGCCTGAGGTATTTACTAAGCACACAGCCGATTGTGGTGATCTTCATGGATGTTTGTTGTCTCATCCTGAACAGTGGTTCTGAGACTCACTAGTCCTTCCATTTCTTATGGGGTGACACTCTCCATGGGTGGTAAGGAACTTCCTTCTCTTGATGTCAGTGGCTTCTATCTCCTCCTTCGGCCAGGCTATCATCCCAGCAGGGTACCTGATCACCAGCAGGACGCAGGTGTTGATTGCCCAGATCTTTTTCTTCCCATTCAACTGACTCCTCAGGACTTGCCTAACCCTCTGCAGGTACTTGGTGGTTGTGGCTTTCTTAGTAGCCTCTTTGTGGTTCCCATTTGCCTGTGGTATTCCCAGGTACTTGTAGCTGTCCTCGATGTTTCCAATCCTTCAGTCTGGTAGTGCAATCCCCTCAGACTATGTTCCCTCTCTTCGTTACCATCTGACTACAATTCTTCAGTCCGACATTCCAATTTTATTGCTGTAGATCCTAGTAGGTTATATCACTGAATCGATGTTCACTCTTGGTATACAGCTCGATGTCATTCATGTAGAGGAGCTGGCTGACAACTGCTCCATTCTGTAGTCAGTATCCGTAGTCAGTAGGGCTGGGCTATATCATACAGTTCACGGTAATACCGGTATAATTTTGTGCAACGATAAGAAAATGAAATATCGAGAAATCGAGGGAAAACCAACAACACACTCGGCAGAACATTATGTTATTTACACGGGTGCACATAAGTGGTCCGCGTGTGCGCATTTGCTGTCAAAATAAAAGACGCGCACCAGATAAGAAGTTGCAACGCGAGTTTGCGTCCATATAAAAAGCACTGTTTTTGTCCGCTAGAGTGGGATTTTCAGGGCACATTCTGCACCAAATCTCTGTGCGTTCATCATTTGTTTGAAGCCAGCTCACCTCCTGCAACCACTTTTCCGAGAATACGCGCTTCTTTTGTGGTTCGGACTCCTGACATTTCTTTGGAGGTGGAGGAACATCACAGTAATTGCTTAAAGGAGCTTCTTCGACATCTTTAAGAGTTCTAAACAAATGTCTGTCCTCCTCCAGAAAATCCTATGTATGCAAACACGCGTTGCAACTTCTTATCTTGTGCGCGTTTTTTATTTTGACAGCGAATGCGCACCTGTGGACCACTTATGTGCAGCCCTGGTTATTTAGCTTGTCATATCGCAGCCACAGAAATTCTTTTGTCCATGAAACCATAAAGCTGCACTTTCTTTTTGCCTTATAGTCTGATTTGTCATAACTTCTCCGTTTTGTGGTAAGCTTTTCTTTGGCTGTCACTTCTTCACCCTGACCTGTCTTATTTGGCTCAGCAGAACTAAAATATATATGCTGCTGCTTTTACACACACGCACTCACATAATGCTCAGCGATTCTCTGCGCAATCAACCTCTCACATGTTTAAGCTGCGGGAGATTTCACTTGTCATGTTTGCATAGTAAGCTAACGATTGATAAGACGATGTCAGAGGAATTGGTGCGCAAATTATCATCACTCACAGATCAGTGCTGTCGCTCTCTATACACAGTTCGCGCGATTGCAAAGTGAAAGCAAAAAACAAGCGCAAATTCAAACGCGATTTCAATATGTCACATATTGACAGTGGCTCACCGATGCCAATGACATAATTACCCAGCTACATTTCCGAAAGAATGCAAAAGCATTGACATATATTTTTCCTTCCTATGATAGGCCGACGGGCAGGGCAGAGATAGATTTTGGTAGCCTGACTGGAAAAATCGCTAGCCCCGGGACGTCGGGCTAGCGATTTTGCGAGCCCTGTTGTATATATGTGTATATATACATATATCTATATATATATATATCTATATATATATATATCTATATATATATGTATCTGTATATATAGGCATGATATATGCCTATGAGTGTATGTAAACAGCTAACTAAAACTGTACAATACATATCCTGACCTACACTGGACTGTTAGTGGTTTTGAAGCTAATCCTGTCCTGTCTTTTTTTTTTTTTCATTGCAGTTGCGTCAGGCCTTCCTGTGAAGTAAGAAGGCGAAGGTGTGAACCAGATTTCTTCTTCAGCGATGAAATATGTCGCTGCGTTCCATCCCACTGGAGAAGGATAGACTAACCTCCATGCTATGGGACATTAACAAGATTATATTAAACTTAAAAAACAAAAAAACTATTTATCACCCATTCTCCTCAGATCTACTGGTCATAAGTATCCCTATTAGATGTGGGGGCAGCTACGTGTGTGGGCCCTAAAAAATGTGGCGAAACCTTAGTGATTAGGATGAAGATATGGGAAACTGATGAGTTGAAGGTGATAAATGCACTGATTTTGATATAAAGATATTTTTATGGGAGACTGATCTGAGATGAACATTGGAAGGAAAAAGACTTTTTCTAAGATACTGTCTAAGTAATTTCTCTTAAAATATTTGAGGGGTTTTTGTATCAATTATGTCGCAGTATTCTTATGTCAGATATTGATTATATAATTTATTAAAGGTTATTTTTCAACTTTCTTGCAATTTCTGTATTTTTCATAAAAATACACCGATCAGTATTTTTGTATCATATAAAATATATATGTGAAATAAAGTATACTGAATGTTATATATTGTTAATTTAGGTTGTTATCCAGTCTGTTATCTCAGCTTTCACAGCAGAACAGATCACCAGTTTATTGCTGGGCTAACACAAACAGACAGACAGCCTTAAATGTTCATAGTAACTGGTAATTTTAAATTACATAGCATGAATGTCCTATGGGAGGATACCCGGAAGAAGTCCACACTGTTCCAGTGAGAACACTCAAACTCCACAAATAAGCTCTCTGGCAAACCATAGTGGCAGCGCTGTGTTATTGTTACAATGTCTAAACACAGACATTATGATCAAGAACCATGTTTTTCCAATTACAATAGCTGCAGCTAGTGACTCTGAGGATGCAAGGCATGTTTGATAGATATTATGTAGATATTTTACAGAGCAGTTGTTTGAGCCGTTTACACAGAAATGAAATGTAAACTGTATACTCTGGCAATGGCATTTATTCTGCCCGTATCTAATCAACGTACTCTGAGTAGATCTTGTGAGGAGGATCACACTTATCTCTGTCTTTTCTGTTATTTAGAAATCCAAATCCTCTTGATTCTATAAAAAATGAGCAGAGAAAAAGCCAATTTGCAGGTTCACAGTTTGGGCAGGGATTGCCTCTGGGGCTCGGCTTTCATTTCAAACTGTCAACATATTAGGTCCAATCGTCTGAAATGCTCATTTTACAGAAAATGAAGGGAAGAACCACTTATCTCTTCTGCACAAAGTTTTATACCTGGTCATCTTTTCTCCCTGCTTTCTAACTGGATGTCACATCCTCTGAGTTGACACCTCACCTATGATGACATCCAATCACATCTAATCACCTGATTTCCAGCCACACCTTATAATCTGACTATCTGACTTTTCCGCATGCATAATTTAAAACAAAGTTTACATTTTAAAATCACATAATCACATTTTCTTCTTTTCTATGTTTTTCTTAACATAGAAAATTCCGTTATCCGAACATTTAGTCACATAATATTATATTTTACTTCATGTTTCATTAAGCTCATACAATTTATCTTCAATTAGATCTATCCTCAGTTCATTCTCACATGAAAATCGATTTCTACATAATCTCCTTTTAATCTAGTTATATAACAATACTTTCTTTTACTTGTCTTTGAAACTGAGTTTGTTGATCACAATATGCTCAATACAATTTCTTTTATTAAAATACATACATTTAAAAAGTCATACATTGTTTTAGATTAGTGGCTCTTTGGTGTCGCTCAATCACCCCGCCCATCCTTCCAAGGCCGTCTTCACACAGACTCAGTGTGAGGCCTATCCTAGAGTCATTACTGTATTTCTCTTTTTTGTTATATCTGTTAAATCTATACCTGGTTATTCTCTGATCTAGATTAAGCAACTAAGCATCAATTAACTATGAGCAAAATCACATTTGAAGTATTGTTCTATGTTCAACAATTGCGACACTTAATACCATTTCTCTTGTCTTATCTTTCATATTCTTGCAGCATTACACATACACTAATCTACCTAGGTCAAAGCTGGATCATGTCTATGCACACGAAATCCAGAAAGAATACTTTTCATTACTCAGTTCATTTTTCATTTAACTTTTATTTTATCTTTGATTAAAAATAAAGTATAAATTATTTACTATTAGCAAAGGAACTTCCAAAAACCCAAGAGTTACATTAAAAAAAACCGCAGACCTCAGTTAGCATATTAAATGTTGAAGTCAATTCAATTTTATTTATCCATCCATCCATCCATCCATCTTCTTCCCCTTATCCGGGGCTAGGTTCCGGGAGCACCCTAAGCAGAGAAGCCCAGACCTCCCTCTCCCCGGCCACGCAAACGAAGCCTACACA
Organism: Diplotaxodon limnothrissa; assembly: GCF_057381915.1. Classification (NCBI taxonomy): domain Eukaryota; kingdom Metazoa; phylum Chordata; class Actinopteri; order Cichliformes; family Cichlidae; genus Diplotaxodon; species Diplotaxodon limnothrissa. The sequence continues at coordinate 3,381,610 of NC_140601.1, read as the reverse complement.
TCATTGACGACGAATACCATTGGGTATACTGAATACTCTGCATCTTGGAGAAGATAATAACGCAATGCTGGCCTCTTCTAAGTTGCCAGACTAAGTATTGACTGGACCGGAGTTGAGTGTAAAGAAGCGAATTTGAACTTGAGAGAACAGACTTAAAGAACTTGTGTTATTACGTTTTTATTTGTATAAATCCTACCCATACCTACTTTGTAGTGGCATTTAAAAAAATTTTTACATTTGATTTGGTTTGGAATCACCGTTCATTTTTACCCAGTAAATGTAGTCTTCTAAGTTGTTTATTGTGCTCCTGCATTGCAAAATATAGTGAGTGTTACAAACACTGTCAAAGCCTCCAGTTATTTCCTTGTAATCTCACACCTTTAATGCCTACCTCTCGAACCTAAACACTGATCCATTCTTTTGTAGCAACACTGTACAACACTGTAGAAGCAAGTTTGAATAAAGTTAAAAAAGCAAAGCAACAAAGGATTTTTGAGTTCACTCCAGTAAGGGCTATAATGTTGTGTCGACTTAAGTTTAAAAAATAAAAAATGTGGCATAACATTATGACTGAACTATATATATATAGTATATATATATATATATATATATATATATAGTATAGAAATTGACAACATGCGACAACAGCACTGCATATTTTTAGTTAAGAGAACATTACTTTTAACTTAAAGTATTTTGTTAGTTTAGCTTCACTGCTCGATAGTTAAGTATATTCAAAAATCTTTTGCTGTGTTGCCCTTATTTTTTAGTTAGAAACTGTACAGTTTTGCTGTGGACAAGCTGAAACAAAAGGACCATGAAAAGTTTTCCACAATGGGCTTTTAAATATCAAAATTTGCAAACTTTTCTGTAAACCAAAAATACCATTTCTATTAGGTCTACATACATCCTTAAAATGAGTTTTTCTAGCAATACAAAGTCCTGTGTCACCCCTAAAGTTCTGCCATGTAAAGTGAATAAAAAAAACCCCAACAACCTAAGAACACCTATTTGATAGTACATGAAAGCAAAACAACAACAAAAAACCCAACATTAAATTCTAATACATCCTGAACGCAGAACCAGACATATCGGCTAGCATGTTACAATAAGCAAATACACATCTACTAAAGAAGGGGTATGAATTAGGAACCTCCTCCTAGTTGTTGGATCTTTCATAAGTACTTCAATAATAACTTCAAAGTCAACAGTTACTTTTCTGTATTTTTCTGTGTTGGAATTACATTTAAGAAGAAAGAGACAATTATGAACAACTTATTACATAATAATTCAGGCCCAGTAACTATTTTGGACTTCCTGATTTATTTCACACTCGTTCTCTAGTAACTACATTCCATTGAAATGGTATCGTATGTCGTATATATTATCGCATCTAACTGTATCCTAACCCTGGATGATCTGACAACAAAACGAAGTTGCTCAAAGACCACAGGTAGCGTGACTGACCATTCCTGAATAAAACTTTAATATTTTACCCTTCAGTGTAGTGCACATGAAAAGCTCTGCAACAAAGTTAAAAAGATATTACCTCAACAAGAACTGCTAAGATACCAAATAAAAATGCCATTACCAATATGTTTTATCTTTACAATATCAAAATGGGACATTTCTGAAATATTAGTCAGATATTGCTTTTTTTCCATTCTAGAATGAACATAGAATAAATAACTGCAGTGTATGCACTAAGATTTCATCATTACTTTATTGACCAAGTCACAGTCAAATCATATCACTTGGTCAGTAAAACAAAAAGAAAAGAAAAAAATCCAGCATGAGAACAGGCTTTGTTATCATGAGCACTTTGCTGACAGGCTATTTCAGCAAATGATTCTTTAACGTCTTAACCCAGGCAGAGCAATGGGTACCAAGACCAATGAACACCCTTTGAATTACTTCAAAAGTCCTCTGGATAGTCCACATTAAGTGCATAGATGAGTCCAAACAAAAGGGCAAATACAGTTTGAAAGTCACAGACATCATCCAGGACAATCTGCTTTTCAATAACCAGGGCAATGCTTCATATTGTCCCATCATCTTGTCAGTATCCCGATTTCAGCTCTCTTGGCACACATATTTTGGTTCTGTATGGATGTATGCAGCTGCACAGCACTCTTAACTAATGCTCTGTGGGTTATTGTCGGGAACAGCAAGCAGCGCAGATGGTGCAGGAAGAGGAAACAAAAGTGAGGATGCAGAGCTGGCTATTGCATCCAGCTGCAAAAATAACAGCACAAATCCCTGCCTCCATCTTCCTCACCGACGCCAGAACCCTCGCAAACAAAACGAGGAGCTACAATTAGAGATTTAGTACAACCGCTTTGTGCTTTGTCTCGAAGTCTACTGATTGTAACTAAATTCAAAATCCATCCAAACATCCGCAGGCCATTAATGGAGTTACTGGGCTGGACATTACACTGCCAGGACATTACACTGCAACAAAGAAACCAGTAAGGGAAGGGGTGGTAGGCTCTGTGCTTATGTGCTTCAGGACTGGTGCCATAATAGAAGAAATATAGACAGTCACTGCTCACCTGACTTAAGCTCACCTGACTCAATCACCTCCAACTTATCATCAGCAAACAGCAAAGAGAGCACCCAGAGGGCATCCATATTGTTCCAGGGGATATATTAAGGTATGGTTAAAACCTGTACTCCCCAAATTCCACCAACATGTTAAGTGACATGTTGGTCGCTTCAGAGAGACACTCCTCCCCAACCTGGGACAATCTGACCACCTCTCACTGCTCCTCATCCCTGCCTACATCTCCCTCAGGAAACAAAATCCTCCAAGAAACAGGGTCATTAAAAGATGGCCAGATGATGCTCTCCTCCAACTACAGGACTGTTTCGATCTGACAGAATGGTCCGTCTGTGAACAGCAGGACCTGCAGACATTCACTCAGTCTGTCCTTTTCTACATTAAGTGTTGTGTAGAAAATGTAACACTGACAAAAACCATCTGGGTTTTTCCTAACCGAAAACCTTGGATGACGAGTGAAGTCCAGACAGTGATCAGAACTCGCAACTCAGCCTTCAGGCTGAGGAAAAGTTCTCTGCACAACATTTTGCCAAAGCCAATCTGAGTAAGAGCATCAAACAGGCCAAGGAGGCCAGAGGGACTCCTCACTGACAACAACCCCCCGCCAGGTGTGGAGAGGTATCCAAACTTTCACTAACTACAAAGGACAGAACCCCCCAAACCCCAACAGCAGCCTCAAACTCGCAACCAACTGGCAGGGAAGAAGACGGTCTCCACCTCTCTGAAGGCCTTCACCATCATTCCCAAAAAGACTGGCATAGACAGCCTTGATGACTACAGACCTATAGCCCTCATGTCTTTAGTCATGAAGTACCTTGAGCAGATAGTGTGTCAGCACCATCAGAGACTGTCTACCCTCCTCCCCTAACCCACAACAGTTTGCTTACAGAGCAAATCGGTGGAGGATGCCATTACCATCAGATAGCTATCTGATGGTAATGGCGAGAGAGAGAATTTCGACCCGCATGTATAGACTATGTGCACGTTAGCATATGCTACTTCCGGTGCGGAAACTCCTGTGGGGAGCTTTGTTTCCGGTGTCCTATTCGCGCCCTGTTTACGGTCCAAAACAAATTAAGCAAATGAATGAATCAAGCAGTGATTTACATTTCTATAGATGTCTCGGGCATTTATCCAATATCTCTGTAAATGATGTTCATCGACTTGTCGATATTTTTTCCCCCGCGCCTCAGAGCAAAAGAGAAAAGGGATTCAAATGTTATATTTCTCAGCTGTCCCTCGTGTATCGCGGGTGTTATGTCCTAAAAACAACCAGTGATAGGTGAAATCAAGTAGCCAATTTAATTTTTTGACGGTGCAAAACGTTTCATGGACATCGTGGACATACAGTACTGCACTTCAGAGTCACACTGCCAGAGATCGATGCAGCGATTCTGTACTGTACAGGAGAGACGTCACGGAGGAGATCGTCTGCAGCGATCAGGACGCAGGACGCAATGTGATGTAAAAAAAAATAAGCATGCAAACTTGCACTAAAAAATCTGCGAAACAGCGAGGTGAAAGGTGAACCGCTGTAATTTTGAAGGTAAGTCACAACATAGCCTTCGTAAATACTAACGTATAGAAACCGTTACCAGCAATCATTCATTTTTTGTGTGGCTTTTTTTCAGGGTTTGTTAACATGCTGTGTAGGTGTGTACTTGACGAGCTGATCTCGACATAACGGGGGAAACATCTGGTTTGACTATTCTTCACCTGTAGTTTGAACGCTGAACATTTGCCTGTTTAAATCATGAGACCAGTCACTACACAGAGATGTGCTTCTGAATGTGGACGATGCGTCTTCTGCAGTGATGCAGTTCTGCTTGTGTTGAGTGATGTAAACAACTGATCGATCTAAACGCTTTAAACGTCAAAACTGATCATTAGATTTTTTGACACAACAGTGGTGAGTGTTCCCACCTTCTGCTCTTTGCAACTTAACGCGATCTTTCCGTTTTCGAGTTTTGGACATGATTTTGGAGGATATCTTCGCAGTAGTGATTGACCGCAAAGTAAAGCTACCGAAAATGTACAACCCCACATCCGGTCTCAAACCAGGAAGTTAGCATTTTCTCGTGCACAGGGTCTATTTGCATACATTATAGGGCTTTGGAGCGTGATGTCACGGGGGTGGGCGTGGAAAGGATTTTGGCCCGATCCGCCATTTTGGGGGTCTAAACAAAGCGCAAGCGAAAAAGGAGTGAAGACACGCAACAGCCATGGTTTGTATTTGCTGTGTGGTCGGCTGCAATGTTCGATCGCACGACCAGCAAGAGAATAAGCTTGAAAAGGGTTTGTCTTTTCATTCTTTCCCAACCTGGAAGCAACATGACGCAGCTCGTGTATCGATGTTACCAAACGAAGGCGTCTAGCCTGGATAGCAGCTGTGAGACGAGCTGACGTGCAGTTCTCTTCCATCTCCAAATATCTGTTGGTGCTCCAGACATTTTCATTCCGGTAAGTTCTAAATATGTTCATATCACTTTTTATAGCCTATTAGTTTTATTTGTGATGCGCTCTGAGCTCATAGCAAATTAGAACAAACAGTGATTTTGCAGAACTACCTCCTATTTATAGAGTTGCTAATTATTTGGCATTATTGCAGCAAACCAGCCAATAAAATGTTAGTAGTGGGTGATATCATGTAAACACTGTCATGATTTTGTGTAAACATTTTGTCATTTGTAAACTATAAATGACATGGATTCTACACTGTAACTGATGTGATGTTCTATAAAATTGTTTTAATAAAAAAAAAAAAAAAAAAAAAAAAAAGAGGCACACATTAGTTTGTTTCTTTATTCAACTTTTGAACAGTGGGACTCAGTCAGTACATATTCAGTAAATGCAAATTATTTACACGGCTTCTACATTAAACAGAAGAGCAGTGACATGGATGCAGGTCTCCGCGACTCCGGCCTTACAGGTGCAGTGGGCGGCTTCGACCTTCCCTGTGATGCTCACCATGACCCAAGGCTGCAATGCTGGTTCATTCAGTCTTTGAGAGTGCAGTACCTGAAACACACACAGACAAAGTTAATTTACAGACAAGAACTATGAGCCAAGGCCGACATAAATGTGTTTAATCTACTTTATCATAAATGTAACAAAGTGTTTAGAAAGTTAGCACATACATGTAATTTTTCATTTCTTTATGTGTCCATCTATAGAACGCTGCATGTTATAGTGTAAATCTGCCTGTTCTCTGTCAGAAACCTGCCTGCAGAAAATGAACCTAAAGTATGTAATGCAAGGATGTCATCACTTTAGAGATGGAGAAAGCATAAAGTGACAATTATGAATCACTTAATATGATGAGATTCTGCAGGTCATTAATCAATGTATAAAATTTAAATAAAATGTATATCAAACTGCACACAGACAGTTTGTGTGTTTGCTGATGTTTGTTGACCTGATAAAAACCTTAAATTTGAAATCATCTGCCACAACATAGAATAGAATAGAATAGAATTCAACTTTATTGTCATTGCACATGCACAGGTACAGGGCAACGGAATGCAGTTTGCATCCATCCAGAAGTGCTTTAGTGATATAGATATATTACAATATATATTAGCAATAATATAGATATGTGAGTATATTACAGAAATGGGTCTATTATGGTATGTTATAATGTACACGGTATGAAGTATGTTGTGAATATTCTATAACTATAAGTATGTACAGGCTGTAGTGAGTACAAGCTATGTACAGGATATGAACAGGATATAAATATGAAAAACTATACAGAATATGAAATAAATAACTTTACAGAATCTGAGATATACAGCTATACAGAAATGGGAACTATGCAAGTTGTAAACAGTTGTAGGATTAAAGATTATCGAATGTACAGAATGATTATTTACACAGAGCTATACAGTAGTGCAGTTAAGATAAGTGAGGGTGTAGATAGTTTCTACAGAGGCTATATAAAGTGCTAGTGGTTGTGAGTGGTGGTTCACTCCATGTTATTATTGTGTGTTTGAGGGTACAGTTGTCCATTGTGGGTGTGTGTATGTTCAGTCCATGAGTTTAACGTGGGTCAGATGTCAGGAGGCAGAGTTCAGGAGTCTGACAGCTGTGGGGAAGAAGCTGTTCCGGTACCTGGTGGTCTTAGTCCGGAGGCTCCTGTGGCGCCTCCCAGAGGGCAGGAGGGTGAAGAGTCCATGTGATGGGTGACTGGGGTCTTTGATGATTTTCCCAGCCCTTTTCAGACACCGCTTCCTGTAGATGTCTTTTATGGCAGGAAGTGGTGCTCCGGCGATGCGCTGGGCAGTTTTCACGACCCTCTGCAACGCCTTCCGGTCCGAGGCAGAGCAGTTCCCGTACCAGACTGTTATACAGTTGGTCAGGATGCTCTCGATGGTGCAGCGATAGAAGTTCACCAGGATGTCTGAGGACAGGTGGTTCTTCCTCAGAGTCCTCAAGAAGAAGAGGCGCTGGTGAGCCTTCTTGACCAGCTTGGAGCAGTTGGTCGTCCAGGTGAGATCCTCGGAGATGTGGACTCCCAGGAACTTGAAGCTGCTCACACGCTCCACAGCCGTCCCCTTAATGTGGATGGGTGGATGTGGGTCAGCATTCCTCCTGTAGTCCACGATGAGCTCCTTGGTCTTCTCGGTGTTAAGCAGCAGGTTGTTTCTGTCGCACCACTCAGCCAGACGATCCACCTCCTCCCTGTAGGCGGCCTCATCGTTGTCACTGATGAGGCCAATCACCGTGGTGTCATCTGCAAACTTAATGATGGTGTTGGAACCATCAGCAGGTCTGCAGTCGTGGGTGAAGAGGGAGTAGAGGAAAGGGCTCATCACACAGCCTTGTGGTACACCGGTGTTCATTGTGATGGTAGATGAGCAGCGGTTATCCAGCCGGACATGTTGGGGGCGGTTGGTCAGGAAGTCCAGTAACCATTTGCAGATGAGGGAACTGATACCCAGGTCTGTCAGTTTCCTGATGAGTTGTGAGGGGTGGATTGTATTGAATGTTACACCTTTATGCTTGCTCATCTTCTATATGGCTGGCTAGAGGCTGAAGTACCGCAACTGCCGGTGTTGTGCCAAAGAAAAAAACAAAAACAAAACAAAAATACCGGCCCACTTTAACCCCTGACTATGGCACACACTGTTTAAAAATGTAGGGAGTAAAAGTAAAAAGTTGTCAGACAAAAAAAGACTAAAGGAAAGTACAGATACCTGAAAGTTCTATTTAAGTACAATAGTGAAGTATTTGTACTAATGATGTATTTCTTGCACAAACAAGAATTGTTGTATGCAACTAAAACATTAGATAAATTTAAAAAAAAAAAAAAAAACTCTATTTACAGCCAAATCTTAGTCAAAAAACAGACATAAACAGAGAACCCAAATATTATTAGGAGTTTATGTATATTATACTTACTTCCATCATCACAAGTTAGAAAAGATTTAAATAAAATACATTTTGAAAATATCTCTTAATGACTACTATTGTTCTGGTCTCACTGCTATTTTTTTCATTGATAGACCCTGTTTTTCAGATAATTTGTGAAATCAAAAGGTAAATGGACTGCTTCTTATATAGCACTTTTCTACTTGAGTACCCAAAGTGCTTTATACAACGTACCTTATCCACACCCATTCATATAAGCACTTTTTTCTACACCTAAGGTTTTTCTAACATTCACACGCATTTATACTCTAATGAAAGCATCAGAGAGCAACTTGGAAGTCACTATCACTTAGACACTTAGGCATCCAGACTGGACACTGGAGCATCCAGGGATTAAACCACCAACCTTCCGATTAGTAAATGACCTGCCCTTAGCTAAAGTGATCACAAATCAAACAGCAAATAAAGCAGTAACCAGTGCTCAAAACACCTGCACAGATCCACTAATTTTGGTGTGAAAAAGGTGTGTGCGTTTGTCCCACCAAACTATGAACAGGTCTCAAAGTGCCTTCTGAGCAATGAATAAATTAAATAATAAATGAAAACGTGAAAAGTGGTCTATATGTTATGTTTTTCTTTTGGATATCTTAGGGATTAGATTCTGGTATTTTTGTTTTATAAATTTGCTTTTGTTGTAGTTTCCAGGAAGTAAAGGTGGGACAATTGTAGAGGCTCCAGCAAACAGCGCAGTGCACACAACTCATACACAAACGTAAACATGACTCTCCATAATAGCATAATAGGGAAGGAAGCTAATGGAACTACCCAGGTCTGCTGATGAAGCGATAAGATGTTGGCACACAGCATTTGTGATTGTGTATGTCTGTGTGTGTGCTTGTGTGCGCGCATTTGTGATTGTGTGTGTGTGTGTGTGTGTGCGTGCGCATTTGTGATTGTGTGTGTGTGTGTGTAGAGGGGAGTTAGACTTTCTGTACTTGGTGGATGAGAAAGTTGTTCACACCATATATTACTGTAAAGTCCAGTATTAACAATCCCACTCCCTTCCTGCCATTGAAAATCCTCTTTGACTTATGACATTTGTGTGTTTGTCAGTGTGTGTTAATGACAGGGAGAGAGAGTGCTACCATGTAAGAGGGAAATGGGGGTACTGGGTGTGTCAGTTGCTTAGATAAACAATAGAATGAAACACTTCAAGTATGTATGTCCATGATATACATGCGCTTTTAAAAGTGAATGACCTCTTATAGTTTATGCTTACATAACATATATACCAAAAATTTCAATGGAGCCTGGACTCTTTGCTGTTGTTCCATTTCAAAAAGCAGATCAAACATAAAATAAAACCACAAGATTATACTATTGATCTTTTACAACATTCACTTAAATGGATTTATAAGTTCATGGAAACAAATACATATTTGACATTACAAAATACCAACTAGATTCAAACACATTTAAACAGAAATTTAATCCAAAATTAAACTGCAAAAGTAACTTTAAATCATAAAGTAGAGACAGATGTGGCAAGTAATAAAAAAGTCACACACTTTGTCCAGCTACAACACTAAAACCACCCATTTATTGTTATTGACCCTTGTGAACAGCTTTAACTCATTCTGTTCTCAGAAAGAGGAACAAAGGTCACGCTTCTCCTCTTGGTCCAGGAGGCTGGACAGTGGACTCTGTAACCAGATGGCAGCTGCTCAAATGAAGGAAAAGGAGCATGGGAGGAGTCCTTGAGAATTGGGACAGCCAGGCCGCAAACCTGCTGCTCTTAAATAGATGCCAGGAATCGGGGAGGAAGTCCAGTAATCTTAGAACACAGCTTTACATTCTTGTGTAAGTTTTTTTTTTTTTTTTTTATCCACCAGTAGACAGTAGAAAATGTGATGACACTGTCAATGAAAGTGTAGTGGAAGGTCAGTAGAATTTTATTACTGACAGAGAAAGCAGTTTTCTAAGGAGGTACAACCCCTGGGTGCACTTTCTCAGGATCACCTCAGCGTTGGAGGAGAACCCCAGGTGGGTGTTGAAGATGGTCTCCATGTACTTGAACTCCTTTAAGTAGAGTCTATTTTTTGACCCAGACTCTCTTTATGATGCCTGTAAGAAAGTCAAGGCTCCAGAGAATGAGCTAGTCATCCAGGGTAAAGGTGTCGATGATGAAGGCTTTGACATAATTGATACCTCTACCTGTCCGACATGCAAATTGGAGCCAGCTGAGCTGTGAGTTGGCAAAAGAGAAGATGTGTTCTTTCATGATTCTCTCTATGGCTTTCATCACAAGGGAAGTGAGGACCACAGGGTGAAGTTTTTTTTCAGGGTCTTGGGTCAGTGCAGTGTCTGAGGACCTGGCCACTAATGTTGTCTGCACCAGGTGCACTATTAGCTTTGGTCCTCTTGAGGGCCCTCACCACGACGTTGGTTTGGAATCTGATTGGAGAATAGCCAAGCTTGATTGGCTATTTAAGTAAATATGTTGGTCTCAAACCTGGTGAAGAAATGCTGGAGTGATGCATGTAATGAGGTCAAGCTGATTGGTGGTTCCACTGGGTGTTTCTGTAGTTAAGCTTGGCGAGCTTAATGGCTCTCTTGGAATCTCTGTTGACCTCCTTTTAAAGCTCAGAGTCAGAGAAGAAGATGCTTCTTATTATTATTTATTTTCCCCTTTAACTCCTTTGTTACCCAGGGTTTGTTATTAGGGAAGATGGTGACAGTTTTAGAGGGGATCATGTTTTCCTCAAAGAAGGTGATGTAGGAGGAGACCCTGTCCACTTGCAGTTAATGCTAACTTTGACATGATCACATCTGTTGTGATTGAGTGATTTAGTGACAAATTCATTTAACAAAAATAATTTTCTCCTTATTAGCTATGTATCACATGAGTAGTAAGCTCTCAAACTCAACTGAAGTGCACAAGTCTTTAATTAAATCATGATTGCTGTAGGTAATCATGAGAATGTACTTAAAGGGGCCATGAAATGCTACACATACAAAGGCTAATTTAAACCACTGAGCCCTGCTCTCAAAAAAATGACACAGATGCAATCCCTGGTTGGGTCCTGAGAGCCTGCGCTGACCAGATAGCACCAGTGTTCACGGAGATCTTCAACCTCTCCCTGGCCCAAGCAGCAGTTCCCACATGCTTCAAACAGTCCATCATTGTTCTTGTTCCTAAGAAACAACAACCCGCTTGCGACAGTGATTACCGCCCAGTAGCACTGACTTCAACAGTGATGAAGTGTTTTGAGAGACCGGTGAGAGACCACATCACTTCTTCACTTCCTGCCACCATTGACCCACTTCAGTTTGCATACCGGACTAATCGTTCCACAGACGATGGTTCACCTGGACACTGGCAATTATGTTAGGATGCTGTTCATGGACTACAGTTCAGTATTCAACACAATAATTCCTTCAAAGCTTTTCACCAAGTTGTAGGATCTAGGACTCAGCTCATCACTATGCCAGTGGATCACAGACAGACTACAATCAGTGAGGGTGGGAAAACGTGTCTCTCCCTCCATCTCACTCAGTACCTCCATCTCACTTAAGCCCCCTGCTGTACTCACACTTATGACTGTGTAGCCACAACAGACACCACCTCCATTGTCAAGTTTGCCGATGACACTGTTGTTCTGGGCCCAATCGCCGACAATATCGAGAAGGCCTCCCTGGAGAACTGGTGCCAGAAGAACAACCTCTTCCTAAACGTCAGCAAGACGAAGGAGCTGGTCGTGGACTTAAGTACAAAGCATCAGCGATGCACCAGTGGAGAGTGGACAGCTTCCAGTACCTGGGTGTCCACATCACTCAGGACCTGTCATGGTCTTGTCACATCAACACCCTGGTCAAGAAAGCCCGCCAGCGTCTCTTCTTCCTCAGAAGACTTAGGGGCATCCATCTGCCGCTGAGGGTGCTTAAGAACTTCTACTGCTGCACCCTCAAGAGCTTCCTAATGGGAGACATCTGCACCTGGTTTGGGAACAACACCAAGCAGGACAGACGAGCTCTTCAAAGAGTGGTGCACTCCACCGAACGCGTCATTCACTCTGAGCTTCCTGACCTGCTGTTGAATCATCACTAAACAGTGCAAGACCGAAGCCAGGAAGATCATGATAGACTTCTCCCATTCCAGCAATGGACTCTTCTCACTGTTGAGGTCTGGGAAGTGCTTCCGCTCCCTTAAGGCAAAAACAGAGAGAATGAGGAGGAGCTTCTTCCCCCAGGCTATTCGGGCCCTGAACCAGGGGCAGTCTGGACTCTTATACATCACTTCACCGCATGCACACTGTTTATTTGCACACTTCTTATGATTTCTTTCTTAAATTTTCTATTTGCACATTCTACTTTCTTATCTTATAATTTACCTGTAACTCTTAGTTTAGTCTTTACTTGTTAGGTTAAATTCTTTATTTATTCTTTACATCTGTTAGACTTTTTTTTTTTTCTATTAAGCAACTCTTATTAATGGTAAATGGCCTGCATTTGTATAGCGCTTTACTCAGTCCCTAAGGACCCCAAAGCGGTCCCCCAAACACTACATTCAGTCATTCACCCATTCACACACAGGCAATGGCAAGCTACATTGTAGCCACAGCTGCCCTGGGGTGCACTGACAGAGGCGAGGCTGCCGGACACTGGCGCCACCGGGCCCTCTGACCACCACCAGTAGGCAACATGGGGTTAGTATCTTGCCCAAGGATATTTAGCATGCAGCCTGGGATCGAACCACAGACCTTCTGATTAGTGGCTGACCTGCTCTGCCACCTGAGCTACAGCCACCCACTATTACCTCTCTTTAATTTTTCGAACTGTAATTTATTTTTTATTGTAAACTTCTAAAATTAAAAATTTGTAAAGTCTGTAAATTTCTTTACTGTAGTATAATGTTTGGACATTGCACAGCAATAAGCATTTTACTACATGTTGTACTGTGTATGATTGTGTGTGTGACAAATAAAATTTGAATTTGAATTTGAGATGTAACTGACTGTGAGGCCGGATTTAAGAAATTAGTGCTTAAAATTAAAGCTTTAAAAACATGTTTAGCGCCATCTTCTGTCAGTACAGAATGTGGCATCATTTGCTTGGTTGGTTGTGGCTAACAAACTTACATTAGTTTATGTCAGCTAACTAGTGACATAATGGATAACTCAGAGGAAAATAACGACACTTAAAATCAGTTTAATGGGATCACTTTAGTGCTGCAACAATGACCTTTATGTTAAGGAACCGAGGATATACTGCCCACTTTCACTGTCTGTCCCTTTAGCAGTAAGTGGCTCGTCACTGTTTAGCTAGCTGCACTCAAAGTCCAGTCGTTAGCCAAAATGTTCATGTTTGCAAGGCACTTTATAAATGAGGAATGTGTGGAGGAGAGCCTGTTTGAACTAGGTGACAGGTGGTTCATTGGACCGACAGAAACAGATTCTCCTCCTCTGGCTGAGTGCACTGAGCGGCGAAATGAGTTGATGCAATCAGTGCTATTTTATTCAATGATTATTCTCAAGCAAATCCAAACAGTTTACAACATAACAAACCACTAGATGCACATCACACAACAAATATAACTATGTTTCTTACCAAAGCACAAACGGGAACCCCATCAGCACATCTGCAGGGAAAGTAGGTCAATGTGTGCGAAGGCTCTTTTCTTTTGTTTTTTCCTCACATCATCTCACTGACTGGATTACTTCATGTTAGAAGTGAGGAAAAGCAAATGTAAAGTAAAGGAGACTGTAACAAGATTTTTTTTTTTGTTTCCTACTGACATGCTGATGGATGTTAGGATTTCCAGTCATCGTCAGTAAGAAACTGTTATGTTTTTGGTGTGATGCGCATGGAGTAACTGTAATGTTCTTATTCATCAAACGATAAAACATCAAGAATTGCTCCTTGTGCTAGCTATTTGTTTTCTTGACCTCCTGTCTTCTTCCATATTCTTATTCATTCCTGAGCACCCCCTGTGGGTAGCTTATTTACTATTAACTATCATAAGCTGTGTCCCAAAACGTAGGCTTCATCCTCCGGAGGCCACATTTGGTAAATGGCCTGGTAAATGGCCTGTATTTATATAGCGCTTTACTAGTCCCTAAGGACCCCAAAGCGCTTTACATATCCAGTCATCCACCCATGCACATTTGAAGGCCAATTATGTCACAGCCAGGCGACGAAGGCTGTCCCAATTCATCGACTCCTTCAAATGCAGCCGACAAATGCGTCCTTCATTTCCCCGAATTTGAAGGATGGGTCGGGTGTTTCCTTCGTGGCCCACCATATCCCAGGACTCATAGCGCGGCCCAGCCAATTCCAGTTTCCAACAATGGCGGCTGCTACTAAGTTTTAATATTACTCTTATTAAACTTTCTGGGTCACAAAATAAACTTTTAACATATTTTCAGGCGAGAAAGTAGCCGTGAAAACTTTAAATATCTCCTTAGTTTATTAAGACATCACATATTTGCAAAAGTGCTACGACGTTTTCGGAGACGTCTGTTACCCACCAGCTCGATAGCTAGCTGGGGGTTTCAATGGTCACTCGACCCACCGAGAGCAGCGGACTCCCGGCTTCATTGTTTTCAGAATCCTGCTGTCTTTCGCTACTCAGGTTAAACATGATATATAAGTCACTCAGATAACTTAAAAATGTAATTGTTTGGCTTTTTCGGTGTTTTATTTGTTCCGGAGTAAATCGGTTTGGCTGAGATCAAAGTTATTAGTTTAGATTAGATTAAATAAAGCTTTATTAATCCATTGGGTGGGTTCCTCCAGGATTTTTACACAGCTGAATAAACGTAAAAAAAAAAAAAAAAAAAAAAAAAAAAAAAAAAAAAAACCCTGATTAAACAGAAGTGTGAGACGGTCGAGAATTTACGCCAGTGTCCTGTTATATTTTAGATAGCAAGGAGCAGACGGCTGAGTTTTTTAACTCCACGAGACAGCGGTGACGCAAATCTGAAGACTAGACCGTCCCATTTCACAGCCTCGCACTTGCCGCCTTCTCGGTCTTCGAAGGACCCGGCCCACGTAGACCACGAAGGCCTGGTCCTCCGAAGGATGCAGCCTACGTTGTGGGACACAGCTCTTATGTCCCCCTTCCCAACCGGTCAGTGTTGCATTACCCACAATTACCACAAGTACTGTCACTCTGTAAAATCTTTGCATTCGTGTCTAACATTCAACATGTCACAAATAGTGAAACAAACTACATTCTTTAGCAATTTTCTGCATGACCAAATGTCATAGCACAATCCAAATAAAATAAATTCAGTTTATATCCCTTATATTTCCCCGACTGAACCAAATGAGTACCATACACCCCTCAATCATATTATAGCGCTTCACATTTTACAACTTAAACAGTCAATAACACATTATAACTCAGCGGATTTGAAGTAAGTGTGAACAATTACTATTCTAAATGAATTACTATCATTTGATCCGGACCTAGGTAGCTGGAAAAGAAAAATATAGTTACTGTTGTGGAGTTTCCATCTATATGACTGTTGTCATATTTAAACATTTTGGTTGTTTGCAAAAAAACCTCCTGATGATTGCTTTGGTTGCTAGCAGATTGCTGCAGTTGCCCATAGTTGGAATAAATGTCCACAAACACTTGTTAACTAACCACTGAGTGTTAGTGATCTTCAAAAAGTAGAACACAAACTGCTGACGGAGAATCGGTGAAATGGAGAATTTAACTCACAAATACAGAAGCAGAAACTTCTTAAATGGTCTGCACCATACAACAAGCCATGACATTACTTACACTAAATATGCAGGAAATGTAATGTTTCTACAGTGAAGAGGTTTAGTCCGGTAACTGCAAGTAGCTGATGTGGCCTAACAGATCCTACAATAACACAGAGAAAACGCCCAACAACTAGATTTGCCCTTTCACCAAGCACTTGGTGACAGTGGGGAGTAAAAACACCCTCTCAACAAGATCCAGCCTGATCTAGTCATAACCACAGTATATTTAAAAGGAACGTTTCAAGTCAATTTTTTGTACAAAGTTAAAGGGAGGTGAGGTATGGTATGTGCTTGGTCAGTTGGAGTTTCAGTAAAAATTCAGTATAAAGTGTATCTAAATCTGTTACACCGCTGAAACCTCTGCACCACCTGGCCTTCCACTAACCCTGAACATGCTTTTATCACATGGGGTGCCTATCAGCCAAAATGTTTTTTATGTAACACATTTGAAGCCCTCCTGGGTATAGTGAGTGTATATGACAGAGAGACAAAAACAAAGAGGCAGCACTGCTAGTCCAATCTTCTGGTTATAAAAACACAGCAACCGCCAACACTGGCAGATCCTTGGCCCAGCTAATATTAAATCCTTAAAAAAAAAAAACAAAAAAAAACCACACTATTCTATATAAGGTCATTTAATCTGACTTCCAAACATGGAAATGAAACAGTCAATCACATGGAGCATGAAATATTTAATAAAAACTGGTCTTTATTTATGGCAGATCACCTCTCACATCATTGAATGTTTTCAGATGGGTCTATTGGAGCCCAGGAGAATGTCTCGGTTCAGAAAGGTCTTCATATCAAATATCTGACATCTTGATTCACTTTATTAAAGTACTGTGTGTGTAATAGAGTGATATAGCTTTCAGCACCATTTCCAAATGTATGCTAAACATCATAATGAAGAGATGCATGGTGCACCTATTTATTCTGATATTCTGAAAGATTAAATAAAAGGTCTGAAAAGGTGTAAGGGACACAGCAAAGACAAAAAAAGAAGGCTAACTCCCTAGATGTTTGTCATTTTCCAAATAAGGCAATATAAAGAAATATGCCGTCTTTGTCTGCCCATTAGAAAGCTGTAATAGTAGTCATCTACAAATAGCACTGATGAAAGTGATTTGATACAACAATTAAAACTGAGTGAGCAAAAAATGCACTACACCCAATTTTGATGTGAAAGAGCTTACTGCTTTGGACCAGTAGGTTTGACTACGTACAGGAGAGGCAAACTGAATGAGACTCAGGCAACTGTGACTTTTGAAAATGCCGGCTTTTGTATTTTACTCACCCAGAAAGCAAAAGAAAGAAAATGACAAACATACAAAAACTTTACAAATAATAATGGATTGGATTTATATAGCGCTTTTCAAGGCACCCAAAGCGCTTTACAATGCCACTATTCATTCACTCTCACATTCACACACTGGTGGAGGCAGATACAGTTGTAGCCACAGCTGCCCTGGGGCAGACTGACAGAAGCGAGGTTGCCATATCGCGCCATCGGCCCCTCTGGCCAACACCAGTAGGCAGTAGGGTAAAGTGTCTTGCCCAAGGACACAACGACCAGGACAGAGAGCCTGGGGATCGAACCGGCGACGTTCCGGTTACAGATATGCTTCCCAACCCCCTGAGCCATGGTCGCCCCGATAAAATAAAAGTATCTCTTTTTGGTACCAGTATTTTCCTCAGTGACAACTCTGTGGTTCAATCACAGTAATCACTTTAAAAAAAACCTTACCTGGGTGCACCCTTCTAAATGTACAAAGTTCACGTTCAAAATGAACCACAATCTCAATTACCAAAATCCAAATGGCAACATTCATTTGCAACTTTATAGACTTTGTTAACAAATTGCAACAACCATTGAGCTGGAAAAATAGATTCAACCGCTCACACCCACTTCCCTTCCTGTTTGTGGGATGTGTAGAGTCCATAAAAAGTCCTTAAAATAAACTGTCCGTAAGTCCAGGGGGGTGTGTGTGAAGAAGGGGAACAGCAAGTTTGTTTTTTTTGTTGCAGCTGGCCTACCACACTCTGCTGTGCAGCACAGAACAAAGTCAATTGGTCCGTCAACGGGGTTGGCTCGCCATTGATTACAGGATTTGTTGCAATGCATCAAAAGGAAGACACAAAGGGAAACAAAAAAAACTTGACCTGTCAACGACAGTGTCATAGGACATATTAAGTTCTCATATAATCACAGTTCACTATCACCTAAAATGTATTATTTGCAACGTTACCCATGTTACAAATTGAAAATTAACAGTAAAACACACAATAATCTGTGCATCAGCTTCAAATGCTTTTTTCCCCAATAGATTGAATAAAGTTTTCCACAAAGTGTTTGTAAACAATTTCCCAATAAACACTAGAACACTTTGCCTACAATGGACTCATGAAAAGTGCAGATAAACAATGAACAATTAAAACACTACTCACCAATCTCAAAAGAGAATGTGCTAGTGCGAGATGGCGCAGGAACGATGAAATGGCATTGTCGCTAATTCCCGACCTTCCTCGACCAAACAACGTAAAAGGAACCAGCTAGTTACTTGTCTTAGCAGTACACATACAATAAAACGATCTTTCATAAGCAGTGAATACTAACTCTTCCGTTTGTATAACTTTTCTTTCCCGTGCCTCGTTTCAATGAATCTCCGTGTCTTTTTTCTTGCTAGCGTGGTCATGGAGGATTCGCAAGAGAGGAGGAAAAGCCTGCGCTCTCTAAGACGGAGATGGCGGGCGGGGCGCTGCACCACGTTTCAGCAGCTCATTGGCTTAGAGCAACTCACGTCTACTCCAGAACAGTTAACTCTTTAACTGCTGCACCTATGGCTTATTCACTATAAACCGAGTGTAACTGCTGAGATTAATGATCTTTTTTTTTCATTTTGGCACATTTTATCCAAGCCACCCTTAGATATGGGTTACAGAAGCAACATTCAACAGCAACAAATATATTGTATCTATTTAGCTTATTGATTTATTAGAATGATGATTGGATCCACCCATACAAAAGGTCCCACACTTGATCTGATTTTTTCCAGAGGTCTCAATATCACAGTCACCCGTGCTCTAGATGTTGGTGTCTCTGATTATTATTGCATAATTTCAGTTTATTGTTTACCTGTCAAAACAAATATCAACTGATTTATAGATTAGCTTTATATGGCTGCCCTCACAGTTGATACAATTCAAGTTTCAAAATACTAGTTACCAGTACTGTGATCATGTGAGGAAGCGAGTTTCTCAAATTATTGATCACAGTGCCCATGTCAGAACTGTAAATATACAGTTACGTAACACGGTCAATGAAAATCACCCTGAACAAACAGTGAAACATGGTAAGAGATGGTAAGGTAAAGGTGGCACAATCTGCCAGAGAGCTGAGAGAAAATACAAAAAAACCCCCAAAAAACTAAAAATCTATTTTGAAATCTATACAAGTGTACTTGACTGTTACAACAACCTGACAATTCTATATCTCCCAGCTGATTAACAATGACCAGTCCAATTCTGCTTTTTCATTTTTTATTCATCAATAAACTACACAATCCTTCTAAAACTGTTCCAGCTGAATATCTTTCAATAAATAATGTGTTCTTTCTTGTAAAACAAAGTTTATAATAACATAGATAATATTCCTGCGTCTCTAAAGTAATTTATCTGCCACACATTCTTAACAAATTACTGCCATAAGCACCGTATCGACGTAAATTCTAAATATCTGGAAGAAAAAAAGCAGTTAAAACACTCCATCTCTATTCTTGATCCCATCCCCAACAATTTTTTAAAAGATGTTTCTCACTGCTTTCCAAATCATTTGATAAATAATATCAGCGGCTCTCTATAGACCGGTGTTTTCTCTGTTTGTCTCATACAGTGGGGCAAAAAAGTATTTAGTCAGCCACCGATTGTGCAAGTTCCCCCACTTAAAATGATGACAGAGGTCAGTAATTTGCACCAGAGGTACACTTCAACTGTGAGAGACAGAATGTGAAAAAAAAATCCATGAATCCACATGGTAGGATTTGTAAAGAATTTATTCGTAAATCAGGGTGGAAAATAAGTATTTGGTCACCTCAAACAAGGAAAATCTCTGGCTCTCACAGACCTGTAACGTCTTCTGTACGAAGCTTTTCTGTCCCCCACTCGTTACCTGTATGAATGGCACCTGTTTGAACTCATCATCTGTATAAAAGACACCTGTCCACAGCCTCAAACAGTCAGACTCCAAACTCCGCCATGGCGAAGACAAAAGAGCTTTCGAAGGACACCAGGAAAAGTATTGTAGACCTGCACCAGACTGGGAAGAGTGAATCTACAATAGGCAAGCAGCTTGGTGTGAAAAAATCAACTGTGGGAGCAATCATCAGAAAATGGAAGACATACAAGACCACTGATAATCTCCCTCGATCTGGGGCTCCACGCAAGATCTCATCCCGTGGGGTCAAAATGATCATGAGAATGGTGAGCAAAGATCCCAGAACCACACGGGGGGACCTGGTGAATGACCTGCAGAGAGCTGGGACCAAAGTAACAAAGGTCACCATCAGTAACACACTACAACGGCAGGGAATCAAATCCCACAGTGCCAGACGTGTTCCGCTGCTGAAGCCAGTGCATGTCCAGGCCCGTCTGAAGTTTGCCAGAGAGCACATGGATGATACAGCAGAGGATTGGGAGAATGTCATGTGGTCAGATGAAACCAAAGTAGAACTTTTTGGCATAAACTCAACTCGTCGTGTTTGGAGGAAGAAGAATACTGAGTTGCATCCCAAGAACACCATACCTACTGTGAAGCATGGGGGTGGAAACATCATGCTATGGGGCTGTTTTTCTGCCAAGGGGACAGGATGACTGTCACCGACTATTTTTGCGATTAGTCGACTAATCAGATCATGCGTCCATTGGACGTAAAACGTACAGCTTATCACCAGCATGCTTCTGCTCTTATATAACTATCATTAGCTTACAGCTTGAAGTGTTTAAGGTATGTGCTAATGAAAAATAAGGACGAGATGATAGTTTATTAAACTTTCAATGAAATTTGCAGATTGTCTCGGTGGATAAACTTGGCCATCTGTACTTTCTATGTAAAATATAACAGCACACTAGAGTAAATTCTCTACCATTTCACACTTCTTTTTAATCAGTTATCTATTTGACATTTATTAAGCTGTGTAAAAACTATAACTTTAATCTCAGCCAAATAAATGTACTGAGGAACAAATAAAACACTGAAAAAAACAAACAACATTTTTAAATTATCTAAGTGACTTATATATCATGTTTAATCTGAGTAGCGAAAATGATGTGCCGGGAGTTCGCTGTTCTCGCCGGCTCTAGTGAGCCTTAAACCCTCTAGCTAGTGGGTAAACGTCGAAAACGTCGGAGCACTTTTGCAAATATATGAGGTCTTGATAAACCGAGCAGATATTTGAAGTTTACCCAGCTACATTATCGCTTGAAAATATGTTAAAAGTTTATTTTGTGACCCAGAAAGAGTAATAAGAGTAATATTAAAACTAAGTAGCTGCCGCCATTGTTGAAAACTGCAATTGGCTGGGCAACGAAGGATACACCCGACCCATCCTTCAAATCTGGGGAAATGAAGGACACATTTGAGGGAGTCTTCAAATTTGGACAGGCTTCGCCGCATCACTGTAATGTAATTGGCCTACAAATGCGGCCTCCGAAGGATGCGGCTGCTAAATTTGGACACAGCTATGAAACTGGACACTGCTTCTTCTTCTTCTGGGTTTAACGGCAGCTGGTATCCATGGACATCCCACATAGCAAGCAGGTCTGGCCCGGATCTGGTATCAAGCCTGGCTCACTTCTGGCATGATAAGATGTATGTCATCCAGATATGGGCCAGGCCTGGCATAGATGGCACTGTCTATGTGATGGCATGCCACATCTGGCTCGATTGTGGTTTGGTTTATGTGGCCAAGGCCCATAGAAAACAGGTCTGGCCGGGATCCGGCATCAAGCTGGCACTTCTGACTGACCAGTGTTATGGAAGGGTGTATGTCAACCAGATGTGGGCCAGGTCTGGCAATGATGCACTATTTATGTTCCTATTTTCCTATTTTAGTTAGAAGACCCAAATGCCATGTTGCAATACTATACTGCTATGGTAGCCAACGCTTCAAATGCAGGTTTGACAGGTTTGTGAGTGTACACTTTAACCAAAACCTAGTGGGCCCCGCCCCTCCCTGAGCCTGGTCCTGCTGGAGGTTTCTTCCTGTTAAAAGGGAGTTTTTGCCTCCCATTGTCGCCAAAGTGTTTGCTCATAGGGGGTTATATGATTGTTGGGTTTTTCTCTGAATGTATTATTGTAGGGTCTACCTTACAAAATAAGGCACCTGGAGGCGACTGTTTCTGTGATTTGGCACTGTATAAATAAAATGGAATTGAAGTGAAGGGTCAGCCTAGACCTATTGCAGCATGACCTAATGAGGATTCAGGGTTACCTGTGCCTGTGTATAATGTGTACATTTACATGGGTTAGGATACCTTTAAGAGATTAAGTTTGTGTTGCTGTCATTTTACGGCAGACTGGATACAGGCCATCCAACAGTAGAGGAGTCAATGAGTTGATTTTTTTATTTTCAAAAGATTTGGCACTGCAGTTAATTCTCACCTCTCACCTGTAGTCAGCCTGCTCTCCCTCTGTCTCCACATTGCACCTATGAAAGTCCTAACATCCTTCCCCCACCTACCACTCTCACTCATGACCAGGTTCAGAGACAAACTAGAAGACTCCACTCAGGCAAGTCTGCTTAAAAAGTCATGCTTGACTATCTCCGAGCTATTGCAAGGCCACATCAGGATCCCCTTCAGTTAGGTTACCAGCCCCACCTTGGAGCTGAGGACGCCATCATCTACCTACCCATGCATCCTGGGGCAGCAGGTTGAGGGTTGCAGATGCCAACAGACTCAATTAACTGATCCGCAAGGCCAGTAATGTTATGGGGATGGAGCTGCACTCTCTCAAGGTGGTGCCAGAGAGGTGGTGTTGGAGAGATGTTGTCCAAGATAAGGCCAATGTTGGACAATATCTCCCACCCACTCCATGACGTGCTGGCCAGTCACAGGAGCACATTCAGATTTATACATCCTTTTTCACATCTTCTTACCATAAATAAAGCTTTACAGTTCACAAGTTCACAGTTTAGAGTAAAAAGCCATATATATATATATATATATATATATATATATATATATATATATATATATATATATGTTTCATCATAATATTCTGGATATTTATAATTTATAATAAGCTATAGTGAACTCTGTGAAGTTATGCTCAATGTGTGCCAGCAGGGGGAGACATACACCGCAGTGCAAGGGGTACAAGGAAAAGAACAGACAGGGGAAAGGCCAAGTGGAAACCCAAAAGGAAAGAAAGAGAAGAGCATGGAGATTCAAAATGTGGAGGATGTGAAAAAATACAGCACAAAGGCACAGAAAAGTGCCCCACTAAGAATTCAAAATGCAACAAGTGTTAAAAGGTGGGTAATTGAGAACGGAAACGTCACAGCAAAATATTTACAGAAGTGACAAGGGAGACTGCTGCACAGACACCTTATTTCCTGGGTGCAGCCACAAAAAGAAATAGGGCTTGATGAACAATGGGCAATACAGTTTACAATTGGAGCAATACAAGTGAAATTCAAAATAGACACAGGTGTCGATGCAAACATAATGGGACAAGAGACACTTAATAAATTAACTCCCAAGATGGAAATAAAGCCTAATGTTACAATGTGCAGCCCGGGTGGTCATTTGGTCTATTTAGGTAAGTTTCAGGCTTTCTTTATATTTATAAAATATAAAGAAAAGTTGTTATTTCTAGTATATGTCAGAAGTGGCCAAAATACAAACAATGTGCTCAGAAGAAACACAACAATGAAGACAGGGCTGGTGAACACTTAAAACAGAACCTGTTAAAATCTAGTAAAAAAAAAAAATGCTCAGCCATGCAGAGTGCACACTGCTCATGTGTTCCCCTTGCCTCTTTTGCAAAAAGTAAAAGAGGAATTAAAGCTAATGGAAGAGAATTGTATTATTGAATTTGTGATTGATCCTTCAGACTGGTGCGCACTAATGGTGCCGGTTCCTCGGAAAAATGATTTGCATCTGTGTGGATTTGAAGAATTTAAACAAAGCAGTAAAGAAAGAGAGATACATTCTCCTGACTGCAGAGGAAATTACTGCGAAACTGAGTGGGCCATAATGTTTTCATTACTAGACGCAACCTCCAGATTTTGGCAGATTTCTCTTCACCCTGTAAGGGCGACAAGTAGGGCTGGGCCATATCATACCATTCACAGTAATACTGGTATAATGTTGGGCAAC
This sequence comes from Diplotaxodon limnothrissa, assembly GCF_057381915.1. Lineage (NCBI taxonomy): Eukaryota > Metazoa > Chordata > Actinopteri > Cichliformes > Cichlidae > Diplotaxodon > Diplotaxodon limnothrissa. The sequence continues at coordinate 3,357,528 of NC_140601.1, read as the reverse complement.
GATAAGAAAATGAAATATCGCGATAGAATATGGGTAAAACGCACATGCGCCTTTGTTTTCATACGCGCATGGCGGAAAAAGCAGGAGAACGAGAAGGGCGAAAGTGGATCGTTGAATGAAACGATGAACCAGAATTGGTTTGTAAAAATGCTGCGACTTCAGTGGTGTGGAACTGGTTTAGCTTTTCGTCCGTCAGATACACAACAAAGCACTAATCAATCCTTTGATTTTTCTGAAAGTTGACAGAGCCCCTTTAAATCCCGTGTGCCTTATGTATGAATTCTGGTTGTGTTTACTGACCTCGAAACGATTTTATGTACACGGCGCTCGAAAATCTGTCAGATGTTTCAGTACGCCTACGAAGCCGCACCGCTTGATGGATTGTTGGAGCATTACGGCTATCGTAGGCGGAGCCTCGCGGAGTGATACTGTCAATGGAAAATTGTATTTAGTAGTCAGTATAATCTTTTAGTGATATAAGTTTGCATATGGTAGAATACTGCATGTAGTTATTTGTATTAGGAAATATTCAACCATGTATACTTAGAGGCATATAATTAATTGTGTGTGATCACTAACAGGCTGCAGGCTTGGGGTGCACCCCAGGAATGCACCCCCACGTCCTGGGAGCACGAGAGAGCTTGTACCTGGTTTTATTGTTTTATGGCAGGATTAACGTAGTTACGTTTGTTTTAGTCTAAGTGCTCTTTGTTTAGATGAACTGCAGGACTTCCTCACCGTGTTATCTAGGGTGAACCATCTAGGGTGAGGGGGAGGCTACCCTCTTCCTGACCAAGGATGTTTGACCCTTTGATCAGCAGTAACACACACACACACACGCACACACACACACACACACACACACACACACACACACTGAAGTATAAATAAAGACCGGGGCAGTTTCTTAGTGCGAGTCTCTCAGTAGGGAGCTGCCCTTGCTAGCAAGAACTCTGTGTGTTTCTCTTCTCTGAGTCTTTACTGAAGAAGTGTTTTAGAATATTTTCCCTAACAGATACGTACTGTGGTTCAACATAATATTACCGTATTGTGTGTGTATAACCTCTTTTTAAGTTTTGTGGATATTCTACATGGCTACGCTGAGGATACAGTGGGGCAAAAAAGTATTTAGTCAGCCACCGATTGTGCAAGTTCCCCCACCTAAAATGATGACAGAGGTCAGTAATTTGCACCAGAGGTACACTTCAACTGTGAGAGACAGAATGTGAAAAAAAAATCCATGAATCCACATGGTAGGATTTGTAAAGAATTTATTCGTAAATCAGGGTGGAAAATAAGTATTTGGTCAATAACAAAAATACAACTCAACTCAAAATCTCACGATACATGGCCCCATTCATTCTGTCCTTAACACGGATCAGTCGTCCTGTCCCCTTGGCAGAAAAACAGCCCCATAGCATGATGTTTCCACCCCCATGCTTCACAGTAGGTATGGTGTTCTTGGGATGCAACTCAGTATTCTTCTTCCTCCAAACACGACGAGTTGAGTTTATACCAAAAAGTTCTACTTTGGTTTCATCTGACCACATGACATTCTCCCAATCCTCTGCTGTATCATCCATGTGCTCTCTGGCAAACTTCAGACGGGCCTGGACATGCACTGGCTTCAGCAGCGGAACACGTCTGGCACTGTGGGATTTGATTCCCTGCCGTTGTAGTGTGTTACTGATGGTGACCTTTGTTACTTTGGTCCCAGCTCTCTGCAGGTCATTCACCAGGTCCCCCCGTGTGGTTCTGGGATCTTTGCTCACCGTTCTCATGATCATTTTGACCCCACGGGATGAGATCTTGCGTGGAGCCCCAGATCGAGGGAGATTATCAGTGGTCTTGTATGTCTTCCATTTTCTGATGATTGCTCCCACAGTTGATTTTTTCACACCAAGCTGCTTGCCTATTGTAGATTCACTCTTCCCAGTCTGGTGCAGGTCTACAATACTTTTCCTGGTGTCCTTCGAAAGCTCTTTGGTCTTGGCCATGGCGGAGTTTGGAGTCTGACTGTTTGAGGCTGTGGACAGGTGTCTTTTATACAGATGATGAGTTCAAACAGGTGCCATTCATACAGGTAACGAGTGGGGGACAGAAAAGCTTCGTACAGAAGACGTTACAGGTCTGTGAGAGCCAGAGATTTTCCTTGTTTGAGGTGACCAAATACTTATTTTCCACCCTGATTTACGAATAAATTCTTTACAAATCCTACCATGTGAATTCATGGATTTTTTTTTCACATTCTGTCTCTCACAGTTGAAGTGTACCTCTGGTGCAAATTACTGACCTCTGTCATCATTTTAAGTGGGGGAACTTGCACAATCGGTGGCTGACTAAATACTTTTTTGCCCCACTGTATGTCGGCCAATTTCCACTGGAAATGCCTTTTGTGTCATGGGCTGGGTCTGTGACCCAGTGTTTGAGTTCATATATATTTTGGTATTCATTTGTGCCCTAGTTTAGTTCATCTAGTTAATTTCGAGGTTGCTGTTTAGTCCTTTGTTTCTTAGTTGTTTATGTCATCTCCTCCTGTATTCAGTCTCCCTGGTCCGTGCGTCTTCCTGTCATGCGTCATCAGTGTTGGGAAGGTTACTTTTAAAATGTATTCCACTACAGAATACAGAATACATGCCCCAAAATGTATTTTGTAACGTATTCCGTTACGTTACTCAATGAGAGTAACGTATTCTTTTTTTTTTCTTTTTTTTTTTGCCTGTCCCATTTGGTTCTTTAGCCATCAGAATTGTTGTCTGAAGATCAACAAGGATACCCAATGGATTTACTTTGCCAAATGGATCATCGTGGCATTGCCGTATTGGTCCATTTGATCGACCTTTGTTTTTATTATTTATTATATTTTATTTTCAGATGTTACAGACGGGACAGACATGAGTGAGGGATAGGAAAGGGAGAAAGAAAGAGGAAGGAAAAGAAAAACAGAAGGGGAGAGGGACAGTGAGAAAGGGGGGGAGGAAAAAAAATCTCCTGAATCACCTGTTGAGAGAAGAAGAATAGAAAACAAGCAAAAAAAAACCCCAAAGCAACATACTAAACACAACACAATCGCATTAATCTAGCTAAGTGTAAGCAGCAGTAAATACTAAATATTCAATGTTGTTGTGCAGCACGCAGGATAGACAGCGCACAATGTGCTTTGAAGTAGCAGCCAAGAAAGGTGTAATTTAAGTCTACGAGCAGTGAACACCCGTGTGCATACCTGTGTGGATCAGCGCGCTTGTATTCAAATGGTTTCCACATGTGGCAAGAGGATGTAGCGAGCCATAGCCCCGTCCCCCAGGGCATGGAGCAGGCATGGAGGAGATCCAGGCCCCAGACATCCAGAGGCCTCAGAGTGCGAGAGCCCAAGGAGGACCACCGGAGGGGCATCCGTGCCACCCTCATGGGAAGGGCTGAGGATCCCCAGACGAGGTGTCACCCAGTAGCCACCGAGCAGAAGCTAGAGGGGGCTGCACCGGCGCGCCCGCCGGCTCTGCCGGCAGCCAGCTGTGCCAGAGTGAACCGAGCTGCAGGCCCAGAGGCCGGAGGCCCGAGGGCCCCCCGCACCCCGGAGGAGGCCTGACCGAGCAACAGGCGCCAGGCCCCGCCAGGTAGCCACCGGGAGTGAGCCGGTACATACCTGAGTGCCCAGCCCCGGACACCAAGAACCACCAATGCACCGACCCCTGAGGGCATCAGTCACCGGCAGGGAGTGTGGTGAGGGGAGATAGGCCTTGGAGGGCCTGGGAGTTCCCAGAGAGGTGGAGTCTAAGACCCGACCTGACATATAGACACAGACAAACAGGCACACACAGACACAAGCATGCATTCCCACCCTCATGCACACATATACAATCACTCAGCACTAACCCAATGTAAGGATTGACATAAATGGACATGTACACACAATCACACTCCCCAAACATACTCTATACCCCGGGTCCAGGTACCCTCGCCCCCAGAGGGGGAAACAGAACCCAGACCCAAGAGATGTTACCCTTCTTCCCCGGGGTGGAGGCAAGCAGACCGTCCCAGGCTCCGCAGCAGCAGGGAGGCCAATCGGACAGCTAACATCTCCTCCCAGCCCCCCCGCCCCAATGGCTAGCAGAGAACGGGGGTGTGTGAAGACCCCATACCTCCCTCCTCCCGCTCATGTGTAGTGTTGCTGCGTGTTGTTCTAAAGTGCATTTAAAACAAGGGAGAGCATGGTGCTGCTGCCAGAGAGCAGCAGGTGTTAGCACGGCCCCTCCCGAGAACCCTCAATGTCTACATGGATTTAAAATTGAGAGGTGGGCACCAGCACCAGAGGTAGGTTTGAGTACACAGACCGTCCACTGGACGCCGTTAACGTGCCCACCCTCAAGGCCCTATATATATGTGTGTGTTATGAGAGTGTAAGTAATGTGGATGTCTAAGTTGTGAGATAAAATTGAGGCACAGGTGGCCAGAAGGGGACAGAGGGGGGGGAATGTCTCCCCTGCACCCTTGTGACACACCCGCACCCCAAGGTCCTACCTGTGTGGGTGAGTGTGGTGGAGCGGGAAGAGGGAGGCAGCCGGGGATGGGGAGGAAAAGGAGGGAGGGGAGGATGCCCCTCCCTAGGGCCAGCTCCCCCGCTGACCCCAGTAGGCACCCCCGTCCTCTGGTACCCACCAAGGCAAGGGAGCCCAGGTCCATCCAGACCGGGGCCTACGGTAGCACTGCCAAGCACCACAGGACCCGGGGCAGCCCACCCTACCCCACCGCAGAGGTAACTGTACCCACCCCAACATTCAATTGTCTCCCAGACTACACAAGACAACAGACACCCAGGTTAAGTTTATTCTCCACCTCTCTTATGTCTCTCCCCCACCTGCAGAGTGGACTCCTGCAAGGATGGAACAACCTCCCCACCAGTTGAAGAGCCCCCCAGTTAGGCCGATGCACAAGAGGCCCCCTGCGCCAGGGCTGAGCCCCCGTGCACCCACCCGCTCACAACCTCGGTGACACACCGACGAGGACCGAAGCCCCCAAGGCCCAGCCAGAGCCCCAGCACGGAGGCGAAGCACCCCCGAACCCCAAACCCCCATGCCTGCCCCGGATCCACTCAGGGGCAGCCAGGCCACCAGGCCAGTAACCTACGTCCACCAGTACAGACCATCCTCCAGCCCCGATGCACGCAGCCACGAGGAGAACAACCTCTAAGCGCGACCAGAGCCACTAACCAGGTTATGAACACAACCCCCAGGTTAAGCCCTCCAGGGATAACGTCTCTAGGGGTCCTCCAGGCGCCCTGAGCCCGTCCCAACTCCATATCAACCACAGTAGCTAAGGCGGGACCAAACCACGACCCCCTACCCCCGCTAGGTGATGGAGCCGATCAAAGGAGCCCAGAGGGATTGATTTAATGTGGTGGCAGAGGCTATATCGAGACTAATGTGATCTATTAGAAGGTTTCTATATTGGCTAGAATTAAGATTATTTTTATTTTTCCAGTTCATGAGGACCGTTTTCTTGGCGATGCATAGGGCAGTAAAAACCATGTGGACTGTAGTAGTTTCTGTAGTGACCTCATCGAATTTTCCCAACAAGCATACTAAAGGGGAGGTTGGAATTTCACATTTCAGACACTTTGATAAGTCTTCACATATCTCGTGCCAAAACTTCTGCACTGGTGGACAGAACCAAAGAGCGTGAATGTAATTGTCTGGTGTATTGCCTTGACAGTGTGAGCAGTTGTTGGAAGATGTAAAGCCCATCTTGAACATCCAATGACCTGTATAGTGCACTCTATGTATGGAAATTAATCATATTATTGTTTTGTAATATGTCAGGGTTATTCCAGATAGGTGTACGTTTGCATGGGATTAATGAAGACTCCGTTATTTTTAGAAACTCCCACCATGCTGTCAGAGAAAAGCTGATGTTGATACTTTTAAAGCATTCATGTCTTTTGATGTTTGAGCTAATAAATGGTAGGTCTGAAATCTCTAGATCCTTGCATAGTGCCTGTTCAACATCTAGCCAGGGCTCATCTAAGAAGGTATGTTTTAACCATTCTGAGATGAACTGAAGCCTGTTGGCTTAGAAGTATTGGTGAAAATTAAGCAGATCTAATCCTCCTCTATCCTTGGTTCTTTGTAGCGTTTTTAAGCTGATACGCGGGGGTTTATCTTTCCAAAGGAATTTGGAAATATATGAATCCAGAGATCTGAACCAATCTTGTGATGGTTTGTTAGGGATCATCAAAAATAAGTAATTCATTTTTGGCAAGATCATCATTTTTATAGTGGCGACCCTTCCCATGAGTGATATGGGTAAAGATTTCCATCTAGTCAGATTGCCTTCTACTTTCTTTAGAAGTGGGATGTGGTTTAATTTAGTTAAGTCTGAAAGCTTAGGAGAAACATTAATACCTAAATATTTAATATTTCCAGATTGTAGTGGGGCAGAGGAAGAATTATGGAAGGAGCAGTTAATGGGAAGAACTGTAGATTTTGGCCAGTTGATTGAATAATCTGAAACTCTTGAAAACCAGTTTATTAGAGTAATTACCTCAGAGAGGTTGGTTTGTGTGTTTTGCAGAAAAAGTAACACATCATCTGCATAGAGACTGATTTTATGTTCTATGTTCTTACATTTTATGCCCTTAATTGTTGTAGCCTGTCTAAATGCTGCTGCTAGAGGTTCGATAAAAATTGCAAAAAGTGAAGGGGAGAGTGGGCATCCCTGTCTTGTGCCCCTCAGGAGACAGAAGCTGGAGGATGTCTGGTCATTTGTTCTGATACGAGCTGTTGGGGAATTGTATAATATTCTTATCCAGTTTATGAAAAAGTTTCCAAAACCAAATTTGTGTAAAGTTGCGAATAAACATTTCCAGTTAACTCTGTCAAATGCTTTTTCTGCATCTAGAGATAATATTAGCTGTCATGTGTGACATGGAGCGCATGTTTAACCAGTTTCATGTTGCCCCAAAAGATCAAGATTACCTCTGATTCCTATGGTGGGAGGATGGTAACATGGAAAGGTCCACATCAGTGTTTCGCATGAGAGTCCACTTGTTTGGTGCAGCATCTTCACCAGGATGCGCAAACTTTGGATTCAAGCATGTCGCTGCGCAAGGTGAAAATAAGTTCAGTGAAGCCACGGTGAAGTTCATGCAACGCAACTTCTACGTGGACGACGGTTTGGTGAGTGTGGATTCAGTGCAAGAAGCTATTCAACTTGTAAAGGAAGCTAGAGAACTGTGTGCCATGGGTAAGCTGCACCTGCACAAGTTCATTAGCAATAGCAAGGAAGTGATTGCTGCTATCCCAAAGGAAGACTGTGTAGCAGGAGCAACTGATCTGGATCTGGCACTAGGAGAGCCAAAGATAGAAAGAGCCTTAGGGGTCCAATGGTGTGTAAGCTCAGACACCTTTCAATTCAGAGTGATTGTAAAGAATAACCCCTTCACTAGAAGAGGAGTGCTCTTGACAGTGGCCTCAATATTCGACCCACTTGGATTCGTCGCTCCGTTCATTTTAGTTGGTAAGAAACTCCTCCAAAGAATGTGTCAGGAAAAGCTGGACTGGGACGAGCTGCTTCCAGAAGATCTCAAGCCTCAATGGGAAGCTTGGCTCAGAGACTTCCAGAACATGTCCTCCATAAAGATATCACGTTGTTATGTCCCATCAACATCTGACCAAGTGAAGCAGTATGAGTTACACAGCTTTTCTGATGCCAGTGTAACCGGTTATGGTGTGTACTCATACTTGAGAACAGTGACCAAGTTTGGAGAAGTACAGTGCACTCTTGTGATGGGTAAAGCAAGAGTCGCTCCTACTAAAGTGACAACCATCCCAAGATTGGAGCGTTCTGCGGCTGTAGTAGCTACGAGAGCAGCTGACTTTCTAAAGAGAGAATTGGAGATCCAAAATATTCAGGAGTACTACTGGACTGATTACAAAGTTGTCCTTGGTTATATTAACAACGACGCAAGGCACTTTCATGTATTCGTTGCTAAAAGAATACAGAGAATCAGATCAAGTACAGAACCAAGTCAATGGCGATATGTTGCCTCTGAACAAAATCCTGCAGATCACGCGTCACGTGGAGTCATGACAAAAGAACTAGTACAGTCCAACTGGTTCACAGGACCAAGTTTTTTATGGCAAAAGGAACTACCACAAGAAGATGCTAAAGTGAAAGAGATCAGTATCGAAGATCCAGAACTCAAAGTCACAACAGTATTCGCAGTTAAGGCAAAAGAAGAGAAATCCATTTTAGAACGACTGGAAAAATTCTCAGATTGGACGAGAGTTGTGAAAGCAATTGCAAGATTAAGACGACGTGTAAAGTATGCAAAGAACTCAAAGGAAATGTCCAATGAAAGTACTACATTGGAAGAAAGGAAAGAAGCCGAGGAGTTCATCATACGGACAGTTCAACAAGAAGCATTTGGAAAGGAAATTAAGATCATAAAGGATAAGGAGGAAGTCAGACCATCTCACTCAAAGCTACTTCAGTTAAGTCCATTCCTTGATCAACACAATATCTTGAGGGTAGGAGGAAGACTTACAAAAGTGTCAATCCATCCAGTACTGAAGTATCGTCACTTATATACAAATGTGTCAAATGTAGAAAGTACAGGAAAGGCAATCAAGAACAAAGGATGGGCGACCTGCCACCAGAAAGACTGGAAGCTACCCCTCCATTTGTATACAGCGGTATGGACTGCTTTGGACCATTCTGTGTAAAAGAAGGGAGGAAAGACTTGAAGAGATATGGACTCTTGTTTACATGTATGTGCTCGAGAGCTATACATATAGAAGTTCTACAGTGGGGCAAAAAAGTATTTAGTCAGCCACCGATTGTGCAAGTTCCCCCACCTAAAATGATGACAGAGGTCAGTAATTTGCACCAGAGGTACACTTCAACTGTGAGAGACAGAATGTGAAAAAAAAAAATCCATGAATCCACATGGTAGGATTTGGTTTTTTTTTTTTTTTTTTTTTTTGAGCATAAACACAAATTTATTCACTTTCTCTCGTATGCTAGAAGTGCAACTTTGTTGGGACAACAAAGAGGCAGTTAGAAAAAAGCTCAGGACATATTATGAGAAGAATGTTTGACCTTATCATTTTTTTTTTTTTTTTTTTTTTTTTTTGGTAGGATTTGTAAAGAATTTATTCGTAAATCAGGGTGGAAAATAAGTATTTGGTCAATAACAAAAATACAACTCAATACTTTGTAACATAACCTTTGTTGGCAATAACAGAGGTCAAACATTTACTATAGGTCTTTACCAGGTTTGCACACACAGTAGCTGGTATTTTGGCCCATTCCTCCATGCAGATCTTCTCGAGAGCAGTGATGTTTTGGGGCTGTCGCCGAGCAACACGGACTTTCAACTCCCGCCACAGATTTTCTATGGGGTTGAGGTCTGGAGACTGGCTAGGCCACTCCAGGACTTTCAAATGCTTCTTACGGTGCTCTCTGGCAAACTTCAGACGGGCCTGGACATGCACTGGCTTCAGCAGCGGAACACGTCTAGCACTGCGGGATTTGATTCCCTGCCGTTGTAGTGTGTTACTGATGGTGACCTTTCTTACTTTGGTCCCAGCTCTCTGCAGGTCATTCACCAGGTCCCCCCGTGTGGTTCTGGGATCTTTGCTCACCGTTCTCATGATCATTTTGACCCCACGGGATGAGATCTTGCGTGGAGCCCCAGATCGAGGGAGATTATCAGTGGTCTTGTATGTCTTCCATTTTCTGATGATTACTCCCACAGTTGATTTTTTCACACCAAGCTGTTTGCCTGTTGTAGATTCACTCTTCCCAGTCTGGTGCAGGTCTACAATACTTTTCCTGGTGTCCTTTGAAAGCTCTTTGGTCTTGGCCATGGCGGAGTTTGGAGTCTGACTGTTTGAGGCTGTGGACAGGTGTCTTTTATACAGATGATGAGTTCACACAGGTGCCATTCATACAGGTAACGAGTGGGGGACAGAAAAGTTTCTTACAGACGACGTTACAGGTCTGTGAGAGCCAGAGATTTTCCTTGTTTGAGGTGACCAAATACTTATTTTCCACCCTAATTTACGAATAAATTCTTTACAAATCCTACCATGTGAATTCATGGATTTTTTTTTCACATTCTGTCTCTCACAGTTGAAGTGTACCTCTGGTGCAAATTACTGACCTCTGTCATCATTTTAAGTGGGGGAACTTGCACAATCGGTGGCTTACTAAATACTTTTTTGCCCCACTGTAGATGATCTCAGTGCAGACTGTTTTCTCAATGCACTCCGTTGTTTCATAGCAATACGTGGCAACGTAGGTCAGCTGCATTGTGATCAAGGCACCAATTTTATCGGTGCAAGAAACGAGCTTCTAACGCAAGCAACTCAAGAGAAAGTCAAAGAGCTGGGAATAACTTTCGTTTTCAACCCACCTGCTTCTAGCCACATGGGAGGAGTCTGGGAAAGGCAGATTCGGACAATAAGAAATGTTCTGAAATCCATTCTTGACCAGTCAGCTTCAAGATTAGACACTTCATCATTGAGAACGTTCATGTATGAAGCTATGGCAATAGTAAACAGTCGACCACTAACTGTAGAGTCTATCAACGACCCTGTAGAACTGGAGCCATTGACACCCAACCATATTTTGACGATGAAGTCAGCAGTGATCTCAACACCACCTGGAGAATTCGCTAAAGAAGATCTCTACCTCCAGAAAAGATGAAAACGAGTACAATATTTGGCGAATGTATTTTGGACAAGGTGGAGAAAGGAATATCTGTTAAACTTGCAACAGAGAAGCAAATGGAATAAAAACAGAAGAAATGCAAAAATAAATGACATTGTGTTATTACAAGAAGAATGTCTTCCAAGAAATCAATGGAAACTCGCCAAAGTTGTGGAAGTCACTCCAGGAGCTGACGGCAGAGTCAGAAAAGTTAAGCTTCTCATTGGTGACTCTACTAGAGACAATATGGGGAAGCACACAACTAAGACGATTTTAGAGAGACCCATACATAAGACTGTACTTTTACTTGAAGCAGAGTAAAGACTCAACATAATGTTTATTGGTTAACCTTTGCTAAGTTCATTGTTAGGTCAAATTCCTTTAGGATCACACATGCTGGTGCGATAGTGTGATGGTGGGAGTGTAACAGTTGGTGAAATGTTAGTATTTGACCACTAGGCGGAGCTCTTGTAATAATAATGTAACTAACGCATTTTATTTTTGTGTTGAGCATGTTAACATTTTCCTTTTTTGCCTACTGGATTGGTGTACAGTTAATTTGATACATGGAAAGTAACTAGTTAATTTTGTAAGTATAAGGTAAGGGCAGAGGTCACTTCCTGTTTTGGGAAGTAAGGTCAGAGAAGCTGCGCATGGTGACGGTCTAGCCGTGTAAAAGTCAAGCTAAGAAAGAAGAAATAAGCCCTAAGTTCCAGTTACACCGGCTTGTCTACTTGCAGGCCAAAGTGTTCTACGGTGTACCTATACGTTAAGAGAAGCACAGTAAACATCAGTAAAGAAGAACTCTCGTGTCTCTCGTGTATGTGTACAAGCCGGCATATACTGTAAAATGTACATTTTTATGTATTAAAATTGCTACTCCCCTTTGTCTAGAATTACAACAGGCTGCAAACACGTTAGGAAACTCAGGTGTTTTAAGTTCATTTAAACCTGTGACAGGTCTGTGAGTTTCATGTAATAAAACAACATCTGCCTGTAGTTTTTTAAGCTGGTTAAATATCTTTAACCTCTTTCCTCTGGAGCCAGCTCCATTTACATTCCATGTGACAAACCTCAGCATGCTCATAATTGCGTGTGTATGTCTAATGATGTACGCTGGGTGTTTCGTTTAGACAGGTGGAGAGAATGTGGAAACATTACTTGTTTGTAAATAGAAAGAGAAAAAAAAGTGTGGTGAGAGGCTCCATAAGTCTGATTATGTGTGTGAATATTCACTAATATGAACAAGCCGGCTTGCTTATGTGTCCTGCAAGTCTGTGCGTGCTGTGAGGCTGTTGTGAATGTGCTGCCGTTGAGCGGATGTGTTTGCGTGATTGTGGTGTGAAAATATGGAGAAATAGAGGGTGTTGTTTGTAGGTGAGTGGGGAAGTAGGTGATCACAGCAGTGAAAGACAAGAGAAAGAAAGAAACCACATGAACTGTGAGCGACAAAAAAAAAAAAAAAGGAAACGAAACGGAAACATTCCAATTAAAGTAATGACGGAGGGTGACGGTTATATCTGCTATGACATCCTATTGATATTACCAGGTTAAACCCATGTTAAAGGAGAAAGTGTGAATGAATAAGAAAAGAGTGTAGCGAGTTCTTATCTGGAGTGCAGTCAATATAACCACGGTGTGGTGCCAGGGTTGCGGTAGAGCTGTCCGTCCACGTAGAGCCGGTCCACGGCGATGACAGCACGGGAGCCTTTCTGGATGAAGCTACGTCGAACTGGGAACAGGACCTTGCGTCGTTCCAGGGTCTCTTTGGGGAACTGGTCCTTCACGCTGAAGTCCGTTCTCTGCCGCGACTCTTCACCTGTTCCTTCTGTTTGAATTGACCGAATTTGGCCACAACAGGCCGTGGTCTCCCGGTCCGCGACCTCACGCCCCTCAAGCGATGCACTCTATCGAAGTCAATGTTCTCTACGGTGTCCTCCGGCAGCTTCAGGTGGATTTTAATGAAGCTTTTCACCGTTGCCTCCGCGTCCTCTCCGGCAGATTCTGGAATACCAGAAAACACAAGATTATCTCTCATGCTACGGGCTTGTGGATCGATAACGGACTCTTTTTTATTTTTTATTTTCAATGTTTAGCTGGGTCACGTTATCGGTGAGAGATTTGACCGACTCCCGTAGCGTGGTATTTTCAGCGGCAAGCGTTTCCACCTGCTGCTGGCTGAATTCCAGGGATTCTCTCAGAGATTTAAATTCCCGGTGTAAAATCTCCACCAGGGACAGCCTCGCATCGAAACTGGACAATCGCTTGTCGATTGACTCCAGGATGTCTGCGATGTCTTTGCCGGCAGGCGATGTTGTACCGGGGGAGTCTGCCGGGCGACATCTCTTCGATGTCGGCGTCTCAATTTTGGCCGGGGAAGATGCACTCTGGGCCTTCTTCATTACTAAAACAGCGGTCGATGTAATCTTGGAGAGCGTCTAAACTCTCCCCGTTGTCCTCCAGGGTGTTAGAGATGATAGGACAGATGTTGTTAGTTATATGACAATTGATTAGTATATTTGGTAATACTGAAGCTTGAAAAAACTTTGTTAAACTCTATGCTACCATTCACTTTTTTTCCGCCAAATCTCCGGCGTCTGACGTCACCTACAACATGGGTCGCTTACCTTACCCGTCACGTCCGTCACTTACCGTCTCCTCCTGCATCGAGAGTAACGTATTCTGAATACTTTGGATTACTTAATATATTATCATGCTTTTTACAACTACATGAATGTACTATTTCTGTATGATTTATTACTATTACTGAAGGTCAGCGGCTCCGAACCATAGTAAAGGGACCTCTGGCTAATACGTCGGGTTCCGTGTTGGGCTCGTAGTCAAAAACTAGCTTTACTTTGTTGTCTGGGTCAACTTTGCTAGCGAGAGACGGAGAGAGGCATTGAAAGGCTGCTGCAACGAAACTTATTGTTTCGGAGGAAAACACGAACACAGTGTACAGTCGAGTCTTAATAGCGTACTTACAACTGGGCTCGTCAGGCACTCTTCTTGGCTGCAGTGGTTATTATTATATTTACATGCTTCCAGCTCCCGTTTCTGCTTGGTGACAACTCGTACTTTTCCACTCTCATTTTTCTCCCTCCTTGCACTCACAGACACATAGCGGGGCAGTCCATTCTCCCTGCAGCACGGACTACACTGCCCATGAGGCTACATTCTTTAGGGCTATGCCTGTAGCATTCAGCTTAGCACAACAACAACAACAACAAAAAGGCGCTCTCTCACCCAGGAAACACACAGTCACAGAGAGAGCGCGTCACCATGGCAACCGTAACGCTGCTGCCTGGAACAACAGAACATAACTATCAAACAAAACCCAAACAGTCCTTACCCGCCATATGAAACAGGAAAATACTGCCGTGTAATCCATTTATTTCAACAAAGTAACTGTATTCTAAATACCACCTTTTTAAATGGTAACTGTAACGGAATACAGTTACTCATATTTTGTATTTTAAATATGTAACGGCGGTACATGTATTCCGTTACTCCCCAACACTGTGCAGTGTGTAGTTATGTTCTGTGTAGTTATGTTCAGTTCAGGTCTCGTCTAATCCCCATGTTTCCTGTTTTACTTTGAAAGTCTGTGTCTAATGTCAGTGTATGTAGTTTCACTTTCCCTGTCCTGTCATTAGGTTCATGTGTATTAGCTGTTCCCCTCATGTGTTTCCACTTCCCTTGATCATCCCTTATGTGTATTTAGTCGTTGGCTGTGTCCCAATTCAGGGTCTGCACGCTTGAAGTACGCACACTACGCGTACTACATACGGTGCGTACTATAAGTACGAGAAGCGCGGAAGTGAGATGCTTGTGAAATGGGACGGTCTAGCCTTCGTCGTGCTGTTCAGGTTGATTAGCAACCATGATACTAACCGCGAGAAACGTTACATGCAGCTTTGTGTGATAGAAATGAAGGAGAAAATTTTTTTGTCATGACATCACTTTGATTAGTTGAGTATCTGAGGCTGAGACCACGGAACTGTAAAACATGATTGTTGGGCTTCACTTCTGTGCTGAACAGTCATTTCAAGAGTAGTTAGTAAATAACAATTAGCTAATGTTGTTCATGAGACTAAAATCATCTCACTGTGGTAATGTAAATATAATACACACAATACAATATTATAGTATTGTCAGATTATCATGATATATATATATATATATATATATATATATATATATATATATATATATATATATATATATATATATATATATATATATATATATATATATTAATTACAGCAGTGAGCTTGAACTCTGGGTCAAAGATTCAAGTTGCAGTTATTTATTATTCCTATCACCTTAAATCTTCACTCAAAAGTGTATATACAGATGTATTATACAGAAGAGACAAATTTTGTTCATTTAATATGTTGGCATTATTACATTTGGCTCAATGCTTACATATGTGTGTAAAAACAAAATGTACGACCTGTGAAAACTGTTTCTGATAGAATGAAGAGTAGATTGATATATGAAATATTTCTTTATTGGGTGTGAAAATCAGACCATGTCATAACTGCTTTAAGTCACACAGAATAGATATCAGAGCCTTAAACAGGCTGACTTCTGCTAAATGGGTCAAACTGGGCAGAAAGTATACAAACACATAACATCCTTATAGAATATGATGTAACACTATAGATCAACTTAGCTCAGAATATATAAAGCATATAAACAATTACAGCAATATGATGCAACAAACACAGCAGTGCTACTAATCCAAAATACTCAAAGCTTCATAGAACTGGAACAAACATTTATTTTTAGCTCCATTCTGCTGCTGATACATACTTTAGGTTTCTGAATATTAATCTTGTTGCTGCCTTTCATAGTGTGTAACTTGAAGGCCCAGAGTACTTTCTCCCACACTGAAAATACTGGAATGATCAAATTATTTGAACATTACCTAATAAGACTGATTCAGGACAAACAATTAGTTATGTTAAACTTTTCTAGCAGTCCTTCACAAACAGGGAACAGTCTGTCTATTCTCTCCATCTGTCAGCTGCTGCTGGCTCTTCCTCCTCCTCTTCCTCACACACTGCTGTGTTTGTCCTGGTGGATCATCAGGGGTGCAAAGCCTCACAGATGATGTGCAGCAGTGGGTCCCTCAGTCTGTCCTCACTCTGGACACTTGCAGTTGTCACACATGGAAATCAAATGTGTGATCAGCTGCAGGATTCAAACACAAGTGTAACTTATAAATACATGTTCATACTTTTATTCCACAATCAGAGAGAAAGAAACAGAGAGAGAGTGCAGGACAGCTCGACACCACCGAACAGAGGCAGCAATATAACATAGCTAACATTAACATTAACAGTGCAGTGAATCCTGCTTGTGCTGTGATATTCAGGACTGCAAACCGAGCAGCATCACTGACTTTCAGCCTGTTGTGTTTGTGGATATATGACTGACTTTAATTATCCATAAAATCATCACATTCTCTGTAAGATTAAGGTCGACTATATATATATTTAGAAGTAGACGCTTTAAAACCAAGTTAACGCTGAAAGTACAAACATCACTAATGTCACATAACTTTGCCGACATGTGGCCAACAGCAATGTTTTAATGTTCTTCATTATTAAACATTCGGACATAAATGACTGACATCATATTCAGTACTTACTTTTGACAGTTCAGTCTTCGGCCGCTCCCTTCTGCTGTATTTTGCGGGAAAATTATCCACACCCACTGCCGCGCTATGAATTGTGGGATATTTTGGACCACGAAGCGTGCACTGGACCACTCTTGATATTTGGGGGACTCGACGGCGCATTTGGAGTATGCATTTGAAGTACACTTCGAATTGGGACAGCCGTCGTCGCGTGGCGGTGACGTAATCGCACTTAAAATGCGTACTTCAAAGCGTGCAGACCCTGAATTGGGACACAGCCTCTGTGTTTCATTTAGTCTGTGTCGCGTCGTCTGTGTTCCCACCCTGTGTGTTCCCGTTGGTTTCAACGTAACTTTATTCTTTCATGAGTTATTTACAAGTTTCTGACCACTTATAAAATGTGTTCAATGTGCTGCCCATTGTGTTGGATTGTCAATGCAAACCTCTTCTCCTACTCTTCACACACTTATAGCAACACCGCAGGAGAAATGCCAGCACAGGCATCCAGTATCCGTAGTTTCAGGTGCTGCACATCTCGTATCTTCACACCATAGACAATTGCCTTCAGATTACCCCAAAGATGAAAGTCTAAAGGGGTCAGATCGGGAGACCTTGGGGGCCATTCAACTGGCCCACGACAACCAATCCACTTTCCAGGAAACTGTTCATCTAGGAATGCTTGGACCTGGCACCCATAATGTGGTGGTGCACCATCTTGCTGGAAGAACTCAGGGAACGTGCCAGCTTCAGTGCATAAAGAGGGAAACACATCATGTAGTAATTTCGAATATCCAGTGGCCTTGAGGTTTCCATAATGAAGAATGGACCCACTATCGTTGTACCCCATATACCACACCAAACCATCACTTTTGTTGTTCCAACAGTCTTGGAGGGATCCATCCATTGTGGGTTAGTGTCAGACCAAATTTTGTTTTGCCTATTCTGCAAATTCTGTGCGCCGATCTGGGTCATCCTTGTTGAGATGCTGCAGTAGCTGGAGTTTGTAAGGGTGCCATTTGTGAGTAGCTAATATCACGAAACTTAGCAAGTAGTTTGCTAACTGCAGCATGGGAGATGGGAGGTCTCGTAGGGTGTCTTGCATTGAAATCTGCTGCAATGACCCGGTTACTGCGTTCACTAGATATCAACACAATTTTGATCCGCTCCTCACGCGTTAACCTCTTCGACATGTCAATGGCTGTGAACAAAGAAACTTGTAAATAACTCATGAAAGAATAAAGTTACGTTGAAACCAAGCACACCACTGTTTTTCTTGTGACATTACCAATAAGTTTGATGTGTCACATGGCCCTCTTCCTATTGAAAAAACAAAAGTTGTATCCAAGATGGCCGACTTCTAAATGGCCACCATGGTCACCACCCATCTTGAGGAGTTTGCCCCCTCACCTATACTAATGTGCCACAAACAGGACTTTAATATCACCAACCATTCCCATTTTATTACTGTGTATCCATATAAATGGCCCACCCTGTAGTTCTTGATCAAATTCTCCATCCATATTTGATCACCTTTAAATCTCAGTTAATTTAATTTATTTATTTATCATTAACTTATCACTAATCCACTGTTTATTTTATTTATTTATTTATTTTAGTTCATCTTCTCTTATTTTATTACTATTATTGTTTCACCAACAATCCCCTGTAATCCGCTCTGTCTCCCCTTTTGCCCCTCAAAAGAAAACACACACACACCTCCTCCATTTTGGTCATCAGGTAGTGTACACACACCTACAGACCTTTCCTTTGTCCTCAAAGGAGCACCACCCACACACACACCTTTTGTTCTTCAGATTCAGCCACACGCTACTCTCTGCACATGTCCACAATCACACTTTGCAAACCTAAGTTTTCTTGCAACACAAACTCACAACAAAGTAGAATTTAGGGAGGAATATTTAACCAATCTGAATTTCCCAGGCCTCAAACCTAGCTCCAGAAACACCGTCTGGGCCTATGAATTCGTCAACTCATAGGAGCGGCAGCCACATCCAAGGACAATGGAATTTAGAAAGTCCTGCTTTCCGGGACTCCAACCCCTCACTTTTAGAGAAAGCTGCTCTCTTCTACACATATCTCTTATCCAAATTTACGGACTTCTGCGTTCAGGACACTTTTGGGTGAAATTTAGCTTAATTTCCAATATGCAGATTCGATTAAACAGGTTCTGCTTACCTTGTTTTTTTTGCCGGCAATACCCTCAGTGCCCATTTAACTTCAGCCAAGGTCCAAATGGAGATCAACTACCAAGATCCGGGTCACGGCACCAAATTGTTGAGAGAACGCCGGTCTCTGCAATTCTTTTGGTCCTGGTAGAGATCACGCTGAGATGTTTCCATGTTTTACACAATCCTTTTATTACCCATTATTCTTAAAGAAGCATCTGGAGATCAGCACACTGCATTCCTATGCAGTCCTATGCTAAAGGCTGATCTAAAGAACTCCACACAACAGTTACAGTTATAACCTCTGGTCTCCTCCCCCCTACAGTAAACACCCCCACAATGGAAATACACTAGTACAGTGTCCAAGGGTGCTGACACCCTGACCCCCATCTCCTTTTATGGTAGTGCCCGTTTGCCCTTTGTCTGCTCCTCGCCCTCAGTAACTCTTGCTACTGTCCTGGGGGTGGGGGTTGATTGTCCTCCTGCCCTGTACCTCAGTTCTTTGTTCCCATCCCAGGCCTTTTTTTCTATTTTGTATTCTTACACTCATTAACCGCAATATTATAATGTTGCAAGCAATCACAAACTATATTCTCTTTAACTTTGATGTACATTAAGGAATCTATTCTCAACAGAAGCTGTAACTGTTCAGCAGTGAACAGGAGTCCTGCATGACTGAGAAGTCCTTCACAAGCTCCAGATGCAGGAAGAGCAGTATTGATTTTGATTGACAGCTTGTTGATGTGAGGAACGCCATGCAATAGATCCACACCTCCAGTGAATGGACATGAAAGGTATCTCTCCAGCTCCCCTGCTTCTGGCTTTCCTGACCCCATGGATCCATCATCTTAGTTGGTTAGGCCGCTGTTTGTGCTGGCTTCATCCAGCTCTGTGTCTAGGTGATGTCTGATGAAGTTGAGACCTGTGGAAAGATGTATGGTTTACAAAAGAATTAGGTCTGGTTATTATAGTGCTGTATACACTGCCAAGCTGCGGATATTTGTTTGGAGCTAGCCTCCAAAAGCTGGGCATACACTGTGCAATTTTTGGCCCATTTTGAGCCGATTTTTCAGTCGTGCAACCGTTTTGGGGATCGGTCCGTGTTTTGTGTGTCGTGTAGTATACATGGGGAAACGAAAAGCAGTTAACACCTCACGACCAGCTTCCAATCATCAATCGTATTGTCGCAAGATAATCAAACCTGTTTGAAATCCTGTCGCCCCTCAATGCAGCCTCTCACACTGCGCAGGCACAAACACAGAAATGAAAGTGAAAAGGTGGAGCAGCACGACAGTGCAGCGTGTGATCAGGACACAAGAGATGGAGGCACAACTTGTAGGATGAGGCAAGCTCATCCGAGTACATAAGCGTAGAGCTGCCACCCAGGCAAAAGAAAAATAGAGCTATAACATGTTAGAACGTGAAAAGTTTATTGTCATAACAATATACTTTTCATGTTCGTGCAATATACTATCATGTTAGTACAATATAACTTTCACATTTGAACAATATAATATCACGTTCGTACAATATAATATTTATATTGTATGAATGTGATAATTATGTATATTGTAATAACGTGATATTATATTGTTCAAACGTGAAAGTTATATTGTACGAACATGATAGTATATTGTACAAACATGAAAAGTATATTGTTAGAACAACAATAATATACTTTTCATGTTATAACGTGATATAGCTCTATTTGTCTTTTGCCTGGGTGGCAGCTCTATGCTTCTGTACTACGCTTCCATATCCGAGGCTTTTCTTTTTTTTTTGTGTCCTGTCTGGCACTGTAGCAATCAGAATTCTTGTGTGAGCACCCGTGTGTACACCTGTGAGCATGGACGCGCTTGTTTTTAAAAGGTTCCTACATGTAATGATCTGTTAGAGGGTGTGGGGGGCTGGAGAGAGTCCAAGATGAGGGGTCACTCAGCAGTAGCGGAGCATAAGGCAGGGGGAGTTGCAGTGACGTGCCCGGGAGCTCCGCCGGCAGCCAGCTGCGCCAGAGTGACCGAGCCCCAGGCCGAGAGGCCGAGGGCACCCCACCCCCGAAGTGGCCCGAGCGAGCCCCAGGCTCCAGGCCCCGATAAGCAGCCACCAAGGAGTGAGCCGGTGTGTACCTGGACGCCCATCCCCGGACACAAAGAACCACCAACGCACCGGTGTCTGAGGGCGTCTGCTACTGGCAGGGGAAGTAGTGGGGGGAGATAGGCCTCCATACCTTGGAGGGCCTGAGATGTCCCCAGAGAGGTGGCGTCTGATACCCGACCTGACATATTCCCACCCTCATGCTCTCATATGCAATTACTCAACACTCACCCAACGTGGAGACAGACATAAAGAGACACTGTACACACAATCACACTCCCCAAGCGTACTCTAAGCCCCGGGTCTAGGTACCCTTGCCCCTGGAGGGGGAAACTGCACCCAGACCCAGGTGGTGTTACCCTTTTCCCTGCGGTGGGGAGATGCAGACCACCCAGACTCCGTAGCAGCAGGGAGGCCCCACATTCCAGACCCCAGTCGGACGGCCAACTCCTCCTCCTAGTCCCCCCGCTCCAGCAGGCCGCAGAGAACGGGGGTGTGAGAAGACTCCAAACCTCCCGCCGCCCGCTCATTGTAGTGTTGATGCATGTGTGTTCTAAGGTGCATTTAAAACCCAGGAGGACATGGAGCTACCTGCCAGAGAGCAGCAGGTAAGTGCATAGCCCCTCCTGATAGCCCTCAATGTCTACATGTATTTAAAATTGAGAGGTGGGCAATGATGCCAGGGGTGAGGTGTACACCCTGATGGTAATTTGGAGTCCGTGTAGCGTGCCCACCCCCAAGACATGTGTTATGACAGTGTGGCTTCCGAGGCTTTTCAATGTGGCCTCACAAAGTTATCATGACTACAACAACCATGAAAAGAGTTGGATGGACATTGGTGCTCAATTGCAGCTGCCTGGTCAATGTTTTTCATTAGTAATTTAGCGAAGTTGATGGTCTGTGTGTGTCTGTGTGAGTGAGTGAAAGACACAAAGAGGGAGAGCGAGAGACAGATTTTGTATGATAAGCTTCATGTTATGAACGCACAGTTTGAGCACTCAGGTTGCATCAGAGCATCAGGCCGTATAGTGTGAGACCCTGCATCGTGACCTATGAACTTCTAACCTCTGCGATTTAATTGTACAGTTTGAGCAGGAGCTGAATAACGTGACTGAAAAAAATTGCACAGTGTTTGCCCAGCTTAATGCAGACTGTTTAAACTGAACAAGGTGCTGTTTCACATATTAAACCCTGTCACCCGCAGTATTGTGTTCTGTTTTAACAGTTAAAGCAGTAGAGACGAGCTGTTTGCATGTGCGTGGAACTCTAGTGTCATTAACCAGGCTAGGTGTTAGCTTATAGCTCACACTAGCTAACTAGCGAACAGTTAAAAGGACAGCTGAAGCTGCACAAAACACCCACAAACTTAGCGTAGCGTCGAAAATATGACTCGCAGCTCGAGCTTGACACAGCTGCTGTAACATAAGACTGACATCCAGCTAACCACAGCTAAAAAGATATTTACAGAAAACTTACCGTTTCCTCAGGTTACACAAGTTGAGTTGTTTCACGCTGAAAAGTTGGTTTGTTTTGGCTCTCACTGAAGACATAGCTGCTCTTTTGTACTGCTTTTAAGCAAAACATTCTTTGTATGTGAGGCCAAGGGTGTTCATCCTCTTCAGCTCTAGCGTAGATGACTGGCTCTGCCATGTTTTCACGTGTTTCTTCTTTCCCTGTGTCCGCTACTTTGAAACGCTTGGGCCGCTCTGTCCGCCACAGTTTCAAACTGGTCATGTGACTGCATGGCCACATCTGATTGGTAAAAAAGTTACAGGAAACTCCACTGGCGGCATGTTATCTATGTGTTAAGCTAATTTTTTTTTTTTTTTAAAGGGATGAGTCAAATTTTGCAAATGTAGCTGAGTAAAAGTACCGTTTCTTCTTCACAAATGTACTCAAGTAAAAGTAAAAAGTATTGTGCAAAAAAGGTACTTTAAAAGTAAATTTTTTTCAAAAACTTACTTAAGTAAATGTAATGGAGTAAATGTAACTTGTTACTACCCACCTCTGATTAAGGCGTCTGGCAAGGGATCACAGAACTGGATTATAGATGGCAGATAGTTGGTGTTCTGAGCCACCGCCTCTGTTCAAAGATGGTCATTCACAGTCGACATAAATGGCTTCTTTTGCTCTTTCAAACCATCTGTCTTCTCTGTCCAAAATGTGAACATTGGCATCCTCGAAAGAGTGACCTTTGTCCTTTACATACAGGATGGACCACTGACTCTTGTCCCATGGAGGTGGCTCCTCTATGCTGTGCCATGTGCTTATGAAGTGCCTGTTTGGTCTCTCCAATGTAGAGGTCTGAGCATTCCTCGCTACACTCTACAGCATATACTAGGTTGTTAAGTTTGTGTTTAAGAGTTTTGTCTTTGGGATGAACAAGTTTTATGGGCTCAAAATGTGGTCATAAATATTTTGTACTTGTAAATCAGTTTCGTATGTGTAAAAAGAATTTGTGTGTGCACAAAAAAGATTTGTATGTGTAAAAAAGATTTGCGTGTGCGTAAAAAAGATTTGTGTGTGCGTAAAAAAGATTTGTGTGTGGACTTAGCCAAAACAAACCCTGCAAGTTACAAGTACGAATTTTGACCGTATTTTTCTTCCTTTCATCTGATTGGTCAATGTCATGTCAATCACAAATGTAACAATCCAATCAGAGAACAGATGGGTTTGGCTGTCGGAGGGGTGCTTTTTTGAACTGATTTGAACACACAAATCTTTTTTACACACACACAAATCTTTTTTACACACACACAAATCTTTTTTACACACACACAAATCTTTTTTACACATACAAATCTTTTTTACACACACACAAATTCTTTTTACACATACAAAACTGATTTACAAGTACAAAATATTTATGACCACGTTTTGAGCCCATAAAGTTTTTGTCTGAGTGTGTGGCTGGGTCTGAAGTACATTGGGATATCGTGCTTGGAGAAGACCTCTCCTGTACTTCCAGAAAATGTATAGCCATGTTTCCTCTAGCAGAATCAGGCTTAAAGTTTGTAGTGAGTGTGGAGGCAGATTTATTTTCTCATGTATTAATCACATATGTAATCATATCACATTAGTTATAGTAATATCACTTTCTCACTTTACTATAGTAAGAGCACTCCTGTCACCAGTTTGCATGCATGTGGAATGTTAACACAGTGAGGCCATTGTAATGGGAGACGTTAAACAGATAGTGGGACTCCTTCTGCTTATCAGGGATGTAAATCCTTAGGTGATGGCTAAGCAGAAAACAAGGTCATAATTTTCTCTGTGAGGGAGGAGGTATAGCCCCCCCCCCCCAATGAGAGGGAAGGTTCTTTCTCTGTGTCTCTGTAAATAATATGTAAGGGCGGTGGCCACAATTCAGAGATGATCCTGGTGTTTCACTGGGATGCTCTCTCCACGTTGCAATGTGTTTATTAAACCCACTTCAAATCAAGCTCACTGGGTTATTGTTAAAATTTACACAACAATTTGGCACAACAAACAGGATTCCTCAGGTGAGTTTCACTGAATCGTAGGTACGCGGTGACTGGCGATCCTGGGGGAAAAATGCCCCAGTCACACCGTTCTTTTGTTTTCACAAAAGGGGGAACCGCGAGAAGCCTTCAGGGACTCACACATGCAGGAAATTAACGAACTATGAGGAAAGAAATGGAAAAAGAATCTGCAATGGAGAGCTGTTTTTGATTTGGGGGGAGTTTTGTATTTGAGTTGATGTATGTGTTTTTTGTTTGCTTGTTTTTGCAGGAGCAGGAGGATGACAGAGATCAGAGGAGGGGAGACGACTGCAGGTTCACATGAGTCTGGGCGGGCCTTGCAGACTTGACCCTTTAGCTGCTACTTTTCTGTGTTACTGATTTTGTGTGAAGGAAACTGTTTACTGGCTGCTTGTTGGTTATAGTAACACACTGTGTTGTTGGGAAAATGTTAAATGTTACTGTGGGGAAATGTGTATTCAATGTGAAACACATACTGTGTTAAAATCAGTATCACTCCTTTTACAGAGGAGGTTTGACCACATGATTTACAGAAGCACCTCTGGAATCTGTTTATCCAGACCTGACTTCCAGACATTCCACTGCTAATGTTTTTTTTTTTCTCTGAGGGTCTTTGCGGAGGATTCGGCACAGAGACATACAGACAGACAGTGAAGATGAAGCAGGATGTGCAGTGAACACAGAACACAGAATAACTTAGTGTTGGGCTCATTATCACATCACTGTTGACCTCATAGTGTGAAAACAAGTGAGTGACATTACCTAAGAAAAGTCACTGGTTACAGTAGTTTTGATTAAACACATGGGATGATCCATGATTTGGGGAAATAAACTGTGCATGGCACACTTGTGTCTGTGGTGTTGGATGCCTTATGACAGGGGATTTCTAAGAATTTCCCCACAATTCTTCAGCTGAGACACCTGAGTTAGAAAACACAAACACTGCAGTTGTCTTTACTCGCGAGGACGGTCACAGAGCGCTCATACTTGCAGGAGACACTCACGGACTCGTGCTCTGTCACTGTCTGCGTTCTTTATTTATACAAGCTTGTGTGTGTACAAAGGTAACAAAGTTATTCCAAGAACTTAGAGCTGAGGTTCCCCTTTTCTAAATCTGTATGTTCTTAGAAAACAGGAAGCTGTTAGTTGCTAAATAAGTTTATCACACAAGAGTTTATTTGAAAAGTCACGTAGACATGTGGATTGCTTAGTGATCCATAAAAAGACACATTTCATGTAGCTGATCACACTATGTACAATTTTCTTTTGACACCTTATTACTCCTATGACCCTACAGTTGTTTGCAAATGTGAAGTGTGTATTTATTCACTGATTTTGGTTTCTAGGTAATTGTGGTGTGGATGCAGGCTCCAGGCAGAGCCAAGAGTTAGACCCACTTAACATGACATTAATGCTGATTTTATTCTCTAACACAGCGAAATTACTCCAGAGGAGAAGCCCTGATGTTGTCTGAGAAATGATCTAACTACCCTTTTCTTTTGTTATTCTCCCAGTTCTGAGTTGACTCATGGACGAGACCATGTGTCAAAAGGAGGGATTCCAGGTTTAACATGAAACAATGCTTTCTATGTTTTCCATGAGTTTTTTCATGATGATTTTTTCCATGGCTTATTACTGTGATTTGTGGGATTAACAGTTCATGTACAGGTATTAAACCTCTACAGGGAGTAAATCCATGTTCAGATAAGGTTCTGATGACCTATAAGTAAACTTCACTGAACTGAAAGGAAAATGTGGTTTGATGATGGTTGACATGTTTTCCAAATAGTTAGAAGTTTTTCCTTCTAGTAAGGAGATACGGGTGCAGCAGCCAGAGTATTGCTGGAAGAAATCATCCCAAGGGTGGAATCTCCAGACTGAGATTGAGACTGGGTGCTGATCAGAAGTCTTCAGAGACCCAGCAAGAAGTAGGGATCATTCCTGGCATAGCTGACAGCCTAGGCAGTGGTTGAGGTCAAAGGCCGTGTGTTTTGGAGCCCTACTAGTCATCATGAGAAGATTCCAGAACCACAGCAATAACCATAAAGCTGCGTTGGAACGAGAGAGTGAGGGGTGAAAAGAGCGCCCTCCTCCAACAAGAGTGTGCCAAGCTCCAACGCAGTGATTGCAGAGCAGACTCTGTGTCATCTAAGAGGGATCAGTGAATGAATGCAGATAACACCTGCTTAAACAGCCAATCAGTATCCCTGGAAAGCTTAGTATGCTTTTAAGTTAAGGAGGTCGTTGGTGTGACATTAATAATCATTTTAACGTCACACCGTCACACGAGTCCTGAGCCTGAGTGGAAGTGACTGGAGTAGTTATAGCATGCAAGTTTTACAGCAACTTAACTAATAATTACTTGTGTATATTTTGTAGAGTAGCTAGACTGCTTCTCTAGCATGTCAGCTCCTGATGCGTAAGTGCATTAGGTCCTCATTGTCTTACCCTGTCTCTATAGGGAGAGGCCAGCCGCCTTTTAGAGGAAGCTAATTTCTGCCGCTTGTATCCGCAATCTTGTGCTTTCGGTCACTACCCACAGCTCGTATTGCTTATTTATTTGTTTTATTTTAAGTTATTACAAATTGGACAGACAATTAGACAGAAAGGGAGAAAGAAAAAGAAAGGGGAAGGGGGGACAGTAAGAGAAGACACTGGGACAATCCGTTGGATCACCTGTTAAAAGAAAAAAAAAGAAAACAAACAACAAGAGGATTCAAAAGGTTTATCCATGTAACAATCTGCTAGAGGATGTGGGGAGCCACCCAGAGCATGAAGCAGACACGGAGGAGACCCAGGCCGAGACATTCACAGCCCCCCTAGAGTGCAAAGCCCAAGGAGGACCACCAGAGAGGCAACCACGACACCTTCCCGGAAAGACCTGAGGAAACCCCCAGACGTGGGGTCACCCAGCAACCACAGTGCAGAAGCCACAGGGGGCTGCGGTGATGAGCCCGCAGGCCCTGCTGGCAGCCAGTCACGCCAGAGTGGACCGAGCCCCGGTCCCAGAGGCCTGAGGTCTGAGGGCACCCTGCCCCCTGGAAGGGGCCCAACCACGGGTGCCAGGCCCCGCCAAGCAGCCGGAGGCAATCACCCGATGAAGGACAATATGCGGCTAAATGTGTCACTTCTGGTCTGACTGGGTTCCTTTTCTTTTTTTCTGGTCCAGTCGAAAACTAAAAGTCCAACATTGTTTTGGCAAAGTTACACACTGAGGCAGTATTTATTTTAGTGACCTCCGACTGACGTCAACAGTTGTCACTGGATGTCACTGCTGTGTTACTGCTGACGTGAATTATAATTTTACGGAATTTCCGTTTGCTGATAGCCTATGTCACGGCTCACTCCATTTGCCGTGAGGAGGAAATAAATGAGGATCCACGCGCAGGCACTCGCTGAGATGCAAAGGTGGTTTATTGAAAAATAAAAGACAAGGTGAAAACGGCAAACGGAACTTAAGACAATCTAAACTGGGAACAACTAAACCACTAAACATGAACACGGACATGATGAAGGGTGAGCTGAGGCATAGACAGCAGGGAGAACACATGGATGAAACACGGTAGATTCACAGACAGACCAGCAACTAGTACACAGGTACACACGATTTAAATATACACAGAAGAACACAGGGAGATTACAAACAGGTGGGGAACACAGCTGGGAGTAATAGACAAGACGAGACAGGGGAAGCAAAACAGAATACCCTGACATCAGACGTGACCCTTCAAAGTAAAACAGGAAACAAAAGACAATTCACAAGACACAGACAAGACACTGAACTAAATCTACACTAAACATGAGACACAAAACCTAAGAACTAATCTCTTAACAAGAATAACTGAAACATAGATTAATAATAATAATCAACAACACACAACAAGAGAATCAGAAAATAATCCATAATTCAAAAATAAACCAAAACATAAGAAACTCAAAATGCTGGGTCAAAATGACCCAGAACCGTGACAGTCTAGCAGTTTTAAATTTCCCTCAATGTCGCCTGCTCTCGCCATTGGAAGACAATTGACTAGGGTTGCCAGTGTCTCTAGCATCACATATCTCAAAACAGAATTACCATTTACAAGCTTTTTTTTTTCTCCTCCGGGTGAGTGTCTTGCTGAATAGGGAAAAACGATTAGACACATGAACGGGTTTGTTGGTGTACTGGCTGCTTCTGTTTAGGACTACGCTTCCTCCTCATCATCACCCAGTCATCCTGGCTGCTCAGGACAAGCTGCTGGGGAGAGTTAACAGGGCCAATGTTACCTTCGACTACACTGGCTACAGGGGCATGGCTAGGTAAGGATGCAAAGCCGGGTCTCCAGTTCAGTGATCCTGGCCTAAAGAGCTGCAAACATGCTACATTTATTACAAGTAGTGTTATTGCTAAAGAAGACTGAAGAGTAACTAAACATCTGAGTGGGGAAAAACAATTAGACACATGAACATTGGTGGAGATTACAATATGAAATAACACATTGTTTATATGTTTTAAATGAAGCTGGCTATACAGACACTACACAAATACTCCACTGTGTGTTGTAATATACATGCATTTTTTTTTCTGAATAAAACAGTGATGTTTACAGCGGGAAGAAATGGTAAAAACAGCACTTTCTAAGGACAGCACTAGCAAACACTCTCTGCTGCAAGGGAAAAAAGAAAATGAAAAAACACCCCTTCCCTATTTGTGTTAAATTGTGCCATGTCAACCAATCAAAAAATGATATTGCAACATGTGGCATTTGGTTGTTTGGGAAGAGGGGGAAGTTTTAGGAGTGACGCAAGTGAGAGAAGGTGGGCGAGCGAAAGAAAGAGAGAGAGCAAGTTTTCACATGTGAGAGATTACTGATGTTTAGTATGTTTGGAGGCTATAGTTAGTGTGTAGTGTAGTCATTGTTTTGTGTGTTAGTAATACTAGTAAATGTCACAGTTGCTCCAAAAAAAACAACATGTCATAATGAAAAAATAACTCCAATTGAGGTTGTGATGACAATAATGATACCAAACAAAGCGAGATAAACAGTTTTTAAAGGTGAAATATAGAAATCAAATCAAAAGTGTCAAAAACAGACGATTATACCTTAGACCCCAGAGGGTAATGCATTCGACAGAGATTCAATAGACACTACTCAAGAAAAAAAAAACCCAAAAAACCCAGATACTGTCATGAACTGAAGGTTCACCCAAGGAATGGACCCAAATGAAGACACCAACACACGTAAAATGACTATTTATAAGAAAGTTCATTTTGGTGACAGAAAATGCTTAGCAGGTTGAGATACAGGATAGCAAGGGCCACAGGGAATTGACGACTGGAGCAGGGAAGGATTACCCTAGCAAACTGGGTCACCGAAGTGGTCACGGTGTGGGAGAGATTTTGTAACATACGGAGAGGGAGTTATTGCATGGGTAAAAGGCAACCTGAGAGACGTTTGCTGGTGAGTGATTTTCTTACTTTGCAGGTCTGGGTTTGCAAGCTCTGAGGAGGGGAGGTCTGTGGGAATTTCCAGAGAGTCTAAAAGCTCTCCTGCTGATTGCTTGCAGATGAAGTGCAGGTGATGTGCTGGAGGTTCCACCCAAAAAGGCGAGGGCCAGCTGCCACTGGTGGAAAATTCAATTCAATTCAACTTTATTTATATAGCGCCAAATCACAACAAAAGTCGCCTCAAGGCGCTTCATAGGTACAGAGAAAAACCCAACAATCATATGACCCCCTATGAGCAAGCACTTTGGCGACAGTTTGAAGGAAAAATTCCCTTTTAACAGGAAGAAACCTCCGGCAGAACCAGCCTCAGGGATGGGCGGGGCCATCTGCTGTGATTGGTTTAGGTGAGAGAAGGAAGACAGGATGAAAGACATGCTGTGGAAGAGAGACAGAGATTAATAACAGATATGATTCAATGCAGAGAGGTCTATTAACACATAGTGAGCGAGAAAGGTGACTGGAAAGGAAAAACTCAATGCATCATGGGAATCCCCAGCATCCTATTGCAGCATAACTAAGGGAGGATTCTGTCACTGTTCTGGGTCAGTGTTGACCCAGCATTTTGAGTTTCTTATATTTTGGTCTATTTTTGCATTATGGATTATTTTCTGATGTTCTGGTGCTTTGTTTATTATTATTATTATCATTATAGATCTGTTTCTGTTATTCTTGGTGAGGTATCAGTTCTTAGGTTTTGGGTTCTCATGTGTATTGCAGTTTCTGTTCAGTGTCTAGTCTGTCTCTGTGTCGTGTCTGCATCTTTGTTTAGTGGTTTCTTGTTTCCTGTCTTATTGTGAAAGTCTTTGTCTTATGTTAGTGTGTGCAGCTTAGCTCCCCCGTCTCGTTAGCCCTGATCTCCCCCAGCTGTGTCTCCCTTCTGTTACCCATTCCCTGATTACCACCCTGTGTATATTAGTCCTGTGTTGTCCTCAACCCAGTGTCGCGTCGTACCCTCAGATTATGCCTGTGTGTTTTTTGGGTTCTGTATTCACGGCACTTCATGTTTGGTTTTCATGTCAGCAATAAAGCTGAGGTTTTGATTTACAATTCTGTGTGGGCTTGGATCCTCCTCTCTGCCTGCCCGCACACAGAGCCCTGACAGATTCAGGGTCACCTGGTCCAGCCCTAACTATATGCTTTAGCAAAAAGGAAAGTTTTAAGCCTAATCTTGAAAGTAGAGATAGTGTCTGTCTCCCGAATCCAAGCTGGTTCCACAGAAGAGGGGCCTGAAAAATGAATGCTCTCCCTCCCATACTACTTTTAAATACTCTAGGAACAACAACAAAACCTCCCAGACACTCTCAGAGACCACGACAGATACAGTATAAATTAATAATTTCAGATCTATTTGTGATCTTTTATTCCTCGGGAACATATTTGAAAAATAATCTTTACAAGTAACTGAATGAATACTTCTCAACTTACAGTTTTCACAAGTACAAATCAGGGTCCAGATCCAATCACAGCACAGAATTAGTTCTTACAGAAGTCATCAGTTAACTTTCATCTTATTGCTGTTTTTGATACAACACAAATAAAATAAAATGTTGTTTGTGACATTTTATTTCAAAGGCTTCATGATTCAGTTTGTACAACAGGGCAGGTTCTTAATTGACTTTCATTTAAAGAGTAGACTTTGCTATGTTTCAGTTAGCTGTTTAAGATCTGTCATGGTCCTGGGTTGTTGACCCAGGAGTTTTACATTTCTGGACTTTATACTGTTTGAAAATTCTATGTTGATTCTTGGTTTTATAGTTTCATTTACCTTTTGCCAGAGGTCACTGCTCCACTGCCTCATCTAGCACCCGGTCTTGAACTGCAGCCTGAGACTGCGCCCAACCTGTCTGAGGGTCTCCGTCTCTGTCACCACCTGCGTTGGCCACCTGCTAAGATGCCCTTCAGAACGGCTCTGTCTCTGCCACTGACCTATAAATGGTTTCCTCTGGATTATTCTGCTCCTTGTTTTCTGTCTGGACTCAGTTCCTCCATCTCCATGCTTATTTGCCTTTCTGTTTCCCAGTCATGTCTCTGTGTGTCTATCTGGTTCCTCTGTTCTCTCCCTCTCTCGGTGTCCCTCGCTACCTCCGCCATTCTCTGTATGTAGTCGGTCTACATACAGAGAAAGTTTTTCGTCTTTCTTGTTTTGTTCTGACTGTCTCTCATCCTATGTGCATCATGCTCAGTTTTGCTTCCCTGTCTCGTCAGTTAGATTATGTCCAGCCGTGTTTCCTGGTGTTTCCTCTCTGCCCTGATTCCCTCTTGTGTATATAATGTCTATGTCTCCTTCTGTTCAGTGTTGCAAGCTCCTTCTAGGTTTGTGTCTTGTCTGCTTAGAATCTTCCTGTAGTAGTGCTTCCAAAAGTCTGCCTAGTTCACTTTACCTGTTTTCTGCATATTTAGTATTAAATAGTGATGATGTGATGAAGCTCTGTGAATGTGTCGAATCTTTCTGTCCGATTGCTTCTCCAAAAGGCAGATTACATGCAGCCCCGTTTAACAGCTCATTAGGAAGTACTGACATCTGCTGGTCTGATGTAGAGCAGCCCTGCTCTGATAATACATGTGGGCTGCATGCCCAATGGATATGTAAAGTTAATGAAATATCAGTTGCAGAATATCCATATGAGGTCCTGTGTAATGTAAACAAACACACACACACACACACACACACACACACACACACACACACACACACACACACACACACACACACACACACACACACACACACACACCTCTAATTATCCGTTTGCTCTCAGATTGATTTAAGACTTGTGATATTATTGAGCAATAGCATGTGAAAATGCTCCCCAACTGCTGATATTTTTTACTTTTTTGGTGGCTCCATATTGTGCTTAAAATTTTCGTGCAAGCTGGTGATAACCACCTCAGATCCACTTCACGCAAAAAACAAATTCCCACATCTTTTCAACAGCTCGAATCAAATAACGAAGCAGAGACGCCTCATTTATTTTCGATCATGAAGAAATGTTTTCTTGTTCGGGGCAGAGGATCCCCACTGGCACATCATTGTACAAATGTTCCTCATCATCAATGTCCTGAAAAAGGAACACAGGATGATCACATCAACATGACAACACAGTGGTACAAACAGGCTCTATATTTACACAGCTGAACTGTCTTCCCTGTCCGGTGTCCACCCACTGCCCAGGGCGGCAAACGCTACAGAAAATCACTCAGAACAGTCAATGACAACAATAACATTAAAAAAGTAACTATTAACATGTCCAAACCTAAAAATAATATGCATGGTAGAGAGAGGGGAAGGGAGGTCGAGGGAAAAGTTGAGAGGCAGTAAACAGGTGGAAGAAGGGAATGGGGGGATGAGATGAGGTAAAGAAAAATCAAAGTTGATGAGAATGACAGGAAGCCCCCCTGAAGACAAGGCTTCTGACCTCGGTCACATCCGAAGTCTGGTGGAATGAAGGAGGAGAGAGAAGATCACACATTTCAAACAGGGTCATATAATATAGAATTGAAAATAAACTCACCTTTGTTTTTTGCATCAGGTCAGCCAACACTGGCCCAGTGAAATCCCTCTTTGCCTTTCCATGAGCCTAGGACTGTGATGGTCAAGGGCCTCGTAGAACCTCTGTGTCAGGGTCTTGCCAACCACACTGCTGAACTTCAGGCACACCTAAAACATGTAAAAGCAAAACATGTTCAGGTTCAGATAAGCTGACTATAGTTTGATCTTTTTATGCATTATCCCAGACTGTATTATTACTCTTTAATGCAATTTTCATGTGTACTACAGAGCTGCTCTGGTGAAATCGGATTTAAAACAAAAAACTTGTGGCCCTAAATTAGCTGGCTAACATTTCCAGTGAATTTATAGCTAACATTAGCTATGAAAGCATCGGGCGATGTTAGCTGGTTAACTTGCTAACTTATCAATAATTAAATTAGTTACTTCACCTATCAGTGGACATGCAACCAATGTAGGTTTGAACTTACCGTTTCGTGACTAAACTTCACCGAAGGTTTCAAATGTGGGCTCCACAACTTGCTCCCCTCAATGCAGGTCACTTGTTGTCTTGATACATGCTTAATCATCCAGGTAAGTAAATCTCCAAAAGTTGATTCTATTCATCTGGACGTAACGATTTGTCGGAGAAACGTTTTGTCACTCATCCAAGTGACTGCACAGAGCTTTCATCAGCAGGTTAAATGAGCGCATGAAATATGAGCTTGCCACTCGTGACGAACCCAAGAGTTTTGAGGCCCTTGTTAACCTGGCCATTCATATCGACAATCGCCTTCACGAGTGGGAGAAAGAGAGAGAGGTAGCCAGTCTCATTACACGCCTCTCTGCAGCTTCTCCCCTCCGGTTACCCCCCAAAAAACCCATCTCCATAGAGACTGTGTTAGCTCCCAAACAGACAAAAAACAAACTAAAAACCAGCAATAAACAACTTAAACATAAAAAAAATCACAAAGAAAGAACAATACAGTATCTACATCTGAACCAAAGAGTAAAACAGTGAAATGTGGATTATTAAATATTAGGTCTCTCTCCTCCAAGTCTCTGTTAGTACATGACTTAATAATTGATCAACATATCAATTTACTCTGCCTTACAGAAACCTGGTTACAGCAGGATGATTATGTTACTTTAAATGAATCAAAACCCCCGAGTCATTCTAACTACCAGAAATCTCGAAGCATAGGCCAAGGGGGGGATGTGGCAGCAATTTTTCACACCAGCCTATTACTCAACCAAAGACCCAGACAGACTTTTAATTCATTTGAAAGCCTGATGCCTCTGGATGTCTGGAGTTTTGATCTCCTCCATACCTGGTTCATGCCCTGGAGGACGGGGCTGTGGCCCCCCCACACCCTCTAGCAGATCATTACATGAAGGAACCTTTTAAAAAAAAAACAAGCGCGTCCATGCTCACAGGTGTACACACGGGTGATCACACCCACAAACTACACCCTTTTTGGCTCCTACCTCAAAGCACACTGTGTTCTGTTGATCTTATGTGCTGCACAATAATGTTTAATATTTAGTATTTACTGTCATATTCCCATATATCATTGTGATGTTGTTTATTCTATTACTCTTGTTCTCTTCTGCTTGTTTTCTTTTTTCTTTCTCAGCAGGTGATCCAGGTGATTGATATATGCATTTTTTTTCTTTTTTTTTTTCTGCCCGTTCTGTTGGTTTTTGTCTTTTGCCCCTCTCCCCCGTCCCTCTTCTCAGCTGTTTCTCTTTCCCTCTTTCTTTCTCCCCTTCTTTCCCCCAGTCAAGTCTGTCCCGTATTCAGTAAGTGAAAATAAAATAAACAATAAAAGGTGAATCAAATGGACCATTACGGCAAGGCTGGGATGGTCAATTTGGTAAAGTAAATCCGTTGGGCATCTTTCTTTGCCTTTAGACAACAATTCTGATGCAAAAGAGCCAAACGGGACACGCAAAAAAAAAAAAAAAAAAAGAAAGCCTGATGCTTAGCCTTGTCCACCCCAGCTGTGAAAATCAGAAACCAGTCTTACTTGTTATCATCTATCGTCCACCTGGGCCTTACACAGAGTTTCTGTCTGATTTCTCAGACTTTTTATCTGATTTAGTGCTCAGCTCAGATAAAATAATTATTGTGGGTGATTTTAACATCCATGTAGATGCTAAAAATGACAGCCTCAACATGGCATTTAACATGGCACTCAATTGGCTTCTCTCAAACTGTAAAAGAACCCACCCACCACTTTAATCACACTCTAGATCTTGTTTTAACATATGGCATAGAAACTGAACATTTAACAGTGTTTCCTGAAAACCTTCTCCTGTCTGATCATTTTCTGATAACATTTACATTTACAATAATTGATTACACAGCGGTGGAGAGTAGACTTCATCACAGTAGATTTCTTTCTGAAAGCGCTGTAACTAAGTTTAAGAATATAATCCACCCACTGTTATCATCTTCAATGCCCTGTACCAACATAGAGCAGAGCAGCTATCTGAACGCTACTCCAACAGAGGTTGATTATCTTGTTAATAATTTTACCTCCTCATTACGTACGACTCTGGATACTGTAGCTCCTGTGAAAACTAAGGTCTCTAATCAGAAGTACCTGACTCCGTAGTATAATTCTCAAACACACAGCCTAAAGCAGATGACTCGTAAGCTGGAGAGGAAATGGTGTGTCACAAATTTAGACGATCATCATTTAGCCTGGAGAAATAGTTTGTTGCTTTATAAGAAAGCCCTCCGCAAAGCCAGAACATCTTGCTATTCATCACTGACTGAAGAAATTAAGAACAACCCCAGGTTTCTCTTCAGCTCTGTAGCCAGGCTGACAAAAAGTCAGAGCTCTTTTGAGCCAACAATCCCTTTAACATTAACTAGTAATGACTTCATGAACGTCTTCACAAATAAAATTGTATTCATTAGAGAAACAATTACCAATAATCATCCCACAGATGTAATATTATCTACAGCTACTTTTAGTACCATTGATATTCATTTAGACTCTTTTTCTCCAATTGATCTTTCTGAGTTAACTTCAATAATTACTTCCTCCAAACCATCAACGTGTCTTTTAGACCCCATTCCTACAAAACTGCTCAAAGAAGTCCTGCCATTAATTAATGCTTCAATCTTAAATATGATCAACTTATCTCTAATAATTGGCTATGTACCACAGGCCTTCAAGCTGGCTGTAGTTAAACCTTTACTCAAAAGCATCTCTAGACTCAGCAGTCGTAGCTAATTATAGGCCAATCTCCAACCTTCCTTTCATATCAAAAATCCTTGAAAGAGTAGTTGTCAAACAGCTAACAGATCATCTGCAGAGGAATGGTTTATTTGAAGAGTTTCAGTCAGGTTTCAGAGCTCATCACAACACAGAAACAGCTTTATTGAAGGTTACAAATGATCTTCTTATGGCCTCTGACAGTGGACTCATCTCTGTGCTTGTCCTGCTAGACCTTAGTGCAGCGTTCGATACTGTTGACCATAATATTCTATTAGAGCACGTTGTAGGTATTACAGGTACTGCGCTGCAGTGGTTTGTATCATATCTATCTAGTAGACTCCAATTTGTTCATGTAAATGGAGAGTCCTCTTCACACACTAAGGTCAATTATGGTGTTCCACAGGGTTCAGTGTTAGGATCTATTCTATTCTTCCTTTAGGCA
This sequence comes from Diplotaxodon limnothrissa, assembly GCF_057381915.1. Lineage (NCBI taxonomy): Eukaryota > Metazoa > Chordata > Actinopteri > Cichliformes > Cichlidae > Diplotaxodon > Diplotaxodon limnothrissa. The sequence continues at coordinate 3,320,735 of NC_140601.1, read as the reverse complement.
GCATCATTAGAAGACATAGCATACATTTTCACTGCTATGTTGATGACACCCAGCTCTATCTATCCATGAAGCCAGATAACACACACCAATTAGTTAAACTGCAGGAATGTCTTAAAGACATAAAGACCTGGATGGCCACTAATTTTCTGCTTCTTAATTCAGATCAAACTGAGGTTATTGTACTCGGCCCTGAAAATCTTAGAAATATGGTATCTAACCAGATTCTTACTCTGGGTGGCATTACCTTGGCCTTCAGTAACACTGTGAGGAACCACATACCTCACCCAGGAGGCGCCCAGGGGGCATCCTTGTCAGATGCCTGAACCACCTCAACTGGCTCCTTTCGATGTGGAGCAGCAGCGGCTCTACTCTGAGCCCCTCCCGGATGGCCGAACTTCTCACCCTATGTCTAAGGGAGAGGCCAGCCACCCTTCGGAGGAAGCTCATTTCTGCCGCTTGTATCCGCGATCTCGTTCTTTCGGTCACTACCCACAGCTCGTGGCCATAGGTGAGGGTAGGGACGTAGATCGACCGGTAAATTGAGAGCTTCGCTTTTACACTCAGCTCCCTCTTCACCACGACGGACCGGTGCAGCGTCTGCATTACTGCAGCTGCACCCTCAATCCGTCTGTCGATCTCCGGCTCCCTTCTCCCATCACTCGCGAACAAGACCCCGAGATACTTGAACTCCTCCACTTGGGGCAGGAACTCATCCCCGACCTGGAGTGGGCACTCCACCCTTTTCCGGCTGAGAACCATGGCCTCAGATTTGGAGGTGCTGATCCTCATTCCTGCTGCTTCACACTCGGCTGCGAACCGTTCCAGTGCGAGCTGGAGGCCCTCACCCGATGAAGCCAACAGAACCACATCATCTGCAAAAATCAGAGATGAGATTCTGAGGCCACCAAAGCGAAAGCCCTCCACCACTTGGCTGCGCCTAGAAATCCTGTCCATAAAAATTATGAACAGAACCGGAGACAAAGGGCAGCCCTGGCGGAGCCCATCACCCACCGGGAATGAGTCCGACTTATTGCCGGTAATGCGAACCAAGCTCTTGCAACGGTTGTATAGGGATCGAATGGCCCGTAGCAATGGGCCAGACACCCCATACTCCCGCAACACCTCCCACAGGACACCCCGAGGGACACGGTCGAATGCCTTCTCCAAGTCCACAAAACACATGTAGACTGGTTGGGCAAACTCCAATGCACCCTCAAGTATCCTCGAGAGTATAAAGAGCTGGTCCAGTGTTCCGCGATCAGGACAAAAACCGCATTGTTCCTCCTGTATCCGAGGTTCGACTAGCGGACGAACTCTCCTTTCCAGCACCCTGGCATAGACTTTCCCAGGGAGGCTGAGGAGTGTGATCCCCCTGTAGTTGGAACACACCCTCCGGTCCCCCTTCTTAAAGATGGGGACCACCACCCTGGTCTGCCAGTCCACAGGTACTGCCCCTGATCTCCACGCAACATTGCAGAGGCGTGTCAACCAGGACAGCCCTACAACGTCCAGAGCCTTCAGGAACTCAGGGCGGACCTCATCAACACCAGGGGCTCTGCCACCAAGGAGATGTTTAACTGCCTCAGTGACCTCGCCCCCGGAAATTGGCGGGTCATTCCCCTCATTCCCAGACTCTGCTTCCTCCTCGGAAGACGCGTCAGTGGGATTAAGGAGGTCCTCAAAGTATTCCTTCCACCGCCTGACAATTTTCTCAGTCGACGTCAGCAGCGCTCTGCCAGCACTATACACAGTGCAGGTAGAGCACCGCTTTCCCCTCCTGAGACACCTGACTGTTTGCCAGAATCTCTTCGAGGCAGTCCGAAAGTCTTTTTCCATGGCCTCTCTGAACTCCTCCCACACCCGAGTTTTTGCTTTAGCCACTGCCCGAGCCGCATTCTGCTTGGCCTGTCGATACCTGTTGGCTGCCTCCGGAGTCCCACAGGCTAACCACTCCTTCTTCAGCCTGGTGGCTCCCTTCACCTCTGGTGTCCACCATTTGGTTCGGGGATTACCACCACGGCAGGCACCAACCACCTTGCGGCCGCAGCTCAATGCAGCAGCTTCGGCAATGGAGACGCTGAACATGGTCCATTCGGACTCGATGTCCCCAGTCTCCCTCGGAATGCTGTTGAAGCTCTGCCGGAGGTGTGCGTTGAAGATCTCGCGGACTGGACTATCTCTACTTTCAAGATTAGGCTTAAAACTTTCCTTTTTGCTAAAGCATATAGTTAGGGCTGGACCAGGTGACCCTGAATCCTCCCTTAGTTATGCTGCAATAGACGTAGGCTGCCGGGGGATTCCCATGATGCACTGAGTTTTTCCTTTCCAGTCACCTTTCTCACTCACTATGTGTTAATAGTAGTGTTGGGTAAGTTACTTTAAAATAGTAACTTAGTTACATTACTAGTTACTTCTATCAAAAGTAACTCCGTTACTTCAAGTTACTCGTTACTTTCAAAGTAACTGGTTACTAGGGGAAAGTAACTTTGCTTTTACTCTGAATTCTCTTTGTAATGTGTTGCTTCCGTAACTGGATACCCAGCAAGATTGCCAGTCTTCTAGCTTGCTTACTTGCCACAAGTGCACTGTGCCACCTACCAATAGAAAGGAAAAGATAATGTGCACATTTCCACGAGAGAAATCCCACGCCTGGACCGTCGTTGACCACCGCCATGATTCTAGCCTACCTACGTCACAGCGTCATGTGCGCTTATTACATTCAACACAAAAACTGCAGTCGTGGTGCTTTCGATTGTACTCAGAACTCGGAAATTCTGCCTTCTGAATAGGAAGATGTAGGTAACACCAGACTGCAGATGAGCTGCATACAGGGCTGGACTGGGAAAATAAAAAACGGCCCAGGCGTTTTGACTGACCGACCCGCCATTATAGGAAAAATCATAAAGCCTTTGAATGAAACCGCCTGCTAATGTTACTGAATCTGTGAAAGCTCCGCGATAGCCACCACACCAAGTAATGAATAAGGAGCCTATCTAAATCCCAGTAACGATTAACGTGTTCCTGTTTTTGGCATAATAACTAGTTACCGTGCTCATTACCACAATAATAACGTAGTTACTGTAACGCATTACCTAATAACGCGTTAGTCCCAACTCTGGTTAATAGACCTCTCTGCATTGAATCATAATTGATAGTCAATAGTCTATTTGAAATCGAGAGCCTGGTGTGCCGTGCATAATGGAATGAACCAGACCCTGGTTCCGGTCCACCTGGCAGGCTGTTTGCCCCGTCTGCCATGTGCGCACACGTCCTGCACTGGGTGCACACGTCTTGCTTCGCCTGTCACCCTGGTGTGTGTCGTACGGTTTCCCTGTTGAGACGCTCCTTTTGGTAGCCCTCATTGGAGAGTGATACTATTAGGAGCTGGTGGGCACGTGTGTTGTGCTCTTGGGTTTTGTGTCCCCTTTTCGGCACAGGTAGGCGGGGCAGTGGTTGATGGCGTTCCGGCACACCTGCGGTGCATCAGACATCATCAGAGGGAGCATTTAAAGAGCTGTGCGATGGACGTCTGGTGTCAGAGTATTGTCGCTTCCACAAGTGGTAACGTGATTTGCAGAACAAGTCTCCAGATTAATGCTACTGAGCTTTATGATCAAGATCCGTCTCCCTGCCTGCTTTTCCTCTGCATTAGCCTGTCTCACCGCCTGCTCGCCTGCCTGTTTGTTTGGACTTGGTCTTTTCGGATCGGTGACAGAGATTTACCTCGCGCCTGCCTGTGACACTGCCCACACCTGTATTTTCTGTGTTTCAAGTAAGCTTTTCAACTCTCCCCGTTTACCTAAATGTAACTCTCAACTTTAGGCGCTATCCCCTAACTCTGTTTGTCCCTCATCCTCAGGTCGCACCGGGGCCCACCTATCCCCCCGCATATCTCGGCTCTGTTCCATCCCCTAAGCTCCGTCTCCTCGCACGTTTACCCAATCACTGTACATAGCCCCGTACCTTGTAAATATCACTGTAAATAAAACAGCAGTCACCGCAATCCCGAGCCCGTGTGTGTTTTGTTGGAAAATCAGTTTTACCCCGGTTCTTTTTTATTCCTCGAGCATCCAGAGACAGTGGTCATTTTCACAAAAACTTTATTCGTCTTTATTCATCTTTACTCATCTTTATTTATCCTCATTTAAGCATGCATTCTTCTAGAAGGGAAGACTTGCTAGGCCGGTGCCCCTCTGCAAAATCTTCACCTCTTTGTTAGTTACAGCCAGCTTTATAGAAGTGACCCCATCATAAACCCCCCCATGGTGTGCTGCAAACTCTGTGTCTATGTGCACGAGCACGTGAGTATGAGGTGCCATAAGGGACATTAATACTGAAATGCTCTCACACACACTACTGAAACGCTCTCACACACACTACTGAAATGCACTCACGCACTCCACTGAAAACAGAGGCATTTCCGCTGAACAGGAAGGCGTTTCCTGACAAGGAAACTGATGGAAAAAGTGGTATATTTCAAAACACTACAAGGATGTCTACTCAGCAACCTGCTAGTACAGCGGTCACCAACCTTTTTTACACCACGTAAACGATATAAAAAGAAAAGAAAAGATAAATACCCTGAAATCCATTAATTTCAAACTCAAGCCTCAACTCTTGCGACCCGGTACCACAGACTCACCTGGGGGTTGGGGACGGCTGTGCTTGTAGCCTAAGTGAAACAGCCGCATTACTTAACAATATTTTAGCTTCCTTGAATCAAGGAATTGATTCAAGGTGCAACAGGGAATTCGGCAAGTATGTCCTGTTTCCCCTAAGCTTTTTATATTGGCAACTCAGTTGTTAACAGTGCTAATCAAAAATTCTAACGACATACAAGGAATATCAATTTTTAATAAAGACTTCAAAATAATGTGGGGATAGGCTAATTGGATAATCCAAATTGCCACTAGGTGTGAATGTGCGAGTGAATGTGAGTGCGAATGGTTGTCTGTCCCTGTGTGTTGGCCCTGCGACAGACTGGCGACCTGTCCAGGGTGTACCCCGCCTCTCGCCCTATGACAGCTGGGATATGCTCCAGTGCCCCCCGCGACCCTGAAAAAAGAAGGATAAGCGGAAGCGAATGGATGGATGGATGGATGGATGGACTTCAAAATAAGTCAATTCACAGATGATACATCTATTTTTTTGAAAGATAAATACGTGGCAGAGAAAACTAAATTTTCTCTAAAGCTTCTCATTTATCTCTCAGTATCAAAAAATGTGAACTTCTCCCGATTCATACAAGCTCTGACTCCTCAATAGCTTTGGTTAGAGTTGAATCTAAAGTTAAATATATAGGGCTGATAATATCTAAAAAATAGAAAAAATAAAAATTAGAATTTCTAAAAAAAGAGATTTGGCTTTGAGGTGGATCGGTGTTCTTTTTGTACTGATGAAAATGAAACCCTAGAACATCTTTTTTTTCCTATGCCCTATCACACAATGCATTTGGTGCAACTTAAAAAAAATGGATTTCCCTAAATATTAATGATGTGCCACTATTTGAATTACATCATATATATTTTTTTTATATGGATCATCTAGCATTGGGTGTCTCAGACATTATTAACATTATCATACTTTTGAGTAAATATCATATCCATTGTGCTAAATGGAGGAACTCTGAGCCTTCTCTCCCTGGTTTTATTGATGATTTTAAGATATTTTTTTCTTTGCTAAAAAAGACATAAAGCACATATGCAAAAAAACAAAACAACAACAACAGGATAATGCCCGTCTCCTGCTATTCTAAATTTCGACTTATGCTGAGGCTAACATATTGTTAAGTAATGCAGCTGTTTCACTTAGGCTACTAGCAGGTTGCTGAGTAGACATCTGTGTAGTGGTTTGTTTGAAATCTACCACTTTTTCCTTCAGTTTCCTTGTCAAGAATTAACTTCCTGTTCAACTGAAATGCCTTCCTGTTCAACTGAAACGCCTTCCTGTTCAACTGAAACGCCTTCCTGTTTAACTGAAACGCCTTCCTGTTCAACTGAAATGCCTTGGTTTTTCAGTAGTGTGTGTGAGAGCGTTTCAGTAATAATGTCCCTTACGGCACCTCATACTACTATATCAACCTATTAGAGACACCTAACAAATTCTGATTGCTACAGTTGCTAATGGGACACGCAAGAAAAAAAGAAATACCTTTTAACCTCAATTTAACAAAGAACACATGACATAATACTTTTCAATAACTGCCAAAATTAAAATAATCGCCAAAATTCAAAAGCAACTTGTTAAGAAACATGCATACCCCATGATTCAGTAGCTTGTCGAACCACCTTTAGAAGCAATAACTTGAAGTAATCATTTTCTCTTTGACTTCATCAGTCTCTGTGGTGAAATTTGTGAAATTTCTTTACGTTGTACCAGTTGATCCACTCTTCTTTACAGTGAGGTTTGAATAGGTTTGAACAGCTCGATGAACAGCTCTCTCACCATAGTATTTCGATTGGGTTGAGGTCTGGTCTTTGACTGGACTATCTTGACACTTTCTTTTCTTTTTCAGCCATTCTGTTGTAGATTTGCTGGTGTGCCAGGGATCATTTTCCACTTATATAACCCAGTTTTGGCCAAACTCCAGCTATCTTGATATTTGACTCCAGAGTACTTTGATATGCAGAGGAGTTCACTCAGTTGACTCAATGGCTGCAAAATGTTCAGATCCTCTGGCTATAAAAGAAGTCAAATCCGAAATTCCTGGTGTTTATTTTCCTCCAAATATAGTGCTGTGTGTCAAGGCCACAATGTCAGCTTTGGTTTTTTCTGTCTAGAGGGCTTGGCCAAAAGTCTTGTACTTTGTTTAGATGCATCTTTGCAAAGCTAAACTGTGCTGCCATGTGTTTCTAAGAGAAAAGAAGCTCTTCATTGGAAATCCTTCCAAACAAGCTATCATTTAAGTCTAATACTTAAAGGTCAATTAGTCTTTTTCTAATTATATTGTCATGAACTTTAACACTTGGCGAGGACTGTAGGTTTTTTGTTTTGTTTTTTGCATTGCATTCTCTGACCATGGGCTATATTTCCTGGACTGTCCCCTTCATTGGCAGTTGTATAACTTAGTTTTTGTTAAAAAATTAATATGTATGTAATATGTAATATGTTGTTCTGTTGAGGCTGCATTTATCTCACCACTGTCTAACTTTTTTGTTTTTTACAAGACTGTTTTTCATTCTGAAGAAATCCCATGATTCACAAAATGTAAGTATACAGTACTGCAAAAAGAAAAACGTTCTATAAAAACTGATCATATTACAATATTCTTTGTTTTCACGACCAGTGTTTACCTCCTCCATGTCTGGTCAGCCCTCAGTGGGGCCCCTACATTTCCTGAGTTCGATAACTTAAAGGTTCCAAATCACAACTAACTGCCCCAGCTTAGGGTGCTTAGCAACACACTGTCGCTCAAGAAAACAAAGGCTGAACAACTCAAAGCCTAAAATACTTCCAGATACTTCAATATCACAACTCTTACTCAAACAAAACTGTGGCCAACAGAGATGACTGGCTTTCCAAAAGAAAGACAGGTTTCACTGTCAAATGAATAGCTAAGGAGTCAAAAATAAAAACAACTAAATGCTGTCATTTAACTCTAATACTTGAAGGTCAAATATTACATTAGTTGATTTGCATTCAATATTGCGTACACCTACCAGCCTAACACTACTATTTATTGATGTTAAGAAGTACTTGCCAGAGCTAAACAAAAATATATTATATATTTATTTATATATCATATGTTTATGCTGAAACAAATTGAATTGTCACAGAGCACCAGTGGTTTTTATTGTGATGCACTGTTCCCAGCAGTTGTGCAGCAACTACTGAGTAAGGAAAACTCAATGCTGCCATCTCGTGGTCTGAATAAAAAATGACAAAATGATAGGATCATGCTTGTGGTCATCATCAAACTCAGTGCAACATAGACTTTTAGCATCAGTTTTATTCATTTAAATATTAATTTAAAAAAAAAGGATTCTTACTGGCTTTAACACTGAAGGCGTTCATGTTTAATATGATATCTATATGAGTTAAATGAAAATTGGGAAGCAACTCTTTATAGTTTGTAATAATGTCATGGAAGCTGTGGGCTAAATATGTTGTTATAACCCATCTACGGGCCAGGTCATAGCATGGATGACGCACTTGCTCCCCCCCAAGACCCAAGCAGCCACAGGAAACAATCACTGGTCATTACATGTGGTTTATTATAAAGCAGTGAGGAAAAATCAACAGAACAGGAGTGTTAACACTTCAGGGTGAGCCGAGGCCAAAATAATAAACAAAACAAAGCTAAGCTCCGATGCCCATACGAATGACCTCATGGAGAAAAGAACCAAAACAAAGACAGAGTCTGACCTCCTTGTCCTAATCAAAAACAGGAGAAAAGGATGTGTTAAAGGTAATGGCAGCTCCCCCCTACCTACTCCAGGCTTGGGTGATCAGGCGTTACAGGAAGCACATGAACCTCTCTGGCAGGCAGCCTTCCAAGCTTTATATATAAGGCATGTCCTCAGGCTTGAACCAGTCATGCAGGAGCCGTAAATGGTAAATGGCCTGTATTTATATAGCGCTTTACTAGTCCCTAAGGACCCCAAAGCGCTTTACATATCCAGTCATCCACCCATTCACTCACACATTCACACACTGGTGATGGCAAGCTACATTGTAGCCACAGCCACCCTGGGGCGCACTGACAGAGGCGAGGCTGCCGGACACTGGCGCCACTGGGCCCTCCCGGTGGCGCCCGTACATCCGGGCACCAATTGCAGCTGGGCCCCTGCACCGTTGAATTACCATAACATGCAGAGCTAAGACAGTTGCCATAACAAAGTGCGCTGTTCAGGAAAAAAACAACATTTGAGAAATGGTCATAACAATATTTTGGAAAACCTTCAGCCCATATCTGCTCTGTAAGGCTGAGTCTTCTGACTAAGAGCTTTTTAGATTCAGACCATTGTTTGGTAGCATTAACCTCTTCTATGGTTGACTGATGAAAGTTAATACACTGCGAGGGAACCTGGATGTCTGCGACTGTATTTTCTGTTAAACAGCAGGTGGTATCTCAGTTTTTATGTTTGTACTAGCAGTTTTTTATCTGACCTGCTGGGTTAATTAGTAGCGTCAAATTTGTTGCTGTTTGTTTTAAGCTATGGGGAGTGAGTGGCACATGAGAGGGGATCATTGAATCAGCTAAATTCCTTTAATATTGGCTACATTAGCAGACACACAAGTACAATAAAGTAACAGTCAAACATTTTCTAGTCTGAAAAGCAGCTCTAATTTTCATCTAAGTTACTAGACACCATCCTGTGCGGCCCTAGAAAAACGGCAACAGAACATCCCTTAAGCTTTAATTCTGAGGATGCTACTGAGTGTTTTGCAGAGAGAAGATAAAGAGTGATAGTAAGCATTATTATGGCAAGGCTAGCTGTTCATCTAGAAGACAATACAATTAATTTACCAGACTGGAGGAAACTTTATTTGATTTTTTTTTTTTTTACCTTTAAATACCAGCACAAAAACACATAGACCTGCCAGAGGTGGCAAAAGTAAATAGATTCAGTACTTCAGTTGTTGGAATTGTTGGAAATAACCATAGAACACTTCCTATATTGACAGATCACTGATTGCTGATGTCTTTTCTCATTTCCACACAGTCTAATCGAGTGTTAAGAGGTCAGAGTCATTTCTGTCGTCTTAACCACCTTCAACAATCCTCTCAAATGAGTTTTTTGAAGAGAAGGTAGCTGGCATATTGTGGAACGATTCACTACACAAAAGTCTATTTGAACATCTGCATGTTTCTGTGAGGCATGCCCTGTTAGTTCTAAGAGACTGCTTTTCAGACATTCAGTTTGAAGTACAGATACTAATGCTAAAAATATTCAAGTAAAAGTTGAAGTACTGATTCAACTTCTTTATCATTAAGTAAAAGTGAAAAGGTACCTGCTGTGAAATTCAAAGAAATACTCAAAGTAAGAAAGTAAGAAACAGCTCTTTGGGGGATGTTTCAACCTCCTATTTTTATGGAAAGCAAACGGAACCTTCCTATATTAATGTAAAAATAAATTAATATTAATAGATGGTGTTAGGTTTTGTATTGTTCATTGTCATTTATGCTTAGAAATATTTAACCATATATGCTTAGAGGTGTATAATCATTTGTAGATTGAAAGAATGTCTCATCCTAGGAGGTCTGTAACAACTCTGTGCAGCATGAAGAGGGGAGTGCGTTCACTCCTCTACAGAGTGTTCTGGCATAGATCCGTATCTTCTCTTGTTGATATATGGCATAGCAAACACACGTATATCTGTTTAAGTATAAGAGCCTTTTGTTCAGATGGACCCGCTAGACTCTTCACAGGGTCACATCTTGACCTCACACAGATCACACACACACACATACACACACACCTATCAGATGGGAATGCAAAAATTATTTTAGTCTAAATTTTAATTCTAACAGATACTCTCAGCTTAAATCAGGTAAGCAGAACACAAGGAGAAAAAAGAAGGAAAATAAAAAAATCTCTATTTTCTGTTGCTGTAGAGGGGGACTTTGCCTTTAAACAGAAAATGAGTACACAAGAGGTTAAAGTGCTATTCAGCACTTGTAGGACGCCTTAAATCAGATGAAGTGGCTCAGCGTGCAGAAAAGAATCATAATGCACAATCACTTCTAATGAGAGCTCCTATAGATTTTCTTAATTTACAGGCTGTGGTCAGCTGATCTACATCAGCTGATAACTTTAAATAACACAGTTAGTCAGTTAGTCACAGTTAGTCAAATCCCACTGAGCAGTCCTTCCCTTTAAAGCTAAGCTCTCTTCTTCCTTTCCTGTCTTGTCTTTCTTATCTCTTTCCATCTCTGAGTGAAGTTAGCTCTCTTTCTTTTCTCTCCCTGTGAAATACAGCAGCTGGACCTTTAGCTGCAGCACACTGTGCAACAAACTGCACACGAACAGTGATGTTTGTCAACTTGATAGAAAGGTTGCATTTAAAATTATCTGCCACAAGATGTTACACCTTTATGGTTGCTCATCTTGTATGAAAATCACAACTTAAGGATGTCTTTTTGGTGATTCGTCTCTCCTGTGGATTAATATGCCTTTCATGTGTTACTGTTTCGGTTTAAATCAGTTTGATGTGTGAAGGCTCGCAGTGACGTGAAATAATAACGCCCCTCAAATGCATTAAACCGAAAGTAACAAGGAGGAGGAGGAACGCATAGATATTTGTTTAAAAATGTAGGGAGTAAAAGTAAAAAGTTGTCAGAAAAAACTCCTCAAGTACAGATACCTGAAAATTCTACTTATTAATTCTACCCTCTAAAAATCTACTAAGTGCAGTAATAAAGTATTTGTACTTCATTATTTCCCACCTCTGGACCCTGCTTATAGTTTGATTCTTTAAACTTGCCATTAAACACTGACTATACATACAGATAGTTATATAAACACTTGGACAATATCACAAGTGTAGTAATTCTGTCTCAGTACACAGTCTCAGTCTATTCTAAATCAAACAAGCGATTCGAGTGCTAACATTCAGCTTTAATGTACAAAAGTACTGCATTAACTTTTCATTTATGCTTTATGCTATTTTTGTGGCTGCTGTAGGCTCATTTCAGCAGGGTGAGTCTATGATGCTCTCGTGGTTCGGTGATGGAAACAGTCACATGTAATCAGCATCAGCAAATAACGCACATCACTTCAGTTTCATTTCCATTCAACAAACATTTATGAAATGTTCCAAACTGTCTTAATTCCTTTTTCTGTTCTGGTCTTTAAAATGATCAGCCATTCATCCATTTCTTGCCACTGATTCAGGGCTGGGTTACAGGAGGAGGAGCCTAATTAAAGAAGCACAGATCTCCCTCTCCACAACCGCCTCCTTCACCCCTTCAGTGAGGCCTACCCTGGCCAGCCAAGAGACTTAATCTATCCAGGTTCAACTAATGAACAGACTCCCCAGTCTTTTCCCAGGGAGACTAGTGTGATTCCCCCAATAACTGGAGCCATCCCTCCGGTGAAAAACTAAGTATACACCGAACCACCAATTAAGCCATGCATCGATATATTTAGTCAGTATCTCTCTTTACTTGCATTCCATGTCCTAATGTGCAGTCAACAGCCAGCCTCAACCCAGGATCAAACCACCAGGGCCTCCAACCTTGAACACCTCCCAGCATTCACATAACTTGTTGCTGGAAGTATAAAATAAACTCTCCAGACAGAAACAGAGAGAGACATAATTCTATGTCTCTCTCTGTTTCTGTCATACACTACCAGTCAAAGTTTTAGACACACCTTCTCATTTAATGTGTCTTCTTTATTTTTACTATTTTCTACATTGTAGATACAAACTGAAGACATCAAATAAATTTTTTAATAATTCGAAATATGTCTTATTGTTGGAGTCAAATTGTTAAATGTTGTTATTGTGTTACTTAAATTTGTAAGTCTTGGTTCAAACTATAGGATCAAAGACATTCTTCTGTTTCTGTTGACCTCCCCAGCCTGTTGGTGGGGGAGGCTGCAGTGTTTTATTATAGGCACATGCTATGTGAGGGTTCTGTTTTCTTATTTAGTGAGGATGTTTTACTTCCCGCCTTTATGATCTCACCTGTGTTCGTGTTTGGTGAGACCGTTAGAGAAGTTAAGCCATATACAGGGTGGGGGAGATGACCCTTTTGTGGGCAGGAGGTCACACAAACGCACCCCCAAACACAAACACACACACTCACATGCATACACACACACATTCTCGCACATGCATACATGCACACACACACACACACGCAGTTTTTTAACCCTGTGTGACCATAGGGGTTGTTTTTTTTTTTTACAAAGGGTGGTGCTTGTATTCACTGTATTCAATAAAAAGGCTTCAAGGAAGGCTGTTTATTTGAAGTTGGCTAGGAGACAGGTGAGGAGCGTTCAGCTCCAAGAGCCTGGTTCCGACCAGCCTCCCTTGCTAGCAAGTAAAAACCGGTTAAAGCTGTTCGTCTTGCTTCCTTGCTTTGTTAACGGGAATAAGTTTCTAAACCAGCAGGGCCTGTGGAAGTGCAGACCCAACATTTATTTTGTCCCTCCGAGCCAGAGCCCAACACATCGCGTCCACTGAGGAGGGGGAGACGAGACACCGAAGTCTCCTAGCAGCCAGGACGTCCGGGACGCCTGATGAAAGCCCCGGTACTTAATTTTGTGGCCGAGCCAGTTATACAGCATCTGAACTCCCCTCGAGTTGGATGGCGATTGACGGAATCCAGAGACTCTTCCTGTGAACGAGAAGCAACACGAACAGTAAGTAGAAAAGGTCTTATGCATCACCATGACTGTGCGTGCAGACGCAAGCTACCTGGTTTCTCCGCCAGTTTTTTAAAGGATTATTAAGGATGGTTTCGCTACCGAAAGGCGGTTTTTTCTCTGCTGCTGAGGGCGTTGAGTGTTTGTTTTCTCCACCAATATGTAAGGAGGATAGAGCTCTCGTTGATGACTCCGCTTTAAGGGAGATCATAGGCCTATTTTGTGTGTGAACGAGCGTGTGAGTGAGTGTGGACCAGATGTGGTTTGTGTGTGGCTGATTGTTGTCTTGTAATGGGGAATAAACTGAGTAAGACTGCATTGAAAGGGGATGGAATACACTGAAAAGTATTCACCGGGCAGCACGTAGTATGTGAATTGTTGAAGAATTTGTGCACAAAGCAGATCGAACAGTGAGTGTGAATGTGTCTGACGTCACGGTGTGTGTGTGAAGCAGTCTCCAGCTGGGGCAGTGATGATTCTGCAGGTCACCAACTACCCCAGTGGACACAAAAGAAATAAAATAGTTGTGTTGTTGATGAAAGAAGTAACAATAATATGAAGAGTGTTTGGTGTTTCTCAGCCTAAAACAACTACAATCTCACTTTCTGTTTTTAAGAAAGGAGAGTTCAAAAACCAGAGAGGGGAGATGTGTGTTGTGTCAGTAGTGATGAGAATGATGAAAATGTCTCAGTGTGTCACTTGCAGGTGAAGAGCAGACCTGGATCAATTTTCCACATGCAGCAGTTGGAGGAAAATTATAGGTTAAACATCATTATGAAACACTCAGGCCGAGTTTTTGGCTGAATTGTGTTTACAGCTTCACTGTGTTCCTCATCCTAAAAAAGCAAGCTCCAAGGAAGCTAACCTATCCTTGAAGACAAGGAGTGCAGTTCCAGAAGCACAGGCATGAACATCAACTGTTGACAGCAGGTCAAGAGACAACAGCAGAGTCCTGAGCAGACAGGTCCAGCAACGCTATGGGCAAACGGCATCAGAAAGACAAAGAGAAGATCCATCATCAAGATTGAATGAATGGAGATGCGTTTCCAGCAAGCTGCAACTTCACTGTGTGTGAAGAGGACTTTTGAGGGTAGTGTCTGAGTGACATGTGCCACGTTTGGAGTAAAATGGTAACAGTGGAAAACACAGGACAGAGCTAAAGTGAACCAACTGCCATTGGACTGTAAAGTCGGAGAGGAGAACAGAGTGAGAGGAGCAGGTGAGAACACTGAGGATGGCTGTTATTTAGTGTGGGAAATCAAAATTGGGTTAGCAATCCTGGGAAAAAGGAAAATGACTGCTTTAAGTGGGAAAATTGAGTCAGGATCACAAAATGAGAAACACACACAAAGAGAAAATGTATGTTAGCGGCCATCAGGGTCTTTATGTCTTTAAGACATTCCTGCAGTTTAACTAATTGGTGTGTGTTATCTGGCTTCATGGATAGATAGAGCTGGGTGTCATCTGCATAGCAGTGAAAATGTATGCTATGTCTTCTAATGATGCTGCCTAAGGGAAGAATAGAATAGGTCCTAACACTGAACCCTGTGGAACACCATAATTGACCTTAGTGTGTGAAGAGGACTCTCCATTTACATGCACAAATTGTTGTCTATTAGATAGATATGATACAAACCACTGCAGCACAGTACCTGTAATACCTACAGGGTGCTCTAATTGCGCTAATAGAATATTATGGTCAACAGTATCAAACACTGCACTAAGGTCTAGCAGGACAAGCACAGAGATGAGTCCACTGTCAGAGGCCATAAGAAGATCATTTGTAACCTTCACTAAAGCTGTTTCTGTGCTGTGATGAGCTCTGAAACCTGACTGAAACTCTTCAAATAAGCCATTCCTCTGCAGATGATCTGTTAGCTGTTTGACAACTACTCTTTCAAGGATTTCTGATATGAAAGGAAGGTTGGAGATTGGCCTATAATTAGCTAAGACTGCTGGGTCTAGAGATGCTTTTTGAGTAAAGGTTTAACTACAGCCAGCTTGAAGGTCTGTGGTACATAGCCAATCATTAGAGATAGGTTGATCATATTTAAGATTGAAGTATTAATTAATGGCAGGACTTCTTTGAGCAGTTTTGTAGGAATGGGGTCTAAAAGACACGTTGATGGTTTGGAGGAAGTAATTATTGAAGTTAACTCAGAAAGATCAATTGGAGAAAAAGAGTCAAACTTAACATCAATGGTACTAAGAGTAGCTGTAGATAATATTACATCTGTGGGATGATTACTGGTAATTGTTTCTCTAATGAATACAATTTTATTTGTGAAGACGTTCATTAAGTCATTACTAGTTAATGTTAAAGGGATGATTGGCTCAATAGAGCTCTGACTTTTTGTCAGAGCTCTATTGTGCTGAAGAGAAACCTGGGGGTTGTTCTTATTTTCTTCAATCAGTGATGAATAGTAAGATGTTCTGGCTTTGCGGAGGGCTTTCTTATAAAGCAACAAACTATTTCTCCAGGTTAAATGATGATCCTCTAACTTTGTGAGACGCCATTTCCTCTCCAGCTTACGAGTCATCTGCTTTAGGCTGCGTGTTTGGGAATTATACCACGGAGTCAGGTACTTCTGATTTGGGGCCTTAGTTTTCACAGGAGCTACATTATCCAGAGTCGTACGTAGTGAGGAGGTAAAATTATTAACAAGATAATCGACCTCTGTTGAGTAGCGTTCAGGTAGCTGCTCTGCTCTATGTTGGTACAGGGCATTGAAGATGATAATAGTGGGTGGATTATATTCTTAAACTTAGTTACAGCGCTTTCAGAAAGAAATCTACTGTGATGAAGTCTACTCCCCAGTGCTGTGTAATCAATTATTGTAAATGTAATTGTTATCAGAAAATGATCAGACAGGAGAGGGTTTTCAGGAAACACTGTTAAATGTTCAGTTTCTATGCCATATGTTAAAACAAGGTCTAGAGTGTGATTAAAGTGGTGGGTGGGTTCTTTTACAGTTTGAGAGAAGCCAATTGAGTCTAATAACATGTGGAGGGTGTCATTTTTAGCATCTACATGAATGTTAAAATCACCCACAATAATTATTTTATCTGAGCTGAGAACTAAATCAGATAAAAAGTCTGAGAAATCAGACAGAAACTCAGTGTAAGGCCCAGGTGGATAATCGATGATAACAAGTAAGACTGGTTTCTGAGTTTCTGTCACGGAAAAGAGGGACCCAGGCGCGGTTCTTGCTCACAGAAACACAGTGCGTTTTTTTACAGTGAAACAGACAAGTCCAACAATCCATTCAAAAGTGCAATTTTCCAATCGTGCTCGTCCCTTGCTCCCAGTGCGTTCCGTGTAGTAACTCCCTTAGTGTGTGTGCTCCCCAACTCGCTTCTCCGCTCGCCCCTCCTGGAGGAAGAAGGAAAATCCAGCGTTAGCCACACGCTAGCCGAATAACACACTCACACTGCTCGCACAGACTATACCAGTTCGGAGTAATAATCCCACGTCGACTGTCGCCGCGAGTCCAGGTTAAATACCCCTTTCTAGCCTGGAGGAATGATTACCAACCACTGGTCAGGTAATCAGCTGCAGGTGGGCCGGCAACAGCGAAGAGGGACTCCCAATGACGACAGTCGCCAGGACACGCCTCTCCCACGGCGCGCACTTCCGTAAACAACCCCGAGGGCCAGGGAGGGAGAAGCAAACACACATACAGAAAACATAAACACAAGCAGGGTCGTCCGGAAAGGGCCGTCCAACCGTGACAGTTTCACAGCTGGGATGGACAAGGCTAAGCATCAGGCTTTGAAATGAATTAAAAGTCTGTCTGGGTCTTTGGTTGATTAATAGGCTGGTGTGAAAAATTGCTGCCACACCGCCCCCTCAGCCTATGCTTCGAGATTTCTGGTAGTTAGAATGACTCGGGGGTGTTGATTCATTTAAAGTAACATAATCATCCTGCTGTAACCAGGTTTCTGTAAGGCAGAGTAAATTGATATGTTGATCAATTATTAAGTCATGTACTAACAGAGACTTGGAGGAGAGAGACCTAATATTTAATAATCCAAATTTCACTGTTTTACTCTTTGGTTCAGATGTGGATACTTTATTGTTCTTTCTTTGTGATTTTTTTATATTTAAGTTGTTTGTTGCTGGTTTTTAGTTTGTTTTTTGTCTGTTTGGGAGCTAACACAGTCTCTATGGAGATGGGTTTTTGGGGGGGTAGCAGGAGGAGAGAAGCTGCAGAGAGGCGTGTAAGACTGCAACTCTGCTTCCTGGTCCCACCTCTGGATAGTCATATTTTGGGGGTTTAATAAATGTGTCCATATTTCTAGAAATGAGAGCTGCTCCATCCAAAGTGGGATGGATGCCGTCTCTCCTAACAAGACCAGGTTTCCTCCAGAAGGTTTGCCAATTATCTATGAAGCCCACATCGTTTTTTGGACACCACTCAGACAGCCAGCAATTTAAGGAGAACATGCGGCTAAACATGCCACTCCTGGTCTGATTGGGGAGGGGACCAGAGAAAACATTGTTTTGGCAAAGTTGCACACCGATTCAATATTGATTTTAATGACCCCCGATTGGCATAACAGGGTGTCATTACTGCCGATGTGAATTATGATTTTACTGAATTTACGTTTACCCTTAGCCAGCAGTTTTAAATTTCCCTCAATGTCGCCTGCTCTGACCCCTGGAAGACAATTGACTATGGTTGCCGGTGTCTCTAGCTTCACATGTCTGAGAACAGAATCGCCAATTACCAGAGTTTGACCCCCGGCGGGTGTGTCGCAAAGTGGGCAAAAACGGTTAGGTACATGAACAGGTTAGTCTTAAACAGAAGCCCCAGGTACACCACTATGCTTCCTCCTCACTGTCACCCAGCCACCCTCTTTCCCCAGCTGCTTGGGGTCTGCCGGGGAACAGCTAGCGGGGCCTACGCTATCTTCGGCTGCACCAGCTACAGGGGCCTGGCTAGCTACGGGTGAATGAAGAGTGCGAAGCCGAGTCTCCAATTCAGTAATCCTGGCCTCCAGAGCTCCAAATATACTACATTTGTTACAAGTATCATTACTGCTAAAGGAGGCCAAGGAGTAACTAAACATCTGACACAATGAGCAGGAAAGTGCAAAAGGGACAGGTGAAGAGGCCATGCTGCTAGCGAGTTGACTACGAGCTAAGCTAAGCTCGCGAAACAGTAAAAACACAGTGAGTGAATACTTTGGCTATAAGTTAGGTAGTGAGTACACAGACAGTGTGCTTCGGATGAAGCACGTTAAGATTATACTATGAAAAAAGAAGGTATCTAAAAGTTTTTAATTAAATTGCTAAGCAGATAAGCTACTCAAAAACACCACTGTGTTTAAGCAGGACCAGGAATTGATACTCTACCACAGAGAGAGCGAACACCAAGTGACAGCGCCACCAAAAGTCAGAAGTCAGGACTGATCAAAAAAGCTCCCATTCAATGATTTGTGAAAACTGCAATAATACTTATCTCTGTGATGCTGAATACTTTATTACTCTTATGAGATGCAGTTGTTTGCAAATGTGAAGTTGGCATGGCATGGACCATGTGGCAAAACAGGAGTTTCAGTTTTAATTTGCAGGTGTCGTGAGGTACCATGAGAAGGAGCGACTGCAGGAGATCATGCACAAGATGGAACCTGAGGCCAGGAGAGAGGCTTCAAGAGGATCAGTGAGGAGCAGAGATCACCTTCAGCACAGTTGAGAACCCACAGAGGGCGGTGCCACTTGATCTAGAGAAGCTAAAGCAGAGAGCTGTGCCACTGGGCTTCCAGAAGATCGTCGAGAGGAGACTTTGAACAGCAAACATCCAGAAGGAGTGAAAGAGATTCGACGTTGACGTTGAGGAAGGCAACTAGGGTGTAAGACTTGCTCTACCCTAATTCTTCAGCTGCGTCGGAACAGAAACTGAAGGATGAAAGGAGCATGCCAAGCTCTAATCGACGGCGCAGAGAGGAAGTTCAGCAATGGAATTGTGAACAGCACAGACGCCAGGTGCCTGGGGAATAACTGACAGCACTTTCCCATGAAGATCAACTAAAGTGTGTCACTTTAGTACATTAGCAAACATTAATGCTAACAGTTTTGAGCTTAGCATCATTATTATTGATTGAATGAATGGAGATGCGTTTCCAGCAAGCTGCAACTTCACTGTGTGTGAAGAGGACTTTTGAGGGTAGTGTCTGAGTGACATGTGCCACGTTTGGAGTAAAATGGTAACAGTGGAAAACACAGGACAGAGCTAAAGTGAACCAACTGCCATTGGACTGTAAAGTCGGAGAGGAGAACAGAGTGAGAGGAGCAGGTGAGAACACAGAGGATGGCTGTTATTTAGTGTGGGAAATCAAAATTGGGTTAGCAATCCTGGGAAAAAGGAAAATGACTGCTTTAAGTGGGAAAATTGAGTCAGGATCACAAAATGAGAAACACACACAAAGAGAAAATGTATGTTAGCGGCCATCAGGGTCTTTATGTCTTTAAGACATTCCTGCAGTTTAACTAATTGGTGTGTGTTATCTGGCTTCATGGATAGATAGAGCTGGGTGTCATCTGCATAGCAGTGAAAATGTATGCTATGTCTTCTAATGATGCTGCCTAAGGGAAGAATAGAATAGGTCCTAACACTGAACCCTGTGGAACACCATAATTAACCTCAGTGTGTGAAGAGGACTCTCTATTTACATGCACAAATTGTTGTCTATTAGATAGATATGATACAAACCACTGCAGCACAGTACCTGTAATACCTACAGGGTGCTCTAATTGCGCTAATAGAATATTATGGTCAACAGTATCAAACACTGCACTAAGGTCTAGCAGGACAAGCACAGAGATGAGTCCACTGTCAGAGGCCATAAGAAGATCATTTGTAACCTTCACTAAAGCTGTTTCTGTGCTGTGATGAGCTCTGAAACCTGACTGAAACTCTTCAAATAAGCCATTCCTCTGCAGATGATCTGTTAGCTGTTTGACAACTACTCTTTCAAGGATTTCTGATATGAAAGGAAGGTTGGAGATTGGCCTATAATTAGCTAAGACTGCTGGGTCTAGAGATGCTTTTTGAGTAAAGGTTTAACTACAGCCAGCTTGAAGGTCTGTGGTACATAGCCAATCATTAGAGATAGGTTGATCATATTTAAGATTGAAGTATTAATTAATGGCAGGACTTCTTTGAGCAGTTTTGTAGGAATGGGGTCTAAAAGACACGTTGATGGTTTGGAGGAAGTAATTATTGAAGTTAACTCAGAAAGATCAATTGGAGAAAAAGAGTCAAACTTAACATCAATGGTACTAAGAGTAGCTGTAGATAATATTACATCTGTGGGATGATTACTGGTAATTGTTTCTCTAATGAATACAATTTTATTTGTGAAGACGTTCATTAAGTCATTACTAGTTAATGTTAAAGGGATGATTGGCTCAATAGAGCTCTGACTTTTTGTCAGAGCTCTATTGTGCTGAAGAGAAACCTGGGGGTTGTTCTTATTTTCTTCAATCAGTGATGAATAGTAAGATGTTCTGGCTTTGCGGAGGGCTTTCTTATAAAGCAACAAACTATTTCTCCAGGTTAAATGATGATCCTCTAACTTTGTGAGACGCCATTTCCTCTCCAGCTTACGAGTCATCTGCTTTAGGCTGCGTGTTTGGGAATTATACCACGGAGTCAGGTACTTCTGATTTGGGGCCTTAGTTTTCACAGGAGCTACATTATCCAGAGTCGTACGTAGTGAGGAGGTAAAATTATTAACAAGATAATCGACCTCTGTTGAGTAGCGTTCAGGTAGCTGCTCTGCTCTATGTTGGTACAGGGCATTGAAGATGATAATAGTGGGTGGATTATATTCTTAAACTTAGTTACAGCGCTTTCAGAAAGAAATCTACTGTGATGAAGTCTACTCCCCACTGCTGTGTAATCAATTATTGTAAATGTAATTGTTATCAGAAAATGATCAGACAGGAGAGGGTTTTCAGGAAACACTGTTAAATGTTCAGTTTCTATACCATATGTTAAAACAAGGTCTAGAGTGTGATTAAAGTGGTGGGTGGGTTCTTTTACAGTTTGAGAGAAGCCAATTGAGTCTAATAACATGTGGAGGGTGTCATTTTTAGCATCTACATGAATGTTAAAATCACCCACAATAATTATTTTATCTGAGCTGAGAACTAAATCAGATAAAAAGTCTGAGAAATCAGACAGAAACTCAGTGTAAGGCCCAGGTGGATAATCGATGATAACAAGTAAGACTGGTTTCTGAGTTTCTGTCACGGAAAAGAGGGACCCAGGCGCGGTTCTTGCTCACAGAAACACAGTGCGTTTTTTTACAGTGAAACAGACAAGTCCAACAATCCATTCAAAAGTGCAATTTTCCAATCGTGCTCGTCCCTTGCTCCCAGTGCGTTCCGTGTAGTAACTCCCTTAGTGTGTGTGCTCCCCAACTCGCTTCTCCGCTCGCCCCTCCTGGAGGAAGAAGGAAAATCCAGCGTTAGCCACACGCTAGCCGAATAACACACTCACACTGCTCGCACAGACTATACCAGTTCGGAGTAATAATCCCACGTCGACTGTCGCCGCGAGTCCAGGTTAAATACCCCTTTCTAGCCTGGAGGAATGATTACCAACCACTGGTCAGGTAATCAGCTGCAGGTGGGCCGGCAACAGCGAAGAGGGACTCCCAATGACGACAGTCGCCAGGACACGCCTCTCCCACGGCGCGCACTTCCGTAAACAACCCCGAGGGCCAGGGAGGGAGAAGCAAACACACATACAGAAAACATAAACACAAGCAGGGTCGTCCGGAAAGGGCCGTCCAACCGTGACAGTTTCACAGCTGGGATGGACAAGGCTAAGCATCAGGCTTTGAAATGAATTAAAAGTCTGTCTGGGTCTTTGGTTGATTAATAGGCTGGTGTGAAAAATTGCTGCCACACCGCCCCCTCAGCCTATGCTTCGAGATTTCTGGTAGTTAGAATGACTCGGGGGTGTTGATTCATTTAAAGTAACATAATCATCCTGCTGTAACCAGGTTTCTGTAAGGCAGAGTAAATTGATATGTTGATCAATTATTAAGTCATGTACTAACAGAGACTTGGAGGAGAGAGACCTAATATTTAATAATCCAAATTTCACTGTTTTACTCTTTGGTTCAGATGTGGATACTTTATTGTTCTTTCTTTGTGATTTTTTTATATTTAAGTTGTTTGTTGCTGGTTTTTAGTTTGTTTTTTGTCTGTTTGGGAGCTAACACAGTCTCTATGGAGATGGGTTTTTGGGGGGGTAGCAGGAGGAGAGAAGCTGCAGAGAGGCGTGTAAGACTGCAACTCTGCTTCCTGGTCCCACCTCTGGATAGTCATATTTTGGGGGTTTAATAAATGTGTCCATATTTCTAGAAATGAGAGCTGCTCCATCCAAAGTGGGATGGATGCCGTCTCTCCTAACAAGACCAGGTTTCCTCCAGAAGGTTTGCCAATTATCTATGAAGCCCACATCGTTTTTTGGACACCACTCAGACAGCCAGCAATTTAAGGAGAACATGCGGCTAAACATGCCACTCCTGGTCTGATTGGGGAGGGGACCAGAGAAAACATTGTTTTGGCAAAGTTGCACACCGATTCAATATTGATTTTAATGACCCCCGATTGGCATAACAGGGTGTCATTACTGCCGATGTGAATTATGATTTTACTGAATTTACGTTTACCCTTAGCCAGCAGTTTTAAATTTCCCTCAATGTCGCCTGCTCTGACCCCTGGAAGACAATTGACTATGGTTGCCGGTGTCTCTAGCTTCACATGTCTGAGAACAGAATCGCCAATTACCAGAGTTTGACCCCCGGCGGGTGTGTCGCAAAGTGGGCAAAAACGGTTAGGTACATGAACAGGTTAGTCTTAAACAGAAGCCCCAGGTACACCACTATGCTTCCTCCTCACTGTCACCCAGCCACCCTCTTTCCCCAGCTGCTTGGGGTCTGCCGGGGAACAGCTAGCGGGGCCTACGCTATCTTCGGCTGCACCAGCTACAGGGGCCTGGCTAGCTACGGGTGAATGAAGAGTGCGAAGCCGAGTCTCCAATTCAGTAATCCTGGCCTCCAGAGCTCCAAATATACTACATTTGTTACAAGTATCATTACTGCTAAAGGAGGCCAAGGAGTAACTAAACATCTGACACAATGAGCAGGAAAGTGCAAAAGGGACAGGTGAAGAGGCCATGCTGCTAGCGAGTTGACTACGAGCTAAGCTAAGCTCGCGAAACAGTAAAAACACAGTGAGTGAATACTTTGGCTATAAGTTAGGTAGTGAGTACACAGACAGTGTGCTTCGGATGAAGCACGTTAAGATTATACTATGAAAAAAGAAGGTATCTAAAAGTTTTTAATTAAATTGCTAAGCAGATAAGCTACTCAAAAACACCACTGTGTTTAAGCAGGACCAGGAATTGATACTCTACCACAGAGAGAGCGAACACCAAGTGACAGCGCCACCAAAAGTCAGAAGTCAGGACTGATCAAAAAAGCTCCCATTCAATGATTTGTGAAAACTGCAATAATACTTATCTCTGTGATGCTGAATACTTTATTACTCTTATGAGATGCAGTTGTTTGCAAATGTGAAGTTGGCATGGCATGGACCATGTGGCAAAACAGGAGTTTCAGTTTTAATTTGCAGGTGTCGTGAGGTACCATGAGAAGGAGCGACTGCAGGAGATCATGCACAAGATGGAACCTGAGGCCAGGAGAGAGGCTTCAAGAGGATCAGTGAGGAGCAGAGATCACCTTCAGCACAGTTGAGAACCCACAGAGGGCGGTGCCACTTGATCTAGAGAAGCTAAAGCAGAGAGCTGTGCCACTGGGCTTCCAGAAGATCGTCGAGAGGAGACTTTGAACAGCAAACATCCAGAAGGAGTGAAAGAGATTCGACGTTGACGTTGAGGAAGGCAACTAGGGTGTAAGACTTGCTCTACCCTAATTCTTCAGCTGCGTCGGAACAGAAACTGAAGGATGAAAGGAGCATGCCAAGCTCTAATCGACGGCGCAGAGAGGAAGTTCAGCAATGGAATTGTGAACAGCACAGACGCCAGGTGCCTGGGGAATAACTGACAGCACTTTCCCATGAAGATCAACTAAAGTGTGTCACTTTAGTACATTAGCAAACATTAATGCTAACAGTTTTGAGCTTAGCATCATTATTCCTTTACTTACTGACTTACTATCATTTATTTGCATTCTGTGAGCTATCACCACCAGCGGAATGCTCCTCCCAATGTTTGCTCTTATCATTTCACGTACTTGCAACTGAGAATGCTTTCTTAGTGGGAGTTGGTGCTGGTGGTTGTACGACAAATCTTTAGGTCGTTCACTACCTACCTTCAATACCTATCCCTCCACATTAGTATCAGTGCTTTCTCTGCCTCTCCATCATATATCCTCTTTCTTAAATGTTAGCACACTGGATGTTACACTGACTTGGTACACCTCTGTGGTACAAATCTGTAGAAAGCTAAAGTGTGGTGGAGCCCTAATTTAATTTAAGATGATAGTCATGTGAAAATAACTTTCTTTTACAGTAAAACTAACTATACCCTTACTGCTTCTATAGGGATCATGAGAGTACATTTAGTAAAAGACTGAATATGTATGACGTGTTCGGAAGGGCTTCAAGAAGAATGTCTGCAAAAAGAATTTGGTAGCATGGCATAACAGTTGTCTAATGTTGTGGAGAATAGGGGAGAAGATTGGCTCAATCTGTCTGTCTCGATTTGTGTAAAACCAGGCAAGCAAGTCATGTTTGCCTGCTTCTTCAACATTCCCATCCTGGAAGTTTTTGATTGATCCAAATAACTGTCGGATACAAGGTTCAGTTTGCAGATAGGAATGAGAGGCACCTCGTCATGGCCTGTCAATCACAACACCACACACACACACACACACACATAGACTGAGCATTTACACACTCCACAGACTTGCTTTTTTCCTACGGGAGAATAACCACAAGAATATTTAGTTCCCCTACATTACCAATCACCCAAAGACACACTTCTTTGCACAGACATTCAAGCTCACAGTTATCTGCCCTGTTTTTCGCTCTCTCTCCTTGTCTCTTTCTTTTCTCATGTGGTAAATCTTTGAGGTTTTTGACAGGAACACAAGTAGTTTTTTCTTCTGCTTTTTCTAATTTCATCACCATCCTTCTGATCATCCTCTGAAAACATGACAGCACACAGTTTCCAGCTAACCAAATATCCATGGAAAAGCTAAGACTGTGCCTGAATAAACAAAAAGAGCACATCTGACAAGGATGTTAAATTCAATCCACTTAGCCAAAGGACTTAGCTCAACCATTTCAAAAATACTAGTATTATCAGGAAGCAGTAGAAGGAGAAACAAAGAAAGGAGGACTTCTGTGTTTTCAAGCCATTAGTAATTGATTATCTTGTGGATGCCTGATAAGGTCCTACCTTTAAGAAAGGATAAATATGATAATGTAATATTATTGATTATTTATGATGTATTATTTCTCTATTGTTTCTTCAGCTGTTTCTTCTTCTTCTTTTTCTTTGTATACTGTGCTTATATATATTTACTTTCAAAGTACAAATAAATTATTGTCTGACAGATGATGCTCTGCCAGACAGATAAATTGTATTATAGACAATTATTAAAAGTATTATGATATATTTACTGCTTCTGTCCTTGAGCAGTGGAGCTGAATCATGCTCTTAGAGAAGGTGCTGCTGCCTGCATTCAGACAGTGGTCAGAATTATTCATGATTGATAACAGTTTGGTCAGTTTGATGGAGTACTATAGAAATGGTCAGAAGGACCTGCACCCTGTGTTTGTGGATCTAGAGAAAGCAGATGATACGCTGCCAAGAAGAACTGTGTGTGTGTCTTAGGGAGTCAGGAGTGGAAGTAATGCAGGAATGAGGAGAGCAGGACAGTGGTGTGATGTGCAGTAAGAGTGACACATTAGTTCAAGGGAGGGTGGTATAATACCTAGCATCAGCTCTGAGCCTTTCTTGTTTGCAATGGTGATGGACAGGTTGACAAATGAAGTCAGGTGGAAGTCTCATGGACTATGATGTTCACAGAATTTCATTGGAAGTTACCAGAATGGACAGGATTAGACATGAGCATATCAAAAGGACAGCTCAGCTTGTGCATTTTGGAAACAAAATTAGAGATGCAAAGTTGAAATTGTTTGGAGATGTGCAGAGAAGGGATAGTGAATATACGGAGTAAAGATTGCTCCCAGGCAGTAGGACAAAAGGAAGATCCCAAAGAAATTTCATGGATGTGGTGAAAGAGGACATGCAGAGGCTTGGTGTGACAGAGGAGGATGCTAGGGATAGGGTGAGATAGAAGCAGATTATCTACTGTGGTGACCTCTAAAGGACCAGCTAAATAAGAAAAAGATAATGAGACAACAGTTTATTTAGTGAACTTGTCTCTATTACACTTTCAAAAATATCCAGTGTGTAGCAGAGCAAATATTTTACTGCAGATGTTGAAAGATTTCATCTTCCTCAGGAAACAGAGCATTTTCATTCTCTTCTTGTATCCGCTTTCTGAGTTAACATGTCTCTATAGGCTCCTCTTGTTAGTGTTTAAAATAAATTAAATTATATTTTGGATCGAATTTTGTGAGGACCTTGTGAAATGGAATCGAATCAGTTATAGAAATCAAAATTGATACCCAACTCTAGTCATGAGCCATTCCCTGACCTGAAGGTGCAGGGAACAAACTCTTTTGTCCACCATGAAAAATGCTAAAAACACACAGCAAGCTGGGGGGATACCAGGATACCCACCCAAAATATATATAGCTCGTACTGCTCAACCTCACACGCCAACTCAAGCTCTTTCCCCACCAGATAGGTGACGTTCTATGTCCCTATTGTAAGCCTTGGTAGCCAGGGATCGGTCCACCATGGTGTCTACCTTGGCTCCTGCCCGGCACACACTGCACCCGACCCCTATGGCACCCCCTGCGGATAGTGGGTCTACAGGAAGATGGTCTCATGTCCCTTTTTTGGGCTGTGCCTAACCACCAGGCACTTGCCCTACTTGCAACCTCCCCAGGCCTGGCTCCAGCATGCTTAGCCCCCACAACTCTATCCTGGGCAGGGTAAACTGTTCCCTTGATGTTGTACCCATAGGGGTCTTCTTAATCGCTCTTTGTCTGGTCTCTGACCCAGGACCAATTTGTTATGGGAGACCCTACCACGAGGCCAAAAGGACCCTGACAACATAACCCATGGGATCTCTGGGACACACCAAATAGGTAGCCAGAGGGGTCAAATTGATGAGTATCACTATGTGAATCATGATTCCTTTTATAACTGAGGAACAGATGTGAGGTGAGACTGCTGTTCAACAGTGCTCATCCACACCACCTCCCCAAAACCTGCAATAACTAGTGTAATTAAAAAGGAGAGGTGAGTCAACATGCAACATGAGCAAAGCCACGTGAATTGCCCTATGAA
Source organism: Diplotaxodon limnothrissa (assembly GCF_057381915.1). Taxonomy (NCBI): domain Eukaryota; kingdom Metazoa; phylum Chordata; class Actinopteri; order Cichliformes; family Cichlidae; genus Diplotaxodon; species Diplotaxodon limnothrissa. The sequence continues at coordinate 3,292,945 of NC_140601.1, read as the reverse complement.
GAAGACCAAGAAGTTCTCTTCTCCTTTTACTGAGCCAGCTAACCAACATTCTCAATAAGGACCTTCATTTCCTACAACCCACCCAGTGACAAAACCCTGGGGAACCAAAGTGCTCAAGGTCAGCCCCCACTGTCCCCACCGTAAAGGGTTATTTAGAGCATGCAGATTGGCCCCAAGTCTCGGGGTGTCACGGCTGCGCAGCCGGTGTTTAAGGAATGGAACCAAAAGCAGACATGGGGGAAAACAAACTAAGGTTAACAAAAAGCGAGCCATTTATTTGGCTGAAAAACATGAAAACAAAAACAAAGCAACGTGAACAGGGGGTGAGAACTAAAACTAAAACCTGAACTGGGAATAACCAGGAATGACATGAACATGATTTTGAGCAGGAGCATATGAGATGCTACAAGACACAAATGTAACCCACATACAATCAGTGTTGCCAACTCCTCAGTAAGCAAAATCGCTATTGGCTGTCCTAAAAGTCGCTAGAAGTCGCTAAATGACATCATCACCTAATTTGCATAATTGGTCATGCTAATATAATTGTAACCTATGCTGTTGGAGAGAGAAATAACATCGTGGAAGAGACATAAAGTCAGCAAAAAACATCCTAAATACATTTAGAATTTATTTAGAACTACAAATTTAATTTCTCTTAGCAATTATTGTTTTTTAATGTCACAATTCCAACCCTGCTCCTTTATCCGGGCTTCGAACGGCAAAAGTGGCCCGAAATAGGCACTCCGGTGGAGTTACTTTGTGTGTGAGTGTGTGTGTTTATAAGTAGTTTTAAACCTTGTGATCCACAAAACAGCATAACAGTAAAAGAAGAACTGACTGCGTTACAGTCAGTGCGGGAGCAGCGGCTTCGCTCATGCGCGATTCATTTGCAGTTTGGACGCACAGGTGTGAACGTCTCCTGCCCTGATTGCAGCTGGGGGAGGACTATGAGCGCTTTAGCACGGGTGAGGTGCTCACGGCAGCAACCGCTGCTTGTTGAGAGTAAGAGCAACACGCCCTTTCACGTCAAAAAGTCGTCATAAATAAGTCTCCAATAACACCAGAAAAAGTCGCCAGGTTTGTCGCTAGTCGCTTTTTAGAAAAAAAGTCGCTAAAGGGGTCTGAAAACTCGCTAAATATAGCGACAAAATCGCTAAGTTGGCAACACTGCATACAATGAGGGTACCACTTTAAGGACTGATATGAGGAGAGATGGACAGCCTGCCCAACCAATTAAAATGCACAGGTCCCAGTATGCTTTGACCAATGGGAGAGCAGCCTGCCGCTGTATGTCTCACCCACGTGCTCTGTGTTCGCTGCTATGTGTGGAGGTAGTCACGTGCTGGTAGGAGAAAAGAGAGACTGAAGCTTTTGAGCTGGAAAAAGTATAAAGTATATAGATATAAGTTGCAACCAACTGTGCTGCACATAAGTTCACTGGTTATCAGCTACCTTTCATGTTAAAAGTAGCCGCAGTGAGTAGACAGGCAAATGCTGCAGTTTTCTGGTGACTTTAGAAAGTACCGCGTGGAGCTAAACTGTTAGCCTTTGTTAGCTCTGGTTGCTATCAACTGCCTGAAAGTTCATCTCAATCTGCTTCCAGAAGTAAGGTAACACTTGAAGCGCAACTTATGTTTATTTTCCTTCACGTCTTATTACGGTTATTAAAGAGAAAAACAACACTTCCTGCTACGTTATTTAGAGCCCCTCATTTTCCGACCGAGAGACACCATGCCATTGTCTTCGGCCGTGATGCACTGAGATCGGTGAGCACATGTTGTATGTCTCAGTTAGTTCACGTCTGTTTCACACTGTTTCAAACTGAATTAATCTCAATTGTTTGATTAATAATTGTCGCTTATGCGACATATATGCATATGCACTGACTTTACTTGGTTTAATGCATAGTTTGTGTAAGAGAAATGTTTTATTTTTGCAAATTTGAGTATTTTTATTGCAAATTGATGTTGAATGTGATTTCAACAAAATCCCAAGTTGTGAATTATAGCTAGAACAACATAATTCATATTTGAATTGCTCTTCTGACCCTGTCTGTTGACAGGTCAGGTTTTTTTTGTATGCTGAATTGTTCCTGAGGTGGATTCCTCCGGTGAAATAGATGGCGAGCCTTCCCACCTGGACTTAGAGAGACTGAGAGTCGCTTCTTTTCCACTTGATGATCTGCTGCACCTTGCGGTGTGGTAGGACTGTATCACTTACACTTTCACGCACAGCTGGTTATACATAAGACCACTGACTGACATTCTCTCACCCCTATTTTCTTTCACACCCTGGGAATTTTTTGGACTTTACCACTTGGACATTTTTTATTTGGGACTTTAAATAATGAGCTGTTGTGTAGAACATTCTTCACATGTGAAAAGAGTGTGAGATTTTCATTTGAATGTACATTGGATTTGTGTAATCTGTTTCTATAAGAGTTAAGGAGTCAAGTTACTAGGGTGCACCCAAACATTGAAACCCGAACATTGAAAACCAAAAGTAACACTTGGCCAAGTCATTGCTTTAGTAGTTTATGTGTGTTACTTTTCTTTTAATTTTTGTAAGTTTCCTTTCTACCATTGTAAAGTGTCTTTAACCTGTGCTTGTCAACCTTATGGTTTATTTCACTAAAGTTGGCTGGTTCTTTTGAGTTACATTCTTGTCTCTGTGTCTCATTTAAACACTATGAGGTGCCGTAAGGGACATTATTACTGAAACGCTCTCACACACACTACTGAAATTTTAGCTCTCACACACACTACTGAAATTTTAGCTCTCACACACACTACTGAAACGCTCTCACACACACTACTGAAATTTTACCTCTCACACATACTACTGAAACGCTCTCAAACACTACTGAACTTTTACCTCTCACACACACTACTCGTGTTCTGAGACCTGATATTTTTTCATGTGATTCTGAGACCTGACATTTTTTCGTGTGTGACTGAGACCTGACATCTTTTTCATGTGATTCTGAGCCCTGACATTTTTTCGTGTGAGACTGAGACCTGACATTTTTTCATGTGATTCTGAGACCTGACATTTTTTCATGTGAGTCTGAGACCTGACATTTTTTCATGTGATTCTGAGATCTGACATTTTTTCATGTGAGTCTGAGACCTGACATTTTTTCATGTGATTCTGAGACCTGACATTTTTTCGTGTGAGACTGAGACCTGACATTTTTTCGTGTGATTCTGAGACCTGACATTTTTTCGTGTGAGTCTGAGACCTGACAACTTTTTTCCTGAGATCTGACGATGTCCTAAAATGTACACCGTACCTGTGGCTTGTCACATGTTCTATAATGTTGTGTTGTGGACATTTATGTGCTCTCTGTGCAGAGGAGTTTTTTTGTTTCCTGTCCCCATGCTGTCCTCCCATAGGAGCCCAGCATGAGTAGAGGTCTCGTTTTCCTCTTCTACATTCCCATTGTTGTGTACTTTTTACTTTTTCAGTGTTTTTCTGTAACGCTGCCGTTCTCCGACCTGTATTCCCATGTGATGTCTATGTTGTGTGTGTAAGTCGGGGGGGGGGGTTCTGGGTTTCTATTCCACTGCGGGGCAACCTGCATGTGGCCAATAAAGCCTTGATTCATTCATTCATTCATTCATTCATTCATTCAATGCTGGGCCAAAGTTCAGCACGTGGTTAAAGCAGCCGGTCGTAGAGCTGAAGCAGGCGGTATCAACACATAAATCTACTCTACCCGGCTGAAATCACAAGACCATCTCTGACCGAAAAGCTGTAGATTTTTCTTGTTTGCACAAATTAATTCAGATTCACACTAATTCTGTTCACAGCTCCAACAAAATAAGGAAGAGGAGAGGGAGAGATACAATTAGATTGAATTACAATTGGATGGAAGTTGAGGATGAGAAGGAAGCTTAGGATGAGGAGGAAGAGAAGCAGCAGGACAGGAGAGATATTAAGCCCCTTATGTCAAACAGAGTGATTTGTGAACTTATTCATGAGCTCAGGAAGTAAAGGAAGTAATAAAGGAAGAAATGTGGAGGTAAGCATCAACGACACAGAGCTCTCAGTTCTCACTCCTTCTTTATTCGTCTCCAACATCAACCGCGCATATCGCGCCACAAAACACAGGAACACACTTCCTATACACTGGGTGTGAGTGGAGCCCTCTAGTGGTCCACCACACATGCCCCCCCCCCCCCCCCCAAACACCCAGCAGAACTAGTCCAGGACCCGGGGCTTAAGCAAACGGCCGGAACAGCTGAACTGGGGGGGTGGGGAACTGACAGAGGGCAACCCAGCCCGGGAGTGAGGCTGGCACTGGCGGTCAGAAAAAGCTGCAGACGACTCGGATTCCGTTGATTTTGGGTCGCTCCTGGGGGAAAAAACAGAATCCATCAGCCCGGTGGCAGGTGGGCGGCCGCGGCGAGGGGCCTGGGCCGGGACCACCTGATCCTCTTGCATAACATGTGCAGGCTTAGGTCTGTCAACAGAGACAACCTCCTGCCGACCGCCAAAGTCCAAAATGAAATGTTTGTTGCCTGGTTTAAGAACCCTGTATGGCCTGTCATATGGTGGACGCAGCGGAGTCCTATGGGCATTGTGCGTGACGAAAACGAAACGAGCAGAGTCCAACGAACTCGGAACAAATGTGTCAGGCAGGCAGTGGTGCACAGGACCAGGAACAGGAAATGAGTCTCTTGGGGGGCGAAAAGGCAACAAAGAGGTATCGAAACATGGGGGAGGGCTCTCAGGTACGAATTCCCTGGGGACCCGGAGAGGCTGGCCGAGGACCAGTTCAGCCGGGGAAACCCCGAGGTCTTCTTTAACCGTGCTACGCAATCCCAGCAAAAACCACGGAAGACGGTCGACCCAGTCGCCACTTGTTAAGGAAGCCTGGAGCGCGGCCTTAAGTGACCGGTGAAACCGTTCGCACATCCCGTTAGCTTGCGGGTATGCTGTGGTGCGGTGGACCTTGACTCCCAGGCCGTCAGCCATAGCAGACCAAAGCTCAGAAACAAACTGGGGGCCCCTGTCCGAGGTAATGTCAGCAAGGGGGCTGAAACGTGAAACGTTGACAAAAATGCCCTGGCCACCGTCACCGCTGTCGTGGAGGGGTACTGCCTCCGGCCACCTGGTCGTGCGGTCCACCACAGTCAAAAGGTGCTTGAAACCCTGTGACTGTGGCAAGGGACCAACCAGGTCCACATGAACGTGATCGAAAACGCCTACCCGACACGGAAAGGTTCGAGGGGTGCCTGTGTGTGCCGGTGGATTTTCGAGCGTTGGCATGGGATACAAACTGCCGCCCATTCTTTCACCGTCTTCCGAAGGCCCGGCCAAACAAACCTGGCACTGACCAGCTTGACCGAGGCCCGGACGCTAGGATGAGAGAGGGCATGCACCGAGTCAAAAACACAACGACGCCACGAAAGGGGAACCACTGGGTGGGGGCGGCCAGTGGAAACGTCGCAAAGAAGGTGCGGACCGCCGTCCCACACCGGGGTGTCCTCCAGCACGAGGCCTGTTTTTGTTGACTGAAGGGCAAGGATGTTGCTCAGCGGCCATGGCAGCATAGTCGACGCCGACATACACCGGAGAAACCAACACACGTGAGAGACAGTCAGCGACGTGACTGGACTTACCAGCCACATGCTGAATGTCTGTGGTAAACTCTGAAATGGCCGCCAACTGGTGCTGCTGGTGTGCGCTCCATGGGTCAGAGACCTTGGACATCGCAAACGTCAAAGGTTTGTGGTCAGCGTACGCAGTAAAGTTGCGACCCTCGAGGAAAAAACTAAAATGTCGTTTCGCGAGGTGCAGGGCCAGCAACTCCCTGTCAAAAACACTGTACTTGCGTTCAGCATCCCGGAGCGTACGACTGAAAAAGGCGAGCGGTTGCCAGAGACCTGAAACCCGCTGTTCCAACATCCCACCCACTGCCACATCGGACACGTTGGTGGTCAACGCGATCTCCGCCGATGGAAGCAGGTGGGCCAGCAGGGCGGCGTGGGCCAGCAGGGCGGCGTCAGCCAGCGCAGACTTGGCTGCTGAAAACGCATGGATGCGTTCCGGCAGCCAGTCAACCGGATCTTTGGCAGTTTTACCTTTTAAGGCAGCATAGAGTGGCTGTAGCAGGTGGGCAGCTCTGGGGAGAAAGCGGTTGTAAAAATTTATCATCCCCAAGAACTCCTGCAACGCTTTAACCGATGTGGGACGCGGAAAAGCCGAAACAGCCTGGACTCTTTCGAGCAACGGAACCACACCTTCAGCGGAAATGCGGTGCCCGAGGAAATCCAGAACAGGCAACCCAAACTGGCACTTGGAAGGGTTGATGAGCAGGCCGTGTGCTGCCAAACGCTGGAAAACCTGGCGCAGATGGGACTCGTTCTGGCTCGCTGAGCAGCTGGCCACCAATATATCGTCCAGATAAACAAAAACGAACGGCAGCCCACGCAAAACGGAGTCCATCAGCCCCTGAAAGGTCTGGGCGGCACCTTTCAGGCCAAATGGCATGCGCAAAAACTCGAACAAGCCGAAGGGGGAAATGACAGTGGTTTTAGGAACGTTTTCGGCGCACACGGGAACCTGGTGATACACCCGCACCAAGTCAATTTTAGAAAAAAATTGACGTTCCGGCGAGATTGGCAGAAAAATCCTGAATGTGGGGGATGGGGTAACGGTCATTCTCCGTGGCATTATTTAAACGGCGGAAGTCTCCGCATGGCCGCCACCGACCGTCCGATTTGGGCACCATGTGAAGCGGAGAGGCCCATGCACTGTTCGAATGCTGTACAATGCCAAGGCGCTCCATGGCTGCAAAGTCTTCCCGAGCGACAGACAGTTTCGCCGGCGAGTCCGTAGCCAGGGCGTGAACGTCGAAAGTGCGGCTAGCCAGGAGAATGCGATCCGCTTCTTCAGCCAGGGAGCGATAATCCTTCGCAGGCAGAAGCGGGGAGTTTGCGAGGACAGCTCTCACGGCGGCCGGTAGTTGGCGGAAGAAGAGGTGGGCGAAGAGGAAACCACCGTCATCCGGCCCGAGCAACGATAGCATGTTCTCCATGAGCTCGAGCGCGGTACCGCCACCCAAGCCTGACAGGTTGAGGAGCTTTTCGGCTCGTTCAGCGTCGGAGAGGGCATAGCGCAGAAGAAGCAGCTCTTTGAGGGCGGCGTATTTCCCTTGGGCGGGTGGGTCCTGGAGGAGCACCATCACGCGACGGGTGGCCAGCGGGTCGAGCAAGGCCACCACATGGTGATACTTCGTGTCGTCAGCCGAGATGCCACGAAGGGCGAACTGAGCCTCCACGTGTACAAACCATGACGGGGGGTCATGGAGCCAAAAGTCCAGCAGTTTCAGCGCCACAGCGAACGTAGCTGCAACAGAAGGCGGAGGTCCGGCGGCCGCTGATGCATCCATAGCGGAATCTGCGTTATCTGCGGCCCGTTGCATGCTCGAGTCAGGGGTCACCAATGTGGAGGTAAGCATCAACGACACAGAGCTCTCAGTTCTCACTCCTTCTTTATTTGTCTCCAACATCAACTGCGCATATCGCGCCACAAAACACAGGAACACACTTCCTATACACTAGGTGTGAGTGGAGCCCTCTAGTGGTCCACCACAGTAACAAAAATATGATATTCATCAAAAAATATGATAGTCATCCAAAATATCCTAGTTCATAGCTCATTGCTCCCCCCCCCCAAAAAAAAGAACTAATTGATTATTTAGAAAGTTTTTTATATATCAAATAGCATTATTTTATTTTTAAGCCATTAAAAAAGCTTTTACTTTTTATGCTTAAAAAACGCCATCCGGTGGTGGGTCAGCGTGTGAGTGCGCACGGGCGCGCGCCCGCGTGTCTGTGCCCGCTCAGGGCACGCGCCTGTGTCTCGGAGGTCCGTGCTTGTGTGTGTGAAAATGTGTTAAACCATAGTAAAAGTGCTTAGTTAAACTTGTGCTTTTGTAACGTTCAGTATGGTGAGACATACAGGTTGCATGCCTCGGGGCAAAATTTTATTTCAATTTACATGCATTTGTTTAATACGAACAAGGAGATTTAGAATCAAAGTCCGAGTCACAAAAGACTCTCACGATCCCACCGCGGCTCCCAGCAAAAAACTTCTGAAAAACCCTCCGTCTTTTCTCCAAAAACGCACAACAAAAAAACCCTTAGAATAACTTGGGGAATATACCCAAAACCTTATATTCGAAAACAGGGGAAAAACTCCTGAAAAAACCCTTAGTGTAACACTAAGTTATTTAAGGACTAGTTTATTTCAATGGATGAGTTTACTGACTGACGCGCAGAAGAAATAGTCCTTTATAGAGCCTAGATGGTGTGAATGATGAGAAAATATATTGAATAAATAGGGGACAGGGGAAATGGAACAAAATAATTAATACCACTCACCACATAAATGCCCACAATTAAATAATAAATCAATGCTATGATTTTTCTGTGCAAGAGTCCTTTTGCTAAGAGTCCTTTTTGGTCCTTTTCTTTTTAAAGTTCACTTTCAAGGTATTCCTCCTTAGGGTCCAGCTTCATGCAATGGGGAAATATGTCCGTAATCCAAAGACGGCTAAGTGGGGGAAAAGAGGGGAAAACAAAGAATGGTCCTACCGGCTCGCCACTTCACTATGAAGAAGATCAATTGAAAGGGGGGAAAAAAACCTGACCTGTAGGTCAGAAAAATGTCCATTAGAACATCAAGTTCGATTCAGTTTACCGGTAAATAAATAAGTAAATAAAGGTGTTCAAAAACAGTGGTTTTTGAACTGGAGTTCTGCTCGTGGTGGGAACGCCGCCGCACAAAGTCATTTTTTAATCGCGAAAACGATCGGCTGGTTACTGACAATCAAAGGTTGAAAGATATTAAGGACACTTACCGCTGAGGTGAAATGAGTTTATAGATGAATTGAGGGGAGAAAACGCTTTGTTTTCCAACACCGTTCTAAATGCCATAAGCTCACAGCCACAGCAGGAGTCGAACCCGGAAGTATCCCTCCACAGCCGGTTTTCAGAGTTGCCGCGACGTCGAAGGAGCCAATCAGAAGAGGGACCTCAAATCAGCTGACGTGGGTCATGTGACAGGGAGTAGTTGATATGGGTTACAGTTTCCCCCCTCGATCTCATGTACGTCCCTGTACATGGTGGTTGGTTCCGGATGACAGGTTGTTCAGTGGCAGTAAGTAGATGGTCCTCTTCATCCTCCAGTGCTTGAGTAAAGGCAGTGGTTAAGCCATGGACTAGTGCCTGAATACTCTTCAAGATGGGCTGACCAAGCTTAGAGTATTGTAACCGGTCTGGTGGTTTCCTGGTCCGAGTTGATGTTCTCAGAGGTTCTAGTTCAGAGCTGGAGGTGTCAGAGTTAGATGGTAGATCAGCAGCAGAGGACAGACTGTCCTCTGATTCCACAGTATCAGGAGCTTCCTCCTTGACAGGGGTTTCTGAGTCAGGGGTTTCGCTCTCTGCTGGCTCAAGAGGAGGCAAAGGGAGCGTAGCAGGTTCACAGACTGGCGTATCAGATGGTAAAGGTTCAGTGGCTGGAACGGCGGATGACGGTTCTGGCAGATTGTGGACAGTGGTGAATTGCAGAGCCAATCAGAAGAGGGACCTCAAATCAGCTGACGTGGGTCATGTGACAGGGAGTAGTTGATATGGGTTACATTAATTTTTTTTCTTCAAACCAGCCCTCTACTAGCTCCGTCTCAAATTCAGCAAAGCCTAAGTTCTCCTTTCACTCTCACTCGAACCGGACCGCAGCCAACACACAATTTTTCCTTCTTGTTCGTTCCCCGGCTCAGCTCCCGAAAAATGGCTTACCCAGGTTGAAAATTTGCGCCGGAGGCCAACTCCGCCTAACTTCGCCCCGCTGCCAATCACATAACAAGTGGGCGGCTCCCCTCGCACCCCGGTTAGCCAATCGGATACAGGTCCGATTTACCTTCTCAGCGATAGGTTTATTCTCTTGCTGGCATTCAGGATAAATAATCTAACATTTCAGCTTAAATTTAACTGTTTTTTTTCTCTCAGAAAAAACAAGCACTTTTTTTCTTTTTTTCACAAACAACATGGCCGCCAGACCTACCAACCTCACTGTGGTCTCTCAGACCCCAGTAATTAGCTACAGAGCCTCCGCCACGCTGGCAGAACTCAGACGATTGCATCTTTGCAGAGTGCGGTCAACATCGGCTACCCCCTTGGAGGAAAGATTCCGTCTCAGCACTGGAGGGTTTTGGGGTTATGCTTTCAGCCTCCCAGAGAGCGAAATCTATTTCTACCAGCTAAAAGCAGGTGAAAGTTTTGGTCCGCTCACACGGCGGATCGCTTTTACTTGCTCTGACTGGGCTGTTTTGACCCTCATCACAATGCCTGAAATCCAGAAGAGCCTGCGGGAAACGAGCTCGCAACCGTGAACTAGGGACCAGCAGACGCAGACACATCCGGTTTTCAAAGAGGCCCACGCGTTTCCACCAATAATTCTGCACTCCCTGTATAGATATTTCACTGCTGCAAATACACGTAGATATAATCGTTCCATAAAAATGGCCCCGAATCAAGTAAATTCAGACAACGCAGCATTAGTATTTCAAAACCTATATGGCACTTCTTCTCGTTGTAGAAAAAAGCCCATGAAATTTAAAAAGGGAGATCACGTTAGAGGTGTGTTTGATAAGCGGTATGAGCAAACATTCACAAACGAGGCATTTACTATTGACCAATGCATACCTAGAGACCCTCCTGTTTATAAAATCAAAGATTACGATGGGGAAGAAACTATCGGTAGTTTTTACGAGCATGAGCTGCAGAAAATCGCTCTTGTCAAGGATAAGCTCTATCACATAGACAAAATTCTCTCAAAACGTAAACAGAGGGGACAGGTTTATTTCCTGGTCAAATGGAGGAACTGGCCTGAAAAGTTTAATAGCTGGGTAAAGCCAGTGAGCTTAAAAACATTGCATAACAAACGCCGGACCTCACACGCACCTTGGTAACCTTGGTAACGGGTCAGCATGACTGTCAGGTCGCAGGGGTTTTACATCACGCTTCCATCAAACGCAAGTTTGAATGTATTTAAAAATAACACCAGTAGCTGCTTCCGTGTGGATCTCGCCCAGCATCTCAGTCTCGATGGGGCGTGGGAGGTGACTCTCACTGAAATTTCATATCCCTATAAATGGCTTAATCTCCCGAATGATAAGGCTTATTTTGAATGGAGGAAAAAGGGTGATGCTGAGCAGAGGCCTGATGACGTGGTTAAAACGAAAATACGCGCTGGCTTTTATGAGGACGCTAACACGTTGAGAGCAGAGATTGAAGCCTGCCTCAGGCGTATCGACTTGGATATTTATCTAAAATATCACCCAATTGTTAAAAAGTTTGAATTCACAGCTGGGGGAATTTATCAACTCAGGTTTTTTCCGCCTCTTGCATATATGCTTGGTGTACCAGCAGGTGTCTGGCAGCGATTCGAGCGCAAATTAGCCCCATATCCTGCAGATATAAAGGCGGGGTGTTATCATCTATTCTGTTATTCGGATATAGCTGCCTTACAGCTCGTGGGTGATAGCTATTCGCCCCTGCTGCGTACTGTCAAAATAGAGGGTAATTACGGAGATATTATCACACAGAGCTGTAACAAACCAGACTATATTTCTGTGGCTCGCAAACACATAGAAAATATCCATATTGAAATCAAAACCGATTAGAAGGAGCCTGTAAACTTTACCTACGGTAAAACAATAGTCAAGCTACATTTCTGGCTTGTCAAGGATCTGGCATAACTCATAACAAAATGGATAATAATAGATTTATACGGTATTACGAAACCCAGGCTGATTTTTAGGTGCGCCTGTAATTTACGGACAAGGAATAGCATCTATTTTCTCAAAATTGTTTAGATTTGTAACCCTGTTCATAAAGCGGGGTGTGAGCATCGCAAAACCTCACTTGAAAGCGGCTGTCAAAGGCTTTGCTTCAGATGTTGTCACCTCCTCACTCTCAAATTTGACTCGTTCGAACACACCAGAACAGCAAGAGGGCTCGGGGCTGAGCATAATTTCACGTAGACCCTTAAAATGGCCTCCGGGTCGGAGGCTGACAGAGTTTAAAAAGCAGAGGAAAGCGGTCAAAAAGAGACAGAGTGGGAAAACCGTCAGACGGACAGGACACAAGTCTAAAGCTGATATATTCTAAAAAACAACAACTATGAAACAAACAGCAATGTCTTTACTTCACGAGAGATCAAGCGAATGCACCTTAAGCGAATTGGATCTGTTTACAGCACCGCTCACGCAGTTTTCGATCGAGGACAAATGTTATTCAGAAATTTTACCAGTAACAGCGCTCACAGATCGGGGACCTCTGGAATTTTATGTGCCTGGAAATGGGTTGCATTACCTGGATTTAAATGACACACTGCTGAGTTTAAGGTTGAAAATAACAAACCCAGATGGTAGCGACATTGAAGCGGACGCTAATGTTGGAATTATAAATTACCCTTTAAACACCATTTTCTCGCAATGTGACGTCACATTGGGCGACAGACTGATTTCACAAGCCAGCTCAACTCACCCCTATAGGGCTATAATAGAGACATATTTAAATTACTCAGAAGAAAGTCTGAAAACTCAATTTAGTGCAGGTCTGTTTTACAAAGATACTGCTGGCTCGCACGATTCCTACAGTGGGGCAAAAAAGTATTTAGTCAGCCACCGATTGTGCAAGTTCCCCCACTTAAAATGATGACAGAGGTCAGTAATTTGCACCAGAGGTACACTTCAACTGTGAGAGACAGAATGTGAAGAAAAAATCCATGAATTCACATGTCTCTCCACTGCTGGGCTGCTTCCTGTTTGGCCTACCGCTGGGCGTAATTAGCCTGATGTGCTATGGCATCTGCACAGCTGAGTCTGATGACGGTTCGGATGACATAGATGCGCCGAAGAGAGAGGGCCTGACTGACGAGGAGGAGGAAGAGGAGGAGGAGGAGGAGAGGCAACATGCTGCGGCGCTGGAGGGCCCAGAAGAAGAGGATGAGGACGTTGGAGAGAAGGATCCTGAAGAGAAGAAAACCGATTAACACAGGGGCACCTGCTGGATAGAGGATCATAGGCCTAGTCAAATGCAGTGACATGAAACTCAAAGACATATCAATGTGTTACTGTTGTGCTTTGTTTTTCATCTCACTTCCCCTCAGAGCCCCTCTAGCACAGACTATTCTTCCATCTTTGAGTTCTTTGTCTGCGTGTAAGGTCGGCTGCTTGGCGAAGCCACTGAATTATGTTGAAAGCAAACAGCCTCTTTAATGATGGAGTGTAAACACTGTTCACATGAAGAAGGGATGGCTGCGAACCAAACATACCATCTTATTTATTATGATTCCAACCAACCAACCAGTGGTTAATTCCATGTGACGTGTGACACCCTGATTTCATAGGTCAGTGTCTTGAAACCACTTTTTTTTTGTCGCATACCGAACTATTTTTCATTTTAATTCTCATTTTCTATATTATCCTACAGTAGTAGAAACTGATTGATGTTGCCTTTAAATTTGCCCTCAATCCATTGTGTAGGCTTGTGTATTGTTATTGACGCGTGTAGAATGAAAAAGAAGTGCCCAACAAGGAAAATCTGCCATCGTTGAAATGTGCAGTTTTTGTTTTTAATTCTGTGTTATTGCCTAAAAATATTTCTTCTTATAAAGGGTTACAAAGTGCCCAGACAGTTCTGCACTTCACCGCATTTCTCTGTCAGCCATCTGCTGTCATTAAGAAAGACTGGGGACAATAATCGGGATCACTCGCTGTGATACCGACACACGGCAGATGGACATTTTTAACCCATTTCCTTCCAACATGACCAACTGGGTAAAAACAAATAAAAAATATCCTTATATAGACAGGTTGTACCTGTCTAGCAAAAGCCATAACATGCACCAGTAGCTCCTGTGGATCATAACAGTCGACTCACCCGCTGGTACCTGTCACTGCAGCCTTTCAGATTCACCATCCGTCATAGACCAGGCAAGCTCAATGTGGTGGCAGATTATCTTTCCAGGTTGCCGCACATCGGCCACCTCCGGGTGGAAGGGGATGATGTGATGGAGTTACATCGCCCAGCCGCAGACAGCTGATCGGGGCGCATATACGCACCGCCACCATTAGTTCTAACAGACACCAATAAACAAAAAGGGGTGAAGGGGGGGGGGGGGATTTGGAGCAGCATAGAGGGTGGCCAACTTATTTCCCCTTACCTTGTTAATAAAGTCGGTCGAGGAGACGCGCTGTGATCTCCAATGATGCGGGATGATGCAAGCCGATGGTATGGTGTTCCGGGGTTTAAATAATGGGTTCACGTGGGCTTGGACGGTCACGTGAACTGCATCCTTTGTTTGGATTGTTTTAATGTTTTGTGAAACATTGTAGGCTGATTGGAAGTTGCCTAAGAGTCTGTATATACATGTGTGTTGTGAGACTACAGTGGGAAAGAAGCTGAGGGGGGACAGTGAGGATTAAAGTAATAATAAAGAAATGATTGTTGACACTGACCCAAGTCAATTCTATTTGCTGTAAATAATTTTCTGTGCACTGGGGAGGCCGGCTAAATAAATTATCCACACTAAAAGACCTTACCGACTACGCCTGTGTTTGTTGTCCGGGAGAGGGTTAAAAGAGGACCCCGCGACAGTAGGATTTGTAAAGGATTTATTCGTAAATTAGGGTGGAAAATAAGTATTTGGTCACCTCAAACAAGGAAAATCTCTGGCTCTCACAGACCTGTAACGTCTTCTGTAAGAAGCTTTTCTGTCCCCCACTCGTTACCTGTATGAATGGCACCTGTTTGAACTCATCATCTGTATAAAAGACACCTGTCCACAGCCTCAAACAGTCAGACTCCAAACTCCGCCATGGCCAAGACCAAAGAGCTTTCGAAGGACACCAGGAAAAGTATTGTAGACCTGCACCAGACTGGGAAGAGTGAATCTACAATAGGCAAGCAGCTTGGTGTGAAAAAATCAACTGTGGGAGCAATCATCAGAAAATGGAAGACATACAAGACCACTGATAATCTCCCTCGATCTGGGGCTCCACGCAAGATCTCATCCCGTGGGGTCAAAATGATCATGAGAACGGTGAGCAAAGATCCCAGAACCACACGGGGGGACCTGGTGAATGACCTGCAGAGAGCTGGGACCAGAGTAACAAAGGTCACCATCAGTAACACACTACAACGGCAGGGAATCAAATCCCGCAGTGCCAGACGTGTTCCGCTGCTGAAGCCAGTGCATGTCCAGGCCCGTCTGAAGTTTGCCAGAGAGCACATGGATGATACAGCAGAGGATTGGGAATGTCATGTGGTCAGATGAAACCAAAGTAGAACTTTTTGGTATAAACTCAACTCGTCGTGTTTGGAGGAAGAAGAATACTGAGTTGCATCCCAAGAACACCATACCTACTGTGAAGCATGGGGGTGGAAACATCATGCTATGGGGCTGTTTTTCTGCCAAGGGGACAGGACGACTGATCTGTGTTAAGGACAGAATGAATGGGGCCATGTATCGTGAGATTTTGAGCCAAAACCTCCTTCCATCAGTGAGAACTTTGAAGATGAAACGAGGCTGGGTCTTCCAACATGACAATGATCCAAAACACACCGCCCGGGCAACAAAGGAGTGGCTCCGTAAGAAGCATTTGAAAGTCCTGGAGTGGCCTAGACAGTCTCCAGACCTCAACCCCATAGAAAATCTGTGGCGGGAGTTGAAAGTCCGTGTTGCTCGGCGACAGCCCCAAAACATCACTGCTCTCGAGAAGATCTGCATGGAGGAATGGGCCAAAATACCAGCTACTGTGTGTGCAAACCTGGTAAAGACCTATAGTAAACGTTTGACCTCTGTTATTGCCAACAAAGGTTATGTTACAAAGTATTGAGTTGTATTTTTGTTATTGACCAAATACTTATTTTCCACCCTGATTTACGAATAAATTCTTTACAAATCCTACCATGTGAATTCATGGATTTTTTTTTTCACATTCTGTCTCTCACAGTTGAAGTGTACCTCTGGTGCAAATTACTGACCTCTGTCATCATTTTAGGTGGGGGAACTTGCACAATCGGTGGCTGACTAAATACTTTTTTGCCCCACTGTAATCCAGTTTTTCACTCAGAGGTCTTGTTCTGAGTATTCATGGCAGCCGTGCGTTCTCCAAGATCTTCTCCGTGCTGCACTCAATGAGCCCATTTTGAGAAACTCACGCCTCATCCCATCATTTCAATCCCAGCGGACAGCCTTGTGGGGGTTTGAACAGCCGGTTCCGCTTCCTTAATTCTTCGATAAGCCAGGGCCAAGCCAGCTCCAATCAGCAAGAACCCTGTTATCATGGTTCCGAATAGGTAGATATCTTCAGCACTCAGGCTCACCCGAGCCCAGACTTCTCGTTGAGAAGGGGTGTCAATTGCATTCAGAGACCATTTGTTCAAATCCATAATTCCTCTTTTAGGTTTTAGAGAACAGACTGTGAGAGAGTGTTCCAGGGAAAAGTAAGTAAAAACACAAGACAAGACAAGGACATAAGAAGCTAAGCAGGGAAGATAAGGGCAGGAGAGGAGAAAAGTGCGACCGCCTTCGCTGAGAGCCAAAAGAGAATCACCGATAATAGAGTTGAGCACGCTTATTTCAGAGTCGAAAAAAGAATTAACGAGTATTTAAAGACATGGAAAAACAGTAAAAAATAAAAGCATTAAAATGAACAAAGAGTAAGAAATGAGGTACCTGACGAGGCCATGATTTGCTGCTACAGTATAGTATACTAAAGCACTTTTAACTCCGAGTGTTAAACTCGAGCTTATATATATTTTAAAAAGTGTATTCGAAGTGTGACAAAAACCCTATTTACATGGTTTTTTAAGATGAAAGGCTTGAGAGAATGGTTAAAAAGGAAAGTGCAAAATGTAGTTAGAAAGGAAGATTAACACTTACCGATTGATATGCACATGAGGCAAGAGGCGCCAGTTGCTGTTGAAACCGGCCGGTCCTTATGCGAGCTCACAAGCAGCCTAAGCGGCGCCAGTTGTTGATGTGGCTGAAGTCAGACGTCTTGTGGGAGCGCCGTGCCAGTCTTAACCTCAGCGGGAGATCATAAAAATCGGACCTGTATCTGATTGGCTAGCCGGGGTGCGAGGGGAGCCGCCCACTTGTTATGTGATTGGCAGCGGGGCGAATAAGTTATTGGGGCCACAAATCACTCTGTTTGAAATAAGGGGCCTAATACCCCTCCTCAGGACAATCTTTAGGAATCTCTATGATGTCACTGAGATTTGTTTAATTAATATTGTCCTCTCACAAAAAAAGATGACCATGTTTTAGTTCACCTACTTCTTGTATTAAATAGCGATTTGCAAAATGTTGTGCAAGATCACAGAGCAGGCACGTATAGTGCATTTGCAGGTAAATGAACATAAAATCTCTTAGACTAAAATCTGTATTATACTTTTAGTCTTAAGACCATATGTTGTACATTTATCACCCTTATGATAAAACCCATGCCAGCCATTGCTTTATGGACTTTGTATTTTTAAGCCTCAACATTTGCTTTATTGCTATTGCTATGTTGGTAGGATGAGGGATCAGAATCTGGAGTTGCGCACACTATTGTTTCGTTTAGTGTGTATCCATAAGATTCGTACAATAGAGCCAAGTTGTGCCTTGACAACAGGAAAGTCGTCTGCATAGAGGAGAACTTTAATAGCAGGCTTCTACAAAGTGAGGCTTTGTGCTCACATTTGCTGCAAATACTCTTTTTTTTTGTGATTAATATTTTATTGTACTTTTAGAACACTACAGTCCACTGCGGAGACAGATTACATCACATAAAAAAACATCAGCATAGCAGCAGAACAGTAGAGAATACCAAACCAAAATGAGGGGGGGGGGGGGGCAAAAAAAGCAAGAGATAAACAAAAGCATGGAAAAAAACCAACCACAACAATAACAACAACAAACAAAAAAAACAAACAAAAAAAACAAACAAAAAAAAACACACGAAAGAAACAAAAACAGCCAGCCTTTGACTATGTGGGTCTTACTGCATGCCACACTCTGACATCCCTGAGAGTGCTTCATCAGAATTCCAATGACTATCCCACTCTAAGGTCTAGTCTGTTCGTTTTATTCTGGACAGATATGGATCCCACTTCAGATGGAAACTCTCCACTTTATTCAGGAGCCTGTATGAGAGTTGTTCTAGTGCAGCAAGTCTCCCTAGTTGAATATGCCATACAGAGACAGGTGGGGTGGAAGGGGCCTTCCACTGGGAAATAATGAGTTTACGCCCCAGCATCAATGCAGTCTGTACCCACTCAGCAGCCTTAGGTGGAGCATAGTTAAGGAGTGATGGGTCTCCCAAAACAAATAGTCTTGGTGAAAAAGGAATATCCCATCGTATGGTTGATTTGATAAAGTCATGTATCTCAGTCCAAAAGATTTGGGTTTTAGGACAGCTCCAAATCATATGGGTCAATGTGCCTACCCCAGTCTGACATCTCCAGCATTCAGGGGACCGAATGAGGTTCGCCCTATACAGTCTGTGTGGCGACCAGTAAATTCGGTGTAGTAATTTGAATTGGATTAGTCTCGTTCTAAGTTCCCTGGACACCTTTTTACTATTCTGCAAAATTGCAGTCCATTCCTGATCTGTAAAAGCCACACCAAGGTCAGATTCCCAAGCTAACCGGAGGGCGGGTAGTCCTTTACTCGTGCCCGTAACAAGCATTGAGTAATATTTAGAGACTTCATGACCCCCCCCCCAAAGATTTTTTTGATGTAGCTGAGATATTCAATATTTGGAGGTGGTGTGAAGGAGGATCCAAAGGTTTTGAGCAAAAAGTGCCGGAGCTGCAAGTACCTCCAAAACTGACTTTGTGGCAACTGAAACTGTGCTTTAAGGTCGTTGAAGGACTTGAGAATCCTCCCCTGATACAGGTCTCCGAGAACAAGTATCCCTCTCTGGACCCACAGTCTCCAGAAAAACGGCGACTTATTAATGCAGAGTTTGGGATTGAGCCATATGGAAGCCTCAGTATGAAGGTGGGAGTCAAAATTTAGTAGCAAGGCCACCTTCTTCCAGACCGTCTGCAGGAAAGAAAGAATGGGGTGGGTTTGTATATCTGGTGGGAGCTTGGTGGTTAAAGTGTGCATCGGAGGGAGTGGTGAGCACAAAGTACTCTCCAGACTAAGCCATGGGGGGGCTCGTTCTGGAGGGAGAGCCCAGTGAACCATGTGTCTCAGACTGAAAGCATAATGGTAAAATAGTAGATTTGGGACCCCCAGGCCACCCGACTCCACTGGTTGCTGTAGCTTTTTAAGCTTTATTCTAGGGCGTCTGTTATTCCATATGAATTGGTTGCATAATCTGTCAAATTGATGGAAATATTTTAATGGGATTTTTAGCGGGAGTGTTTGTAGTAGGTAATTAAATTTTGGAGCACAATTCATTTTGATGATGTTAACTTTACCCCAAAGGGTGAGGAACAAAGGGGACCATCTAATTATGTCGGTTCTGAACTTGTCCAATAGAGGTTCAAAATTAGCCTGGACTATGTTGTGTAACAAACGGGGGAATGTAATGCCCAAGTATTTAATACCACTCTGAGGCCAGCTGAAATCCCCTGGCTGAAACAGGGTTTTGGGGCAGAAGGCTGTCAGAGGGAGCGCTTCAGACTTTGACCAATTTACTCTATATCCTGATATATTAGAGAACCGGTTAATAATTCTTAAGAGAGCAGGTAGAGATCGTTCTGGCTGTGATATTAGGACCAGGGCGTCATCAGCATAGAGCATCAATTTGTGATTATTATTGTGGACCTGGATACCTGGAAAATCAGGGTCTCTACGTATTGTCGCTGCCAGAGGCTCTAAAGCTAAAGCAAAAAGCAGAGGACTCAGTGGGCAGCCCTGTCTTGTACCCCTGTGGAGGTTGAAGGACTGTGATATAATACGGTTTGTAAGTATTGATGCTCTTGGATTGTTGTAGAGAAGTTTGACCCACCTTGTGAATTTTGGGCCAAAGCCAAATGCTTCCATTACACAAAATAGAAAACACCACTCTACCCTGTCGAATGCTTTCTCTGCATCTAGGGAGAGGGCTATAGCTGGAGAAAAGTCCCCCGTAGGGGATTTATTCTGGGTTGCCCACATAATATCAATTAGGCGTCTAATATTATCGGCAGAGCAGCGAGTCCGAATAAAACCAACTTGGTCGGGGTGTATTAAGTAAGTCATGACCTTATCTAATCTGGTTGCTAGTAACTTGGCTAAAATTTTGCAATCACAATTGATCAAGCTTATTGGCCTGTAACTCTTACAGTCAAGCGGGTCTTTGTTTTTCTTTAAGACAAGGGAAATAAGTGCCTCTGACAGTGTTGGTGGCAGGCTGCCCTTATCCAGGGCCTCCTCAAACATTTGCAGGAGTAAAGGGGAGAGCTCCTCTGCAAAGTTCCTGTAAAACTCTGCTGTAAACCCATCCAACCCAGGGGCCTTGTCAATTGGGAGATTTTTGATTACCCTTAAGATCTCATCCTTTGAAATTGGGGCGTCCAGGGAGTCCACCTGTGTCCTAGAGAGAGTTGGGAGGTTGAGGGGGGAGAGAAAACTGTTAATTTCCTGAGAGTTTGCTTGCATTTCTGAGGAGTAGAGTTGCATATAGAAATCTCTGAAGGCTTCATTCACTTCAGAGGGTTTTGACACCATAGTGCCATCCTGTGCTCTAATTGCTGCTATGATAGTCTGAGCTTCTTTTTGTTTAATATATCTTGCAAGCAGTTTGCCAGGTTTATCTCCATCTTCGAAGTATTTCTGCCTAGCCCGAAATAGACAAAACTCAATTTTCTGAGTCAAAATTGAGTTAAACTCATATTTAAGTCTAGTTAGGTGGGTCAGATTTGCCGAGCTCATGTCTGCCTTAAAAGCGGCTTCAGCTATAGCAATCTTCCTCTCCAGGTCTATCTGCTTGGACAGAGCAGTTCTTTTCTTATATGAGGCATGCTGGATGATGAACCCTCTAATAAAAGCTTTCAAAGCTTCCCATGCTACACCCGCACTGGGAGCTGTAGAGAGGTTCATTTCTATATAAGAATTGATCTGCTCTCTCAAGGAGTGGAAAAAGTTGGGATCATGTAAAAGGCTTGAGTTTAGCCTCCATCTGGGAGACTTGGGGGCGGGGGGGGTACCAAATGAGCTCAGATGTAGGAGCACCGGGGCGTGGTCAAAAACGTGTATACTACCAATAGAGCAGGACATTGCTGAGGGCATGATAGAATTTGACACAAGAAAATAATCTATTCTTGACAGACTGTTGTGGGGGGCAGAATAAAAGGTGTAATCTCTTGCGGATGGGTTGAATACTCTCCATACGTCCACCAAACCCAAGGTCCTACACATTTTTATAGCGACCGAAGCTGATCTAGAGTGTCGCTGTGAGGGAGTGCTTCGATCCAGTATATCATCCATGACCAAATTGAAGTCCCCTGCTATCAGGATTGGGTAGTCTTGGTGCATAGACATTGCTTAAAATCATCCTATGGCCTTGAATCTCAGCCAAGAGTAGCAATGTCCGCCCATCTTCATCCTTAACCATCCGGGAGCATTTAAACTGTAACTGCTTATGAATTAAAATTGCGACACCCCTACTCTGACTGCTGCCACACGAAAAAAATACCTGACCCACCCAATCACGGCAAAGTTTATCTGACTCTTGGGGAGACAAGTGAGTCTCTTGAAGAAAGACAATTTCAACTTTTTTTGATTTGATAAATGTCATCATCTTCTTTTTTTTGATTGGATGGTTAAGGCCCTTTTACATTCCAGGTCATCAAAGTAAGGGCCCTTTGTTGCTTATTCGCCATCATGCAATACGTATCAGACGCATAGCAGTGGGGAAACTTATTATTAGAACCAGGAGTTCAGTACCGAGTGGACAATATTTGGAAGGCTGGCTGTAAGAAAAATGGGGGGGGGGGGTTTGGAAGTAAATAAAAATAACAACTGATAAACATTTAAACAGATACGTCTGGGGCAACCGAGAACACTAGTCACCCTCAGGTGGGCTATGAGCCCCAGAAAGCAAAACATAAACTTTATGGTCCGTGACTCTAACCAGTCGAACAGTCATAAACAGGACCCGTCGCCAGCAGCAGCAGCATATTAAGTCATCGTAATATGAGGAAAACAGTCATTCTGGGACTTAGCTAACTGAACAGACCTCTATGCAGGTTGGTTAGAACTGTCCCCTGACAAACTGAAAAGGGCTTTATGACAACTGAATTACTAAAAGAGGAATTTAACAGTCTTAGTGAGCTTCTCTACCAAGCAGATTGTGTTGTACTCTCAAAAGTAGCACAACTGAATAAATCAAATAAAGCTGCGAAGCTCTATAATATTGAAACTAAACAGTTAAGAGGTGCAAAGTATAGCGTGTATAGCGTGTTAATTAACGCTAGGGCGAAAAGAAATAGAAAAAAAAAAGGGTAGTGTTTAAATCCAAGCCCTGACTGTAAATAATTCAAGGTAAAGACAGAATGTAGTCCTGGGCTTTTTTGGGGTCAGTAAACTCACGTCTGCCCTCCGTCATTTTCAGCACCAGCACTGCTGGGAACAGTAGGGAGAACTTCATCTTCCTTTCGTGCAGCAGCCGGTTACAGGGATTAAATGCCGTTCGTTTGTCCGTGACAAGTTTGGAGTAGTCAGGGAAGATCATAATGCGGTGGCCGTTCCAGTTCAGCTGTCCCAGCCTCCGCACAGCTTCCATGATCTGTTCCCTGTCCTGGAACCGCAGAAATCGGGCGATGATGACCCTCGGGGGATGACCGTCAGGTTTGCGTCTCACCAGGCTGCGGTGTGCGCGGTCAATCTCCAGCCCGCCCGGGAAGTCGACCTTCAGGAGTTGTGGGATCGCGTTGCGCACGAATGCTAGAGCGTCCGATCCCTCGCAGCCTTCTGGAAAGCCGGCGAAGCGCAGGTTGTTCCTCCGTCCTCTGTTTTCGATGTCGTCTAATTTCTGTCGTAGAGCGTTCACCTCGTCACTAGTAGCAGGAGGATTTTCCTTTAGCGCTCTGCTAGCATCCTCAAGGAAATCTAAACGAGACTCAGTGTTGCTTATTCGAGTAGCCATATCCGCTAGCTTAGCCTCCCCTGCCCTCGTAGCAGTTTGGATAGCATTCAGCTTGCTCTCTTGTGTCTCGGAGGTTTCCTTAAGTAGCACGTAAATACTTGCAATGTCTTTGGCCATTTGTTCAGTTGTAGCAGTCTGAATAGTATCCGACATTGGAGGTGAGGGCGGGTGCACATTAGCTTTCACCGAGGTTTCCTTGCTAGCACCTTCTTGCCGTCGAAGCATAAGTTTTTGTTGGTGACTCGGCATTTCTGAGCTTTCACAAAGAGTCTTCAAGCTTCCCACTGTCCTGAGGTTATATTTTGTAAGTGCTGTGTAGCGTAATGCTCTAAGTCCAATGCAAATTAGCTGCCGCTGCGACGGAGCTTCCCCATTCAAGCTGCCATCTTGACCGCCTACGTCACAGGACTCCCCTGCAAATACTCTTTTTAATTCTGTCACCCTGTTTTGATGCAGAATTCACTTGAAATGAGGCAAAAACGGAACTTTCTTTATGTGTTCTTGTGAATTGATGGTGTATCATATGTATTTGATTTGACTTTCTGCAAGACAACAGTTGGCCGCTGGCCAAAAAAAAGTTTTCTTTTTCATGATCAAGCTTGGATTTAGAAAAGAATAGCAAAAAAAATCTGCACCTCCTGCTTCAGATGCAATTTGTGTTTGTGTGTTTAGAGGTTGCGGCAAGAGGGGAGACCTCGGCTCAACCAGCTGGAGAGCCTGACCAGGAGGAGTCGAACATTAACTCGGCTCTTCCAGGGCACCCTGCAGACTCGGCTGCTGGCATTGGCGAGGGAGTGCAACCGCCGCTGGGATGACGTAAACGCCAAACCGGAGTCCATCACAGGTCAACTGCAGGTATGCGAGTCAGACCCTGTGAGGAGGGTTTCAGTTTTCTCTCTTCTTCATAATTGATTCTTTTTTTCTCTCTCTCAGCTCCTTGTCTCAGAGTGGGAGGGGTTTGAAGCACAAATGGAGGAGCTTGTCGTTTGGTTGGCTGATATGGATGTCCACCTGAGTGAGGTTGACCAGCTGACAGGAAACACCTGTGAAAAACTGAAACAATGGCAGGTGTGGGGTTGTTTTGATATGACATATATTTGATATGATACATATGTCAGAGACATTGTCCTAAACTGGACAAACAAAGGACCATGAGTCCAACATGAAACTTATCTTACATAATGTAAGGCTGAAGTTCAATATTTTTACTGAACATGCAAACCTCTGCAGATGAAAATGTGTTGATTTATTGGTCTGTTATGAAGCTATTGATACTTCTAATGTGTTTTTATCACTTTCTGATGTTTTATTAATTAACAATACATATATTAATTGTTGTGTTATCTATAGATATAGAATTTATATATATATATTTATTTATAGTGTAGTAAAAATATTTAATTATTATTGTTTAAATAACTAATATGTGACATGTATTAGTAGTGATTTGTGCTGAGGGTTAAAATGCCTTTTTGTCTTTTGGTATATTACGAAATGGCAATAACCATTAATATATGTCTATGCTGTGCTCGTATTTATTTTACCCTACTCAAATTCAATTTCTGATACATTTTCTTTTGAAAGATTTAAAATGGTTCTTTAAAGAACCACTCAGAAAAGGTTCTTTAAAATGTTTTTTTAAAGAACCTTCTGCAGAACCAGCTTCCAGTTTGGATTCAGGAGACAGACACTATCTCTACTTTTAAGATTAGGCTTAAAACTTTCCTTTTTGCTAAAGCATATAGTTAGGGCTGGACCAGGTGACCCTGAATCCTCCCTTAGTTATGCTGCAATAGATGTAGGCTGCCGGGGGATTCCCATGATGGATTGAGTATTTCTTCTTCAGTCACCTTTCTCACTCACTTCTTCTTCCTTCTCTCACCCCAACCAGTCGCAGCAGATGGCCGCCCCTCCCTGAGCCTGGTTCTGCCGGAGGTTTCTTCCTGTTAAAAGGGAGTTTTTCCTTCCCACTGTCGCCAAAGTGCTTGCTCATAGGGGGTCATATGATGTTATCATAAATGTTTTTTTTCACTTCACCTTTTTAAATTGTAAATGTCAACTTACTTTCCGATTTTATTATTAATATTGTTATCATTATTGTTATTATCATCAATAAAGTATTAGCTAATATATGTTTGTCATTAAACAGTCTATGGTTGGTATAGGCCTTTTTTATACATCAATCCAATACATCAAGAGAAGATTAACAAAGTGAGATTTGGCTTGTGAGCTAAATTTGTAAATACTATTTTTGGTCTGCTATTTAAAGCCTTGTGTATGCATAGCTGTTTTAACATCCATTAACCAAGATTTTTAAAAATAGTAATGAAAATAATTCATCATTTACTTAAAAATGCATACCTCTGTTAAAGCTTTGTTGAAATGTGTGATTTTATTCAAGGTCTATAAATTCCCTGCTCTCCCCTGCTGGTGGTCAATCCTTCAAGCTCGAGCTTGAGGGTCCTGTGCAGTATCTTAGCTGTTTCTAGGACTGCGCTCTTCTGGACAGAGATCTCCGATGTTGTTCCTGGGATCTGCTGGAGCCACTTGCCTAGCTTGGGAGTCACCGCACCGAATGCTCCTATTACCACTGGGACCACTGTTACCTTCACCCTCCACATCTTCTCAAGCTCTTCTCTGAGCCCTTGGTATTTCTCGAGCTTCTCATGTTCCTTCTTCATGATATACCGTCATTCGGAACCGCTACATCTATCACTATGGCTGTCTTCTTCAGTTTGTCTATCTATCTATCTATCTATCTATCTATCTATCTATCTATCTATCTATCTATCTATCTACTATATCTGCTTGGTTAGCCACCACCATTTTGTCCGTCTGTATCTGGAAGTCTCACAGGATCTTAGCTCGGTCATTCTCCACCACCCTAGGAGGCGGTGTGTACCACCAGCAGATAGCGGAGGTGGCTGATATCCAGAAATCCTACCAGTGGCTGGACAAAGCCGGACTGAAAGACAGCACAGAGGCACTAATCATGGCAGCACAAGAACAAGCTCTGAGTACAAGATCCATAGAGGCTGGGGTCTATCACACCAGGCAAGACCCCAGGTGCAGGCTGTGTAAAGATGCCCCAGAGACAATCCAGCACATAACAGCAGGGTGCAAGATGCTAGCAGGCAAGGCATACATGGAACGCCATAACCAAGTGGCCGACATAGTGTACAGGAACATCTGTGCCGAAACCAAAACAAACCAAACACAAGGAGCCAGAAACAAAAAAAAGTTGCAAACACTGGAGCCCGGAAAGCAACAGAACAAAAACAGGCTCACGACAGGCGCAGGCGGCCAGGAAAAACAGTTCACCCAAGGTTCAGGGGGCCGGCCCGGAGGCTGACGGCACAATAGTCCAAACCCGGGCAGTTCAGGGGGGCGGCCCGGAGGCTGATGGCCCAAGAGCCCAGAAAACAGTTCAGGGGGCCGGGCAGGCGGGAGCAACCGGCGGCAACGGAGCAGGTCAGGAGGCCGGCCGGGCGGGAGGCACCGGCGGCGACGTAGTTCAGGGGGCCGTCCATGACGGCAATGACGTCCAGTCATCGGCCTGGAAAGTGGCTGGACAGGACGTGCAGGATGAGCAGGCCGGACAGGACGAGCAGGCTGGACAGAACGGGCAGGACGAGACGGCATGGAGACCTCAGGTGCAGACGAAGCTAGACGGAGTGAGGCAGGACCAGGCGACGCTGAAGGTGAAGACACGGAGACTGGACCAGGCGACGCAGAGGCTGAAGCTGGACCAGGCGAAGCTGAAGACACGGAGGCTGGACCAGACGAGGGTGAAGACTCGGAGGCTGGACCATACGAGGGTAAAGACTCGGAGGCTAGACCAGACGAGGGTAAAGACTCGGAGGCTGGACCAGACGAGGGTAAAGACTCGGAGGCTGGACCAGACGAGGGTAAAGACTCGGAGGCTAGACCAGACGAGGGTAAAGACTCGGAGGCTGGACCAGACGAGGGTAAAGACTCGGAGGCTAGACCAGACGAGGGTAAAGACTCGGAGGCTGGACCAGACGAGGGTAAAGACTCGGAGGCTGGACCAGACGAGGGTAAAGACTCGGAGGCTGGACCAGACGAGGGTGGTGGTGCTGCCGGCGACGGTGTGGGAGCCGCAGGTGGTGGTGCTGCCGGCGACGGCGTGGGAGCCGCAGGTGGTGGCACTGCCGGCGATGGCGTGGGAGCCGCAGGTTGCTGGACGGGCCCCTCGGACCCCCCAGTGGAGGCAGGTTGCTGGACGGGCCCCTCGGACCCCCCAGCCGGAACAGGCGGCTGAGTAAACAACTGAGGTGAGAACTGAGCAGGTGACTGAGCTGATAGGTGAGCTAAAGTCTGAGCTATGGAGAGAAGTTTAAGATGTATTGACTGTTGTAAAGATGGTAGTAATGGTGGGTAAGGTGGTGGATTAGCAGTAAGCTGAGCTAGTTCCCCTGAGCCTCCAGAACCTGAAGAAAACTGCTGGACGGGCTCACCTGAGCCTCCAGCGAGGTCAGAAACAGGTGCAGGTATGGGTGGTGGAGCTAACTGGTTCCCGGTCATCCTCACCTTGGGAGCCGGGAAAGGCACCGTCAACGGCTGGGCCGCTGCTGTCCCCACCCGAGGAGCTAGTACGGGTGCAGCGACAGGCAGAGCCTCAGTCGGCCTGGAGCAGGGACGAGCTGGACCTCAGCCTCCCTCACCGGAAGCACTGAAACAGGTGCATGGTAATGCTGGGCCCGAGCTGCCCTGGGAGCAGGAACACAACGGGGCGAAAGAGCAGGCTCAGCAAACACAGACTCATCTAAAATGTTTGTTAGCTTCCTACCACCACCACCACGTCTAACAGTCTCAACAGTCTCAACAGTCTTTGATTTAACAGTTTTCACAGTCTCAGACTTTACATGGCCAGGTTTAGAAAAAACAGACTTGGCAAAAGTGGGTTTTAGCTTATTTCCACCACGATGAACAGTATTAGGACTAAAAATCTCAGAGGAATGTATATTGTCATTACCTAGCTTGTTAGGAGCTAAACCAAAACTGGCCTCCCAATCCAAATCATCATCGAGAAAAGAGATCCCGAAGGTGTCTGAGGTGAGATTATAGACCTTTCTGTGTATTGGCTCAGGAGTGTGGGAAATGTTGTCATTTCGACTCACCACTACAAGTTGCTCAGAATTGTCCATATGACGGCGGCGTTGGCGCCGCTTTCCTCAGGAGGAGCAACGCTGTGTGTTCTGAAGGCAAGCCTGTGATGCAGTTTTCTGCCTCGCCACTAGAGGGCGCGGGCGTTTTGTGAGTAATATTTTGACTGGGATGGAAAATGGTGTTCATGAAGGCAGTGTGAATCACAAGTTATGCTCGGGAGCAGTTTATGTGGGTTCAATGAGAGTGTGCGTCCATAAGACTGGTGAGTTACAGGATATTTCTTGTGTAAGAAGGATAGCCTGTATGTTTTATCGCTCTGGACATCCTCTGTTTGTACATTTTCTATAAGCTAAGTTATCGCTAAGATAAGCGGGCTAAGCTAAGCTAAGTTCACCTAGGCCATACTGAGTTCGGTTTGAGTTGGTGATTTGTTATGTGTATTTGCCTTCTTTAGTTGGCATCATAAGTGAGTGGGGCACAAGAGTTAAGTGATGGAAAGATGTTTATTTTCTTTGTTGCCAAATATGGTTCAGGCTATAAGTAAAGTTTGCCAGCTTAGTAGTAGGGCCTATAAGACAAGTATGTGGCTGTAATATGTTATATGGTGATTATTGTTGTCTATAATTTGATTGTAATTTGTGTTCTGTTTTTCCATTCTGTTTGTAGAACCACACACATACACACATATCCACACCCACGCTAAATCTGCCATTAAAGAGCTGAACGATCATCCCCTGTCCTCGTTATTTTCTGGAGGGTCATAATGGCACTTGACCTGTGCACACCCTGCGATCACCACCGTAGAACTGAACCTCATATCAGAAATCATCATAACACTGTGGCTCCAGCAAGGAATGCGTGTCCGAAGTTAAACGAAGACCTCCCACTTGTAGTGTAGGTAGCACAAGTGCAGGCGAAGCAGCAGGTGAAGCCGCATGGCATCTCCGGGGACCCCCCAGAGCTAAACGAGTCCCATGAAAAATGTGCCCATAGTCGGGGGTGAGCCATGGCCTCCACCGGAGTTCCTCCTCTAGCTGGGAGAGAGCTACCTGCCGGCGCTCGTGCAGTTCAACGTCTGCTGGGTCCATGTTCTGGTCGCGATCTTCTGTTATGGGACGGCTGTGTGCAGGCAGGAATAGGACCCAAGGTGCAGACACTCGGAGGCAAAACTTGAACTCAAAACAGCTTTAATGCTAAACTCAAATGTAACATAATTGGATATATCAAAACAAACTTACACCGGAAGACTGACAGAACACACAGCTAGATAAACAGTAGATCACGACACGGACACAGAGAAACACAGGGCTTAAATACACAGACGGAGCAATCAGGGAATGGGTAACAGGAGGGAAACACAGCTGGGGCAAATCAGGCAAGGGGAAGCGAAACCAGATACATT
The DNA here is from genome assembly GCF_057381915.1 of Diplotaxodon limnothrissa. Lineage (NCBI taxonomy): Eukaryota > Metazoa > Chordata > Actinopteri > Cichliformes > Cichlidae > Diplotaxodon > Diplotaxodon limnothrissa. Next base: position 3,263,258 of record NC_140601.1, on the reverse strand, counting down.
AACATCAGACAAGGACCTTCAAAATAAAACAGGAAACATGACACAGACTGAACTAAAGACACAGACTAACATGCACGCACTGCAACAGAGGGAACAGAGACGTGGGACCAGGGCAGACACAGACACTGACTGGACACGGGGATATAGCAGACAGGGGAGACAGCAACTAAGGATTACACAGAGACAAACCATAAGACATAACTCTAATGAAGAAACCAAAGAATAGAAATGATAAATAATACAATAAACTCAAAACCCTGGGTCAACGACCCAGGCATCCTAACAAACACAACTTTTTTAAATTGAAGTAATTATACCCGTGAAGCATTTATTTTTCTACTTTAGCAACTTGTTTACAATACATTTTACATCATTTAGCATCCTGCTTGTGATAATAAATGTTCATGTTTATAAATATTTTTCTGCTTTATTTTGCATTACTTAAATTAAAACAATATAAACATGCTGAGAGAGGTGTTGTTGTTGATAAATTGTTCTTATACATACAAAATCCAGAGCTACTACGCAGAAAAGTGAATGCATATAACCTGTACCAATCGTCCCTGAATTACTCTCCTCAACCTCTCCTTCTGCAGTCAAATCTGCTTGTCATTCCAGTTTCTTTGTCTAATAAAAGGAACATTCATATTCCTTTTTCTTTTTGAACTCATACTGGGAGAAAAAAAGGCATAAAAAGGAAAAAAAAAAAAAGACTCACTAAACAAACGAAGACCAGTTTTTGGTTAACCGTGCCATAACACAAGGAGAAGTAAGGATACTTTTTAGAATGTGCAGCAGAGGAAGTCTCACTTCATGGAGTTCGGTGAGTAGAGCTCAAGCGCATGGAACCAAAACATGTGAATGGAAACAGCAAAATGGTGCTTCTTATGTGTGAGATTTAAACTTTTATCGGAGCTGTTTAGTTTTACATTGACTTTGTGGTTTGCTTACATACTTAATAATGAACTCCATGGCTGAACAAAGACAAGTGCACACCCCGCAGGAACCACGCACAGCAGACAGACAAAACAAATTGTGTGTGTGTGTGTGTGTGTGTGTGTGTGTGTGTGTGTGTGTGTGTGTGTGTGTGTGTGTACATTCCTGTGTGCACTACATGTGAGCCCTTGTGTGTGGCCTGCTTTGTATTCAAAGTGACATTTTAAGCCGTTTAGTTGTCACTCACCAGCACAGCAGCACAGTGTTGATGACCACCACCCCCCCTTGGGGGTTTTGGTATGACCCACTGGAGCTTTGCCTGTTAATAAGGGTCCTGCCATGTCCAGTGGGCAGGGGGGGTTGACAGGATAAGTGGCTATCCTGGTGGGAGTGACACAGCTGAGTAAGTCTGGAGTCTCTGATGTGATGTCTAATAAGATCTTAAAGGAGTAAAAAAAAAAAAAAAAAAAAAAAAAAAAAAAAGCAGTTTAGAAGCAGAAAGCCAGTTAACAGACAGTCATTTGAAGCTCATGTTAAGTTTTCTGCAGTGACACACAGTCAATCAGACTTGTGAAATTCCCCACAGTAACGCTTAACAAGTTTAGTCTTTTATCTGGGCAGCTGACAGTGTCACATGAAAATATAACACCACGGTTGTTTCCTATGCAGAGACCCAGCATGTATGAGAGCATTCAGGATCTCAAACCAAGGTTTTTCTTTAATGCTCAACAAGAGGCTGTCTTCAAAAGGACAAACTGAGTTAATCCACTTTCCCAGCATCTTTATCTTTTTGCTATTATCCATTGCACTTCATTTTCAGATTCTCTGACATACTGTTCACAGGATATTAGTACTATGTATTTAATCACGATATGCTATCAATTTCCACTGTGGTTCTGATTGGAATCAGAATCAGAATCAGAATCGTGTTTATTGGCCAAGTATATGTGCAGACACATACAGGGAATTTGGTTCCGGTAGATGGTGGCTCTCAAGCACAGCAATGTAAATCACACACACACACACACACACACACACACACACACACACACACACACACACACACACACACACACACGTGTCTATATATACACATTACACATACATACACAAAGCTGTGTAAATCAACTATAAATAACGAATCTAAACTTATATACATAAAATACAGAAATGAATGAGGTGGAATGAATACTACAAAATGTACATAAGGTGCAGCTGCAGTCTGGCAGTGGGAGCAGTGTGACAGGTCAACTGTTAAGAAGGGAGATGGCGAGGGGAAAGAAACTGTTCCTGTGTCGGGTGGTCCTGGTCTGCAGGCTTCTGTACCGTCTGCCAGAGGGCAGCAGATCAAAGAGTCTGTGTCCAGGGTGTGAGGGGTCTGTGATGATTTTCCCTGCCCGTTTCCTGGTTCTTGAGAGGTACAGATCCTGGATGGAGGGCAGGGGGATGATCCTTTCTGCTGCCCGTACAGTCCGCTGCAGTCTGCGCGTCCTGTTTAGTGGCTGCTCCATACCAGACTGTGATGGAGGAGCACAGGACAGACTCAATGACCGCAGTGTAGAACTGGATCAGCAGCTCCTGTGGAAGACTGTACTTCCCCAGTTGTCTCAGGAAGCACATTCTCTGCTGGGTCTTTTTGAGGATGGCGTTTATGTTGGTCTCCCACTTCAGGTCCTGGGAGATGGTTGTACCCAGGAACTTGAAGGTCTTCACAGTTGACACAGGGCTGTCTGATATGGTGAGGGGGAGCAGAGTTGAGGGATGTCTCCTGAAGTCCACTGTCATCTCTACAGTTTTAAGAGTGTTCAGCTCCAGATTGTGCTGACTGCACCAGAGTACCAGCCGCTCAACTTCCTGCCGGTATGTAGACTCATCACCATCTTGAATAAGGCCAATGACAGTGGTGTCATCTGCAAACTTTAGGAGTTTGACAGCCGAGTTCTTGGAGGTGCAGTCGTTAGTGTAGAGGGAGAACAGTAGTGGTGAGAGGACACATCCTTGAGGGGCACCAATACTGAGGGACCGAGTTTCAGAGGTGATCTCCCCCAGCCTCACTTGTTGCTTTCTGTCTGTCAGGAAGCTGGTGATCCACTGACAGGTAGCTGGTGACACGCTGAGCTGGGAGAGTTTGGAGGAAAGAAGTTCAGGCACAATGGTGTTAAAAGCCGAACTAAAATCCACAAACAGGACCCTGGCATAAGTTCCCGGTGTTGCAGGATGTAATGCAGCCCCATGTTCACTGCATCATCCACCGACCTGTTTGCCCGGTAGGCAAACTGCAGAGGGTCCAGCTGGTGGCCTGCAATGTCTTTCAGATGGGTTAACACCAGTCGTTCGAAGGATTTCATGACCACAGACGTCAAGGCGACAGGTCTGTAGTCATTCAGTCATGTGATGGTGGGTTTCTTGGGAACAGGGATGATGGTGGAGCGTTTGAAGCAGGAGGGAACTTCACACAGCTCCAGGAATCTGTTGAAGATGCGAGTAAAGATGGGAGCCAGCTGTTCAGCACAGGTTTTGAGGCAGGAGGGTGAGACGCCGTCTGGTCCGGGGGCTTTCCTGGGCTTCTGTTTCTGGAATAGTCGGCTCACATCCTGAGTGTGTATTTTGAGTTTCAGGGAGGAGGAAAGGGGGGTGAGAGGTGTGGTGGAGGTCGTTGAGTCTGGATTGGAGAGGGTGGTGGTGGTCGTTGAGTCTGGATTGGGGAGGGTGGGGGTGGTCGTTGAGTCTTGATTGGGGAGGGTGGTGGTGGTCGTTAGGTCTGGATTGGGGAGGGTGGGGGTGGTCGTTGAGACTGGATTGGGGAGGGGGAGGGTGAAGGGAGGAGAGGTGGAAGCTGTGTTGGGGGTCAATGTCTGAAGCAATGTCCCTGGGGAGGGGAGGGTGGGGCGTGGGAGTCTGTCCGTCTCAAACCTGCAATAGAAAGTGTTTAACTCGTTGGCCAGGTCTTTGTTTGCTTCAATAGTGGGTGGGGGCGTCTGTAGCTGGTGATTTCCTGCAGGCCCCTCCACATTGACGCAGGGTCGTTGGCTGAGAGCCGTTCTTCCAGCTTCTGGGAGTAGATGCTTTTAGCTGCTTTGATCTCCTTGGTCAGTGTGTTCCTGGCTTGCTTGTACAGGGCCCTGTCACCACTTCTGTAGGCGTCCTCCTTGGCCTTACGAAGATGTTGGAGTTTAGGAGTGAACCATGGTTTATTGTTGTTGTATGTGCAAAAGGTCTTTGTTGGCACACACACGTCTTCACAGAAACTGATGTATGATGTCACAGTGTCCGTGAGCTCATCTAGGTTCTCAGATGCAGCTTTAAAAAACAGTCCAATCAGTGGAGTCAAAACAGTCCTGCAGTTCCTGCTTTGCTGCGTTAGTCCACTTCTTCACAGTTTTGACTACAGGCTTGGCACGTTTGAGTTTTTGCCTATAAACTGGAATAAGATGGACCATGCATTGACCAGAATGTCCCAAAGCTGCCCGGGGCACAGAGTGATAGGCATCTTTTAGAGTGTAGCAGTGATCCAGTATGATGTTGTCCCTGGTGGGGCAGTCTATATGCTGTCTGTATCTAGGGAGTTCGTAGTTTAGGTTTGCTCTGTTAAAATCCCCAAGAATAATTGTAAAGGAATCCGGGAATTTCCTCTCCAGGGTAGTAATCTGGTCAGCCAGCTCGCACAGTGCGTTGTTCGCGTTGGCCTGTGGAGGGATGTAAACTCCGACTAGCATGAAGGAAGAAAACTCCCGCGGTGAATAAAAACGTTTACAGTTGATGAAAAAACTTTCCGAGTGTGGGCTGCAGTGTTTCTGTAACACTGTGACAACAGTACACCAACCTTCATTAATGTAGAAGCAGACTCCACCACCCTTTGTTTTCCCTGAGAGCTCTGTTTCGCGGTCCGCACGGTGAAGTTGGAAGCCCGGCAGATTTAAGACAGCGTCTGGGACTCGCTCACTGAGCCAAGTTTCAGTGAAGCAGAAGGCAGCAGAGCGTGCAAAGTCCTTGTTAGTCCGGTTTAAGAGCAGTAATTCGTCAACTTTATTTGGAAGAGAGCGGAGATTCGCGAGGTGAATGGAGGGGAGTGCCGTGCGGACTCCTCGCCGACGTAGTTTCACCAGCGCACCAGCGGGACTCCCCCATCTACGTTTTCTAATACAGGTTTTCCAAAGGGGACAAACCTCCTTTTAAATTGTCACAAGAAGATACTGCAAGTAAATGTCCAGATATTATGTGAAAGTACAGTGTAGCTATTAGTAAAACTTTGTGCCAGTGTGCAACCAGAAATGTTATTTCTCATAACTTTTTTCCACAATAAAAAGCTGCATAAAATTCCCCTCTCGCCCCTGCGGCCGGTCTATCCTTCAAGCTCGGATCCTCTACCAGAGGTCTGGGAGCTTATGGGTCCTGCCCAGTATCTTTGTTGTTCCCAGGACTGGACTCTTCTGGACAGAGATATTGGATGTTGTTCCTCAGATCTGCTGGAGACACTTGCCTAGCTTGTGGGTCACTGCACTGAGTATATCCTGTTCAAAAATCACTCCAAGGTTCCTCACAGTGTTACTGGAGGCCAAGATAATGCCATCCAGAGTAAGAATCTGGTTAGATACCATATTTCTAAGATTTTCTAAGAGTACAATAACCTCAGTTTGATCTGAATGAAGAAGCAGAAAGTTAGAGGCCATCCAGGTCCTTATGTCTTTGTCATGGTCCTGGTTCGTTTGACCCAGCGTTTTGTGTTTCATTTTGGTATCACCTTGTGTTTTGTGTTAATTCTTATTTTGTATTAGTTCTTAGGGTTTGGTTCTTGTGTTTAGTGTTTTAGTGTTCTCCCTTCTGTGCTCTGTTCGTGTCCCTAAGTTAGTGTGTAGAACAGTTTGTGAATTTCCTGTTTTACTTTGAACGTCTGAGGCTCGTGTCTCATGATGTCAATTAGCATCAGCTGTGTCTCCCTCCTGTTTGGGCAATTCCTTATTCCCTTCCGTGTGTATTTATAGTGCGTGTCTACCTGTGCTCATGGTTGGTTCATCTGTGTTATTTGCTCATCTCCGCGTCTCTCTGCTCCACATTCTGCTCTCCATTCCCAGCTCTTCATCCCCTGCGTAACCTCCTTATGTTTTTCCCTGTATGTGACTTTGTGAGTTATGGTTTTGGATCTTGTTTATTATTAGTTTCCCCCAGTTTAGGTTTGTTTAGTTCTGCCCTCGCCTTTGTTATTTGTCGTTTACTGTAAATAAACTCACTTGCATCACCGCCACTGTCTGCAACTTGGGTCCTCCTTTACTTCACCACACGACTGCTGCCCCAGCCGTGACAGTCTTTAAGACATTCCTGCAGTTTAAGTTGGTGTGTGTTATCTGACTTCATGGGTAGATAGAGTTGGGTGTCATCTGCATAGCAGTGAAAATGTATGCTATGCTGTTACGACTCTGCATTGTATGTGTTTGTTTTGTGCAATCAACACATCTAGTTATGTTAATACAGCTGTGCCGGGGCCCTAGTGTGATTGGTGCACAGCTCCGGAGGGACTGGTTCCATCTGAAGGACCTGCCTGTTAAATGGAGGCTGGAGTGCCGTGGCGAGAGAGGTTCTCGCGTTTCTCCCCATGTCCGAGCAGTATGCCTGTGACAGCCACTGGCTGCCGTCACTTTGTGACAGTTGAGGAAGTGGAGCGGGTAGGGGTGAGCTACCGTTTATTTTGATCACCCATTTTCCCCTGTTTTGAGTAAGTTAAGGAGGTCAGACTATGTCTTTATTTTTGACTTTTGTTTTGGTAAGGGGTGTGTAGATTCGTTCACCCTGAAGTGTTGATACTCCCTTTTTTATCACATTGTAAATAAATGACATTGTAACGAACTGATTTGTTTCCTGTCACAGCTTGGGTCTTGGGGGGGAGCGAGAGCTTCACTCATGTCCACTAGGGGCCTAGGATCCGTCTAGGGGCCGGATCGTATGATACTGCCTAAGGGAAGCATGTACAGGGTGGGCCATTTATATGGATACACAGTAATAAAATGGGAATGGTTGGTGATATTAAAGTCCTGTTTGTGGCACATTAGTATATGTGAGGGGGCAAACTCCTCAAGATGGGTGGTGACCATGGTGGCCATTTAGAAGTCGGCCATCTTGGATACAACTTTGGTTTTTTTCAATAGGAAGAGGGCCATGTGACACATCAAACTTATTGGTAATGTCACAAGAAAAACAATGGTGTGCTTGGTTTCAACGTAACTTTATTCTTTCATGAGTTATTTACAAGTTCCTCTTTGTTCACAGCCATTGACATGTCGATGAGGTTAACACGTGAGGAGTGGATCAGAATCGTGTTGATATCTGGTGAACGCAGTAACCGGGTATATAATGTATAATGTACAATTCTGTATAATGTAAACAGAATTGTGACAAGGGAAATAAGACAGTGACCAAGAACCATTTCGAAGTGACCTAAAATCAACAGGAAAAAACAGATTAACCCTTTAGAGCCAGTCGGAGCAGGCACGCTCTGTTTTGCGTAACTATTTTTAAATCCCGGTAGCTCTGCAACCACGTAAGCTAGCGCAATAATTTTTTTTGCATATGAAACCGGAGGAATTGTACTTACATCTCATGCCATCAGCTTGTCTTAGGTCACAGTTTCCTTCCACATATAGCTTTGCAAAAACTGCATAAAAAGCACTTGCAGCAACAAAAACATAATATTCCAGAAACACGCTTTGCCGATCCGATCAGCTGTTCATAACACTTCCTACGTTGGAATAGACGTCAGCACGAACTTTTGCATGTCCGCCATTACCTGCCCGAAACTGGAAGTTTCAACATTATGCACTCCACACTGTATATAAATGCCACTTGTTTTGCACATATTCAACTCTGTATATTTTATATATTTTATTATTATTATTATTATTATTATTATTTTTATTTTTTACTATTTAATTTGTAAAAATGTGTATACACACACACACACACACACACACACACACACACACACACACACACACACACACACACACGTAGGAAAATATTTAGTATACACATCCAGAAATGCATACACTATTATATATTGTACATATATTTATTAGTTTCAGGTTGGCCATTCTTGTATTTTGCTCGTTTGTGTTGTTGTGTTTGCACATCTCTGTTGCTTGTGGGGCTCGCACACAAGAATTTCACTCGCATGTGCTGTGCCAGTGTGCCTGCACATGTGATGTGACAATAAAAGTGATTTGATTTGACGTCATTTTCCCGGAAATGTAGTTTTTTTTTACCATCAGGGCCTCAGGGCCTATACTGGTGTTTTTAAAAGTTATTTTTGACTTTATGACTTTCTGTGTCTTTTCTGGGATGCTTATGACTCATATTGCACTGCTGGAAATAGTTTATTTTGATGCATATGCTGCTTTTTTGCAAATTTGCAGTATAATATTTATTTTTGTTTTTCCTGCAGTATATAAAAATTGGTGTATTTCAAAAATAAAACTATGAAGACACTCAAAATAAATTTCCTGTGGTAGGAAACTATTTTGTGCAACTTTTTTGTATTTACAGTTTTGAGGGATAAGCCTCTTAAATTTCTCTAACTAGAAATATATGTTAAAAAAGCAAAAACGATTTTCAATTTTTTTGTAGTTTATTGCACTTTTTTGCAATTTATGTAATTACTATGCACTTAATGAATACATATTATTAAAATCTGGGCTATAATTGTTGTATTGATGTATAGCAACTTGAAATGCCCCCAAAAATGGCACCACACCATGTAAAAATATAATATAAGCTCCGGCGGACTTGGTTCTATGGTAGGTCTTAAAGGGTTAAACAACATTAGTTGTTCTATGTATAGAAGTATGTTAGATTAGTGGAAAATGAGAGTGAAAGGAGAAAATAAGAAACAGGCGTTACTGTAGCTATAGATCACTTAACTCAGTGCAGCCGTGTCGTGGTGTCATGATTAAGCAGCCTGCAGCCCAGGAGCCTCATTGTAGGAATTTTTTTCAGATTGGGAACAAAACCTTGCATCGCTGAAGGATTTCCTTCATTGATACTGAAGTCCATTCAAACAATTGGTCTATTGGTCTGAGACTGTGTCCATCTGCTTATTTCCCTCCCAAATGATGTGTGGGACTAACATTAGCTTTACTAATTTAGGTGTGAAAATGGATCCCAGCCTAAAACTTGACCAACATGTCAATACTGTTGTTAAGTCCTTCTTTCTGTTGAGGTAACTGCCAAACATTAACTGCTGCTGCATCACCCTTACATGCTGTCACATGCTCTTACATCAGCTAACCAGGTGCTTTTGACATGTTATAAATCCCGAGGGGACTGAGCCTTTTCACCTTTGGCTCCCAAAATGTGGAATAAGCTGCCTCTGGAGGTCAGGCAGGCTCCATCCCTCGCTGTTTTTAAAACTAGTTCACAAACACACCTTTTCTCCTTGGCTAACCCAGTGTGAGTTGTCATATGTGTTTAACTTATTACCCTTTGTATGTACTTGTACTGATTTATTCTTTTGTTCTCTTATTTTTTTATTTTGGTACAGTACTTGGGCCAGCTGTTATGCAGTGCTTTAGAAATAAAGTGAAAGTGCACGATGAAAAGAAATATTTTGAATTGCGAGTGCGCCTGCTCTCACCCTCTCTGCCGGATGCCGGGCAGTTCTTGGGCACCTGACGCCCAGTTCTTGGATTTTTCCACCGTGCGATCTCACCATCTGGCCACGGGCGCTGCATCTGGGGCTTCACAGACACATACACAAATACACACGCATACTTGCACAAAACACAAGATTGTTGATTGGTGTATGCTTTTTCATTATTTTTTTGTGTTCCAGGTGTTGTATGGTTATGTTTTTTTTTCTTACAAATGCAGCTGTTTGTGATCCATTGTGAGTTTCTATTTAGTTTTATTTGTTTTTGTTGTCTTTTTTTTTACCTGTCCTGGGCCCTATTTCAGGAAGCCGGTTTAGAAAACTCAGAGTGAAAAACGATACGCAGGGTTGAGTAACCCCGAACTGTCCAACTCGGAATATTCGGTTTCAGAAAGGCTGATAACAATTAGTTCAATCAACGCGGAGTTGCTTTAACCCCAAGTTAAGCGCACGCACGAGGATACACAAAGCCCTGATTAGTGGAGCACAGATTAAGCGAGTCACCATGGAGACGGAGGGAAAGAAGGCGCGGTCAATGTATTTTACAGCGCTTGAGGCCGAAATTCTGATGGCAGCATATGCCGATAACATGCAAATTTTGCAGAAAAAAAGTAACACAGCCTCAGCTGCAAAAGAAAGGGAGCATGCATGGCAAAACATAGCCGACAGAGTCAGTGCGTGAGTGTTAATTTAAACATTGATCTAGGGATTTCCACCCATTTAACACGTTATTTTATTATATTTTATTTTATTTTTTATTTCATACATTTTATTTTGTGATGTGATGTGAGCGCAGGTGCAACCCAACAGGCCCCAAATGTTCCTGGCAGCAAGTAAAAATGAAATATAAAAATATAGTCCAAACAGGTAAGGTGTAATTGTATTATGAGCCATAGTGCTTGGTCTGTTTGTCCGATGTAAATCAATTGCAGTTAGAGGCTACATTAATTTCCCCTCTGTAAGCACTTATTGAAATTATCTGAGCACATTACAAGTACATATTTGCTTACTCTGTATGCTCAAATGTGACCCGTTATAGCCAACAGAAAAAAAAGCGGAGGCCCGAAAAACAGGTGGAGGTCGTCCACCACCACCACTCACAGAGGCTGAGCAGTTGGCTTCCACATTTGTGATAATGTTGGCAGCATCACATATGATCTTCACAGTGCAGAGAACACAAATTAGCATCCATTACTATAATGAAATAATTTGTTAGTTTGAAATGCTACAGGGAACTATGTACCTGTACATTAATGCTGTGGAAAGACTTCCTGTTCACATAGTCTCCTTCATTTACTGAAGGAGCAATGATTGGAATGTGAGTGCCATCTATACAGCCAATCACGCCTGGGAACCGTGAAAATAAATGTAAAATTTAAGTAGTAGTTCAAGTATCACCACATCATGAATTAAGTTTTGTTCATCCTGCTACCTGCAATTTTGTGGCATCCCTCTTTGATAAATCTTGTGGGTCTATGACCGGGGAACACCACAGACGAGTACAGGAGACGTTTCAGTGCAACTGTAACATTCCTGACTGCCCGACAGACGGTAGCCTTGGAAACGTGCTCAGCGTCACCAATATTATACAGAAAGCTCCCGTTTGCAAAAAACCGAAGTGCGATACAAATAATATGTACAGAACTGAGAGGATGTCCACGATGTGTCACATGAGCAATATTAGGCCTGAGGATGTTATTCAAATAAATTGTAGATTGTGCTGAAAAACGGTAACGTTCACACAGGAAATCATCAGGTAATGATAAAATGTCCAAACGCGCTCTAATCACTCTCTCCCGGCGGAGAGCTCTGCGGAGAATTTGAGCTTCACGATCTACTGGCTCTTCAAGGAAGGGACACGCCATGTCTGACACTTCCTACAGTCAGGTTTCCGACAAAGAGGCGGAGAAAGATAGGGTTAGTTGAAGTAAACCTGCTAGGGGGCAGGTTAGCTTCACGGAGTGTGTCGTCATAGTAACTCACTCAGAATTAATCTAAACTCGCTTTGTGAAACCGAAAACCCAGAGTTTTCGTTAACTCAGGGTATACTTACTCAGAGTTTGCACTAAACCGGCTTCCTGAAATAGGGCCCTGTTCAGCAGTTGTAGTAAGCAGAATAATGGTCTGAATGCTTCGTTGTGCCAAACATATTTGATTTCCAAGAGGATCACCATAGACTCTCTGTAGGCTTGTCTTGTTAATGGTTTTATTTTATTTATTTATTTTATTTTATTATTCACATTACTGTCTGTGTGAATATTGCGCTGGAGTGGACAGGGTGTTAAGGCAAAGGATGGAAGAAGAAAGTGGAGGAATAGAAAAAGAGAGCGAAAAGAATGGGGGTGGGGGGAAGTCGAGGATGAAAAAAACAAAAATGCTGGGTCTTTAACTGCTGCGCCTGTAACAAAGCACACTCAAATGACATACAACACCTTGTAGTGGTTTGACCTATCTTTAGAAATCACGTTAGACACTCAGATCAACTCCTGCAATAGATTCATGCATAACTTAGTCACATGGCCCCTGAGTTTTTCGACAGATTATTAAATAACATGCAATAAGGAAAAAAACAACTCAACAAAAAGTGGTTCATAAGAGAAAAAATATATTAAAAACCACAGCTTCAAATAGAAGTGTAGTTCCAGCTAACTCAGTTCATTTATAAAGGAAAAACACACAGACAGAAACTGCACAGAGACACACATCCGTCCAAAATTACCCCACCCTCTAAAGTGTGGACGGACAGAATTTATAAAGCTCATCTTGGAAAGCAAATGTGGTGCACTACATCACATTCAGATCACAGTTGTGATTGCAAAAGCTTCCAGATAAGACTGGCTAAAAAAAAAGGAAAGTTTGCCTTGGCCTTTCATTTATCAGACTCAAGTAATCAGCACATCATTAGGTCAGTCAAGTGCACCACCTCCTTAAAGTATCAGCTTAGCCACCGTAATTTCTTAATTTCCCTCCAGCCAGCCCCCATGTCAGAAACTGTGGCACCAGTGTGAGACAAATAGTTTCATCAGTATACAACCCTACAAATGTACGCAAGAAATGAACTGTATGATCCCAGTGGGAAAAACATTAATCCATCATGATGGCCAATAGCAGACAGCCGGTAGTATTGCAGGATACATTTTTTCACCTGTCTCGAGCAAAGACTACTTGGACATCTATCCATGCTGGAAAAATAAAGATAGAAGAGAAACGACACATTTTGGGGACTTGTGATCCATATTTTGCCCCAGAGCTTTATGTAAATCCCTGAAAGCTAGTGAGGACAGCTACATGTATTTTCAATCGAAATGAGTGAATGATGCTGCTGTGTGGGAGGTGTTCATAGTTCAAATAAAAGTAAATGATCTTACGTTTTGTTGAATTGGACAAAAACTGTACAGTGCAGGACCAAAAAAGTTCAGGCAGCATTAATTTGTCACATTAATGTTGTGTCATAGTAAAATTGACCAAGTATATGTGTCAAGTAAATCATTCTTTCAGTTTAAATGAACTGCCACAGATAGCCTGGATTAGCAGGTGTGTGCTCACATGTAAGTCTCATAATCTACGCCATATGTGAGTTTGACCCTTTTTGGTAGTGTTTAAGCAAATTTCATCAGAGCACCCCTAAAAATAACAATATTAATAGCAGTAATAATAACGCATTTTATTATTCTTTTCTGCTTATCGTATTCAAATGTTGTATTTTCCTAACTTGTCTATGCCAACAGTACAGGACAGAATGAAAACAGGTTACAGTATACTAGCAGAGGTCTTGCTGCTTCAACAGTGTGGCTTATTTCAATAAGGCTGCAGCAGAAACATGATAAAGAGGTAATTTCATGACACAACGATGATGATGCAGATTTAAAACACACTTTAGCTGAAGTATAGCAAAAGTTCAAACTGTTCTGATAATGCAGAGACATTGGTGTGACTTATAAAGTTTCTGCTTATTTGTACTTGTTCAAGATCCAAGTGACAGCAAGTCAAAAGCAGAGAGGGAGAGAGCAAAAAACCCCCAAAACAATAAGAGTGGAGATGTAGTCCAAATTTCACATAACTAACCAGTGTGCTGTACTGATATCAATTGTGGATCCCCCGATCTGCTCTTATAATAATTATCATAAGATTATATTTTTGTTATTTTCCAGAGAATACAATTCTAGTGAGGATGGAGAGAGACAGGACAGAATGACGGGGAAAATAGTGAGGTGAAAAACAACAAAATTGATCTAATGGGTTCAATAAGGAAGATCTATGGCGTAACATCTGTCTGCTCCCAGATGCTGTCGGCTGAATCAAAGCTTTCACGTCCACTTTCCCACGCTGTCAAACTGTTTGTGTCATTACTGGTCTAGTCCAATCACCTGCTTCCGGCCTTCTCCAGGCCAATCAGCATTACTTTAAATCTCACTGCACATCTGTCTTTCTCCTTCGCAGACGCCTTTGTGCGACCCACTTCCTCCCCATCTACACCTCTCATCACTCAAGCTCTATTCAAGTGAGCTTCATCTCCACCACCAGTGTCTAGGCTCCGGGGGTCCTGCTCTAATCCCCTTCACAGCTGGGATGAGCCATCAGAATCTGACCACCAAACATTTATGTATATGTTGTTCATCAATAGGTAGGCATGTTCAGTAGCTTTGAGTTCATGTGAAAACCATGGATTGCCAGTGCTGTTGTAACTATGTTAAGCAAAGCATTACAGGAAAATAATTGTCACTGTTTACTTCCAAAGCCAGAAACTTTTTTGTTCTTAGAGGTCACTATTTCTGGAAAAGTTTGAGGAACTCTGTTACAAACTGAGATTTCTTAGCTTTGTAAACCAAACAAATTAAAGCAGTTATTATTATTATTATTTTTAAAAGTCTTCATTTCTACCGAGTAGACAATGGGAAAACAGCGCATCATATCTCTATGATCCTACATGTGGCAGTATGTCTTGTCAAGAAGGTACTACTGGAGAAAATAGTGATGGGTTCCTTTTTGCTTCACTGATCAGGCAAAATTAGGCTTGTGAATGATTAGCCTTTGCAGAGGAGAGCATGCTTCTACCCAGGATGTGTTTTAGCATTTTAAACAAAGGCAAAAAGGAAACATGAGTGAGCACGTACATTGTGCATCTACTTACTGGTTGTATGCAAGCTTACTGTAATCGTGTGTACATGTGGAAGTAGTTTTTTTCTTTTAGAAAAGGGTCAAGTCATTAAATTTCCGATTAAGATGGAAAACCAATAGCTCACTTTATAGATATACTTAAATTCTTCTCTTTCATATTGCATAATGTATGTTTGGCAACTCGTGCACATGCACAGGCACAACTATATTTCACTTTTTGAAACAGTTATATCAAGAACCTCTTTTCCTCAGAAACTTAGTTGCTCAAACCACATTTACACACGTCTAGTTTGCCTGTATACACATGCATACTCACACACAGCCTTGCTGCCAAATTGCTGAATACTCGGGGGCAATAGGAAGACAGATGTTTAAACAATAAGCAGCGCCCCTCAGAGGAAGGACGCAGATAGGCTGCAGCTTTTATTTAACTGAGGAAAAAAAATTGGCTCCACGCTGCTTGTAACCCTATCACGTATATGAGCCCAGCAATTAGTGTGACAGTGCTGCGCTCGCACACATTAGTATGACTTCACCTTTGAGTATATATGCATGTGGTCTAAGTAGGAAGCTGAGTAACTGTGAATACCACAAAACAGGAATCAATTAAAACCCAGATGTTTTGACAATGAGAATGCGAGCTAGAGGAGGTTTTGCATTGTTAAACAGATGGCAGTTATATTTTTTCCTTTCATAAAAAATTTACATGATAAAAATGAAAAAGCTGACAAAAAAAATCAGAAGGCTAAAAACATTTGTATAAATGAAATGGCTGGATAGACTCAATACTGGCTGTTCAGTATTCAGTGAGTAGAGGAGGTGAGATTCTAAGTGTCAGTGAATGTAGTGGTGTGTTATCTAACGGGAACCTCAAGGTCTAGAAAGGACATCGCCACAGTAGCTTGTTTTTCAAAACTGATACAGTCCAGACTGTTGTTTGTTTTTTAACCCCTGCATCCATCCACTCATCTTTGCTTATCCACTTCAGTGTTGTAGGGAGAAAGTTGGAGCCCTTCCTGTCATGCTCTAAGAGGCTGAACACACCTGCATTCTGGTTTTTTAATGTGTATGTTTTTAACTTGTTAATAAATGCCAATGTAATTAAAATTGCTTGTATAACACTTAAATTACTCACTTTATAGCAGAAAGAATATAAAGCTTTATTTCCAAAGTAAATAAATCTTACAGTCACACTGTGTACAAGCTAAAACTTTCTGCTTCTTTCTTTATAGAAGCATTTGGAGGGTTTTAGGTCTCACATTAGCTTAATGGTTTGATTTTGATTAGAAGGTAAAAAATGAGAAACCCCCCCAAACATCACAGTGTCCCCACAAATCTTTGGCAATTTCTTTCTTTCTTATTCTTATTTATGTAAAAAAAAGTCAGAAAATGTTTAAATTAATAAAATGCAGTTTGTAACAGTCTGTATCTGCTTTCATCATTTTAATCCATCAACACAGCTGAGAAACATATTATTTATTTCATCTCACTTTCATTTTATTTATATTGTGTCAGTTATGAATCCTGTAAAATTAAAGAGAGAACTCCAATGATCAGATATTCCCCTAACAGTGACTCTCATGTCTGCACTAGGTGCCATAATAGCGAATAAAAAGATATGATAAGACACAATAACATTAAATAAACTGGTAGTTTTTAAATAAATAAATAAGAATTCAATAAGACTTCTCAATAGAAAAAAACTCCCTGAAAAGCCTTCAGTTAATCCAAAATTCTGCAGCAAGAGTACTGACAGGGACTAGAAAGAGAGAGTACATTTCTCCTGAATTAGCTTCTTTTGACTAGTCCCCAGAATCAAGTTTAAAGACATTTTTCCTCACATACAAGGTCTTGAAAAATCAGGTCCAATCTGATCTTTAAGACCTCGTAGTACTATATCATTAGAGCATTTTTCTCTCAGACTGCTTGTAGTTTTTAAAAGTAAACTGGGGGGACGTTAGAATGATTAAAAAGTCAATCATTCTAACGTCCGTGACGACGATGTGGGTTAGTCCTGTGACAGGCTGGTGACCTGGAGTACCTTGGCTGTTGCTCTATGGTAGCTGGGCTCCAACACCCCTGAATTTGATGATGAAGAGGAAGGTCAACATATTTACACTCCTTCCCTGTACTGTAGCACAGTGCTCCGTATCTTTGTGGAAAATAGCAATACAGATGCCAAGATGAATGATTCTAAAGGACCCATATTCCTAGATATTTTTACTTTTATGTGGCCTGTATCCTGGATCATCTCCATCAGAAGCTTTGGAGATTCATGACGGGCAGGAACGGATTAGACTAACATTTTACTGCACCTGCATCATTAGCTTTTGCATTTGGACAAGCAGAGAAATCTGTTTTTGCTGTTTAACTTTTTCTTTTTACTACAGACTTTAACACAGGGCAGTTATTTTTCCAATGACTTCATCATAAGTTTGGACACGCCTCATTTATCGGTTCTTCTTTTATTTTCACTGAAGGCATCAGAAATATGAATAAACACACATGGAATTATGTAGTAAACAAGAAAGTGTGAAATAACTCAAAACATGTTTTATATTTTAGATTCTTCAAAACAGCCAGCCTTAGCTGTTTTTAAAGTAATGATGGCCTGTCGAAGGCTTTGGGGCCCTCCTGGTTAATAAATGATAATGATAATAGAATCACAATCACTGGATTCTTAGCAATTGTCATTCCGAGGAGAAAGTGTATATAAACAGTTCCACTTGTTTGTTTGTCAGTATGTCTGTTCATAAGTCTAGCATCCACACTTTTCAAGATGTTCAAATTTTGCCTGATCATGTGACCAATAACAGCTGGAGCTAATAATTTTGGTGACAATAGGGTAAAGGTCACATCAAATTGGACAATCAGTAAAGACTTTATATTACCCATGGATCGTCCTCAGACTTCACAACATACCAGGCCTTGGAAAGAAAGAAAAAAAAGGGAGCACAGAGATAGGTTAGCTAAGCATTTACCTTGACCTTAATTGTTAGTTCCCAAGGTCAGAGTTGACATTGAAAAAAAATTCACGAAATCATATCTAGTATATTTTATCATATGAAAGGGCAAAGAGACAGCTGTACAACACACTTTTTGTTTTTGTCAATACAATGGCCTAAAACTTCATAATGATGCCATAAAGTTTTGTAAAATCACACTACATAAATATATCATAAAATGTCAAGTTTTCAGATTTCAGCTAATTCTTCTCCAATCGTATAGGTAAAGATAATAAAATAGACCATTTTAGTATGCAATGCTTCAAGGTCGTAGGTTAAAAATCAGAGATCAGTGTGTTGTTATACAAGCAGGCTGATGTCAGCATATTGTAATAAAAGCATGCTGACATCTGCTGAATTCACAACCACATAGTGATGGGATTTCCAGCTCTTTTTAGAGAACCGGCTCTCTCGGCTTGGCTCACTAAAAAGTGCCGGCTCTTTCGGCTCCGAACCGGCTCTTCAGGTTTTTTTGTTGCTTTAATTAATTTATTATTAACAGCAATATAAAATTATGCACAAAAGGAATTAGTAATGTAAAAAAAAGTGGTTTTATTTATATATGTTTATATATAAATATTTATGGTGGCCCCTAGAGACAAAGCACGTACAAACTCCAAAACACATTTCTAGCGTTAATTGAACTTCCAAAACAGAGCTACCTAGATCACTTAAATTACACAATTGAAAGCATATGTGTATGGTTTGTGTATTTATACACAAGCACTCATATATATTCAAATAATTTAAAAAAAAATGTTCATTTACCTGTTACTACCACACACCAAATCTGGTCGTTGGTTCTTGCTGGCTTGTGTAGCCACTGGGTAACAAAAGCTCAACACTGCCCCCTAGCATCCTGGAGCACTTCTGTTGTGTTTTGTACATGCTTTGGAGTTTTTACGTGTTTTGGAGTTTTCACGTGCTTCAGGGTTTGTACGTGCTTCAGAGTTCATATGTGTTTTGAAGTTTGTACATGCTTTGTCTGTAGGGGCCGCCATAAATATACTTTTATTCATTCACTCCACATAAAAATAAATACATCATATAATACAAAAACCAACTATTCACAGTTCAACTTTTAACTAATTAAATTTTCAGCTTTTTCCTTTTAAACAAATTTAAAGTGAAACAACACAAAACACTGCAAACCACAACACAATTAAATATAAATTAAAATATGAAAACAAAAAGAAGATGCATGTTCTCTGTCATATGGACCTGCATAAATAATCTTTCTGTATCCTTTATCATCTGCAACTGAAAATAGTTGTGGATGATTACTATACCTTTCTAATATGACGTTGTTGTCCCTGGCTCTCTTTCTCTCTCTCTCCCTCTGTTCCTGTGCTACTGCGAGTGTAACTACCGCCCTCTTCCCAGCGCAAAACACAAGGCTCGCATGCGGAGTGAAGCGGAAAAAAAGTGCGAGAGAGAGGGTGAGAGAAAGAAAAAAAAAAACCCACGGCTCGCGATAAGGAGCAAGGTCTGTCTGGTTTTTGTCTCCCTCTTAGTTAACCTTTCAAGAAACAGAAAAAAAAGTGCCTGGATCCTTTTTAGACAACTTAGGCTAGATTTTTAAGATAAAGAACATATCCAAAAGAATTATTTCACTCTACTTAGCATGACTACATAAAACAAAAATTGTTGCAAGCAAAAATACTAAAAGCATTTTTAATTGAACAAAACAGCAAGAACTAAAAGCTACTAGGTCCCAAACCCTTGTGGACAATCTGAAGGATGCAAACTTATCTACCACTTGTCAACCAGTTAGCATTTGTCAGATGCATATATCATCCACTTCCTGTGACATGCAATTAGGACTCTGGAAGACTGAACCAGAGCACGTCTGCAATGGGTTTCTGGTCATTGTCTGACCAATAATGTGCATGCAAACACATTTGTGGGACCATAAATTTCGCTTAAGGTGAAAACGATACAGCTCTTTAAATGTACAACAATCCTTTGTGGTTATGCTAACAAGTGCTACACAGTAACATAAGCACACAAATATCTGACTCCACAAAATAAAGAAAAATTACACAGAGCAACAATGAACACCTATTGAAAGCAAATAATGCACCAATTTAAATCCGGGATCATCCCCAATTAGTTAACAACTCAGGCTAACAACAAATAAGATTCCACACAGAGTTCAATGTTCCAATTGGTTTATTGAACACTAAGGGATTATGGATGTGTAGGGGATTGATAATCACTATTGTAAGAAAGGGAAGGATGCAAGAAAAAAAATAATCTAAGAATCTAACCTAACAAGTGATTCTGAGGAAATGAAAGCTGCCCACTGAAAGAGACTGAAGGAGGAATCTTTGTGCCTTTAGCCACTCCCACTTCTCAAGTACTGCCACTTCTGAGGACCCACCCAGACTGCTGCTGCAAGTAAAAGGCAAGAAGCAGGAAGCCAAGTCAAGTCAAGTCAAGTCAAGTCAAGAAAGCCTTTATTTGTCACATGCAAGTTGCCCTGCAGCGAAATGTGACCCCCCTAAGGTGGGCTTTCACTTATTATGTCGAGGGTATATTTCAATTTTCCCCACAATTCTGAAGATTTTAGTTGTATTCACAGGCGATTAACAAAGACGGGTAAACAAATCTGAGAGTTATACAGAAAAGAGGGAGAAGATTTCTGTTGGAACCATGGAAGAGCAGATCGCTACTCAATACCACGATTGAGTGAACATGGTACATATTTATTTGCTGTACTGAAAGTGTCATTAATGGTTGAAAGTTATCTGTAATGGCTACTTTACAAAGTTACTTCTATTGGCTGTAACTCAGGGGGTAGAGCGTGTTGCCTGCTAATAAGAAGGTTGATAACTTGATCCCCAGTTCTTCAATTCTGTATGTTGCAGAAGCCTTGGGCAAAATGCAACCCCAAGTTGCTCCTTGTGCATTCACTACAGGGTGAGTGTGTACCATGTATGTGGGTTTACTGACTTTATACTTGTGTGGTTGTGGCCATCATATACACACGTAGACACACACACAGACACAGTGTGGACATAGTAGTTCCCTTGAGACCGCATGTCCAAAACAACTCAACCATTGCGGAGGCAAATTGGACTGTGTGTGTGTTTGTGCTCTATTTATAGTCTATGTTTCCATGTGGTTTAGTGTGGTTTAGGCCACATGTGTTCATCTGCTTGTGTGTGTGGATGCATATGTGAGACGGGTGAATGTCTGTGAATAATAATGTGTTTTTCTCATGAGAGACTCCACCAAGGCAGAAAAATAAAATATTAATGATCAATCACTGTTTTGGGGCCACAGAAACACATACAGGCATGCACACACATATAGACACATGCACACACACACGTACAGATAGACAGACAGGGAGACTTGGTATTGTTACAGTATATTTTCAGAGATCCCCTGACAATATTGACTCTGTTAGCAGCTGTAAGTAGATGCTGATAGCCTGGAATTTGGAGAAGCTGGATGTTGAGTGGAAGGTTGATGCCAAAATCCAAATCCAAATCCAATTTATTTATATAGCACATTTAAAAACAGAAAGTTTGCCCAGTACTGTACAGAAACAAAGGAGTAAAACACAAGATAAAACCACTGACACTCACATAAAAACATAATAATACACATAATAAACATATCAACTCACACCAGTCTGAACGCTATCGAAAAAAGGTGTGTTTTCAAAAGTGACTTAAAAATGGAACAAAGATGCCTGTCTAATATTTAAAGGCAGCGTATTCCAAAGTTTGGGGGCCATAATTGAAAAGGCTCGTTCTCCTCTACGTTTTAGCCCAGATTTTGGGACAACCAACAGCAACTGGTCAGCTGATCTAAGGGTATGCGAAGGAATATAAGTCTGAAGTAGCTCGGAAAGGTATGGGGGAGCAAGACCATTAAGGCATTTATAAACCAGCGTTAGGACTTTGAAATTAATTCTGTCATGAACAGGAAGCCGATGAAGAAAGGACAGGACAGGTGTTACATGTTCATGCTAGACTTGTAGTCAAGACTGCTTAAACCAAGACCAAGACAATACCAAGACAAGAGGGTATTGAGACCAAGACAAGACCAAGACAGACCAAGTCAAGACTAAGAAATAGTCGAGACGAGACCAAGATAGAGACAAAAAAGTCTTTAAACTGCAGCCAGATGCTGCTTCGTTTACAGGTGTCAGGCATATTTATGTGCTTTTGCGATGGCATAGCTGAGTCACTGTGTGAGAGCTGAGCAGCGAAAGGAAATTAAGTGAGGAGCCAGCTCTCGCTCAATGGGAGTCGACTCTTCTGATTCACTACAAACACTCTCTAAGCACGGCTCTTAGAGCTGATGCTTTTGCGCATGACACATTATCGAACGTTACGTTGTGTGTCACGGATACTGTTGACTCCAAATCTCCCGACCACTATGTCGATCTGAGACAGCAAGACCACGACAGCGAGACCAAGACAAGACCGAGGGATCCGAGACCAAGACAAGACCAAGGCCAAGGTCCGTCGAGACCAAGACAAGACCAAGACCACGTAAAAGTCTCGAGACCAAGACTGGTCTCGAGACTTTTACGAGGCGGCCAGCAGCATTTTGAATGAGCTGAAGATGTGCAAGAGACCATTGGCTGACTCCAACATAAAGTGCATTACAGTAGTCAAGCCATGTATTACCTTCTCCATGTCATGTCTTGACGAAACTGGCTTCAGCTTTGCTCTTTGCCTCAACTGAGAAAAACTTTTTTGCCACACAGAACTAATATGTTTGTCCAATTTAAAATCTGTGTCCATAATGACTTCCAAATTTGTCACATGCTGTTTGATATAAGACCCTAGCCATCCACAATTCCCAAGCGGGTTGCATGAAATATTATTAGGTCTAAATACAAACACCTTCATTTTACTCTCATTGAAACTCAAAAAGTTCAGAGCTATCTCAGCTTTGACATCTTCAAGGTAGTTCAAAAGGATTTGGATGGAGCCTGGGCAATTTGGTTCTAAAGGCAAATAAAGTTGTCAGTCGTCTGCGTAGCAGTGAAAGGATATTTTGTGTTTTCTAAAAATAGACCTCAAAGGGAGCAGGTATAATGAAAAAAGAAAAGGGCCAAGGATTGAGCAAAATTTTCAACTTTAACACTAAACATTCTGCCACTCAAATATGAATGAAGCCAATCCAGTGCTGCACCTTTGATGCCAACTAGGTGTTCCAAAGAAGAGGTAAGAATATTGTGGTCAACAGTATCAAATGCTGCAGTAAGATCTAAAAGCACAAGGATCACAAGACTTCCACAATCACTAGCTAAAAAGATATCATTAAAAACACATAAAAGTGCTGTTTCAGAGGAGTGTAGATGTTTAAAACCAGACTGAAAAACTTCCATGATACCATTAATATCTAAAAACGTATTCAGTTGCGTAAAAACTATTTTTTCCAATAACTTTGAGAGGAATGGAACTTTTGAAATGGGTCTAAAATTTGAGCAAACTAAAGGGTCAAGGTCAGGTTTTTTTAATAAAGGGTTTACAGTTGCATGTTTTATACCATCAGGAATCACACTGGAAGTAATACTGCTATTTATAATAGCAAGGACTGAGGTTCCAATTGAAGGGAAAACCTCTTTAAATAGCCATGCAGGGATAACATCCACAGGAGAACCACAAGGTTTAATTTGCCTAACCATCTTGTTAAGAAGTGTAATTGAGATAGGTTCAAACTGGTATAAGGCAGCTGAACAGGAACTAAACGTGGATGGATTATATGTAGGAGGTACTATTGCTGACCTGATGGACTCAACCTTGTTTACAAAAAAAGACAGAAACTGATTACATCTGTCAGCGGAGCCTTCCAGGGTGGTAGACTGGGGCACATTTAAAATAGAAAAGCAAAAGTAATTCACTGACCACTGGTCAAAAAAAAGATGGGATTTATTTCAGTTTAGTGAAATTCTCATGCAGCAATGCAGCTAAAATTGCTCTTTAGGTCATGTAAATGTTTAATATTCTATTCTATAGGATTCTTTATACTGTTCTACGACATTGTAAAGGTATCCTACTGGTTACTGGTAAATGGGGAGGCCAGTGAAGTTCATTGTGTTGTCCATCAAATCAACTTTAGCCAACCTGTGCTTTATGACAGTGGTGCATTGTCCTGCTGAACGCAACCATTTGAAGATGGTGATAGTAATGCAGATTTTCACTACTCAGCCTGGCTGTGGCATTCAAACCATGAGAAATTGCTATTAAGGGTCCCAGTGTGTGCCAAGAAAATATTTCACACATCATGACACCGCCAATAGTTGCCTTAGCTGTTGACACAAAGCAGATCGGGTCCATAAATGCATACACAGATGCCAGACTGCCTTCCACAATCATGCTGGTTTGGCTAAATAACAATCTAGAAATAGCATCAAAGCATAGCCAAGTTTATTGTTTGCAGCGTTCTCTTATTTAACTATAAATAAGTGTAAAACCCCCCAAACATCGGTCCTCCACATCATCGGCCTCCTTGACAATATTAAATCTAACACACACACACACACACACGCCCAGAAAAAGTGAAAAAAGCAGAGTGGAGCTCACCTGTCAGCACCATTACTACCCCTTCCCTGCTGTCCCCTCTGGGGAATGGACCAGTCCCTTGTCATAGACTGACATCTTTCCCATGGGCTCCTAATGGATCCAAAGATGCGCGTGCACACACACACACACACACACACACACAGATCCCTAAAGTTAGTTCCCAAGGTGCTGTCAGAATATCCCTGGACAAAGACCAGAGGTATCCAGTGAGCTGCTGTGTGTGTGTGTGTGTGTGTGTGTGTGTGTGTGTGTGTGTGTGTGTGTGTGTGTAAATGTCGTCTAAATGTGAGACAGCACTAGTTTTGACATTTCTTGATCCCACTGACACATTCTTAGGGGCAGTGGACACTTATCTTCTTTGGAGAAAATGGAAATAAATAAAAATAAAGAAACACATTTTCCATTGTCTTTTGCCAGTGGTGTGATTGGCAGAAGTCCTCAGGGGCAGAGAGAAAAAGTCACACCTCAACAACCATTTTGGCTGTGTAAGTGTGCTGTGATGGACACATTTCCTCAAGGCATTATTGGCAGATACGGTCATAATGATGTGAGCTTATCCAAAAGAAGAAAAATGTTTGGCCACTTATGCCAACTTAATATCAGTTAATTGTAAATAGTTGTCTAGATCCAACTTTCAGTCCTGTGACACAGATGCACTTCTGCAAATTGAAAATCATTTTGGTGCATGTGCAAATACATGTATGAATGGACTTTGAAAAAAGGAAAGAAAATAAGCAAGATTTTCTTTGCGAAAAATGACACCATTACAATAAAATAACTACTAAAATTAAAAGACCTCATAATTATAAGTTAATGGTAGTCAGAAGACACAGACAGTTCTAAAATGTCTGTCATATCTTTTTACTATCCATCATGTGATGTTTTTGTGATATTGTTGATATGTTGATGTTAAACACAAAAGAAAATCCTGTATTTAAGGCATAAATCTCATTAGATGACATTTAATGAAGACAGCCATTTCCATTCCGCAAATGTGTTTTAAATAATAATTTTTAACTTCAATATATTAAGCATGGCTCAGCTGTAGAACTTTAAATGACATATATGTTAAAAAAAAAAAACTACAATATAGTATTATCATTGCTGTGGTTTGATATTTTGCATAGATCTAACAATTTCATAAGACTGATCTTTATTGAACAAGATTTCACAATTTCACACTTTATGTATTCAGTAAAATAATTACTCATGCAGGTGGCATTATAATCAACTCAAATCTCAAAAAGTAAGATTGAGTAAAATTCAAGTTTAAATATAATTACAGTATGGAATATAATTTCATAATTTTAAAGAAAGGAATGTAATAATCTGCATCATGTGCAACAGATGCAGATTTTGCAGTTTTATAATTAAAATATTTATATCTTATCATGAGAACATACAGATTTTATGCCTATCAAATATGACTTAAAAATACAAAACCTATTAAGTGTGTTACGATACAGTTCATCACACCATTACAAAATACCTGTCATGGTAAAGATTTTCAAACATTGCTATTATAGGCCAAAATAAAAATAAAACAAGCAAAAAATATGAATTTCATCCAATGTTTAGAAAGAGATAATGTCTTATATTTATTAAGAATTATTAAATTTATTATTTTAAATTTATATATTTAAGTATATTCTGCAGTGTTAAACTGCAAGAAAAATATTTTAAAAAACACAATCTTAGAAAAATCTTTGTTGCATTCTTAAAATGCAATCTTAAATCTGCACATGGTGCATACTGGGCTCCATTCCCATGCAGTGAATGATTTGATTTTTAAAAAACCTTATATAAGGTGGGCATGTTTTGTTGTTTACTGGTCTAGAAGAAATGTTACTTTTAAACTCAAGTTTTAAAATGTACTCCATCAGCTGACTGCCCTCCCAGGGATCACTTGTTTTTTTATGCTACTTCTTTGCTTCCTTTGGAAACTGTGTTCATTTTTTCCCATTATTACACCTTTGTGCAGAATTTCAGCTACCTGTGGAAAACCAGTGACAGCAACTCGAAAAACCACAAATGCCCTTCTTTTCCTGTTTAAGTTGTATAAATGAGCAACTTAAACAGGAACAGTTTCTAGTAAAAAATTTTAATTCAGCCTTGGGTTATAAAGATTTTTTCAGATTTATATGTGATCTAAAGGGCTGTGGTTTGACTCTATATATTTATTTTTTTCAAGATAAATTAATGTATAAAAAAGGAACAAGAAAGAAACATCAAGGAAGAACAGAACCAGAATATTTTCACGTTTGAGAAGACAACTGAATAAAAAAAGGTTTCAATCATACACACAAAAGCACAAGTCAGCACAAAGCAACCAAGGTCCCAACAGCAAACACATACACACTCCTTCTGAGTGTATCCTAATCCGTGTTTCAGGCAGGTTTTGTTTGCAGAGGATGAGGCAGTTCGCGGGCTGGCCTGTGGTTAACTGACACCCTCGTTACATTTTCCACTATTTTTCTTTCTCTTCCTTTCTAACTCTGCTCTATTGTGCTTTTCTTGTGTGCTT
Organism: Diplotaxodon limnothrissa; assembly: GCF_057381915.1. NCBI lineage: Eukaryota > Metazoa > Chordata > Actinopteri > Cichliformes > Cichlidae > Diplotaxodon > Diplotaxodon limnothrissa. Next base: position 3,236,486 of record NC_140601.1, on the reverse strand, counting down.
TTCTGTGCTTTTCTGTACACGCTATAAAAAAGGGAGGGAATGCCAACAGAATGTAATTTGTCTTTTTTTTTATATGTGTGTGTGTTTTGTCTGTTAAAATAAAACCCAATAATTTCATATTTCATGACTAGTAAATTTTGGTGTGTGCTGGTTTTAAAAACGAAAATTATCACCCAGTTATACCTAGAATCACCAAAACTACCAAGGGCTGTCTACTATCATTTTGTCACTGCTGAAACATGAGTGTGAGCTAGCTAGAAGTGATTTATGTGTTCCAGTGCTGGGTAATCTTGCCAGTGAGGGTGTTGTTTCAGAGCCAGACAGTATTACAAGAGATGTGTTTCTGAGTCAGACTGTGACAAAAAGGAATTTTGTGTTCCTAAGTCACCAACTAATAAGATTTCAATTCATGTTTCTGAACTGGCAAATTCAGTTCATGCTTCCTGAGTTATTTCAGAGCCAGTGAGGGCTAATAAAGTCTTTGGTTTTGTTCCTGAGCCAGATGAACATAAGTCTCAGTTTTGTGTTTTCCAGCCTGAGAAATCAGATTCTAAGTTTGTCGTTGTCCAGCCTGCAATTACAGAGACTGTGTTTTGAGTTGCCAAGCCGGTCATATTAAGGAATATTTATGTTTCACAGTGAACACCTTTAGAGGCAGTTGTTTTTTTTCTGCTGAGCCAATTATTTCAGGGACTGTCTGTGTATCCTGGCCAGGCCACATTCTCAGGGAGCATGGGAACCATGAATTCAGGCGGATTAAGTAATTCAGGATCCGTGTGCTCAGGAATCTCAGGCTCTGCGGCTGCACAGCAGCGCATTCAGCTTGCTCCAATAGCCGGGACTGCTCAGCGGGACATGCGGTCTCAGAAGCAGGAGATCTGGTCAGGACCGGACAACCATCTTTGGAAAGACAGGGCTGAACCTAATGCAAGGAACCTGGAATCAGCAGACGTGGGTGGTATAATAGTCTCTGGGTGGAGCACAGATGCAGCCTTGGTGGTGCTGTTCTCATATTTTTCCCTTGCCACTGGGAACACCTAAAATGGTTCTGTAGAGAACAGCTGGTTTATTCTCCTGCCTTCTATTTCTCTGGTGTACCTCTTCAAGTGGCTGACCAAAGCTCTGACTCTTTGCTTGGCATTTTCCAAGGCCTCAGGTATGAGCAGCTTGCTGTAATTCTCATTATATATTCTATATATAATGAAGATACCATTTAAAGGTTTGGACACGCCTCATTTATCGGTTCTTCTTTTATTTTCACTGAAGGCATCAGAAATATGAATAAACACACATGGAATTATGTAGTAAACAAGAAAGTGTGAAATAACTCAAAACATGTTTTATATTTTAGATTCTTCAAAACAGCCAGCCTTAGCTGTTTTTAAAGTAATGATGGCCTGTCGAAGGCTTTGGGGCCCTCCTGGTTAATAAATGATAATGATAATAGAATCACAATCACTGGATTCTTAGCAATTGTCATTCCGAGAAGAAAGTGTATATAAACAGTTCCACTTGTTTGTTTGTCAGTATGTCTGTTCATAAGTCTAGCATCCACACTTTTCAAGATGTTCAAATTTTGCCTGATCATGTGACCAATAACAGCTGGAGCTAATAATTTTGGTGGCAATAGGGTAAAGGTCACATCAAATTGGACAATCAGTAAAGACTTTATATTACCCATGGATCGTCCTCAGACTTCACAACATACCAGGCCTTGGAAAGAAAGAAAAAAAGGGAGCACGGAGATAGGTTAGCTAAGCATTTACCTTGACCTTAATTGTTAGTTCCCAAGGTCAGAGTTGACATTGAAAAAAAATTCACGAAATCATATCTAGTATATTTTATCATATGAAAGGGCAAAGAGACAGCTGTACAACACACTTTTTGTTTTTGTCAATACAATGGCCTAAAACTTCATAATGATGCCATAAAGTTTTGTAAAATCACACTACATAAATATATCATAAAATGTCAAGTTTTCAGATTTCAGCTAATTCTTCTCCAATCGTATAGGTAAAGATAATAAAATAGACCATTTTAGTATGCAATGCTTCAAGGTCGTAGGTTAAAAATCAGAGATCAGTGTGTTGTTATACAAGCAGGCTGATGTCAGCATATTGTAATAAAAGCATGCTGACATCTGCTGAATTCACAACCACATAGTCATGGGATTTCCAGCTCTTTTTAGAGAACCGGCTCTCTCGGCTTGGCTCACAAAAAAAGAGCTGGCTCTTTCGGCTCCGAACCGGCTCTTCAGGTTTTTTTGTTGCTTTAATTAATTTATTATTAACAGCAATATAAAATTATGCACAAAAGGAATTAGTAATGTAAAAAAAAGTGGTTTTATTTATATATGTTTATATATAAATATTTATGGTGGCCCCTAGAGACAAAGCACGTACAAACTCCAAAACACATTTCTAGCGTTAATTGAACTTCCAAAACAGAGCTACCTAGATCACTTAAATTACACAATTGAAAGCATATGTGTATGGTTTGTGTATTTATACACAAGCACTCATATATATTCAAATAATTTAAAAAAAATGTTCATTTACCTGTTACTACCACACACCAAATCTGGTCGTTGGTTCTTGCTGGCTTGTGTAGCCACTGGGTAACAAAAGCTCCACACTGCCCCCTAGCATCCTGGAGCACTTCTGTTGTGTTTTGTACATGCTTTGGAGTTTTTACGTGTTTTGGAGTTTTCACGTGCTTCAGGGTTTGTACGTGCTTCAGAGTTCATATGTGTTTTGAAGTTTGTACATGCTTTGTCTGTAGGGGCCGCCATAAATATACTTTTATTCATTCACTCCACATAAAAATAAATACATCATATAATACAAAAACCAACTATTCACAGTTCAACTTTTAACTAATTAAATTTTCAGCTTTTTCCTTTTAAACAAATTTAAAGTGAAACAACACAAAACACTGCAAACCACAACACAATTAAATATAAATTAAAAAATGAAAACAAAAAGAAGATGAACATTCTCTGTCATATGGTCCTGCATGAATAAACTTTCTGAATCCTTTATCATCCGCAACTGAAAATAGTTGTGGATGATTACTATACCTTTCTAATATGACGTTGTTGTCCCTGGCTCTCTCTCTCTCCCTCTGTTCCTGTGCTACTGCGAGTGTAACTACCGCCCTCTTCCCAGCGCAAAACACAAGGCTCTCATGCGGAGTGAAGCGGAAAAAAAGTGCGAGAGAGAGGGTGAGAGAAAGAAAAAAAAACCCACGGCTCGCGATAAGGAGCGGGCTCGCATCGTTTACGTCAAAGATCCGGCTCTAAGAGCCATTTCGTTCGCGACCGACACATCACTACAACCACAGAGCACAGGGAGCCTCGGTAAGTTACTGTCAAAGCCTTGTTTTAGAACATGAACACTGTGATTAATAAGGACCCAATGCAGACACAGAATTTGCCAGCTCTTTTTAGTGAGCCAAGCCGAAAGAGCCGGTTCTCTAAAAAGAGCTGGAAATCCCATCACTATGTGGTTGTGAATTCAGCAGATGTCAGCATGCTTTTATTACAATATGCTGACATCAGCCTGCTTGTATAACAACACACTGATCTCTGATTTTTAACCTACGACCTTGAAGCATTGCATACTAAAATGGTCTATTTTATTATCTTTACCTATACGATTGGAGAAGAATTAGCTGAAATCTGAAAACTTGACATTTTATGATATATTTATGTAGTGTGATTTTACAAAACTTTATGGCATCATTATGAAGTTTTAGGCCATTGTATTGACAAAAACAAAAAGTGTGTTGTACAGCTGTCTCTTTGCCCTTTCATATGATAAAATATACTAGATATGATTTCGTGAATTTTTTTTCAATGTCAACTCTGACCTTGGGAACTAACAATTAAGGTCAAGGTAAATGCTTAGCTAACCTATCTCCGTGCTCCCTTTTTTTCTTTCTTTCCAAGGCCTGGTATGTTGTGAAGTCTGAGGACGATCCATGGGTAATATAAAGTCTTTACTGATTGTCCAATTTGATGTGACCTTTACCCTATTGCCACCAAAATTATTAGCTCCAGCTGTTATTGGTCACATGATCAGGCAAAATTTGAACATCTTGAAAAGTGTGGATGCTAGACTTATGAACAGACATACTGACAAACAAATGGAACTTCTCGGAATGGCAACTGCTAAGAATCCAGTGATTGTGATTCTATTATCATGATCATTCATTAACTATGAGAGCCCCAAAGCCCCCAGTAACAGTGTTGCAAATTAACTGGTGAGGTCAAACAGATGTGTGGTAGATTTACTTTTCAGGAACCGCTACTAACAAACCAGCAAATAAACACAGACTATGTCATCTGTGCCATTAGTAAGGACTAGATTAACACATTGTAACAAATTAACTAACACGGCCGCATCGGCTTTATCACTGTGAGTTCCCGTTTCATGCACAATACATTTGTAACTTTCAATGTTTTCCGTTCTTGTGTCTTGCACACAAACCATTTGAACTAAATAAAATTGTATTGTGTAGTTACTTTCAGCCTGCATCCTGTTGTTTGGTTTACAGCTCAACTGATAGGCCCAAAGTCTTTCGATTAGCACTGCGTAAGTAAAGAGTTACAGAGTAATGGATCCCACTCTGTATGTGCATATTGTGTCTTATAAAAGTAAGTAAGTAAGTAAGTAAAGTTTATTTATTAAGCACTTTTCATAGTCAGGTAGTCACAAAGCGCTGCACACAGAGATTAAAATAAACAGTACGATAAATAGCAAAATGCACAATATTCACAATATAGAGTTTAAATGTAAATTAAAAATATAAAAATGTAAAAAAAACATTGGTCAACAGAAAGCTTGTTTAAACAGTAAAGTTTTTAACTGTTTTTTTAAAGGATTCCACAGAGTCAACCAAACGTAGTTGTAGAGGTAGACTGTTCCACAGCCTTGGTGCCACAGACTGAAAGGCTCTGTCCCCTTTCGTCTTCAGACGTGTTCTGGGATCAACCAACAAACTCTGAGTCTGTGAGCGGAGACGGCGAGCAGTAATGTATTTAGTGAGAAGCTTGGATAAATAATCTGGGGCTTGGCCATTTAGTGCTTTGTACGTTAAAACAACAATTTTAAAACGAATTCTAAAATCTATTGGGAGCCAATGTAAAGAACATAAAATAGGAGTGATGTGAGCTGCTTGCTAGAGCGAGTTAGTAGTCTGGCTGCTGCGTTTTGTATAGCTTGGAGGCGAGAAAGAAATGATTTATCCAAGCTGGTAAACAGGGAATTACAATAATCTAAACGCGATGACACAAATGCATGGACAATTTTTTCCAGTTCAGCTAAGGAGACCATATGTCGCAGTTTAGAAATATTCCTTAAATGAAAGAAACAGGAACGAGACAGAGACTTTACGTGTGAGTCAAGGCCCAAAGAAGAGTCAAATATTACTCCAAGATTTCGAATATTTGGCTTAGCAGAAGAACAGAAAGGGGCAAGAACCTGACTGATTTTAGAATATAGATCAGGAGGAGCTATGATCATGGTCTCTGTCTTGTTCATGTTTAAAACAAGGTAATTGTTAGAAAGCCTGATGGGTTTAGATTTTATTATTGTCATTTGTATTAGGAAATATTTAACCATATATGCTTAGAGGTGTATAATCAATTGTGTAGTGATAGGTTGTGTGATCTTTAGCAGGCTGCAAAGGCTTGGTGTGTATTCCACACTAGAATGCACACCCACATCCTGGGAGCACGGGAGAGGTCGTAACTTGTCTTCATTGTTTTATGGTAGGATTAACGTAGCTACGTCTGTTCTAGTCTAAGTGCTTTTTGTTTAGATGAACTGTTGGATTTTCCAGACCAGCAGGTTAAGGAAGTTGTTTATGGGGTCACACTCTGACCCCCCCCCCACACACACACACACACACACACACACACACACACACACACACACACAGTATTCTTTGTTCACATGTATACCTATGTAAGATGCTATATGTTAATGACCCTATGCATATTCATGTAACCACAATAAAAGGAGTGCTATGGGGAACCTGGCTGAGAGTCTGACAGAGGTCAAGTGGTGGAACGACACTTGGCTCCGGGCAGGTCTCCCTCATGCATGAGTAACACGAAGAACTTTGGTGCCTTGTGTCTTGCTTTTTGCTGCGTAGCAAGTTGTCCTTAACGTTCCAGCGAATAGGTTTATGCTACGAACCTATCAAAGCCAATCAGAGATTTGAGTTAAAGCCTGGACTAGGGTGGACAGCCTATCCAGCTGATGAGGCTTAAAGGACATATACAGCTGAATGTCATCGGCATAGAAATGATAAGACAGGTCACTAAAAGACTGAATAATGCCAGCTAAAGGAAGCATATAAAAAGAAAATAATAATGGACCCAATACTGAACCCTGTGGAACCCCGCAGGTTAGGGCAGCAGTGTTAGAGGAGAACCTATCAGTCCTAACAGAAAAAGTCCTGTCTGATAAGTAGGAAGAAAACCAGTCTAAGGCGGTGCCAGATATACCAGCCAGAACCTTCAGCCTGTTGAGTAGGATTTTGTGGTCGATGGTATCGAAGGCTGCGCTAAGATCTAGCAAAATGATCACAGAACAATTTCCTGCATCAGATGCCATTAGTAGATCATTATAGACCCTTAAGAGAGCGGTCTCCGTAGAGTGCTGCTTTTGAAAGCCAGACTGAAAAGGGTCAAAAATCTGCAATCGGCATAGTAAGGACCTGAACTGATTTTCTACAATCTTTTCTAGTAATTTACTTATAAATGGCAATCTTGAAATAGGACGATAACTACTAGGGGAGGTAGGATCTAGATTCTGTTTTTTTAACAGAGGGGTTACCTCAGCATGTTTAAAATAGGACGGAACACAGCCTTGCCTCAGTGAATTGTTGATGATGGATAGTAATGTGGGACCAATGCTGGTCTAAGGAGCATGATGAGGATTTCATTTTACCTATTACTGCAATTAAGTCATTGAGTGTGATTGGAGAAAAAGAAGTAAATAACCCGGGACAACAAGGGGCATCTTCATAAGGGGAGGCACTTGAGGAGATTTTGGATCTCAAGTCCATCACCTTATTTACAAAGTAATTGAGGAAAGTGCTGCAGTCTTCGTCAGAAAGTAACACAGCATGCTGAGTTGGAGGAGAAACAATACTATTGATAGTATCAAATAGAATTTATGAGATTATTGAAGTAAGAGGATCTGGCCTCTTTAACTGACTCATTATATAAGTGAAGAAGTTCTTTGAAGTGTTCCCGATGGACAACCAGCCCAGTGGACTTCCAGCCATGGTAAAACCAACTGAACTTTTCCTAGTGGGTTTTCTACAACACAAAAATAAAATTTAGGGTTGAAAGGTGAAGATCTTTGAGGTTCAAGGTGAGTTTGTTGACTTGTCGATGAGTACTTGTTAGCCTGTCACTGTTATGCTGTCTGTATTTGACACATGATTTTAATTGGAGTTTCATTAAATGCAGCGCAATACAACGTGGTGCGCTGCAGTGGCGTAGCCTAATTACGTCTCTTGGGACTTATATAATATACACTCAACAAAAATATAAACGCAACACCTTTGTTACTGCTCCCATTCCCCATGGGATGGACGTAGAGACCTAAAATTCATTCCAGATACACAATATAACCATCCCTCCCAAACAGTGGTCACAAATCAGTCCAAATGTGTGGTAGTGGGCACATCTGCCATATTGAGATAATCCATCCCACCTCACAGGTGTGCCACATCAGGATGCTGATCTGACATCATGAGTAGTGCACAGGTGTACCTCAGACTGCCCACAACAAAAGGCCACCCTGGAATGTGCAGTTTTTTGCGCTATTGGGGGTCTGGGGACCCAGAACCGGTCAGTATCTGGTGTGACCACCATTTTGCCTCATGCAGTGCAACACATCGTCGCATGGAGTCTATCAGATTGTCAATTGTGGCCTGTGAATGTGCTTGACCGGCGTATACGACAGCGTGTACCAGTTCCCACGAATATCCAACAACCTCACACAGCCATTGAAGTGGAGTGGACCAACATTCCACAGACCTGCACTACATTTATTTTTTAATTCTACCAAAGTCCACTATTTAGATTGAGAAATGTTTATATAATTATTCAGCCTTGTTCTGCAAACAAGCCTGCATAACTTAATAAATGTAGAATTTGAAAAATAACAAACCTAAAAAGAAACACTAGGTACGAGATACATGAGGACCTATGATACGGTGATACTTTTGGTAAACAACCATTTGACTAACATGTGTCTCACCTGCTCTTGTTCATCTCTGTTCTGTCCTCATTCTCCATCTCCCTCTCTGTTCCCCTCTTCCTCTCTCTCTCTCTTTGTGCTGACAATCATCAAATATACAGATATTTACAAACTCTTCAGATAAAAACACAAACACTTTTTTAAATTGTAACATCAAATCAGACTAAATGTTTATTTTTCTTAGATTGATAAATATAAAAAACATATGTGTTAACTTTAAGAGTAAAGAGAGAAATTATCTGTATTTCTTAATTGTAAATGGCACCAAATTGTATTCAAAATTGAGCCACACTTATGGAGCTCCACAGTTCTTTTCCTGGTGTTTTGGTTGACATCTCTTGATGTTCCCATGTCACAGAAACAGACTCTGTGTTTTGCCTTATATGCATCCACAGCTGTGCCACCCATTTACTCACATGGACTCTACTAACCAATCAGAAGCTTCTTCAGCTCAGAATGGAATCGTCTGGAGTTTCTTATTAATTAACAATAAACTTAGTGTACATGGACTCCTAATTTTGATGAAAGTGATAAAAATAGACAGATCTCTCTCTCTTTATTCTGACATTTAACTAATTCAAAATATATTTCAATATGTATCTAAAACAAAAGTTTACTCTAGATTGATGTTGTACAGTAAAAAATTTTATGTTTTCTCCCTAAAGTGTATGTAAATATCTGGTTACAAATGTGACTATCCTGCTGTGTACTGAAATCCCTCTTGTTTTGCATAGAAATATACTGAACAACATGCAAAGCATAATATATAAAATAACATCAATCAGAGTTTTTTCTTTGAAAGAACCCTCTAATGTCCATTCTTATATTTCAGTACATAACTGAAACCGATTTAGTCGGGGAGGGTAAGAACTGAAAATATGAAATAAACACACGTAAGCTAAGACTCTCTAAAGAAACAGCATTGTTGTTGTTCGGCTTTTCATTTCGCCATTTGTTGATTCACTTGAAGAGCAAGTAACGTAATATTGGTCAAGTGATCAGTTTGATATCAATCTTTTGTGATGCACCGTCATATTTACATTATTTGTACGGTACGAATGATTTGCTTTGGTACCTGGTCAAACTTAAGCTCTCCTTAGTATGGCTGGCTCCGTTTCTCCAACAGCGCACTCACAGGCAGCAGCTGCCCCAAACTTATTGGTAATGTCACAAGAAAACCAATGGTGTGCTTGGTTTCAACGTAACTTTATTCTTTCATGAGTTATTTACAAGTTTCTGACCACTTATAAAATGTGTTCAATGTGCTGCCCATTGTGTTGGATTGTCAATGCAACCCCCTTCTCCTACTCTTCACACACTGATAGCAACACCGCAGGCGAAATGCCAACACAGGCATCCAGTATCCATAGTTTCAGGTGCTGCACATCTCGTATCTTCACACCATAGACAATTGCCTTCAGATGACCCCAAAGATAAAAGTCTAAGGGGGTCAGATTGGAAGACCTTGGGGGCCATTCAACTGGCCCAGGATGACCAATCCACTTTCCAGGAAACTGTTCATCTAGGAATGCTCGGACCTGGCACCCATAATGTGGTGGTGCACCATCTTGCTTCCAGCAAGATGGTGCACCACCACATCTTGAACTCAGGGAACGTGCCAGCTTCAGTGCATAAAGAGGGAAACACATCATCATGTAGCAATTTCAAATATCCAGTGGCCTTGAGGTTTCCATTGATGAAGGATGGACCCACTATCGTTGTGCCCCATATACCACACCAAACTATCACTTTTGTTGTTCCAACAGTCATGGAGGGATTCATCCAATGTGGGTTAGTGTCAGACCAATAGCGCTGATTTTGTTTGTTAACTTCACCATTCACATAAAAGTTGCCTCATCACTGAACAAAATCTTCTGCGTGAACTGAGGGTCCTGTTCCAGTTTTTGTTTTGCCCATTCTGCAAATTCTGTGCGCCGATCTGGGTCATCCTCGTTAAGATGCTGCAGTAGCTGGAATTTGTAAGGGTGCCATTTGTGAGTAGCTAATATCCGCCAAAGGATGTTCGCCTAATGCCCCTCTCCAGTGACATGCGGCGAGTGCTTCGCTGTGGGCTCTTGCTGAATGAAGCTAGGGCAGCCACTGATGTTTCTTCATTAGTGACAGTTTTCTTGCATTGCATTGAAATCTGCTGCAATGACCCGGTTACTGTGTTTACCAGATATCAACACAATTTCGATCCGCTCTTCACGTGTTAACCTCTTCGACATATCAATGGCTGTGAACAAAGAGAAACTTGTAAATAACTCATGAAAGAATAAAGTTACGTTGAAACCAAGCACACCATTGTTGTTCTTGTGACATTACCAATAAGTTTGATGTGTCACATGGCCCTCTTCCTATGGAAAAAAACAAGTTGTATCCAAGATGGCCGACTTCTAAATGGCCACCATGGTCACCACCCATCTTGAGGAGTTTGCCTCCTCACATATACTAATGTGCCACAAACAGGACTTTAATATCACCAACCATTCCCATGTTATTACTGTGTATCCATATAAATGGCCCACCCTGTATTCCTAAAGTCGCTCTCATTCCTCTTCATTACTTTTATGCTCACATTTAACCTTAACAAGCTTTTAATCTCCTAAACAACAAATTTTATTCAACTGTGGAGCTCTGTGTTTCTTATGGGTGCCCCTCTCTGGTGGTTCTGTTCGGTCCGGTGCTCCCTGGAATCTCTCTGTGGTCCCAAAATCTCCTGCAAAGGAAACAAACACGTTTCCCTACTACGCCTCCCTAACTTATTATGTTCATCAATTGTTCTCTTAATTATTCAATCTTGGTTCAACCTATCATTTTGGGGACTCTCTAATCAAAAGGATTAACCTAATTAAGTGTATAAGCGTATTAGGGTCTATCCATCGGCCCTCAAGGTACTCCCTACAATATATCAATTCAGTTAGTCATGCTGAACCAGGTTTTTGACTTTTATTTATATATATTCTTCAATGTTACTCATCTCAGTAATCAACCTTTTAACACCTTAAAACACACTTAAAGCTCCGCTTTCACGCCCCTCCATGTGCTTCCTGTTGCTCGCTCTCTTCTCTCTTATCTGATTATCAACATCCTGTACACAAAACTCTTGCTTCTGCAAGTGCGAAAGTTTCCAAGCAGAATGCGCCTTAACTCTGACCTACAAGTCACAATACATGTTATCTGTTTCTGCAAGCATCTTCATTGACCTTTTACACCCTGACACCTTTCACAATAGATTAGAAGAAAATCATCATAACCGCTTATTCTACTAAAAGATCAAAAAGAAAACAAACATTTTAATCAATTAAGTTTAAGCATAAAAGCAATTACTTATGAGTAAGTTTTATCATAGCTAAATTATCAAGCTCCCTTGATAAAGCCCCTTATTTCAAATTAAACCCAAAATCACCCCTTCTTGACACATCTCATGTGTCAAATACGCTAAAGCCAGCTACTAAAACTGAAAATACTGAAAATACTTCACCACCCCTTATAAAAATGACAGGAAAAGCTTTGTCACGTTATTTCTCTAAAACTCTCAGCAATTCTCCTCTAGGGTATATTTGCTCCGGGCCTCCAAACCTGTGTTTAGGAATAAAATCAGTCTAATCATCCTGTTACAGTTTTTTTCAATCGCTAACAAGCGCCTACCCATACTTCAGATACTTTTTCTAAACTCTTAACACAGACTCACACCTACAAAACACAATTGGCCAAATGGATAATTTTCTTCTCAAAAATACATTTTGTTAAATATATACTACCTCTTCATTTCAAAATAGAACACATCTTTCTCTGCACACACTAACTGTACAAAAACACTATAAATCTGACTCAAAATGAAATTAGTCTGTCAAAGAATAACACTTGTTTTCACTTCACAAGGTACATGCAGTCAATCAAAGTACACCAGGTTTCAAAATACTGGCTATTATTGACATTACAAAAACTGCATAGACCTTTATGATTCAGTTTTACAGGTATTTGCATGCGAAACATGCAATCCACCATTTTGACACCAGAAATGTCTTGGTTGGTAACTGTATGTCCACATGTACAGTAATGTTCACATTCAAAAGCATTCCAGTAAAAAGCAAACAAGTTTCTGTTTCTTTACTGTTTACTACAGGAGGTACAGTAGAAACACGGTATGATAGGACAGAGAAAGTTCTACAGTATTGCTTACAGTGAACAAAATATCCATGAAACACACAAGCGCATTCTGAACAAAAAAACAACAGCAAAAAGCCAAGATAAAAAGGGGGGGGGAGGGGGAGGGGGGCTAAAAAAAGGCAAAAAATTTGCATCTAATCCCTGCGATCTTCAGGGTTAGGACACATGTTTTCATCAACATCACATCTGATGTTATCCAAGTCGATGCACCTGGGATAAAACCGCATGGTATGTCGGATCCACCCTTGGCAATCGTCAACTGTGATGTCCCTGGAGCCAGCATCCATGGCTTCAAGGAGGGACATCTGGTCATATGGCTGATGGTCATAAACCTTCCACCTCCATGCAGAAAAGAACTCCTCTATGGGGTTGAGGAAAGGTGAATAGGGTGGAAGGAAGAGACTTACCAGTCTTGGGTGGACTTCAAACCATGTTGTTATTGCCTGCGAGTGATGGAAAGCCACATTGTCCCAGGTAATTACAAAGGTCCTCATGTTTTCACCCTCCTGACCCTGCTCTGGAACCAGGCACTGGTGGAGATCATTGAGAAAGGCAAGCAAGCGCTCTGTATTATAGGGTCCAACCTGACATCTGTGAAGGAGTAATCCTACATTTGCAATTGCTACACACATGGCAATGTTTGCCCCTCTCTGTCCTGGCACATCAACTGTGGCCCTTTTTCCAATTACATTTCATCCACGTCGACGCCTTTTGGCCAGATTGAATCCTGCCTCATCGATGTATATGAATTCATGAGGGGCATGGTTGGCCTCCAATTCCATAACTCTCTGAAACAAAGTTTATGTAAGTCATGTTATTACTGTATACCATACTGTACTGTAACCTAGTATTGTGTAGGTTACCTACTTGCAAAGTGCAAAGCTTATAGAACTGGACATTGGATTGAATATACACTATACCTGGACATATTGTCGTCGTAGCTCCTTGACCCTCTCACTGTTCCTCTCAAAGGGAACAGTGTAGAGCTGCTTCATCCGCACTCTGTGTTTGGACAATGTCCGCGTAATGGTTGTGAGGCTGATTCTATCGATATTGTCAAATATCTCATGGTCCGCCACAATTCTAGTTTGAATTTCACGCAGTTTTATTGCATTATTTGCAGTAACCATTTCTACAATGGCAAGCTCCTGATCATTACTGAGGAGCTTTCCTCTTCCCCCAGAGGGTGGAAGATGTTGCATTCTTTAGAAAGACAAAAAATTCAACATATGCATTACTGTATGACCATATTGACATGTCAAGTGAGAATAGAAACAATCCATGTAAAATGCAATACTTACCTGTTGGTTTGTTGAAAGATGCGTATAATGGAGGCAACCGTTGACCGCCTCAAATTGGGCTGCACTCTTTCACCAGCCTCTCTTAGTGAAAGACCATGGTTGATTACATGGTCAACGATAGTGGCACGAATTTCATCACTGACTACTGTTCTTGCAGCCCTTGGGCACACCCAGAGGCACACCCAGAGGCAGCGTTTATCACAGCCGGAGACTTTAATAAGGGAAACCTGAAGAAAGTCTCACCAAAACTCCATCAACACATCCTTTTCAACACACGTGGAAACCGGCAACTCGACCACTGTTACACCTCTTTCCGGGATGCGTACGAAGCCCTCCCCCGCGCCCCATTCGGCCAATCAGATCACTGCTCCATCCTGCTCCTGCCCGCCTACAGGCAGAAGCTGAAACAGGAAGCTCCAACCCGGAGGGCGGTGCACTGTTGGACGGACCAATCGGAGTCTGCGCTGCGGGACTGTTTTGATCACGCGGACTGGGAAATGTTTCACGTGGCCGCCAGAGACATTGATGAATACACAGACTCAGTCTGTGGATTTATCAGGAAATGCGTGGAAGATGTCGTCCCATCCAGAACAGTCAAATCCTTCCCAAATCAAAAACCCTGGATTAACGGAGATGTTCGCGCGGCACAGAACACCGCCTTTGCCTCCGCGAACACATCGGACTACAAACACGCACATTACCAACTCCGGAAGACGATCAAAGCAGCCAAACGTGAGTACAGGGACAGGGTGGAACAACAGTTTGACAACCCTCGGAGTATGTGGCAGGGACTAAACACGATCACAGACTTTAGAGGGAAAACCAGCACACCGCAGACCACGGCCTCTCTGTGTGAGGATCTAAATGTATTCTACGCTAGATTCGACACAGCGAACACCATGAGACCGGACAGTGTGCGCACCGCGGATGACGTCAGTGCGCACACTGTGTCTGAGGAGGATGTGCGGAAGTGCTTCAGGAAGGTGAACGCACGCAAAGCTACTGGTCCGGACGGGATTCCCGGCCGCGTCCTCAGGTCATGCGCGGCTCAGCTGGCTGGAGTGTTCACGCACATCTTCAACCTTTCCCTCTCTCTGTCTGTAGTCCCAGCCTGCTTCAAAATGGCCACCATCGTCCCTGTACCCAAATCCTCCACCATCTCCTCATTGAACGACTGGCGACCTGTAGCCCTGACCCCCATCGTAAGCAAATGCTTCGAGAAGCTGGTCAGGGACTTCATCTGCTCTGCACTACCCGACTCGCTGGACCCTCTACAGTTTGCATACCGCCACAACAGGTCCACTGATGATGCCATAGCCCTGACACTACACACTGCCCTGTCACACCTGGAGAAGAGAGACACGTATGTGAGGATGCTGTTTGTAGATTACAGCTCAGCATTCAATACCATCGTTCCCTCGAAGCTGGACAGGAAACTGCAGGATCTAGGACTGAGCAGCTCCCTCTGCAGCTGGATCCTTAGCTTCCTGTCTGACAGACGCCAGGTGGTCAGACTGGGCAGCATCACCTCATCCCCCATCACACTGAACACTGGTGCTCCACAGGGGTGTGTACTGAGCCCTCTCCTGTACTCACTCTACACCTACGACTGCACAGCCACTAACAGCTCCAACATCATTGTGAAGTTTGCGGACGACACTACAGTGGTGGGTCTTATCACCAACGGTGATGAGACGGCTTACAGGGAGGAGGTCAGCGCCCTGACCCACTGGTGTCAAGACAACCATCTCACCCTCAACGTCGCAAAGACAAAGGAGTTGATAGTGGACTTCCGGAGGTGCAGAGAAGTACACACCCCCATCACCATCAACGGCGCTGCTGTGGAGAGAGTGAGCAGCTTCCGGTTCCTTGGCGTACACCTGGCTGAGGATCTTACGTGGTCAGTACACACAAACAAAACAGTGAAGAAGGCGCAGCAGCGCCTCTTCTTTCTCAGGAGACTGAAAAGATTCGGCATGAGCCCCCGCATCCTCAGGACCTTCTATCGCTGTGCCATTGAGAGCATCCTCACTGGATGCATCACCACCTGGTATGGCAACAGCACCGCCTACAACTGCAAAGCTCTCCAGCGAGTAGTGCGGTGCTCTGAACGGATAATTGGAGGTGAGCTTCCCTCCCTCCAAGACATCTACAGGAAGCGGTGCCTGAGGAAAGCGGGGAGGATCATCAAGGACTCCAGTCACCCCAGCCATAAACTGTTCAGACTGCTTCCATCAGGAAGGAGGTTCTGCAGCATCCGGTCCCGTACCAGCAGACTGAGAGACAGCTTTTTCCATCAGGCCATCAGACTGCTGAACACGTCATAGACACCTCAGCTTCACTACTGGAACTTCAACATTATGCACTCCACACTGTATATAAATGCCACTTGTTTTGCACATATTCAACTCTGTATATTTTATATATTTTATTATTATTATTATTATTTTATCTTATTTTTTTACTATTTAATTTGTAAAAATTAAATAGTAACACACACACACACACACACACACACACACACACACACACACGTAGGAAAATATTTAGTATACACATCCAGAAATGCATACACTATTATATATTGTACATATATTTATTAGTTTCAGGTTGGCCATTCTTGTATTTTGCTCGTTTGTGTTGTTGTGTTTGCACATCTCTGTTGCTTGTGGGGCTCGCACACAAGAATTTCACTCGCATGTGCTGTGCCAGTGTGCCTGCACATGTGATGTGACAATAAAAGTGATTTGATTTGTGATTTGATTTGAATGCCACCACCACGCATTCTTACACCTCTACCTTGCCCTCTCCTTGGGCCTGCTCTTCTCCCTGGGCCCCTTGCTCCTACTCTTCCTCGACCAGACATTACAGTGTTTGTCTTTTTTTTGTTTCCAAAAACATCACTCCTCAAGGTCTTGCCTTATAAACCCCACTGACTCTAAGCCAGAATGGAAGAAGCTGTGGTTGGCCCAATTTACCCAACATAAATCAGCTGTGTGTCAATTATTCAATTGTTTGTTTATTATCAGCTGAGATATATCTTTGATATTGATATTGTTTTTGTACTGATATCATTGCAGAAGCAGAGGTTTTTATACTGTATCTAAGGTTTGGAATATTGTTTTTGCTATTGTGGGATGTTGTGTGTTAACATTCGTAGATACTACAGAAACAGTCCATAATTTTGTTGGGAGGTATAGCTTGTCTGTTAAGAAAATGTAAGCATTGTGGAAATGTGTTCACTGACTGCATATTGGGTGAACACGACATGAAATGTGTGAATGGTATGGCCACAACAGACCAATGCTGTGCTAATTGTGTTTAGAGTTTTGCAAATGTGACAACTGTTTGGACAAACGCTTGTTAGCGACTGAAAAAAACTGTAAATCTTTTACACCACTGGCTCCATTCAAACCTTCCTAGAAACAACACCTGTGTGTTAACACTAACTTCATTTTAAAACTCACATTTCCTGTGTTATAACATGTTCTTGATACAGCATATTTTGATTTCATTTTGCTCCTCTTAATGTAACGTTACATTCTAATTATACTTTACCAGACTTAACCAAAATATATATGCTTTCCTTACTTTGCTCCTGCTTTAAAGGAAAAAACCTTGGTCACTTCAACAAGTGTTTGTTATTCTATAACTGCATGTTATATGAAAAGTCTAGCAATCTCCTATGCGACTCATAAATATTACTTTTGTTTTAGTTATTTTCCTCTATAAACTTTATTTCTTTAGTGGCCTATTTTGTTAATGGCAAGAGTTATATCGAAAAGTTTCTCCCCTTTAGCATTTGGCATTTTCCCAACAATATAATCTAGTACCATAATCTAAACCCAGTCAATAAAACAGAAATTTTCTTTTTAAAGCAATCATCAGCAACCCAAAATCCGCAGAGCATCCCCTTTCTCTCCCCAACAGAGTCAATTGTTTGTCCCTCTTTATTCATGCTAACCCTCATTCACTTATTCACACGCATTCACTCAAAAGAAAAACAATTGTCTATAATTTTTGGTCTGGATTGACACGCGGCAATCCTTTTAGACAGGAACTTCAGGTTCCCACAGACGGCCTTCTCCTCAGCAAGTTGTAATCTGGAAAAGGTCACCTTATATTTGCTCTCCCGAAAATTTTTTCAGCACTGTTAATTCAATCTTGCTGGCCTGCTTACAAAAAATGAGAAAAAAGAGAGCTGATTATTATTAGCTCATCAAAACACGACACATAATCACCTGACAGGTTTTCCCTAAGTGCACTGTTACAATTTTAAAGGGCCCAATTCTAGACATGTCCAAGTTTACTAAAACTCCCTCTATTAAAATAAGAAAACAACACAAACCTAACTGACACAATCAACCCATCACTCAAACAACAAACCCAAAGATCTTAAACACAAAAAAAATTCTTATTAATCTATCGATATGTTATGGAGATTAGAACTTCAGGGCCACAAAAGTTTTGCCCTACTCTTGGTTTAATTAATACTTACATAGTCTGAAATCAGACTTAAACTCACTCCCTCTGTTCATTTTCTGACATAATTTCACCTGCTAAATACACAGAAAATTTTGTTAAAAGCCACACAATTTGCACACAATAATGTTCCCCTTTAAGCACTTTAACATACTTAGATTTAGCATAACATATAAACCCATTATAACAATGTGTCATCACTAAATTATAAATTTCTTGTCCAACTCTGCACCTCTGAAAAGGCCTGACCACCTAATTTAAATATCCTGTTACTTTACCATTATATATTTCACCAAGTAATCCTCCTCAGTCTCTGCTATGTTTCCTCCATTGAAAGCCTCTGACACCCAGCCACACAGGAAGCTTCTTTCTCACCACTCATTTCAGCTAATTTATATACGAGTTGAATCTGTTTTTCAATAGATTCGACACCACAGTGTCTGCTCCCACCCCCACAACCTCACCTGCAGTCAGCCTGGAATCCAGAGCCACACCACTGTGCCAGCCTCTCTCTTCACATGTTGCCTCCTGTGAGATTCCTGACACCCCTCCCCCACCCATCACCTTCACTCAATACCAGGTTGAGATGCAAATGAGGAGACTTCACTCAGGCAAGTCTGCTGGACCAGACGGAGTGAGTCCCCTTGTCCTCAAGGCCTGTGCCCCCCAGCTGTGTGGAGTCTTTCATAAACTGTTTATGCTGAGTCTGAGTCTGCAGAGGGTCCCGGTGATGTGGAAGACATCATGCCTCGTCCCTGTACCAAAGACGCCTCGTCCCAGTGGCCCCCAGGATTACAGGCCCGTGGCACTGACCTCCCACATCATGAAGACCCTGGAAAGGCTCATCCTGGACCAGCTGCGACCCATAGTAAGACCACATCTGGATCCCCTTCAGTTCGCTTATCAGCCTCGTCTCGGAACAGAGGACGCCATCATCTACCTGCTCAATCGTGTCTACACCCATCTGGACCAGCCGGCGAGCACTGTGAGGGTCATGTTTTTTGACTTTTCCAGTGCTTTCAACACCATCAGGCCGACCCTCCTGGGTGATAAGTTAGCAGCGATGCAGGTGGATGCTTCTCTGGTGTCCTGGATTGTTGATTACCTGACAGGAAGACCACAATATGTACGTCTCCCACAGTGTGTGTCTGACAAGGTGATTAGCAACACAGGGGCACCACAGGGGACTGTCCTCTCCCCCTTCCTCTTCACCCTCTACACCACAGACTTCAGCCACTGCACAGAGACCTGCCATCTTCAGAAGTTTTCTGATGACTCTGCGGTGGTTGGATGCATCAGCAGGGATGATGAGACAGAGTACCGGGCTGTGGTCGACTCCTTTGTCACGTGGTGTGAGCAGAATCATCTGCAGCTCAACGTGGCAAAGACCAAGGAACTGATCGTGGACTTCAGGAAGACCAGGAAACACTTGACCCCTGTTTCAATCCAGGGGGTCAGTGTTGACATTGTGGAGGACTATAAATACCTTGGAGTACACATTGACAATAAACTGGACTGGGCTAAAAACACCACAGCACTTTACAGGAAGGGCCAGAGTCGTCTCTATTTTTTGAGGCGACTGAGGTCCTTCAACATCTGCCAGAAAATGCTGAGGATTTTCTATGAGTCTGTGGTGGCCAGTGCGATCCTCTATGCTGTTGCATGCTGGGGGAGCAGGCTGAGGGTCGCAGATGCCAACAGACTTAATAAACTGATCCGTAAGGCCAGCAATGTTGTGGGGATGGAGCTGGACTCCCTCAAGGTGGTGTCGGAGAGGCGGATGCTGTCCAAGATAAAGACAATGTTGGATAACACCTCCCACCCTGTCATGGTCCCCGTGCCTGCCCAGCCGGCCTCACAAGGCTACACTTGTGTTTTTTCTCTCTTTCTCCCCCTATCTCTCTGCCTGGGCGGAGCTCACAGCTGGCTCCCGCCCTTGGCTCTCACAGCTGTTGGCGATCAGCTGATTATCCGTCTTCTATTTGAGGCTGGGTCACAGATCCTCTCATCGCGGGATGATTGCGCTACTGACGTTAGTCTACCTTTCCAGCTCCCGTGGTCTTACACCTTTATGCCTTCGTGATTTGTGATTGATGTCTCCCTTTCCCTGTTCCAGCTTATCTTCCCGGACCTGTGACCTCCCCGCGGTACGAACGTGTGTGAGGACGTGAGCGAGCGTGAGAGAGAGAGAGCCTTCCCCTAATCCCCTGGAACCCTGAATTTCCCGTCACTGTATATATTATTGCACGGGTGTGTAAATAAATCGTGTTCTGAGACATCAACCTGCTCTGCGCTTGAGTCCCTGCTTTCAGCTCGTGACAGAATCATCCCGCCAGGAAATGGACTCAGCAGACTCGGCGGCCTCCACTCCCACTCTCGCCACCCTGGCCGCAATGCTGGAGCGACACGAACAGATGTTTGTTCATCTCCGTGGCGAGCTCGCTGCTCTCACGCAGGCTGTGGCCCAACGAACACCCCTGCCGGCAATTCCACCTGCCGCCGCTCCTCTCCAGGAAGCTTCGGCCTCAGCAGTAAGTGCCACACCTCCTGCTTCTTCACTTTCCCAAGCTAACAGATTTCTACCCACACCGAAAGCTTTCTCCGGAGAAATTGATAAATGTGCTGGCTTCCTCACTCAATGTGCCCTTCAGTTTCGTCAGCAACCGCAAGCTTTTTCTAACGATGGTGCTAAGATTGCATATATAGTTCAACTACTCCAGGATCGGGCTCTGATTTGGGCTCAAGCTGTGCTTCACGCCAACCCTGACATAACGTATTCTGACTTTTTGGATAAGTTCAAAGGCGTCTTCGATAGAAAATCCACCACGCTCACAGCCGGCCAGCGCCTGCTCGCGCTCAAACAAGGCAAGCGGAGTTTGGCTGATTTCTCTATTGACTTCTTCACCTTAGCTGAACAGACAGAGTGGGGGGAGGAGGCTTTAAAAAGTACTTTGCTTTCTAATGTTAACGAAGACATAAAGAAAGAACTGATGCTTCGTGAACTGCCTTCTTCCCTAGACGCGCTTATGACCCTGTGCGTTCGGCTGGATGACAGAGTACGTGCACACCGGAGCGCGCACACACGGACGGGACAGGAATCACTGGATTATCACGGGGCCTCTCCAGCCGGCCGCGGGCCGCGCGACTCTGACGCCGGTGATGAGGAGGAGCCCATGCAGCTTGGACACTCGCGGCTAACGCCTGCAGAGCGCCAGCGCCGTCTGGCCGCCGGTGAGTGCGTCTATTGTGGCCGTAAGGGTCACTCTGTCTCCTCGTGCCCGACGCTGGCAAAAGGGCGCGCTCGCCAGTGATTGAGAGGGTGCTGGTGGGCGATCTGTCTAGTAAAAACCCTCTCCCCAGACTTCTCTTACCGGCCAAACTTCAAGTACAATCTGTTTTTCACTCGCTTTCAGTACTCATTGACTCTGGGGCTGAGCAGAACTTTATTGACACCTCGCTCGCCGCCAAGCTGAACATCGCTTTGGAGCCCTTGTCACGCCCTCTCCGCGTGCACGCGCTCTCTGGTCACCGCCTGCCCGATATCACTCATGTCTCGGAATTCCTTTCGTTGTCTCTCTCGGGCAATCACACGGAGAGGATTTGTTTTTTTGCATTCACGGCTCCACTCACTCCGCTGGTTCTCGGTCACCCCTGGCTTGTGCTCCATAACCCGCACATTGACTGGGAGAAGGGTGACGTCCTGGGTTGGAGTGTTAATTGTCACATGTCCTGCCTTCGGGCGGCCACGGCGCCCGTTCCGCTTCTGCCCTCTGGTTCGCCGTCCGACCCCCCAGATCTTTCGGCGGTTCCGCGGGTCTATCATGACTTGCGTGGCGTGTTCTGCAAGGATCGGGCGCGGTCCCTTCCCCCCCACCGCCCGTATGACTGCGCTATCGATCTCCTTCCGGGGGCTCCGTTGCCGTCTAGCCGCCTGTACAGCCTCTCCCAGCCGGAGCGGGTCGCTATGGAGCGTTACATCTCTGAGTCGCTCGCTACGGGCTTGATCCGTCCCTCCTCCTCCCCGGTTGCGGCTGGGTTCTTCTTCGTGGACAAGAAGGACGGTTCGTTGCGCCCGTGTATCGACTTTCGCGGCCTTAACCTGATCACTGTCAAGAACAAGTATCCTTTGCCGCTGCTTTCCTCTGCTTTTGAGCTGCTCCAGGGCATGACTGTTTTTTCTAAGCTGGACCTGCGCAACGCCTACCACCTGGTTCGCATCCGGGAGGGGGATGAGTGGAAGACGGCCTTCAATACTCACCAGGGGCACTTTGAGTACCTTGTTATGCCCTTCGGCCTCACCAACGCTCCCGCTGTTTTTCAGACCATGGTGAACGAGGTGCTTCGTGACTTTGTTAATCGCTGTGTCTTTGTGTACTTGGATGATATCCTCATTTTTTCTAAGTCACTCGTGGAGCATCAGGTGCATGTGAGACAGGTCCTGCAACGCCTCTTGGAGAACCGGCTGTTTGTGAAGGGGGAGAAGTGTGTGTTCCACGCGCCTGCGGTGGCTTTTCTGGGCTATATAGTTGAGAACGGAAGTCTACGTACCGACCCTGGGAAGGTGCGTGCGGTGGTTGAATGGCCAGTCCCTCCTAATCGCCGCCAACTGCAACGTTTTCTGGGATTCGTTAATTTCTACAGGAGATTCATTCGCGATTTCAGTAAGATCTCTCTCCCTCTCACTAGACTCACCTCTCCGAAGGTTCCTTTTCTGTGGGACCCTGCCGCTCAGCGAGCCTTCGTCCAGCTCAAGGAGAGGTTTTCCTCAGCGCCCATCCTCCGGCAGCCGGACCTCACAAGGCAGTTCGTGGTGGAGGTCGACGCTTCTGACTCCGGGGTGGGGGCGGTTCTCTCACAACAGGAGGACGGTAAGCTTCACCCATGTGCTTTCTTCTCTCGCCGTCTCTCACCCGCAGAAAGCAATTACAACGTCGGGGATCGGGAACTCTTGGCCATAAAACTCGCCTTGGAGGAATGGAGACATTGGCTGGAGGGGGCTGCTCACCCATTCGTTGTTTGGACGGATCACAAGAACCTGGAGTACATCCGTTCGGCCAGACGCCTCAGTTCTCGGCAAGCCAGGTGGGCATTGTTCTTCGCTCGCTTTGATTTCACCATCACCTACAGGCCCGGATCTCGCAACGTGAAACCGGATGCCCTGTCCCGGCAGTTTTCCACCACGGAGGAGGAGTCGGTACCCGAACCAGTTCTGCCGGCGGCCTGGGTGGTTGGAGCCGTTTCCTGGGAGATTGAATCCCTCATTCAGGAGGCACAAGAGACTGAACCGGATCCTGGGACCGGCCCAACGGGCCGCCTCTTCGTCCCTTCGGCGGTCCGCTCCCAGGTACTCCAGTGGGCTCACACTGCCCGTTTCTCATGCCACCCCGGGGTCTTCCGTACCCTGTCCTTCCTTCGACGCTACTTCTGGTGGCCCACCATGGCGAGGGACGCCAGGGAGTTTGTGACCGCCTGCCCCGCCTGCGCCCAGAACGAGCGGTCAAACCAACCTCCGTCGGGCCATCTTCTACCTCTCCCTACGCCGGCTCGACCATGGTCACACATCGCGCTGGACTTCATCACTGGACTGCCTCCTTCTGCAGGTTACACCGCCATACTAACTATCATCGACCGTTTCTCTAAGGCCGCACACTTTGTCGCCCTTCCTAAACTCCCTACGGCTCTGGAGACGGCTCGGCTCCTCGCCTCACATGTGTTCAGGCTCCATGGGATCCCCGAGGACATTGTCTCGGACAGGGGACCACAGTTCACTTCCCGAGTATGGAAGGAGTTTTGCACCACATTGGGGGCCAAGGTCAGCCTCTCTTCTGGTTTCCACCCACAGAGCAACGGACAGTCCGAACGGGCTAACCAGGAGTTGGAAGCTGCCCTCCGGTGTGTTGCCTCCCACAATCAATCGACCTGGAGTGAACAGCTGCCATGGATCGAGTACGCCCACAACAGCCACACCTCCGCCGCCACGGGCAGGTCACCCTTTGAGGCATCCCTGGGCTACCAACCACCCCTGCTCCCAGCTGTCGAAGGTGCGCACTCTGTCCCCTCTGTTCAGGCTCACCTCCGCAGGTGCCGCCGGGCCTGGCGTGCTACTCGGGCCGCTCTACTCCGCACTAAGGAGCGCAACAAAGCCCTCGCTGACCGTCACCGGACGCCGGCCCCTGAATACTCCATCGGTCAACAGGTATGGCTGTCTACCCGTTTTGTGCCATTGCGGACGGAGTCTAAGAAGCTGTCACCTCAGTTCATTGGCCCCTTTCCCATAGACTCCATTGTCAACCCTGTGTCCGTTCGCCTCAAGCTGCCTCGTACCATGCGGATTCACAATGTTTTCCATGTGTCCCAGGTCAAGCCGGTGCTCTCCAGCCCGCTGTGTCCTCCTGCCAGGCCCCCGCCGCCCCCCCGGCTTGTGGGTGGTCAGCTGGTCTATGACATCTCCCGCATCATGGACTCCCGGCGCCGCGGCAGGGGTTTTCAGTACCTGGTGGATTGGGAGGGCTACGGGCTAGAGGAACGTTCCTGGGTGCCTCGGGCGGCTATTCTGGACAGGAATATGCTTCGGGACTTCCATCGCAGGCATCCAGGTAAGCCTGGTGGGTCGCCGGGAGGCTCCCGTTGAGGGGGGGGTACTGTCATGGTCCCCGTGCCTGCCCAGCCGGCCTCACAAGGCTACACTTGTGTTTTTTCTCTCTTTCTCCCCCTATCTCTCTGCCTGGGCGGAGCTCACAGCTGGCTCCTGCCCTTGGCTCTCACAGCTGTTGGCGATCAGCTGATTATCCATCTTCTATTTGAGGCTGGGTTACAGATCCTCTCATCGCGGGATGATTGCGCTACTGACGTTAGTCTACCTTTCCAGCTCCCGTGGTCTTACACCTTTATGCCTTCGTGATTTGTGATTGATGTCTCCCTTTCCCTGTTCCAGCTTATCTTCCCGGACCTGTGACCTCCCCGCGGTACGAACGTGTGTGAGGACGTGAGCGAGCGTGAGAGAGAGAGAGCCTTCCCCTAATCCCCTGGAACCCTGAATTTCCCGTCACTGTATATATTATTGCACGGGTGTGTAAATAAATCGTGTTCTGAGACATCAACCTGCTCTGCGCTTGAGTCCCTGCTTTCAGCTCGTGACACACCCACTCCATGACATGTTGGTCAGTCACAGGAGCTCGTTCAGTGAGAGACTGAGATTACCGAAAAGCACCACTGAACGACACAGGAAATCATTCCTGCCTGTGGCCATCTCCCTGTACAACGCATCCACTTAACACACTGTTTGCTGCTACAACTACACATGTTTCTTTTCCAAATATTTATTTATAAGTGACTTATGTATGTATGTATGTATATATATGTATATATTGTACTATTCTTAGTTAGCGTATTGTCTGTCTTGTCTTAATGTTGGTTTAAAATGGAGCACTGTAACAAAAAATAATTTCCCCCAGGGATCAATAAAGTATTCTGATTCTGATTCTGATTCTGATCTCAAGAAGTTACCATGACAAGAGAAAAACATATTTAAATCTTACCACATTATTAAATTCTTTTCTTTTCTTCCTAGAGTAATCACTTGTTTTGCTCAATCGACACAAGAGCACTTCCAATTCACTATTTTAAAACTACTTTAAGCTTTTAATCACTTTTTCATTTTCACAAATGTCACTCTCTTGTCATGAAACTTTCCTGAGTCATTCCTCAACTTCAGGGTTTAAGTGTGTTCACACTATTTTAACACTAATAAACAGACTCACATGCTCAACATGCTGTCTAATCTTCATGAGCTCTCTCGTAGTTGTAAGGTTAATGCATTTTCTGTTTGTGTGTGTGATTTTGTATATGTTTCTTTTTGCAGTGTTTCAGACTCCTTCACAATTTTCCCACTTAAGCAGTCAGTTTTTTCTTTCCCAAGTTTGCTAACCCAAATTTTGCTTTCCCACCTTAAATAACAGCATTCCTTGCCTTCAGCCAGGAGTTAGAGCTCACTTGTCAGGTTTAGTGATGCATGGCGCTGTAAACAACCAGGCCTGAATGTTTACAGTGATGTTAACCTATAACTTTCTTCTGACCGCCGCATGTGGAAAATTGATCCAGGTCTGCTTTGGACCTAAAAATGACAAACTTAGACACTCATTATTATCATCAGTGCTTAAATGACCCACTTCTCTCTCTCTCTCTCTCTCTCTCTCTGGCCAAAAATACCAGTTTATTTCATGTATTCACCTTGATAAATGTAAGCGTGTTCTTCCTTGCGTTCATGTTATGTGGTCATGTTAATGGAGTGTAAGCTGCTTCTACATTGCATATGTATTTTATAATCAGGTTTAACTCTGCCTCTTTGCACTGAGCTGTGGATTCAAACTATCTCAATTCTGCTTCTCCCCCAAAATAATTTCACATGTAACATTTGTATATGTGTGTTTTCTACCTTTTTAACCTCATTGTTGTGATGTGGTGAAAATTTCTAAACCTTAATAAGTTCAGCCTTTGATCCAATTTTCCCATATGCATTCACTATATAATGTCCAGGTTTACCTATTACTGTTCTCACGGTTTCCTGTGGGGCCTCGCAGATCAACACAGGCCCAAATCAGGGGTTTCTTCTCTCCATTTCTTCTCTCTTGATCTTTTCAGTCTTTTCTTTTAAGGATTACTCCAAGCAAGGCAAATATGAAACTCAGTGTTCAGTGCTTTCACACAGTTATTTATCCCACTGTTCTTATCAGCCTGTAATTCACCGTGCATGTTGCATCACGTGCTTTCTTACATGCTGCTGCTGGCGTCGTCAGTGTTATAGTTCAGTTGCACTGACTTTTTCGCCTGCTGCTTGCGGCATGGGGAGGCGGCGGGGGATTCTCTGGCTGGCTGGAGCAGCATCTAATAATAATCAACTCGCAAAATAAAACAAAATAAAAACAAACCGACAAACATGAAAACACTAGACATTATAATACAGACTTATAATTTGCATCAATGTTTTTTCGAAATTCTGTACACGAAAAGTGAGCACGAGAGCCCTCGGTGCGCCTGCTTGCTGCTGAAGTCAAAGTAAATTTTATTGTCATCTCCGCTACATACAGTCCAGTATATAGAGAGACGAGGCGACGAGGCGACGAGGCTCCAGTTACAGCAGTGCAAGTAAACAAACAATATATATAAGAAGAGTAAGAAAATAAATATACACTTTAGGACTTGGTGTAAAGGGATCAATAACAATTTAAAATTTATAGTTTGATGATTTAAAGTCTAACACACAACCCATCGAAAGAGGGGGGGGGGGGGGCTGGCTGCTTCCAAATAGAGCACATTTCATTTATAATGATGTAAATCTAAGTCCATTATGTATTCATGATCTGAACCTTGGGTTGTGTGAAATCCCAGAAACAAACCCTAGACAAAGTGAATCTGTGAACTAAGGTGTAGGTCTATTAGGTCATGTTGTGGTGATCCTCATGTTGAGGGATGGGTGTTCATAATGGAGTGCAAAATTAAAACCAATGGAAGATGGAAGATGGACAAGAAAAGTTCAAAGCCATCAGGTGCTCAGTTTAGAAAAAAGAGAAAAGAAGAGGAAGCGAAACGAGCAAAAGATGCAGGTAAGCAGATGTGTCATTGGATAATGGCAGGTCATCCTGAAACAATCAGGATCAGAATACTTTATTAATCCCTAAGGAAATTATGTGGGTTACAGTTGCTCTAAGAAGAAATGGTAAAAATAGTAACAGTAACAGACTAAACGCCAAACAATACATTATATTACAGATTTTAATATTAATTAGTCATTGTTAATTGTTGATTTGTCCTGTTCTCATTGTATGATGAATTATGATGGCTGTTTGGTGGCAATTTGCATACTATGCATACTCACACACACATGTGAAGAGAGAGAGAGTGTGTGTGTGTGTGTGTGTGTGTGTGTGTGTGTGTGTGTGTGTGTGTGTGTGTGTGTGTGTGTGTGTGTGTACAACAGTTTTATGTTAATGTACAACCCTTAAAATATTTTGTGTGTGTGTGTGTGTGTGTGTGTGTGTGTGTGTGTGTGTGTGTGTGTGTGTGTGTGTGTGTGGGGGGGGGGGGGGGGGGGGGGGGGGCGCCAGAGGGAGTGTTCGCCCAGGGCGCCTAACAGGCTAGGATCGCCACTGCATCAGCCAGTTTCCTTTTATGGGCATGCAAAGTTCCTGTCCCACACACAGCTTCCTGTCACACACACACAGCTGATTAGTCTGTAGAAACAGGAAAGTTTCTCTCGTTCCTGTTTCTGCAGGCTAATCAAACTCTTTTTTTTAATATTTACAGTCTATAAACCCTCTATAATTCTGCTAAGTGTTGCTCTAAAAACAATGCACCCTTATTTCACGCACACACACTTAAATATACTAAGCTCTTTGCATTTGCAAGCATTCACATCACAATCTTCAACGTGCTCAGCAGAGCTCTTTCAGACATCAGGACAATTAACAGTTTTCCACACATATCACCATTCTTTCAACTCAGTTTCGTAGCATCATCCACACAATACTTTCATTAGCATTTTACACACTTCCCTTCAATGAACTTCGTTGTCTCCCACACACTTTTCTCTCAAAACAATGTGCACCTTTAATCATTCATCCCAATAACAATTTCACACTTCATTTATACATTCACACATTTATATATATATATATAACAAAAGACTGCCACTGAGTGCCAAGAT
This sequence comes from Diplotaxodon limnothrissa, assembly GCF_057381915.1. Taxonomy (NCBI): domain Eukaryota; kingdom Metazoa; phylum Chordata; class Actinopteri; order Cichliformes; family Cichlidae; genus Diplotaxodon; species Diplotaxodon limnothrissa. The sequence goes on along the minus strand of NC_140601.1, from coordinate 3,207,546 downwards.
AAATCTATTAGATAATTTCTATATTGGTTAGAATTAAGATTATTTTTATTTTTCCATTTCATGAGGACTGTTTTCTTGGCAATGCCTAGGACAGTGAAAACCATATGGGCGATATTCTTTTCTGTAGTGACATAATCTAAGCTGCCCAACAAGCACACTAAAGGGGAAGTTGGAATGTTACATTTCAGACACTTTGATAACTTTAACACATCTCACGCCAAAACTTCTGAACTGGTGGACAGAACCAAAGCGCGTGGATATAATTGTCCGGTGTATTGGTTTGACAGTGTGAGCAGCTGTTGGAAGACGTAAAGCCCATCTTGAACATTCGATGACCAGTATAGATATGAGATGAGATGATGAGATAGCCTTTATTTGTCAGTTGCAGGTCTTTGCCCACAACCGAGATGACAGACCTTGCCGACCCTACATACAATACACAAACATCACAATGGGGTGACAGGTCAGGCTAGGTAGCGAGGAAAAAAAACATCGAAATGTGTAACACAAAAGGATAATACAGGAATGCACAGATATCAACACACCATAGCACAATAAACACAGACAGCACCATGGGAAAGAGTTCCAGTGTGTACATCTGATCTGGGATCGCTGCAATCTTTCGACTGTGCCTCCAACTGACCCGATGTCCACATCAGAGGGGAGGTAAGCGTTGGATGTAGCGTTGGATCCGGGGTAGGGAGGGTGATGCGTCAGTATCAGTATATGTATGTGTGTGCGTGTCCTTCACCCTGCCAGGCTAAGTAAACAGTCTTCCAGCCAACCCAGGTGGCCTTGCATGGAATGGGAAGGAACAGACTAAGCACAGTCGTTATCAGGGTGTTTTGTTCAGCTCCGGCCTTGCAGCTGGCGCCAAAGGGGTATCCGCATAAGTGATGGTATTTTTTACTTTAGTGCGAACAGCTCATATGAATTTCAAAGCAGTTCTACAGTCCAACACTGGTCTCTCAATCTCCCGTTGGAGAGCCATACTTGCTGTGATGCTGTCATTTCTTGTGCTCAAGGAGCCAATTTCTGAGAACTCACGGCTGTGTGCCTCCCCGAGATGTCATCCAATTTGCGCCCAGAGATGTTATTCCGGGCTAGCCCTTCCGAGATGTATCCAATCTGCAGTCAGAGATCTTATTCTGAGTATTCACAGCAGCCGTAGCCTCTCCAAGATCTTATCCGTGCTGACTCAATGAGCCCATTTTGAGAAACTCACACCTCTCCCATCGTTCCAATCCCAGCGGGCAGCCTTGTGGGGGTTTGAACAGCTGGTTCTGCTTTCTTGATTCTTTGATAAGTCAGGGCCAAGCCAGCTCCGACCAGCCAGAACCCTGTTACCATGGTTCCGAATAGGTAGATATCTTCAGCACTCAGGCTCACCCAAGCCCAAACTTCTTGTTGAGAAAGGGGTGTCAATTGCATTTAGGGACCACTTCAACATTTAGGTGATCACCTAAAACCACTGGGGGAAAGGAAAATGAGCATCAAACACTGCCAGGACATTACCAGGTAAATTAGTCTCTGCAAATTTTTAATGACAATGTAAATAAAGTATGACAAAACCACAGACAAGTAAAATATATTGAAATTTTAAGTTAAAATTTTGGTAGTTGTACTGATCTTTGGAAGAATCTGTGTTATTCTTCTGGGATTGCAGAGCTGCTGTATGTTACCAAAACTATAAAAACACAAGCTGACAAGTTTAGTTAAATGAAAGACTGACAAGTTAGAAGATCAAAGAAAATCAATTTTCGAAAATATTATGGACTTCCACCCGATCAATATATATTTGATCCACCTACACTCAGAAAAATAAAGGTGCCAACTGGAACCAAAAGTGGTTCTTTAGACTGATGCCATAGAAGAACCTTTTTTGGTGCCACAAAGAACCTTTCAAGCAATGGTTCTTTGAAGAACCATTTCTTTCAGTGGTTCATTGAAGAACCTCTAAAGGTGTCCCAAAGAACCATCAAGAAATGGTTCTCACTACCATCTTGTAAACCTTCCCTTTCAGTCTTGCTGCTATCCTTCTCTCACAAATCACCCCTGACACTTATCTACGCCCACTCCACCATACCTGCACTCACTTCTGTGTTTAAGTTTACTTTTGTCTCAGTGAGTCTGTATTTGGGTCCTTCCCTGCTTGCTGGACAGCTGATTTATGACAACTGCAACCTTTTAGCTTGAATGTGTTTGGAATATTTGTCTATTATTGCTGTAGTATTATTTAGTCAGGAAAACATTGTTTATAATTATTAAAAGTAAATTATTTGCCTCTTGTTGTTGAAGATGACCTGACTGACCTCTGCCCTTATTGTGGGAAACATGATAGTGACGCTCACTGGGTAAATGCTTATGTTTTATGTGTCCTTCTGAGGTTCTGCTTAAAAAAGATCGTTTTAAAAAACCCAAAACATTTTTAAAAATTGACCATGTCAACGCTGAACAGGACTTACTCTAGTTGTAAAGCATGATAGCCTGCTTTATGATCTGAGCATTTTGCAACCTTTTACATCTTTTTATAACCATTTTACCATAATACCTGTGTTTCCTTGTTTGTCTCAGTCAGAGTGGCTGTGACAAAAACCCATTTGTTTGTGAAAGATGCCAGTCAAGGAGTTAGGGTCTCTGGGTTTTGTGTTTCGTATCCCAAATCATTCATTTATTTATTCATTCGTTTATGTTTTTGATAAACAACTTTTGAATTCAGCTTTGATTGCTGTTTGTTTGTTTGACTATTCCAGTGTTTTGTCTTTCTTCACATGTTTGAATTGTAATAAACTGAGGCAAGGAATTAGGCAAGGAAGCTGGAAATGAAAACTGATCTTTATAATAGTTCTCCATGGACTTGATCTGATCCTAGTGTCGTCTCTGCTATTCCAATCGCTGCTCCCTGGTGTGAGCTCTCTGCTCTCTCAGACGATTCTACTGTATCTCCAAACCCTCGTCGAATAGCTGACGAAACATCCTGTCCTCTTTGGAGAGTGATCCAGTCAGGTCCATAAATATTGGGACATCAACACAATTCTAACATTTTTGGCTCTTTACTTCACTACAATGGATTCCAAATGAAACGAAAGAGATGTGCTTCAACTGCAGACTGTCGGCTTTTATTTGAGGGTATTTACATCCAAATCAGGTGAGCGGTGTAGGAATTACAACAGTTTGCAAATGTGCTTCCCACTTCTTAAGGAATCAAAAGTAATGGGACAGAAAACGAACCATAAATCAAACTTTCATTTTTTAATACTTGGTTGCAAATACTTTGCAGTCAATCATAGCCTGAAGTCTGGAACACATAAACATCACCAGATGCTGGGTTTCATCCCTGCTGATGCTCTGCCAGGTCTCTACTGCAACAGTCTTCAGTTCCTGCTTGTTCTTGGGGCTTTTTCCCTACAGTTTTGTCTTCAGCAAGTGAAATGCATGCTCAATCAGATTCAGGTCAGGTGATTGACTTGGCCATTGCAAAACAGTCCACTTCTTTCCCTTCAAAAACTCTTTGGTTGCTTTTGCAGTATGCTTTGGGTTATTGTCCATCTGCACTGTGAAGCGCCGTCCAATGAGTTTTGAAGCATTTGTCTGAATATGAGCAGATAATATTGCCTGAAACACTTCATCGTGCTGCTTTTGTTAGCAGTCACATCATCAATAAATACAAGAGAACCAGTTCCACTGGCAGCCATACATGCCTATGCCATGACACTTCCATCACAATGCTTCACTGATGAGGTGCTATGCTTAGGAGCAGTTCCTTTCCTTCTCCATACTCTTCTCTTCCCATCACTCTGGTACACGTTGATCTTGGTCTCATCTGTCCATAGGATGTTGTTACAGAACTGTGAAGGCTTTTTAGATGTCATTTGGCAAACTCTAATCTGGCCTTCCTCTTCCAAACAGTTGTTTTGGCCACACCTAATGTTTTTGCTATCTCTCTGATGGGTTTGTTTTGTTATCTCAGCCTAATGATGGCTTGCTTCACTGATAGTGACAGCTCTTTGGAGCTCATTTTGGCAGTTGACAGCAACAGGTTCAAAATGCAAATAGTACACTTGAAATGAACCCTGGACCTTTTATCTGCTCATTGTAATTGGGGTAATGAGAGAATAACACACACCTGGCCATGGAACAGCTGAGAAGCCAATTGTCCCATTACTTTTGGTCCCTTAAGAAGTGGGAAGCACATTTGCAAACTGTTGTAATTCCTACACCGTTCACCTGATTTGGATGTAAATACCCTCAAATAAAAGCCGACAGTCTGCAGTTAAAGCACATCTTGTTCGTTTAATTTTGAATCCATTGTGGTGGTGTATAGAGCCAAAAATGTTAGAATTGTGTCGATGTCCCAATATTTATGGACCTGACTGTGTGTGTGTGTGTGTGTGTGTGTGTGTGTGTGTGTGTGTGTATATATATATATATATATATATATATATATATATATATATATATATATATATATTAAAATTCCATAAATACATATCTTTGCCTAATAACAAACACGTAAATATGATTGTTTGCGCGCTTGCGAATGGCAATCACCTTCTGGCAGCCAAAAACTCTCCTGACTTCATGCAACCACAAAAGGTATACCCAGTTAGCTAGCAGAGATCTCACATATTACAAAACTGCACGTTGCCCACGCTCGGACTAAAAGTAACTGAACCAGCCGCAATAAAGGCCACAAAAATGTGTAGTGTCCAATATCTGTTAAGACAGAAATTCGGACCTGTGATAGCCAATAGCAGCTGTAGCTATTGACAATCCAGTCTTCAAGTGATGACGTATGAACCATGCTTCTGGGTCCAAACTACTCTGTTTTTATCAAGGCTGTTGTGTTTTTAACATGTTTTAATGCTTTGTATCTTGTTCTATTTAGTCTGAACAAGCCCCTTAAAAAAAAAAAAGTCAGTGATCACCGTCAGCATCTATCAGTTTTTATTAAAGACTGGTTTTTAAACCCTTAGATGTAACTACAGCCCCATCATCAGGAACCAGGGCTGGACTGGGACAAAAAATCGGCCCGGGCATTTTGACTTAGAGACCGGCCCACCAGGTATTATAGGAAAAACCATAAAGCCTTTGAATAAAAACAAATGCTGTTGTCACAGTGATGCACACTGTCTTGTTGGTATATATGTAACAATCTAATAAACTTAAACCTACACCATCCTCCCTGTTCTGGTATTCTAAACAGTACCAAAAGTAGACTGCTTGGTTGAGTTAACCTCCTAAACTATCTAGAGCACATGGTGAAAACCTGAAATTAAGACAGAGGAGACTAGAGGTGAGAAATGATCATTACTGTTTACTGATGACAGATTTATATATATTTTCATAAACCATTCATTTGCCACATCAATAAACAGCATGGCAGGGCAAAATATTTTTTCTGACATGGCAACCTTTAAAAAGTGAAAGGAGACAGAAAGACAGGTGAGAAAGAATAAAACTTAATTGACTTTTTGATGGCATTTTACACACAGTACTGGTACAGTATCTAGAAAATGTGGGAAAATACTGGCATCATATACAGTACTTAGCTACTTCTGAAGAAATTATGTTGGGACCCTCAAAAAAATTACTATGTACAATAATGGATTTCTATACATTTTACATCAGATGAAAACGTTTGTTGTAAGATTCAGATAATTATTTATTCAAAGTTTTTATATGACATAAAAAAGAAAAGTATTTCTTTGTTTCCCCCTTTCCCTGTTAATGCCCTACATGCCCCCTGACAAAACTGCACAGTTACCAGCTGTCAGCTACTTAGAAAAAGATCCTGGTGTTATTTGTCTCTCAGAAACAGTTCATAACTTTCCTTCAACTCATTCATGTCACCTAAAAGGTAAACCTGTTTCTCCATCACCTGTTCAGCTCTGATGATCCAGTAAGGACATCTCCTGGTTTCATCTTCATGTTTCCCTCTCACCACATATCCAAACCGACATCATGACCAGCAGCTTTTACAGCTGTGGCTCCAGCAAACATCAGCTGATACTAGAAATTAATATTAAATAAATTATAACAACAGTTGATCAAGCTTAAATGTGCTGCTGTTGTTTAGCGCGACATCCGCCGGTTTCTTCTTTCTGGCGCAAAGTGGGCGATAAACAAGAGAGAAAAGCAAATCAGCTGATCATTGATCAGTTTCATGATTGAAGTAGAAACAGGAGAGAGAAGGGGAGAGAATGAGAGAAGAAGAGGCAGCTGTGCAGCTCCAGCTTTATGTCTTTTTCATTGTAGCTGAAGTCCGGGACAAACTGTGTTCCTTTTCACCTCAATACGAAACGCGCAATATTTTCTCTGAATACGAGACGATTCCGTTTTTTACGGGACGGTTGGAAACTAATAACTAACCTTATAAATAAAATAAGATAAAACAAGTTCAACATCAATAATATCATAGCACCCGCCCAGCTACAGTATATATAAACGCCGTCATGCTAGCTAGTACGCAGTACGAGTTATTGTAACTGACTGTAAAAAGTCAGCATAACGAAAACAAACTCCATCTAAACTTGGTTTATATCTGACCCAGATAGACTGCAGGTCAGAACGTCTTACCTGAAGTTCAGTTCACCGCCTCGGGTCTCTGCTCCTCCTGCCTTTCCGTCATCCACCTGCCAGCATGTTGCATCTGCTGGCCTCTACAACTTGCTAATGTTACTGAATCTGTGGAAGCTCCGCAATAGCCACCACCAAACAACTGAGTTATTTTTACACATCTCCCTTCATCTGGGCAATCCACGACCTTTCAGTGTTTATACCGGCAAATGCCCGGTATGCCCGATGGCCAGTCCAGCTATGTCAGGAACCGTCATGTTAACTTTTATCAAGTGGAAAAGTTAGCGTTCATCCTACAGCTTCACTGTTTATATTATGCTAACCATAGGTGTGTAGCTAGCCACTACATAGCCCAACTTCAGTAACCCTTCAAACGTCACTGCTGTCTAGGTTTCTGTCTCCATTTATGTTGGAAGTGATAGCAGAGTTGGATGTTTTAATTTTTCTGAAATCTCTCAGTCAGAACATGCTCTATCATGTTTCGGTGGAAACTAGCAAGCTAACTTCCTGCTAACTTCTAACTCCATTAAATTTAATAAATTCAGTTTTCATAGATGCCTGGATGGTAAACTTAATTGTTACACCAGGTAGAGCAGCAACGCTGATGATTTAATTAAAGAATTTAGACAGTTTGTAACTCTCAGTGATGCCGCAGTGTTCGTTTGACTTTGGGACCTAAAGCGGAGTTTGGACCCGGAAATGACTAATGACGTTAGACTTAAAAGACCGAATGGCAGCACGAACATGATGCATCAGAGCCACTAACGTCAACAATCGCCATTTTAAGCCCAGCTACAGATATGTGTCGTAAATTTAGTGTCACATGGAGTTTTCGTCAAGGTAAAAAGAGGTGTCAATCATGCAAATCAGCCAATAAAAGCAGACGTTACAGCGCCTCAGAATTTAAAGCAACAGAGTCCATTTAAACTGTCTATGGCACACAGGAGAATGGGCCTGCTGGATGACAGTCTGTGGGTAATTCTTCAAAAATATATTTTAAAAAAAGCATCTTTAGGCATGTAAATGAAATTAAATAATTACTGCGGGTTCAATACCTAAAAAATGCAACTCAGACATGGTGACCAAAGTGTGCCAAAATTGAGCAAGCTGCACAACACCTGAATATTTATTTATTAAAGGTGCAGTAACTTTTCACTATGTTGCTTTAGAAGCATAAATCTTTGCACGGATGATGTTTATACATTCATTACTGATTTTCTGGATTAAAATGTGAACAAAGCATAGTTTTATAGGGCTTATATTAGTGATGGGAATGCTGGCTCTTTTTAGAGAACCGGCTCTTTCGGCTCCCAACCAGCTCTTAAGGTTGTTTTGTTGCTTTAATTAATTTATCAACAACAATATAACATTATGCACAAAATGAATTACTAATGTAAAAAAATGTGTTTTTATTTATATATGCTTGTTATATAAATATGCTTTTATTTATTCACTCCACATTAAATTAAAGAAATTATAAAATACAAAAACCAACTATTTACAATTCTACTTTTAACTATTTAAATTTTCAGCTTTTTCCTTTTAAACAAATTTAAAGTGAAACAACAGAAAACACTAGAGGTGGGTTTTAATAATCAATTCATCGATTAAAATCGATTCTGGCTTGGATAACGTGATATTGATTCATTAAAATCCTGAATCGATTTTTTTTATCTAAATGTATTTTGCCCAAAATTCCAGAATCTCAGGCGAAACGTCACAAAATTTAGGCAACCACCAAACATTTAAAACAGTAAATGAGAGCAGGTACACGGCTTCTGCACAAAGACGTAAACACACAGCGCGGACCCGCGGATCAGAATCAGTGAGATGTCGCCTTTCTCACCCGACAGCACGGACACGGCTGAAAACCGACAGCTCGCTGATTCCGATGTTTCGGCGGGTCCGCGCTTTGTGTTTACGCCCTTTTTGCGCTGATTCTAAAGCTGTTAGTTTTATCTCTCTCCAAACAATACTGACTGAACCAGCAGCAAAAGAAGATCCAAACTACGCTTCACATAAACATTGTCATGGACTCCCTCTTACTTTTTCTTTTTTGCTTCCACCACACTTCATGCACAGCTCTCTCTCTCTCTCTTTCTCAGTGTACTTCAAGAACAGTTTCCTGTCTATCCCCAAAATCTGTTTTCTACATTATTCGCTTGCTTGTTACGCACAAGTCTACCATTATTTACAGCGCTGTCGGCCGATGTTTTTTTTTTTCCTTTTAGTTACTTCCGAAAAGAAAGCCTAATTTCTGCTGTTCAATAGGTTTCTGAACAAATTTAAACTTTTTAAAATTATACAAAATGCAAAACGCTTAGCTGTGTCTCTAATAAAACCGCTGTAACTTCAGAGGTAAGTTACAGCGGTAAGGCCAGGAAAATCACCATGTTTTTCTGTGTTTTATCTTCAGCTACTTTGACACAAAGCCATCTGCTGTGATGCTCACACCTTTGATAAAGTCTGGAAAGTGTCAGCTTCTTTTTTATAGATACAAAAATATGTAAATGTACTGATCTGAATTATAATATTTCTGACTGTCTGAGGCAAAATTTCCCAGATTCAAATCGAATTGAATTTAATTGACTCGAATTAAATCGAATCGTAGATCGAATCGATTCAGGACCTTGTGAATCGGAATCGAATCGATTCTAGAAATCGACAATACCCAGCCCTAGAAAACACTGCAAACCACAACACAATAAAAAATTAATATGCAAAACAAAAAGAAGATGCATGTTCTCTGTGATATGGGCCTGGGATGATATTTTGGGAGAGCGTTTTTTCCTGCTTTGAATTGCATACATAGGATTCAGTGCATGAATAAACTTTCTGAATCCTTTAACATCCACAACTGAAAATAATTGGAAATCAAGTGCAATCATTTTGCCAGGTCTTTATAAATTGAGTTGTCACAGAGGGGCCACAGACGTCTGCAAAAACTCTCTAATATAGCTCTGGGTTGGTTTAGGTCAGGGGTGGGCAACTCCAGGCCTCGAGGGCCGTGTCCCTGCAGGTTTTAGATCTCACGTTGGGTCAACACACCTGAATCACATGATTAGTTCATTAGCAGACCTCTGGAGAACTGCAGGACATGTTGAGGAGCTAATTTGGCCATTTAAATCAGCTGTGTTGGTTCAAGGACACATCTAAACCTGCAGGGACACCGGCCCTCGAGGCCTGGAGTTGCCCACCCCTGTTCTAATGAGAACACACATATGATTTTTCTCTTAGTATTAGGTATGAACAAGTCAACAACACAAAGCAAAGGCAATAACCAGCATGAAAAGACGTTAAAGTAGAATCACTGTGGCAACTGCTTTGGAGTAGAATTAACATGAACAGGTTGAAACAGAGGCTTAAGCCTGTTTGCTCATCTGTTCGTTACCAGTAGAAGTTCAGGGTCTATCTGCCGTGTTTGGGTCTGCGTTCACTCAGCTTTAAAACTACTCTGGATTCTGTCTGTGTAGATGCTTGCAAAGCCAAAGTTCTGTTAGGAGCTGAATGCAGTTGTTTCTTTTCTGGATGCAGTTTGCACCTTACCAACAATACAGTGGCTTGCAAAAGTATTCAGCCCCCTTGAACTTTCCCACATTTTGTCACATTACAGCCACAAACATGAATCAATTTTATTGGAATTTCAGGTGAAAGACCAACACAAAGTGGTGCACACGTGAGAAGTGGAACGAAAATCATACATGATTCCAAACATTTTTTACAAATAAATAACTGCAAAGTGGGGTGTGTGTAATTATTCAGCCCCCTTTGGTCTGAGTGCACTCAGTTGCCCATAGACGTTGCCTGATGAGTGCTAATGACTAAATAGAGTGCACCTGTGTGTAATCTAATGTCAGTACAAATACAGCTGCTCTGCGACGGCCTCAGAGGTTGTCTAAGAGAATATTGGGAGCAACAACACCATGAAGTCCAAAGAACACACCAGACAGGTCAGGGATAAAGTTATTGAGAAATTCAAAGCAGGCTTAGGCTACAAAAAGATTTCCCAAGCCTTGAACATCCCAATGAGCACTGTTCAAGCCATCATTCAGAAATGGAAGGAGTATGGCACAACTGTAAACCTACCAAGACAAGGCCGTCCACCTAAACTCACAGGCTGAACAAGGAGTGCGCTGATCAGAAATGCAGCCAAGAGGCCCATGGTGACTCTGGACGAGCTGCAGAGATCTACAGCTCAGGTGGGGGAATCTGTCCATAGGACAACTATTAGTCGAGCACTGCACAAAGTTGGCCTTTATGGAAGAGTGGCAAGAAGAAAGCCATTGTTAACAGAAAACCAGAAGAAGTCAGTTTGCCACAAGCCATGTGGGGACACAGCAAACATGTGGAAGAAGCTGCTCTGGTCAGATGAGACCAAAATGGAACTTTTTGGCGCTATGTGTGGCGGAAAACTAACACTGCACATCACTCTGAACACACCATCCCCACTGTCAAATATGGTGGTGGCAGCATCATGCTCTGGGGGGGCTTCTCTTCAGCAGGGACACTCTCAAAAAAATGAATGAGGGGGATTGTTCAGTGTATATTAATTATTTATTTTCATTTTACTTAAAATATGTTTTTGTTAAGTTAACATGTGTTTTTCTAATCAAGTCTACGTAATTGTCTATTATTCAACGTACATAATACTAATGTGTTACTTGATGGCATAACATTTAAGTTAAGTCAATTAGGATCGATATACTTTGTATATCCACAAGGTGGCAGTAATGCAAAAACAGTTGTAATAAAACCGCGAAGAACAACAAGGTTTCATGGCTTGGGCCTGCTCATGCGCAAGACTTCAAATTTAACTTGAAAACGTTGTTTTGGCGCCAAGCTGCTGTTTCTTTGAGAGGTTAGACCACTTCTTTCTTTGACTATGTTGTGTAGTATCTACATGTCGAGCATGGTTATATTTTGCGTTTGTCTTACAAGCCATGTTATATCGTTTGCGTGCGCTTGTTCTACATTAGTTTTACTGGGTCCTGGACATGCTTATTTTGTGGAGTGTGTAAGAAACATTTTTATTGTTTTTTGTTTTATTAAGGGATTAGCTACAGGGGTTCATGGGGTTATTTTTTCAAGGGGTTATTTTTTTCATTTGCTTTCTTGGGATTCCTTTACTGTAATCCAAGAGTCATAAATATCGACTAGGATAGCAAGGATAGCATAAAGTGACATTTAAAATCCAAAAAGCCAAGAGCGAAAGCCACTGTGACACCATTGTTATGCTCTATCAGTAATCGGTATTATGTAAAAATGGTCTGTAAATACAGCATGTTTCCTAGCGGAGTTATACATATCAACATAGTTATAAATTACAGTTTGTTAAATCACACACTTAATTTTTTAAATAAAATTATTCACAACATATGAGTGGACAGACAATGGAGGTCGATAGACCTGGTGATAATTGCTTCTATAGAAAGTTAGCACATGGCAGTGTCAATCTCTTGCTTTTCTTCTGAGTAGTATTTTATTTAGCTGTAATTCAATCAATAATTTGCTTCTTGAAATTAAGTAATGAATTTCTTGTTTTACTTTATAAATTTCAGATCCGGGCCTTTACCTGCTCCCTCCTATACTGATGTGGTGTATGTGGTACTGCTGAGCTTGTATGTGGTATGTGAACTGTTATACTTTTAAAAACAAAACTGTTTTAAAAGTTAAGTTTTCTTTAGTCACCCATCCCATGCCCCTGTTATTTCTTCTCCAGATCTGAACCATTGTAAAGGTTGCAGTTCAAGGGCCTGAGGCATGAAATTCTTTTCAGATCAGCTGTGATCAATATTTTTTGGAACTTGATAAATAACAATAAAAGCTGTAATGGCTCCTTTAGCATTTTGTGTAAATATTTGTGTTAAAATTATAGCTTTAATGAGGTCTTTCTACATTAGTTTTAGTTATAAAGTATGTATATGTGTGTGTGTATATATATATATATATATACATATAGTATGTATATTTACAGTACAGTATGTTGTGTTTGTTGACATGTTTTCAGGTGGAAGCAGAATATGTGAGGATTACTACTGCTCCACTTGTTCCAAGGCTTTTTACACAACTTGACCAATACACCAATGACCAGCTCATAAAAGTCTTCAAGAAAAAAGGAGGCGTTGCAGGGAAGAAAATTAGACAAACTTTGGCCCCTGCCACACAGGTGCGTTATTCTGTTGGTAGCCAAATATTATGGCTAATAAGATCATTTTCAAATTTAAACAGCTAGTGTATGGTAGCTGCACAGTGCACTTACATTTATATTAAGCAAGACAAAGTTTTGTACTCAAAACGTTGGAAAACTTAAATTACCTAAACATATGTAAAATGTGATCCCTCAATTTCGGGTTAAACCATAAGTGAATGGTTTTTATGTTAAAGATCAGTTTTTGAATGCAAAAAAGATGATGTATTAGTTTGTCTTTACCTCCATTATGGACATATATAATGTGGTGGAAACCCTGCCCAACAGGTTAACTATTCATGTCCATGTGATGATTAGTTGGTCTTGTGTACATGTCTATCTGTGCAGTGGATATGTCATTCATTTTGCGTATAATGTGAGTTTGTGTCATCCTAAAGTACATCTGTTTTCTCTTCCTGTATCTCTGCCACTCTCTACAGAAGGAAACTATTGAAAAGGGGAGGGAGTGTGTCCTCAGGGCACTACCTTTTTACCTGAATGAAGACCCAAGCATCCTCTTCAAAGAATAATTGGTTGGTAATTTTAGTTTAGTTTTTTATCTGTATTAAACCAAATTTTGAATAACTAATGTTGTTGCATGTTGTAGTGTTGTTGTTGTTGTAATTTGCATGGAACCTGTTTAAATGTTTTGGGAAATCTTCTTGTATACCCAAACTATTTATATTTATTGTTGAATCTGTAGTCTAAAATAGTGGCTCACTGGGGTGCATGTTCCTAATATTGTGTTTACTTCATTAAACTGGACGCCATTTTTCTATGTTTTTGTGTCTAAGCTACAGCTACAGCTGTTCAGAGGGAGCTGGAACAAATTACCCTTGCTATCTTCACCATCGAAAGAGTTGATGCCAGCACTCCTCCAGCCGATGTGGGTATAACCGTCTCGGGTGTTCTGCATGACCTGGAAGACCTGGCCTCTGCATGTGCACTCTTAATGGGTGGGATATATGCACTGAATCTCAGTTAACCTCAGGACTGAAAGCTTTCTTTGAAGTACTTCAGGACCTCTTCCTTCATCTGTATGTCAGCAGACTCTTGACCAAGGTACAGATGCTCAAGAATAAACTGAATGAATAAGCCAACCCTTAATTTGGATGATGAATGTTCTGTCAGATGGACAGAAGTTTTTCGGAGGCTGAATGGGAATAAAATGGTAATTTGTTGAAAATGACAGATAAAGGGAAAATTACATGAGAGAAATTTAGAAAATTTTGAAAAGATTGTAAACTACTACAATTTGAGAGATTTTACTCGTGTGTGTGTGTGTGTGTGTGTGTGTGTGTGTGTGTGTGTGTGTGTGTGTGTGTGTGTGTGTGTGTGGGGGGGTGGATTTAATTGAGAGATGATACTGCACCAGAAATGTTGAGGGGTGGTGTGTATATTAGCGTTCAAGGCATATTGTTATGAGGTGGAAATATGTTCATATTCTGTTTGTGTTACATTGTGTGCATTGTAAAGGTAATTGCAATACATACTAAGAATAAGGGTAAGTTAGGAATACAGGATGAATGTATATTTTGCGGACTTTTAAAGACGAACATTTGTTTCCATGTTAAAATGTTTACAACTCAAGCTTTTTGCCCAAACACTGGTAAAATAAACGTTGACAGTGGCAAGTGTTAAATGGTTACTTCTGTGCTGTTGCAGAAAAACTGAACTCTGACAAGCTTTTTTTTTTATTGTTAGACCATAATGTTGGCATGTTTTATTAAAGTTTTATTTGGGATGGTGATATAATTTTCTTTGATTGCTAATATCAGTGGATTATTATTATTATTATTATTATTATTACTACATTAATTTTTTTAATTGTGGCTGTTGAGGTGGACACTTCACTTTGCATTGTTAAAGGAAAGCACTTCATTGGCGTTGTTACTGGACTGACCCTAAGCAATCATTGCAAATAGCAACTTTGCTATCCATTTTAGACACTAAAAGAAAAAAACACTCCACAGACCTTACTAGCATCACATGTGCATAATTCAAGTGTCATCTTATCAACATGTTATGTGGGCTTCAATGTTTTTTTTTCTTCTATTTCTGGCAGATACAGACATTTAATTTAAAGTCGTGATGTTGCATCTGTCTACATACTGTTAGTTACTAACCCTAATGAGCTGTCGTGTTTTGTTTCGGACCGGTTTTACACAAATGCTCACTGAATGTGTTGGCAATAAAAGAAATTTAAAAAAATAAGTTGGATGTACTTAATTCATTTGTGTGGAACCTGTTGACAAAATAGATTTATGTAAAGCACAAGGTGGCTGAAAATATAATATTTGAATTAATCTAACTTAAATTTAACATTTTACTGCCACAAATAAGAAATGTGTTGAAGTAACTAATCTAAACTATCTAACCTGTAAATATATCTATGTTCATACAAAACTTGATTTAGGTAGTCTTAAATATCTCTTGTTAATCTTAAGTATTTTAAAATTAGATGAACTAAAGATTTTTTCTTTAAACTAACACAATGCAATTTCGTGGAACCTGTTGACAAAATAATTTTAATTAAAGTCAACGTTTAGCTGGTCAGAGTTGATGGGAAGGTGGATGGAGCCAAATACAGGGCAACCTTGGAAGAAAACCTCTTGGAGTCTGCAAAAGACTTGAGACTGGGGCGGAGGTTCAGCTTCCAGCAGGACAACGACCCTGAACATAAAGCCAGGGCAACACTGGAATGGTTTAAAACAAAACATATCCATGTGTTAGAATGGCCCAGTCAAAGTCCAGATCTAAATCCAATCGAGAATATGTGGCAAGATCTGAAAACTGCTGTTCACAAACACTGTCCATCTAATCTGACTGAGCTGGAGCTGTTTTGCAAAGAAGAATGGGCAAAGATTTCAGTCTGTAGATGTGCAAAGCAGGTAGAGACAGACCCTAAAAGACTGGCAGCTGGAACTGCAGCAAAAGGTGGTTCTACAAAGTTTTGACTCAGGGGGCTGAATAATTACACACACCCCACTTTGCAGTTATTTATTTGTAAAAAATGTTTGGAATCATGTCTGATTTTCGTTCCACTTCTCACGTGTGCACCACTTTGTGTTGGTCTTTCATGTGGAAGTCCAATAAAACTGATTCATGTTTGTGGCTGTAATGTGACAAAATGTGAAAAAGTTCAAGGGGGCTGAATACTTTTGCAAGCCACTGTATAGACTGCCACTATTTTTCCTCCTCTGGCACACAAACCGAAAAGTAAAAATGGAACCAATAAGTGGAATCGACAGGCAAGCAGACAAACATTTCCAAGGAATTAAACTACTGCAAGAACTAGTTCTTGATTCCCATCCCTACTCCCTCCCTGGGTGGAGAATAAAATGATGCTGAATTAAATTTAATAGATTGCACCTATTTCCCATTTCCTTCAATCAACCTGTGAGGTGGGATGGATTATCTCCGCAAAAGAGAAGTTCTCACTAACACAGATTTAGACAGATTTGTGAACAATATTTGATAGTAATGGGTCCTTTGTGTATGTAGAAAATAGGAGCAAAAACAAAAGCGTTGCGTTTTATTTTTGTTCAGTGTATAAAGAATCGAGGGGTGTTGCAAAACTTTTGCAATCAACTGTATTAGTTACAGTTTACAGTGATGTCAAGATGCTGTCTGTGCTGTCAGTTGACTGTGTGAAAAGTTAAAATGAAATGATTTTAGGGCAAAGGAGTAAAGTGACAAAGGGGGGAGTTGAGGGAGACTTGGAAAAGGGTGTACAGAGTGGGGGAAAACAGTGCCAAAGTTTCAAACATTTGGTGATGACTGAATATGGAACAATTACAGCAGATATTTGGGTTGAGTGGTGGAGGGGTGATCTTATTAAGGCTTTCAGGAGAAGCGTGTCATTTCATCGACAGTGACAGTGACACCAAATGTCATTTTAATTGACACTGTGCCATAGGAGAGAAGGGAAGGACAGAGAGAGAGAGAGAGAAAGGGAGACAGAGCGAGAGTCCTTCTTCCCCCAGGGCAATCTTAATTGGTAAAGTTAGGAATATAAGCTATGAAATATTAAATGTATAAAGTAGAATATTCACTGTATTCTGAAAGCACTTTAACTCAACAGGAGCCTTTGCACAGCAGAGCACCTAATAGGAAAAGTTGGTAAATATTTCTTTTTCAGTCACATCTCAGCTGTAAAAAGTGCCACTTCTCTGCATTAAATAATCATAAAGCATAAATGCTGTGCTTGCTTTTATGCACGTGCAGTGGGGAGCTCCTTAGAGAAATAAAAATGAAGCCAAGTTATGAAATTGTATGGTACCGCCTCTGAAGGGAAATAAGTGTTAATTTTTTTAAATTAGTATGCCTATACCTTATTTGGAAGTCTTACTTGTGTCTTATTTCAATCCATCTGTTCATGCATGCACAACGTGCACACCACAAAGCAGGATGCACATGCACATTCACAGCAACACTAACATGTAGTTTGCACGGCTCTTCACTCATAGTGAAAGGCCACTGTGAGTGAAGTCACAAGGTTCACAAAGGTAAACTTCAGGGCGACCAACACAAACATCTGCAAAAACAAAACGTGGGCATTTACAAAACAGCTGGTTAATGTTTAAAGCTGTCAAGAGCTCAGAGCCAGCCAAAATGTGCATTGTTTTTGGGTGTTTTGTTTCTGTTCTTTAAAAAAATTTGAATACATTAACACAGTGACTTTCTACCAGTTCACTGGAAAGTTACACAATAGTGATGATACGCATAATAAAATAAAATTTAAAGGGAAACATGAAGGGAAAAATATATAAAGGGAAAACACAAAGAAAACATTGTCTGAAAGGAGTCACTTTCAGTACAACACGCAAGACATATTACAGCTTACAGACAGGACCATTAACCATTATCCTTTTTGATATCCAGTTTGTAGCCTGATAAGAGTAGCTTCCTGCTTTGTGTCTAGCAAAAAATAAGCTCAGGTAATTGGGATATCAGAGTATGTACTATAAGTGCTGCTTTTTGTTGCCATTTTCTTGTGCTATTGAATACTAAAAACAAACTGGATTGCCTCAGGGACATCTGTGTACAGCGTGGACCTGGGGTCTTCCCTGGTGTGATAGACTCTTGTGCTCAGAGCTTGTTCCTTGTTCCATGATTAGTGCCTCTGTTACGTTTTTCAGTCCAGGTTTGTCCAGCCTCTGGAAGGATTTCTGGATGTCAGTCACTTCTTCTAACTGACAGTGATATATACAGTGCAGGGGCCTGTCCTTACATAATGATCATTCTGCTTGCTCCACTTTTTTGGGGGTTTCTGCTGCCAGAGGTATTCACTATGCATGTGGTAAGTTGTAGCCATCTTCCAGTTGTAGTGATAGATGTTTGCTGTTTCATCCTGGACAGCAGTTCTGACACTCACTAGTCCTTTATCAGAATCAGAAAGACTTTATTTATCCCCAAGGAGCAATTAAGATACAACAGACCAGCATAATGTTGAAGATAAGGACAGGCAATGAGATAATAAATACACAGAATATACAGAAGAATACAAATATACTGACTGGATGGCGAAAAACAACGAAAAGAGCATTAAAGTTAGAAAAAGAACGCAAAACTGCTCAGCTGACTGGCCGGTCGACCGCGCTAGCAGCGGCTAGTCCTCTGTCTCCTTTCATCTGCTTAGTGTGTGGTCTCATGGTAATGGATTTGGGGTAAAACCCTCCAAGTAACTTCCTTGTCTTGATCTCAGTGGCTTCCATCTCCTCCTTTGGCCAGCTTAGTATCCCAGCAGGGTACCTGATCACAGGCTGGGGGTAGGTGTTGCCTGGATCTTGTTCTTCCCATTCAGCTGACTCCTCAGGACTTGCCTTACTTTCTGCAGGTATTTAGTGGTTGGGCCTTCGTAGCAGCCTCTTCATACTTTTCCATTTGCTTGTTGAAATCCGAGGTACTTGTAGCTGTTCTCGATGTCTGCAATTTTGCCTTCTGGTATTCTCTCAGGTATCCCTGGACCCACTGAGGCCAATTACCGAGATGATGTCAAGTAGCCTCTAAATGGTCTACTAGAAGATGTGAATGCAGCATTACGGACAATCCGTAACTTGACCACCACTGGAAAAGATCCTGTGGGACTTGCATATACAGAGAAGCTAATTGGTGATGGCTAACCAACCGGGCATGGTAGTGATGGACAAGTACAGGAAGACAGCAATAATGATAGATGTAGCTATAACGAATGATAGCAATACCAGAAAAAAGGAAGATGAGAAGCTGGAGAAATGCCAAGGGCTGAGAAAGCTGCTCAAGAAGATGTGGTGAAGGCAACAGTGGTCCCATCGGCATTCAGGGCACTTGGAGCAGCGACCTCCCCAAGCTGGGCGAGTCGCTCCAGCAGATCCCAGGAACAACGTTTGAGATTTCGGTCCAGAACAACACAGTCCTAGGAACACCAAAAAGACTGCACAAGACCCTTAAGGTCCCAGGCCTCTGGTGGAGGCTCTGATCTTGAAGGATAAAGACTGGCCACAATGCAAGAGGGTATTTGTTTTCTTATTTATACAGCTATTACTATTTTTATGATTATTATTAATATTTAAAAATTTGCATTTGTGGCATGCAGAATTTCTATCCTGCACCATTGCATGTTGCAGCAGCCTCAACACCCATACTTCCTATGGCTTTGTAATCTTGCAGAAGGAACCTAAAAAAGTAAAACCAAAGCTTAAAAAAATGACTACATGAAAAAAAAAAAATTTACTAACAGGAGCTAAACAACAGGGACACTGCAAGGTCAAAATTCTGTGGTATGTTGTATTAATACGTAAGTCTTTGTGTGAGGTATCTGGAGGTTTGGCTTCTCCTTCCTGGTAGGCAAAAGGTGCAGCTGCTGCAACATGCACTGGTCTTTGTTCACCGTCACAACAGGAGCAGAAAAAGTCACCGATTGCCAGCCTCGATGCTCCACGAATATATGTTTTATGCAGAACATTTAGAATAAGTCTGTCATGTAGACTTCTGATAGTGCTTAATGAGCAGTTGGACAAAACTGTATTTTTGTAATTAGTACTACAGTGGTTTGTATACCACAGTGAAATAAATGTAGTTAAATATTTGTATATTTTATACTCTTTCACATATTTTAAACTTTTGAACAATGGAATTCTAATGGGCATTACATTTTATTACATTATATTGATGAAAGAGAATATTTTAAAAAATGACAATTTCAAGTTTCCTTTCAGTTTCCTTTCATCATGCTTATAGTAATTGCATGATAAGTGTTGTGTAAGGCTTTCAAAAAAACATGAGAGAGCCTAAAAAGACGTGAAGGAAGGTGAACTGATGTTCTGGCAAGGGACAAATGCGAACTGACACAATAAATACACATACAGGTGATTAGGAGAGTGGGAGGACACAGCTGGAACCAATTAGACACAACGAGACAGGAATACAGGAAGACAGGAAGCACAATAAACACATAAACAGAGACCCGGGGCCTGTTCTTCGTACGTCGCTTACTACATCCAAGATCAAATGACACATCCAAGACCAAACTATCGCGCTAACCGTGAGCTCGCTAATCCGGTTCCCCGAACACACCTGCTGTTGACGATTAGTACAGCTGGATGAAGTAATGTGCGATCACTGGGTGTCGTAAAAGGGGATACGCATCGATAGCAGAAACAGTGATCGGCAACCCTCTGATTGGTCGGTGAAAATGTCGAAGGAGCGCGCCCAGTATTTCACCGCAGCAGAGCAAGAACTCTTGATTGAGGGATTTCAGGAGTACCAGAGTGTAATTAAAACGCAAGGGAACACTGCGAAGGCTGCAAAAGCAAGGAGAGAGGGCTGGCAGAAAGTTGCTGACAAATTAAACGCGTAAGTAATGCAACATATTACATGACACCATACCATATCATATTGTAACATATCAAATCATATCACATGATATCCTTGTACACATTAGAGCCACAACCGGACCCACCAGAACATGGGAACAAGTAAAAGTGAAATACAAGAACATACTACAGAATGGTAATATCCAACACTTATATTGCTGTCAGTCTCTTGAAAAGACACCCTGAAACAATCCCTGTGTTTGTGTATAACAGCAACCAAGAAAAGGGCAGAGCAACAAAAGACAGGTGGTGGTCCTGCACCCCCTCGTCACACCCCAGCAGAGGAGCTGGCCCTAAGGTTGAATGCCACCAGACCCATTGTTGAGGGCATCCCTGGGGGCAGCTCTTCCGTAGACCAGCAGAAGCCGGGGTGCAGTAGCAGCAGCACCTACATAACTGGTGAATGGGCTCATGATTCCATTTGCACAATGTAAAATATGTGGTTGTTGCCTTAATGAAAATGCTATTCGTACTGTGACATTCATTGGCACTGTGGGTTTTCTCTGTGTGTAGTGTTACATGACACTCCATCACTTTTACCTGTTCCCATGGAAGGGGTGACTGGAGCATGCACAGTAAGTTGGGAGATATACATATATCTGTCCCCACCCAATTGTACAGACCAATAGGCTGTACCACATCCCTTTGTAACACCATTGTGTTACCATTGCACAGGACAGTGACGCAACCCTGTCAGATGGCTGTGGTTTGGAGGAAGACCCTGTGAGTACATGCATGCATTGGCCTGAATTGCCATCTACTTGTGTACTGCCATGTGTGTCTGACTGCAGTATGATTTGCAGGCCAAGAGGCCGGCAGAGAGGCCTGCTCATACAGAGGTGGGCAGTGTTGTGACTAATTATACTGCCTATGTGACATGTATTCCCCGTTAAATGTTGTCACTACAATTGACACAGGGTGACATTCGTCTGCTCTACAAGAGAAGTCTCCAGCAAAAAATGGAGTATACTGAGCTGAAGAAACAAAAGCTCCTAGGTGAGATCGAACTACAAGCTCTAATGAGGCATAAACTACAACTGGAAATCGAGTTGCTTCAAAAGGAACTCCAGAGTAAGTAAGAATACACGTTCATACGGAGCACTGTTGCTGACCTTGCGTGACACAGTATATATGCTCTGTTTTTCCAGGCAACTCTGATGACTGGCCTGTGTGTGATGGGACAGACAACGATGCTCAAATAAACGTCAATAGAAAATATGTCATGTCATTTTTTTATTATTCGAAATTGTGTTGCACAATCCTGTCCCGTGCAGCTCTGCCACTAGGTTGGTCCAAGTGCACTGGCTGGAGGTCATCATCAGGCTGCACCTCCACCACGGGGGTCCTCTCTTCTCTGATGGTGGCAATGTTGTGCAGTACGGCACATGCAACAATAATGTCACATGCCCTGTCAGGTGCAACCCTCAGGCGTTTCAGACACTGAAATCGTTCCTTCAGTTGCCCAAAGGTCATTTCAATGCGTGCCCTTGTCCTGGCTAGAGCTGCATTGTAGCGGGTTTGTGGCCCAGGGTTGGGGTCAGGGAACGGTGTCATGAAGTACTGCCTGCATGCATAACCTCTGTCTCCGAGGAGAATCCCATCGTAGGCCCCTGTGTAGTGGGGAAATGCTGTTATGTTAGGCCCGAAAGGAGTATGTAGTATCAAAATAAGCCTCTTTTACTTACCACGCTCAAATGATGTGCATAACCCTGACTCTCTGAAGATCCTTGAGTCATGCACTGATCCGGGCCATTTAGCTTCCACATTTGTGATATGGCACATGGAGTCACACACCATCTGAGGGATTCTATTATATGTGAACACACTCCTCCCATTATATATTGCCATCTGGAATGTTAGTATTACTCACCTGCACATTTATACTGTGGCCCCCCTTTCGATTGACAAAGTCCCCTTCGTTGGGGCCTGGGGGGGCCTTGATCGCAATGTGTGTGCAGTCTATGGTACCAATCACATTCGGGAAGCCTGCGGACGATCGAGCTACAGTTACCGACATAGGTCATGATTGCATCACATTCACTATCCAATTTACTGTACCTGCAATGGCAAAAAAGCCCTGTTTGACGACCTGTGGTCTTAAGTGGCTTGGAAAAACCACAAACACACCCAGGAAATGCTTGAGTGCCAGGTACACTTTGCGAATGGCCCGGCAGACGGCACTTTTGCCAACGTTCTCTGCGTCTCCACAAGCGTACAGAAACGTGCCACTCGCAAAGTAACGCAAGGCAATGCACACAGTTTGTGCAGTTGTTAATGCCCGACTACGGTGAGTGGTACTCTTAACATGGGGATCCAGCAAGTTGGTTAGGTAGATGATACCCTCACGGGAAAATCGGTATCTCTCTATGAGCACACTGTCGCGCTGTGCTAAAGGATCCTGTCTATCCCGCAATATACGTTGGATTCTGAACACTCTCCTTATCACTCTTGCACCTTCCGCAATGGGTGGCTCGCGTACAAACGGACAGGACATGGCTGCGACAAACTTCCCACTTCCACCTTCGCTTTTATAGCCGTGGTCTGTCATCTTGATTACACGACGTAATTTGCTATTCCTACTCTGGAATGTGTGTTGCATCTGGCGTGATCACCTACATGACATAGCGTGATTACTAGTACATTTCCCTTTTTTTAGGGACTGACCTGTATGTATCTGTGTGGAATCAATAAAAGGATCAAGTGCTGCATTATCTTTAGTTACATTGATGTTATTTATTTATGGTGAAACAGTGGCGGAATGTCGCTGTTGCTTTCGTATGATGACGCGGACATACCTGCGTGGCCGCGATCTAATCCTGTTTACATAAAGTAAACCTGCTCCCGAGCAGGTTTACGCTTACGGCTCTGTTGCTATGACAGCAAGTCCCGGATGAGCTTCGGGGAACCGAACGATCCAGGATCACGCGAAATCGTCAACAATCTAATCCAGCTAACTTACTTAGCGAGGTACGAAGAACAGGCCCCCAGACTCAAAACACAAACTTGATGCTGTAAGCAAACAACAACAGGGCCCAGTAATGACAGACAGAGATGGAGAGTGAAGGAAACCAAACACTAAAACAAAGAAAAGACGAGGACAAAGACCAGTGGGGTACGCTAAAGGAAACTAAACTAGTCACCCTACAGTACCCTAGAGATATATAATATAACAGAAAACTCATGAGCACAGGGAAACTAAAGTTTGAAGTAAACCAATAGAGTATAGGAAACATAAATTACTCCTCAAGATCAAAACAATAATGCTTAACAACGTTCAAAAAACACAAAACACTGGGCCATGACATGTGCATCATGTGTCATTGCACTTGCTACTTATTATTAATATTAAATGTTTTTAATGGACATTTTGACATTTTAACACTGTGGCGGAGGTGTTGTCTCTGGCCTGCTGCAGAGGAGGGGTGACACAGTGAGTTCGCGGTGTGCAGAGCACCAAAACAACAGAATTTGCTGCCATAGACAATCAACCTGACAACACTGTGTGTGCATGGGCTCCTTGCTACAAACACATTTCTGTTTATTCACATATAAACACATTTATGTGTGTTTTGACTTTTACTTAGTGCGTCATCAATTCATTCATTCGCAATGTAAATCTCTAATAAAGTGAACAGTACAGCAGTTTTCTCTAATTCTTTTATAGAGTTGTGGGTCCAAATGAAGAAGGGAAAAACCATTCTGAACAGGTGGAGAGCAGTGTGTAACCTAACCAAGCACAGCACCCAAACAGCCCTGGCCAGGGGGGGAAAAAATTAAGACAAAAAACCAAAAAAACCCCGAAGGTATAAAAACAATATCTAAAAAAAAAAAAAAAATCAGCCGTGTGTAAATAATAAGCTGTCGTTCCCAAACGAACAAAGTCCATTAAAAAAACACTAAAATTCTGTTAAATACACACCTGTGTAGGCTTGGACTGGTAACTGCAAGGTGTGAGTTTTATTCCCCAACTTAGGTTATGAGTTTTTTAAGTTAACATGTACCAATTGTCATCAGTTACTATGAATTTATCTAACAAATATAAACATATTTGTCTTTTAGACTTTTAGACAAACTTTTAGCATTAAGCCTTGTGATGTATTTTTCAAAAAGTGGTGGCATATTTTTAACTTTGTGTTTGGTTGTTTCGCAACTGATAGTAAAAGCAAAGCAAATCTGGTGTAGCAAAACGAAAATGAAAATACAACAGAGGATAACAATGGACTGAATCTCAAACCCTTAAAACACAATTTGCTTTCTTTTTATGCCTAATATCAAATATACTTCCTGAATCTACATTTATAGCCATAAATGACAGAAATTGCCATTGCTTTAAAGCGCTTTGAGTGCTCAGAAGAGTAGAAAAGCGCTATATAAGAACCAGTCCATTTACCATCCATTACTTTAACATAGTGCAGTCTTAAATTTGTCATACATCCAGTGGATACACTTGTATAAAAATGCTGAAAACTGAATTTCATAATGTCACTGACATTCAATACCATCAAATGAGGAACGACTGATTCACAATAGCAGAGAAAATAACACTTATAGAACCTAATTTTCAATCAATTAAGTGTTACTGGGTAGCCCTGAATCTACTAAGTCACTGGTGATTGAACCCTTAACATGATTCACATACAAATTAATTTAATTTACATGTGCTAATAACAAAGCACACTTCTGACACTGCTAAAAAAAGTAAAGGTCCACTGAAGTGAATGGAGTTGATGCAACTGTTCTAGTCAATGGTTCCGCTTATAGTGACACTTCTGGAGTCAATCAGCATTAAGAATAAAACAGACAAGAGAACAGGTCAATAAGAATGAAAAAAGGACAATAAGATGATGGATGTGCTGGCACACTGAAGGTACGTAGCACCTACGTAGAGCCAGGGAACTCGGCCGAAAGTCAACAGCAGGGAGCAGAAAGTGATGGACAAATTTGCCTTTAAGAACTACTCATTAGACTTTTAACTTGATAAATACCCAACATGGAAACCTGAACTCCTATGTGTTAAATATGGCCCAAGGAATCAGTGGCACTTGCCAACAACAGATTATAAGCCAACACAGTTAATGCAGCCTTCCATTTGTGGAAGAGGGGAGCAGTCTGGCTTTGTGACACTGTTGATCTTTGTAAAGTGTGTACAAAAACAATCAGACCCATAACACTTAGTGGCCACTAAGCAGTGTGAACTTTTTGTACTAGAACTACATTCTGCAATACCATGCAGCAATATATAGTTACTTGTTTCTGCATGTGTAACAAACAATCCTTTGCTCTTCCTATGCACTGTGTACAGATTTTGTTTTCTAACTTGCAGGCCCAGTGATGTTTGAAGGAGAAAGCACTGACATAATCTAGTGCATTCTGTGGTTTTTCATTCCAAAGCCATTTTCCCCTCAATAGTTCAAAAGGCCCAGTTTAAGAGTGAACATGAGTGCAGCTGGATTAAAGTCACCACCTCTCATGCCACAAACAGAAGATGAACACCCTCAACCCAGTCTGCATCAAACTTAAGGTAGTGTCCTCAGATCATGCTTTTGACAGTTTGATAAAACCTCTTTGAGTACAACTTGGCTTTTGGGGTGGAATACACTGGAATAACAGTGAAATGTGTCGAGCTGTTTAATCACTTGCACATAACTGGGCTATGACGTCTGGATATGTTCTCGCAGACCAAAGACTGAGGACCTTTTCATCACAGATTTTACCACCACAGGAAGAGTAAGATTTCCCATAGGAATTGCCTCAGGAAACCTAGTTAACGTACACATCACAATTAATAAAAAATTGTGACGAGCTTTTCTGCGGGGCTTTATTGGACCAACACAATGCAATAAAGCATGATCAGATGGCACACCGACAGCCGGAATGGGATATATTGGATAAGATCGAATTGTCTGATTTGGTTTACCTGATTTTTCGTAAAAATTACATTACAATACAGTATCACTTTACATTGTTCTTTTAACCAGATCAGTAACATTGGTGAGGAATGTGGTGAAAAAGAATGTGGCTTACTCAGATATACACACACCTTCTGTGCAACTTCTTCCTCAGGCACAAGATCAAACAGAAGGGAGTGAGGGAGGTAGGGAAGCAAAAAAAAGAAAAAAAGAATCACAACTCTTCTCAGATCTGAGATACTCTCATAACAAATGCACATCATTAACACTTTTGTTCTACCCAACGAGCACTTTGATGGATGGAGGACCAAAATAATTGCATCCTTTAACTCTATAAAGATAAACTTCAATAATAAAATAAAGTCCACACATCTAGCAGCCAACCCAATGTTTTAGCCACACAATCAAACAGGACAAAATATTTATCCTTATCCTCATCACACAATGGTGATATTAGATAAATGGATAAACCCAGTGACTGTAGTATAATCCCCCAAATTCCAAAATTTATATTGCTGGTGTTGGTCTGCATAGTGTTATGTAAAGAAGACTCAACATTTATCCATTGAGAGCCCATAGTGCTTGCAGTTGTGTTCGGTTTCCAACTTTGACTGACTGGGGTCTTTCTGACAGGAAGTCCAACAGCCAGTTAGAAAAGGAAGATCGCAGTCCTCTTATGACAGAGTAATGGCTAACCAATCAGACATAGTAGGGGTGGACAAGCAGAAGAAGTCTGCTGTAGTGATAGATGTAGCTATGCTGAATGATAGCAATATCAGTAAATTGGAACACAAGAGACCTGAGAAGTACCAAGGGCTGCGAGAAGACTCAAGACATCACCCTCCACATCAAAAAGATGTGGAGGGTGTTGAGGTTAAGGATCGAGGTTAAGGATCAAAAAGCTCTTCAGAGGGTGATACGTACGGCAGAATGCTGCTGCAGGACTGCTCTCCCCTCCTTCAGGACATCTACACCAGGAGATGCTGGACTAGAGCAGCTCAGATATTAAAGAACCCGTCATATCCCGGCAACAATCTGTTGGAACTTCTGCAATCAGGCAGAATCAGATTTTCTATTTTATTTAGTATTAATACATTTAATGTACACAATTCACTTACTCTTCACCATCTACACTGCAGACTTCTCCCACAATTCCACCCAGTGCTTCCTGCAGAAGTTCTCTGATGACTCTGCAATAGTCGGCCTCATCACTGATGGGGACGACAAGGAGTACAGAGGACTGACTCAAGACTTTGTGGACTGGTGCCAGCTGAACTACCTCCAGATCAACGCCAGTAAAACCAAGGAGCTGGTGGTAGACTTCCGCAGGCACAAGCATTCTCCACTGCAACCACTGAACATCCAAGGTATGGACATTGAGGCTGTGGACAGCTACAGGTACCTTGGTGTTCATCTGAACAACAGACTGGACTGGACTCATAACTCAGACGCCCTCTACAGGAAAGGGCAGAGCAGGCTGTACCTGCTGCGGAGACTCAGGTCGTTTGGGGTGGAGGGCCCACTCCTGAAGACCTTCTATGACTCTGTGGTGGCTTCTGCTATCTTTTATGGTGTGGTCTGCTGGGGCGGCAGCATCTCTGCTGGGGACAGGAAGAGACTGAACAGGGTGATCCGAAGGGCCAGCTCTGTTCTAGGATGCCCTCTGGACCCAGTGGAGGTGGTGAGTGACAGGAGAATGGCGGCTAAGCTGTCATCCCTGTTGGACAACGTCTCCCACCCCATGCAGCAGACTGTGACAGCACTGAGCAGCTCCTTCAGTGGGAGACTGCGGCACCCACGGTGTGGGACGGAGAGATTTCGCAGGTCTTTCCTCCCCACTGCTGTCAGACTCCACAACAAAGACTTTAACTGAACAAACACACACATCCACACATGTGCAATAACACTAAGTGCAATAATCTTTTCTGGCATCGTTGTATTTTTACTCAGTTGTATATAGCATTCGTATTCTATTTTTATCTTATTGTATATTTTTATTCTATTTTATTCTACTGTATATAGTATATTATTTTATTCTATTCTGTACAGCTGTGTACTGTATTTATTCTTATTGTATTCTAATTTTTGCGTCATAACTTTTGCACTGTCCACTTCCTGCTGTGACAAAACAAATTTCCCACGTGTGGGACTAATAAAGGTTATCTTATCTTATCTTACTTGCTGCATATAATGCTGCATATAATGCTACTTACTGCATATAATGTTCTCTCCCATTTTGCACAGTCGAGGAGCATGTCAGGATACATTTCACTGTGTGTTGTACTCATATAACTATGCATGTGACAAATAAAGAATCTTGAATCTTGAAGGAGAGGAAAAAAGAGGGTGAGAGAGCATGTCCTGGAGGTGCTCCAGGGCTTCCTCCTAGTGGGACATGCCCGGAGCACCTCACTCAGGAGGCATCTTAATCAGATGCCTCCTGAGTGAGATATCAAAAAGCCTCAACTGTGTCCTTTCGATGTGGAGGAGCAGCGGCTCTACTCTGAGTCCCTCCTGGATGGCTGAACTTCTCACCCTATCCTATCTCTAAGGAAGAGCACTCTTTGGAAAAAGCTTATTTCCGTTTCTTGTATCTGTCTCCCACTCCCTTCTCCCATCACTTGTGAATAAGATCCTGAGATATTTAAACTCCTCCACTTGGAGCAGGAACTCGTCTCTGACCCGGAGTGGGCAGTCCACCCTTTTCTGGCTGAGGACCATAGCCTCAGATTTGGAGATGGTGATTCTCATTCTCACCGCTTCACACTCAACTGCGAACGATTCCAGTGCAAGCTGCAGGCCATCACCCAATGAAGCCAACAGAACCACATCGTCTGCGAAAAGCAAAGATAAGATTCTGAGACCACCCAGGTGACAGTCTGCCACTTGGCTACACCTAGACATTCAGTTCATAAAAATTATGAACAGAATTGGTGACAAAGGGCACTCCTGGTGGAGTCCATCACCCACCGGGAATGAGTCTGAATTATTGCATGCTATGTGGACCAAGCTCTTGCAACGGTTGTGTTAGGATTGAATGGCCCGTAGCAATGGGCCAGAAACCCCATACTCATGAAGCACCTCCCACAGGACACCGCGAGGGCCAAAGAGCCAAATGCCTTCCCCAAGTCCACAAAGTACCTCCAGACTGGTTGGCCTAAGTCCCATACAGGTATCAAGTATTGTTGAGAGGATAAAAAGCTGGTCTACTGTTCCACAACCAGGACGAAAACTGCATTGTTCCTCCTATAACCATGGTTCGACTAATGGATGGACTCTCCTTTCCAGCATGTTGGCATAGACTTTCCTACGGAGGCTGAGGGGTGTGATCCCCTTATAGTTGGAACACACCTTCCTGTCCCCAGGTATGTCACAGCCCTACAATATCCAGAGCCTTCAGGAACTCAGGTTGGACCTCATCCACCTCACCCCCAGAGATAGGCGAGTCGTCCCTTTTGTCCCCAGACTCTGCTTCCTCCAAGGAAGATGTGCCATTGGGATTAAGGAGGTCCTCGAAGTATTCCTACCATCGCCTGACAATGTTCTCATTCGAAGTCAGTAGTGCCCCACTTGCCCTATACACACTGCAGGTAGAGCACTGCATTCCCCTCCTGAGTCGCCTGACAGTTTTCCAGAATCTCTTTGAGGCAGTTAATCATATTATTGTGCTGTAGTATGTCAGGCTTGTTCCAAATGGGTATACATTTGAATGGAATTAATGAAGACTCTCATTTTTAGAAACGCTCACCATGCTATCAGAGTGGAGCCGATATTGATGCTGTTAAAGCATACATTTCATTTCATGTTTGATCTAATGAATGCTAGGTCCAAAATCTCTATATTATCAGAATCAGAATCAGAATCGTGTTTATTGGCCAAGTATATGTGCAGACACATACAGGGAATTTGGTTCCGGTAGATGGTGGGCTCTCAAGCACAGCAATGTAAATCACACACACACACACACACACACACACACACACACACACACACACACACACACACACGTCTCTATATATATACATTACACATGCATACACATACATACACAAAGCTGTGTAAATCAACTATAAATAACGAATCTAAACTTATATACATAAAATACAGAAATGAATGAGGTGGAATGAATACTACAAAATGTACATAAGGTGCAGCTGCAGTCTGGCAGTGGGAGCAGTGTGACAGGTCAACTGTTAAGAAGGGAGATGGCGAGGGGAAAGAAACTGTTCCTGTGTCGGGTGGTCCTGGTCTGCAGGCTTCTGTACCGTCTGCCAGAGGGCAGCAGATCAAAAAGTCTGTGTGCAGGGTGTGAGGGGTCTGTGATGATTTTATCTGCCCGTTTCCTGGTTCTTGAGAGGTACAGATCCTGGATGGAGGGCAGGGGGGCGCCAATGATCCTTTGTGCTGCCCGTACAGTCCGCTACAGTCTGCTCCTGTCCTGTTTAGTGGCTGCACCATACCAGACTGTGATGGAGGAGCACAGGACAGACTCAATGACCGCAGTGTAGAACTGGATCAGCAGCTCCTGTGGAAGACTGTACTTCCCCAGTTATCTCAGGAAGTACATTCTCTGCTGGGTCTTTTTGAGGATGGCGTTGATGTTGGTCTCCCACTTCAGGTCCTGGGAGATGGTTGTACCCAGGAACTTGAAGGTCTTCACAGTTGACACAGGGCTGTCTGATATGGTGAGGGGGAGCAGAGTTGAGGGATGTCTCCTGAAGTCCACTGTCATCTCTACAGTTTTAAGAGTGTTCAGCTCCAGATTGTGCTGACTGCACCAGAGTACCAGCCGCTCAACTTCCTGCCGGTATGTAGACTCATCACCATCTTGAATGAGGCCAATGACAGTGGTGTCATCTGCAAACTTTAGGAGTTTGACAGCCGAGTTCTTGGAGGTGCAGTCGTTAGTGTAGAGGGAGAACAGTAGTGGTGAGAGGACACATCCTTGAGGGGCACCAATACTGAGGGACCGAGTTTCAGAGGTGATCTCCCCCAGCCTCACTTGTTGCTTTCTGTCTGTCAGGAAGCTGGTGATCCACTGACAGGTAGCTGGTGACACGCTGAGCTGGGAGAGTTTGGAGGAAAGAAGTTCAGGCACAATGGTGTTAAAAGCCGAACTAAAGTCCACAAACAGGACCCTGGCATAAGTTCCCGGTGTTGCAGGATGTAATGCAGCCCCATGTTCACTGCATCATCCACCGACCTGTTTGCCCGGTAGGCAAACTGCAGAGGGTCCAGCTGGTGGCCTGTAATGTCTTTCAGATGGGTTAACACCAGTCGTTCGAAGGATTTCATGACCACAGACGTCAAGGCGACAGGTCTGTAGTCATTCAGTCCTGTGATGGTGGGTTTCTTGGGAACAGGGATGATGGTGGAGCATTTGAAGCAGGAGGGAACTTCACGCAGCTCCAGGGATCTGTTGAAGATGCGAGTAAAGATGGGAGCCAGCTCTTCAGCACAGATTTTGAGGCAGGAGGGTGAGACACCGTCTGGTCCGGGGGCTTTCCTGGGCTTCTGTTTCTGGAATAGCCGGCCCACATCCTGAGTGTGATTCTTATTACATAGTACCTGTTCTG
This sequence comes from Diplotaxodon limnothrissa, assembly GCF_057381915.1. Lineage (NCBI taxonomy): Eukaryota > Metazoa > Chordata > Actinopteri > Cichliformes > Cichlidae > Diplotaxodon > Diplotaxodon limnothrissa. The sequence continues at coordinate 3,175,439 of NC_140601.1, read as the reverse complement.
CCTCCAGCCAGGGCTCCTCTAGGTTATGTTTAACCATTCTGAGATGAATTGTAGCCTGTTGGCTAAGAAGTAGTGTTGAAAGTTAGGCAGATATAGTCCTAAATTATCCTTGGCCCTTTGTAGCATTTTCAAACTAATACGCTGGGTTTATCTTTCCAAAGGAATTTAGAAATAGACGATTCCAGAGAGCTAAACCGGTCCGATGATGGTTTACTCAGGATCATTGGGACCAAATAATTGATTCTTGGCAAGAGCATTATTTTTATGTGACCCTTCCCATCAATGATATGGGTACAGATTTCCATCTAGCCAGATCGTCTTCTACTTTCTTTAAAAGTGGAATGTGGTTTAGTTTAGTTAATACCTCAGTTTAGTTAGTTAATTAATGCCTAAATATTTAATATTTCCAGATTGTAGTGGGGCAGAAGAAGAATTATGGAAGGAGCAATTAATCAGAAGAACTGCAGATTTTAACCAGTTTATTGAATAATCATTGACTGAGTAGGTCAGTGAATGGCTTGACTACGGAGGAGAAATTTTTACAAAAGTTTCTGTAGTAGCCCACCATCCCTAGAAACCTACGCAACTCACGCCTGGTGGTAGGTTTGGGAAACTCTCTAATCACTGCCACTTTGGCATCAATGGGCCGGACCTGTCCACGTCCCACCTCCCTGCCTAAGTACGTCACTGTAGCTTTGGCAAACTCACCTAGCTATGTTGAGAGTTAGAGTAGCTTGAGCTAAATGGTAAAATACCTGGCGTAGAGTTTCCACATGATCTTGCCATGTTTCAGTATAAATTACTAGATCATCTAGCTAGGCACTGCAGTTGGACAGGCCACGGAGGACTTTATTTACCAGCCTCTGGAAGGTGGCAGGAGCGTTACACATGCCGAATGCCATGACTGTGTATTGTAGAAAATCATCAGGTGTAACAAAGGCAGAGATGTTAGACGCACGTTCAGTTAAAGGGACCTGCCAGTAACCTTTAAGAAGATCTAATTTAGTGACATACTGAGCAGTCCCATTACTGTCCACACAATCCTCAATTCTTGGGAGAGGATGTGAGTCAGCCACAGTCACAGAGTTCACCTTCCGGAAGTCTGTAATGAACCGGGGCGAGCCATCTGGCTTAGACTCCACTATACAGGGTGAGCTCCAGGGGCTTTGACTGGGCTTTGCTAAGCCATGTTGTAGCAAATAGTCAGCCTCCTGTCTCATGAGCAAGTGTTTATGGGGGCTGGCTCGATAAGGATGCTGCTTAATAAATTTAGCTCCCTGGACATCAATATCATGCTCTAACACTGTAGTGCAAGTTGGCACACCCACGAATAAACAGGTGCATTCATTAATCAAGACAGTTATGTCTTCTTGCTGCTCTAAAGACAGATGCTCGAGCAAACTCGGCAACGCTTTCAGCATTTCTGAGTTAGACAGACGTGGTCTAGAACAGGTGGGATAACTTAGCTTTAACCCATCAACCTCGTCCACCCTTCCTTCCTCTAGGTGGCTTGAGGCTACAATAGGAGCACAGAACCCAGCAGGCTCTGGTGTTGACCGAGGATGGTATAATTTCAACATGTTTATGTGGCAGACGCATGTTTTGCGTCTGCGGTCGAGATGCAAATTACATAATCGGTCTCCCCTCTCTTTTCACAGACTTTAAAGGGGCCGCTATACCTAGCAGACAATGCTGAGTCCGGAACAGGCAAGAGCACAAGAACCTGGTCACCTACCTGAAAGGTTCTTTTAACAGAAGCCTTGTCATAATGGCGTTTCATCTTTCCCTGTGAAACGGCAAGGTGCTGTTTAGCCAGAGCGTTGGCTTTGTTCAAACGCTCACGGAAGTGCTTTACATACCTGCTTACATTTACTTTGGACACTCCGTGTGGGCTCAAAAATGCCTCTTTCAGAGCTTTGAGGGGTCTGCGTGGCCTATGGCCAAATACCAGCTCAGAAGGACTAAAACCAAGTGACTCTTGACAGCCCGTTCTCACTCCTGAGGCGTAACATGTCGACGTTTTGTCACGTCCCGCGGTGTTCCTGAGGAACGCGAAAGGAGACCTTCGGCGTTCTTATGGTACGCGGCGGGTTATGGCTGGAATCCAGTGCAATGACGCTCCCACGGTAATAGACGTTCCAGCCCTGTATTCCAGCCCTAAACCTAACCTTATCCCTAGCCCTAACCATAACCATATTCCTGATCTTAACCAGGACTATAATGATGTTAAATAGCGTGTTTCTTTTTGAAGAAAAAGAGCGAACATGTGTAGATGGAGTCCAGACGGTTCTCATATTTCCTCTTTTTTCTGAGGTCGTCATTTAGGAACGTGGTGGGTAGCCGAAAACGTAATATGTTGACGATTTGTCACCTAGCGTAAAATGTTACGCTTTGGGAGTGAGAACGTGTTGCTCTTGAACAGCGTCACAGGCAGCAAATAACACAAATGGAACTCCCTCATCCCAGCTCTTTTCAGGCTTTAGGCAGTATTTGCGTAGCATTGGTCTGATGCCACCGCTCTAATGCACCTTGCGATTCAGGATGATAAGCAGAGGACACGATATGTTTGACACCTAGAGTGCTAGCCACTTGTTTGAATAACCTAGACTGAAAGTTTGAGCCCTGGTCAGTCTGTATGACCTTTGGCAGGCCAAACACTGAAAAGAATGTTGTCAACGCCTTAACAACTGATTTTGCTGTAACCTTATGTAATGGGACAGCCTCGGGGAAACGGATAGCTGCACACATGATCGTGAGAAGGTATTGCTTTCCTGATTTTGTTCTAGGTAGTGGACCCACACAATCTACTATGACATGGTCAAATGGCTGATCCACTACAGGAATGGGACACAACGGAGCTGGGGGTATGACCTGATTAGGTTTACCTGCAATCTGACATACATGGCAACTGTGGCAAAATTTAGAAACATCACGCTTCACACCAGGCCAAAAGAAATGCTTTAATAGTATCTGGTATGTTTTTGTGATGCCCAAGTGTCCTGACCACTGGCTTTCATGGGCAAGAGCCAGGATTTCCTGCCGGTACACAGAGGGCACAACAATCTGCTTGACTTTACTCCATGGAGAGACCACTGACGCAATAGAACATCATGTTCTACAGAATAGGCTTGTTGCTCTTTCTTGACTTGCTCAGCACCGTACGTTTGAAACAGCTCTGCAGTGTTTCATCAGCTAATTGAGCTGCTGACAGCTGGTCTCTAGTCAAGGGCAGCGAAGAGACCTTAGGAAATGGATCAGGCTCCTCAGGTTTCACTGAGTCTGGGAGTGACAGAACATTGTTTCTTTTAATGGGTACATCATTCTCCTCGGAAAATGAGGACATCAACACAGAATCAGAGAGGGCAACATCAATATCTTTACAAGCTTGTGCTCGAGTAATCGCACAGGCCGGATACAGCCCAGGGTGCATGGAAACATCAGAGGTTTTCTGATTCAGGGGGTTGTCTAAAACCTCCAGACGAGGGAGCACTAACCCTCCTGCAATATCATTGCCCAACAACATGGCCACACCCTCTATTGGCAAGGCCGGGCAAACGGCAACAGGGAAAAATCCTGTAACAAGTTTTGATTTTATAAAAACTCTGTGAACAGGTCTGGGAGAGTAACCCATTTCTATCCCCCGTAGAACAGAATTAAAACCACATTTAATTTCAGCAGAAAAAGGTAAAAAAAAAAAATAAATTGTGTCAGATGTTTATGTCTGTGAAGGTTCTCAGTCATCCAGGTCATCGTAGTCAAAGGAGCTTGCAAAGAAAAGCGTCTGGACTTCTTTGAGTTACTTGAAGATGTTTCACCTCATCCGAGAAGCTTCTTCAGTTCTAAGGTCAAATGGTGGAGAGTCCCAGATATAAACCTAGTGGGAGTAACCCCCCACAGGGGGACAAAAGGACCCCCTGATGATCCTCTAATCACACAAGCCAAGGTGTGAAACTGGGTGTGGGTCCCAATCAGCCAGAGTTTTGGGTGAGTTAACATCAACATTGCAAGTGACCAATCAGAATGTTGTGACGTCATACTTTTGCGACTTCGGGAAAAACCGGCGTAAAACAAAAAACTGTACTTAACGTCAATACGTTAACAAGCTAACTGCGCTAACGCACTAGTTCCCACCAATTGAGCATTGCGTGGCACATCCGACATACTGTTTTACTTTTGTCCATGACGCGCTTACCAACAGGGTCATGCTTCACATGAAAACAAGATAGTTCCAAACGCCAGATCTGAATGAGGGTGGGGGAGGTTCAATTTCGGGTAGCATTGAGGCAGTTGCCATGTTGCAACGAGCTTAGCTTCTGTCTTGCTAGCTTGCACTGCGCTCAGTGGATCTGCACTCGACAGTGCAGCCTAGGCGGAGTAGTCGAATGCAGATCCACTGAGTGCTCAACACAGAAAGCATCGTCAGAAGAAAAGTTAATAAAATAAATAAATGTCTGTGAAGGTTCTTAGTCATCCAGGTCATCGTAGTCAAAGGAGCTTGCAAAGAAAGGAACTTAAAAAATGAATAAATAATTTTGTATTGTTCAATACATATGCGTACCAAACCGAAAGCACTGTATCGAACGGTTCAATATCGATACGAGTATTGTTGCACCCCTAGTATGTACCTCTGCATACGTGACTTCCTGGGGGTCATGAAAGTCCATCTCCCTTCCAGAGCAAAGTTATTCAATACAAATGTTGAGACCCCCACCCAGGTATCCCTTGGGGAATTTCCACTCAACATTAACTTTTTGTCTTACTTTCACAGTTCAAGTGGCGGAGGGTCTCCTAAAAATCTACTCCTAAGTTTATGACACACTCAGTGTCTCTACAATAATTCTACATCCTATCTAACACATTTCTAAACTCTCAAATAAGCTAAACATTTCTTCAACTGCTTTCTTCCATTTCCACAATATCACTAATGTTATAAACATTCTGTCAAAGTAACTCTGAAAAACTAATTCATGCATTTACTTCTAGGCTGGACTACTGTAATTTATTATTATTAGGATGTCCTAAAAACTCCTTCAAAAGCCTTCAGTTAATCTAAAATGCTGCAGCAAGAGAACTGACAGGGACTAGAAAAAGAGGGCATATTTCTCCTGAATTTCTCCTCCAGAATTGAATTTAAAGTCTTGCCCCCTATGAAAGCCCGCTTCCGCCACTAAAAAACCAAAAAACAAAACATGTATCTATAACTCGAATTTTCGAGTTATTTTCTTGAAATTTCAACTCATTAACTCGAAATTTGGAGAAACATAACTCGAAATTTAGAGAAAGGCAACTCGAAATTTTGAATTACTTTTCTCAAAATTTAGAGTTAATAACTCGAAATTTCGAGTTAGCTCTGCCAATCAGTAATCTACATAAATGAGGTCACTTTCTTGTTACCCGGAAGCATATGGCGCAGAGTAACGGGCACTCAAAACCGGATCGCAAAAAATTGGCTCTTTCGCAAGTACGTTGGCTGATAGTAACGGCATGTGATTCAGCTTAATAACATGAGGAATTCACCATTTTTGAAGCCACGCTGAAAATACTCAGCAATCTGTGCATTCATGACTGGATGTAATACTGGTAGCTTAGCTGTAGCATTTGTAGCTCAGGGCTTTAGCTTCCGGGTAACAAGGAAATGACATCATTCACGTAGATTACTGATTGGCAGTGCTAACTTGAAATTTCGAGTTACTTTTCTCAAAATTTTGAGTTTATAAGTCGGAATTTCGAGTTAGTAAGTGGAAATTTCGAGAAAATAAGTCAAAACTTTGAGTTTTCCTTTTTTTTTGTGGCGTAAATGGGCTTTCATATGCTCCTCACATACAAGGTCTTGAATAATTTGGCCCTATCTTATCTTACTGTATCACCCCATTAGAGCACTTCGTTTTCAGATTTGGGCTTACTTGTGGTTCCTAGAGTACTTAAAAGTAGAATGGGAGGCAGATCCTTCAGCTTTCAGGCCAGTCTTCTGTGGAACCAGCTCCCAGGTTGACACCTTCTCCATTTTTAAGAATAGGCTTAAATCTTTCCCTTTTGATAAAGTATATTGATAGATTTGTAGCTTAAACCTATTCGCTGGAACGTTCAAGACAATTCAACTACACAGCAAAAAGCATTGAACAAGATGTGACCCTGTGAAGACTCCCCAAAGCTGGTGCCAGGAGTCTAACAGTCCATCTAAACAAAAGGCTCTTATACTTAACCAGATATAGAGTACACTGTAAACCCCAACAGTCCACCTGACTTATAAAGTTTGTGGATACAACAATTAAAATGCGTCACAAAGTTGAAACAACTTAAAACTTTTCTGTTCTCTTAACGATTCAAACAGTTATAATTGTACATGGCTTAGAAGTTAAGAGTAAATACTGCTTTTTTAATTATGATTTTTGAGTAAATGTTTTTTTTTTCGAGCTCCGCATTTGTACGTCATGACATCATGACGTTTTCTCTCTAACCTGAACGACGTTGACAGAAAATTCTGTTCAATATGGCTGCCCTTCTCGAGCGACCGGAGAGCACATTTGGAGAAACTTGTAAGTAAAACGGAACCTTCGTTATGTTTATTTTTTCCGTAAAAAAGCAAGTATATTAATATGTTGCAGCCATTAACTTGTTTTTGAATGCGCCGTTGTGTTAAACAGCACAGACCCAGGTAGTGAATTGTTGTTCGCTGTTGTTCGCGCTCTTTTTCAAACCGATGATATCGTCAGTTTTACAGTTTTAACCGATTAAAACAGTTTTAATAAGAATTGCACATAAAGAAAGTGTCTTAGTGATATTTTAACGACCCATTGCCAACGCAAGAAAGTTGGCGTTTTTACAACAGCAGCCTCATTGTTCGGCCGGGTTTTTTTCTTCTTCTCATTAGCATCATTCAAAAGTGACTTAGCTAGCAGTGGCAACTTCTATCTTAAGCAGCAGCCTGTAAAAGAAGTAGTTTGTAAGTAGAAGTTCTGTGTAATATTACAAGTATCTCACTGATGTATTATGTACTATTGCATAACAATGTGTCTTTGCAAAGATTTATCCCGCAGTTTGGCTTGGTTTTTTAAAATAACTGCAGTGTAAATTCATATGTATTCTGTGCTTTTGGTTTTTTTTTCTTTTTTTTTTTTCCAACTTAACAGAATTTATACATGGTGAGACAATGTTGATTATATGGTAAAAACTTAAAACTAAAAGAGGGTTACTGTTTACCATGACTAAATGGAATGATGGCCTGTGACTTTGTAACATCTGAAATTCTTACCTATGTTTTGGACTGTTGGATGATCGGCCATAGAATTCAAGACTGCACTCAAAGTAAACAGCAGTAATTGTAAGGTTTTTTTTTACCATGCTAAGTGTTTATTTTGTCATGAAATGTACAGTGTACTTTTGAAATTTTTGAAAGCTGTAATGATGGCTGAGTATATAATTATCACTGACCATAATAAGGTTAATGGTATGATGTACAGTGTTTTTATATATGAGACGATTCATTTTTTAAAAATCATCTCCATTCCTTGTTTTATTCATAGGATGATGGCAGTATCCCAAAAGTTCCTGCTGAGAGTTCACCTCACCACAGATGTTGTTGTGAAGGTTTCTCTAACTAAGTGGCCTGAGTCGGTGGAAGAACTAATCACCATACTCCGTGAGAAGCTCAACCCAAGGCTGGACTTTGAGTTTACCTTACAATACGAAGACCCCGACTTTGATGGGCAACTTACCTGCCTACTGGATATTCAAGAGTTGCTGGAGAAGGGCACACTAAAAGTAGTGAGATCTGAAAGTGATGTCAGTTCTTGTGCAAGTTCTGATACAGATATCCTTCCTCATGTGCCTTTAGCTCAGCGTCTGAAGTGTTGGCCTGACACTTTCCCAGTACCTACCTTTTCTTACGAAGTTGAACATCTCCTTGAGGAGGGAAATAGAGCCTTTGAGATGTCTGGAAAACATCTGAAGTTGACTCGAGCCCAAAAGCACAACATCTTGGAGACCATGGCTTCAGTGATGCACACCTTCAAAGCCTATCCGAGTGATGGAGATGTCGGTTTGGCAGCAGAAGCTCTTGTTACCACTCATCCATGTCTTAAAGAGCCTGGAAGTAGGAATGGAAGTTATGGTTGGAAGACCAGTTTAAAATTCAAGATGGGAAATTATCGCACCAAGCTAGCCAGATCTGGATGTGTGGAGGTGTCTGTCAACGCTGGCAGGAGGAGTGTTAACAACCCTGAAGGAGAGCATCCCCACTCAAACATAAAAAGAGCCAGAAGAGCTGAGGTGAACTACCTCCCAAACTTTCCAAGAGGAGAAGATCAGGTCAGTTTGGAGGATATGAGAGTCCAGATAAAAAATGAGGTTGAGAAGACTGAGCCCAACAAAGTAATGATTGAAAAACTGATGCAGACTACCTTTGCACTTCGTCGCCATGAAATTGTTCAAGACAACCCAATGGTAAAGAACTTCTTAGAGAAATGGCCTGCTCTGCGATTTGACTCTCAGGTATCTGTGCTTTGATTTTTTTTTTCTTCTTCAGTTTAACATGAAACAATGCAAGTTCAGCAGATCTCTTCAGATTCAGATAATAAATAAATAACACATAAATAAATAATAGATAACAAACAAAAATATATTTCAGCTTTGTGATACACTTGTGCTTGTGGTTCGGGTCCAATTTAAAGAAAAAAAAATTCATAGGACATCTATAAAGCAAGGTTAGACAGAAGTTGGGCAATTCCTCTTTAATGATAAGATGTAAATTTGGTCAGTAATTTGGCTTGATGTTGGATGTTTTTGTCCTGTTTTATTTTAGATTTGTGCGGAGTTCCACCGAGTCACAAACATTAACCTGCGGAACCAGTTCTACGCTGAACTTGACAGACACACACCACGACTTATGGCTCTATACAGACAGAAGGCTGCACGGACTGGCAAGATATCAGAGGCTCTGCGAACCATCCTGAATCATTATGATCTTCAGGTGAATATTGATAATGATAAAATTAACACAAATTAAAAGTTTCACTGATAAAAACTCAATTTTTCCTTGCTTTGAACATCTGTGTTTTATACAGATTACAGCTCTGATCTGGTATGTTACTTTAAAATACTGTGTAGGATTTTTGTCAAATGAGTAAGATACAGACTCTTTGTCATAAGAGACAGAAAGGTTGTGTCTTAGAAGAAATGTCTCCAAAATTATGTAGAGTCACATGTCATGCAGTTTCATAAACATGTATTCTCCCCAAAAGAATGACACCTGAAAACTTTGTGTTCAATGAACTTTTATTTTCCCTTTTTAGGAGGCGCCTGATATCAACGTGAAACGCACTGCAGTGCTTCGTGCCCTTCCTGTATACCTGCGGGAGGAGGACCCAGAATTCTTTAAGACATGTAATGTAAGTGTATTTTTGCATCACTTAAATTCTGCCAGTGAGATAAAACACCATGGATTTTTTTAAATACAATTTAATACCCTAGCAGCTACCAAATTGTACAAGCAAAATACCCTCTCTTTAGAAAACCCTCACACACACACACAGGGTCAGGAGCAGGGCACAGGCGTATCACAGCACTTCGGCTACGCTGCAGGTGGCCCCAAAAACAAGGCTGAAGTCAAGATTTAGTTTCTTTTTGAGATAAAGTCATAAAATAAAAAATGACTTCTTTTTTTTTTTTTTTAGAAAAATAACAAACATACTAATTATGTAATGCAAGAAGCTAACGCGTTAATGTACATTTTTCAAAAAAGTAGAGTACCCTAACCCGTTACAAAGTAACCCACTACACTGCTGAATTTTTTGCTAGATTACAGGTCTTGCTTGTCACATTCTCTCAAACCAACCTTACTTATTGATACTGTGTCTATTCCAGGCGGACACATTGGATGAGTCGACCCTCATTGACACTCCAGTTGCCCTTCTCACAGTGGTTACCGACGGCGCTTCCCAGACCAGTCCAGTCCATTTTACTTCCTCAAGCATGGCCATTGTGGTGGAAGGCGACTTGGTGATGCGTGATATTCCCAGATTTGCAGATGCATTTGCCTTATTGTTTGGCTTGATCTATGCTCTGCATTTAGACTACCCCAGGAAGCTCGTTCACACATTTACCTTTGTCCAAAAAATCTTCATGGGGCTTGTTGACGGCAAACCTCTGAAACCCTGCCTACATGCTCTTAAAAATGATTTGTTGCTGAGAGAGTAGTTCTGGAAGGAATATAAGGCAATGTTTGTTAGGACATGCACTCTGTTACTGAGCACTTCGTTTTAAGCACTTTATTTAAAGCACTTTAAGTTTACTACAGACTTTGGGTGGATTTAACTCCATCAGTTTACCTAACTTTGCTCTGGTTATTTGGAAGATGATCATCTTTATTTGTACCCATTTTATAAAATTGTTTTTCATTTCTTTTTCAAACAAAAGTGATTAGTATTTGACTTTTTATTTTGAATTTATGTATTTTGAGAAAGATGCAATTAGGACTGATGTTGTCCTTTGTGATTTTATAAAAAGATACATGTTCTACATTGAATTTATAATGCTCACTTTATGGTGCCAATGTCCATGTTAGTGGTTTTATAAAAACACTAAGTGATGTTTTTACATTTCCATAAAAAATGTTAAATAAACAAAATGTAAAGTAAATGAATTTCTCTAATTTTTTTTACTAGTCTACACTCAAACATTTAATAATAAATATCTTTTAATTAATAATCATATAATTTGCGTTTAGTTTGTAATATAATTGCATTGTGTTGGATCAAAATAGTAAACTACAAAAAACACAAATATTAAAATTAAAGTATATAGTTTTTAAGTAAAGCTCAATTAATAAAATAAAAATATAATTTAAAATTTTTAAGTTAACAATAAATACAAATTTTGAGTACCCCATACTTAGAAAAGATGAGTTTGTGTACTTAAAACTTTTGAGGTAATCAGTTTCCACAAATGTTTTAAGTTCAGTCAACTGATTCGGGTTTACAGTGTAGGTGTCCTCCTATACCATAAATCAGTAAGAGCAGATATAACCTCTCTCCTGACCTTAAGTTGTGTGTGCATGCCAGAACACCCTGGAATGCACACAAAGTCTTTGCAGACTATTAAGGATCAAACCTGTACCAACATGACATTGATTATAAAACTCTAAGCATATATGAGTAGATATTTCTAAGCATAAATGACAATCAACAATACAAATTCAACATATATAGTTAAGGCTGGATCAGGTGACCCTGAATCTTCCCTTAGTTACACTGCAATAAATATAGCTTCCTATGTAATTCTTTTTGTGCACTATAGTGCAAATTAATTTTTTTGCTTGTCTCTCTCATACTATACATACCACTGCTAAGTCCTGATGTCCCCTTAAAATGATGTCACATGTGTGAGGGTGTGGCTTTTCCTTTCTTTCTTCCATAAAATGCATAATAAGAAGCAGGGCCAGGAGTAATGGAAAAAGGCCCAGGGTCAGCTGAACCATGCCATCATCCTATCTGGACCAAAACCAACATGTAGGGATCTGGAATTTTTGATTTTGAATAAAAAATGTATAGGTAACATGCAGAAATGTATTAGAGTAAATTGAATCATCTTCTAAAGATAGTTCACTTAGAACTTTTACGCTATCTTAGATATCTGGAAAAATATTTAATATGTTAATTCTGGTGAATTGTGTTTGGATATCTGGATATCCCAAAAAATGAAAAGAAAAAGCATCCCTTGTGAAAGTCTGACCAATTCTAAAGAGAGTCCTCAAAAGGTTGCCCCAACCTACATAGGCCAACAATGATTTGTTTTGATGAACACATTGTTTTATTTACTGGCTGTTGTCCAGTTTGCCAGTTTCTGCCTGGGAAGCCAAATCAAACAGGATTAAAGGTGTTCATTCGTGGAAGTCCAGGTGGAAAGAACAGCTTCACTGAAGTCCAACAGATGGGAATAAGTGGAAATGCAGTCTGAGCGACACTTCCCAGAGGATCACTGGTTTACTTTGATATGTATTTTACCGTCATTCTTCTGGATGCTCTTCAAGAAGAGGTCTGCTTGGTACTAGGGACGGGTATCGTTTAGGTTTTATTAGATACCCAACCAAACCAAACCAGTACTTTTGAAACAGTACCGGTGCCTAAACGGTGCTCGAACCGGTGCTCAAACCGGTGCTCAAACCGGTGCTTAAAGAATGGAGAACACAAACTTTGTCCAAAAACCTCTCATGTTTAGCTGTTTTTTTGTAAAAAGATAACAATGTTAGCCTTTTCTGCAGCTATAGGGGATATATGGTATCACTCTTGGCTGGACGCAGTGCTTAAACAATGGAAAAAACACAAACTTTGTCCAAAAACCTCTCATTGTTTAGCTGTTTTCCACTTTTTCTTTGGTCATTTTAGCCTTTTTGGCCAGGGGTGAAGGGAGCATCTGCCATCAAACAAGATGACAGCCGCATGTAACTACGATGGTGTTTGCTAGTTTACCTTACATGCATTAATGTAATAATGTGGTTAGTCTACTCAACGTAAATTACACACGAATAACATTAAGCTACTCACGCAGAAAAGAACGGTTGCTGCTGTCATCATCACCCGTCATCATTTCTGCTACACTGGCAGGGCTAGGGGCCAGGACTCTACTCTTCGGGTTCTTGGGGGAAGTGCTAACTTGGTGCATTTCTCGGCTTTTAAAAAAACGCTATGTGTCACCAGGTTCGTCGTCAGATTCAAGGTGTTACCTCCTTTGCACAGTATCCCAGTATCACCTTAAAGCACTTGTTGCAGGCTGCTGAGTTTGCATCTTTTGCTGTGAAGTACAGCCAGACTTTTGACTGCTTCGCCTTGGGCATCTGTAGCTCTGCTCTAAAAGAACGTACGTACCCTTGCAAAGGTAAAATGATTGGCTAGAATCCAAAGTGTATGACATCTCAGGAAAAAAAAAAGCACCGAAATGTGCACTGCTTTTTGGTCTGGTTACTACCGTTTATGTCAGAACCGGTGCCATTATGGCACCGGATACCAGTACCCATCCGTACTTGGTATTGGAACAATTTAAAAGATTTAAATCCCAAAAGAGTGCCACCTCAACGCTGACGTCATCCTGAGAACAAAAGGGCCATCAGAAATGATTGTATAGAGACCTGATGAAATAGCAGTTGCCAAATGGATTGACAACAAGCCTCTTGTCATGACACTGCTCATGGAATTTAGCCCCAAGATATCTATGCCAGATGGTCAAAAGAAGAATAGAGGCAAATCCAAGTCCCAAGACCTGCAATGGTTGCAGAATATAATATCAACATAGGAGGGGTTGACCTATGTGATCACATACTTAGCTTCTTCTCAGAATATCTTGCCGGACCAAGAAGTGGACTGTTCGCACCATACTACAATCGCATTGATTTGGCCTTTATCAATTCCCTGCTTCAGTACTGACAAGACTACGAGGTCTTGAAACGAGCTGAGAAGATCCCCTCCAAGTACCTGGAGTTCAAGCTCGTCTTGTCCGAGGAACTGATGAACAAGGGGCAAACATGTGAAACAGGTCTGACTGATTCAGGTGATGAAGAGTTCTCTCCAGAAATAAAGAAAAGGAAGCTTCAACCAGACAAGAGATTAAGAAAATATGGTTCAGTCCACTTGACTGAAATGGTTAACAATCCAGGGACCTCCATGTGTAGAAGGCCTGGGCGCAACAGTAAAACATATGTGAGATATGCGAAATGCCAAATGTTTCTTGTGTCTCCAAGAAAACACAGTGCTTCCTCAGGTATCATAAATGATTGGATTTTTGTGAAATAGGAAGCCCAGTGTAATCAGTTGTTCCTAGAGCAGTGGCCTACAGCTAGCGAAATGTCAGTGACTTCTAAGTTGATCTACTTTTTTATGATGCGTTTATGTAATTATGTTAAACATGCTTTGATATCTGTAGCTCAGGTGGTACAGCAGGTTACCGAATAATTGAAAGGTTGGTGGTTTGATTCCTGTCTTTTCCAGTCTGCATGCCAAATATTCCTGGGCAATATACTAACCCCAAGTTCCTCTCCCATGCATCCTTCCGAGTATGAATGTGTGTGAATGGTAGATAGAAGCACTTACATAGAACATAGAAAAAAGTCCATGTGTGAATGAGGCAAGTTGTGTAAAGTGCTTTGAGTGCTCAGAGTAGAAAGGCACTATACATAAGAACCAGTATATTTACCATATCCGGCTTACAAAGATTTTAATTTTCATAATCAGCTCTTGAATTTGGTTTGTTTCACATTTGCAGTCAATGAACTCCTAATGTCCACTGAAGTGCACGTGTTAAAAAATTAAAATAAGTTAAAAACAAAATCATTTTTGCAGTATGCTTTTTTAACACTTAATTTATTTATTTGAAAAAAAGAAAAATCTAAACACTTGATGGTTTTGCCGTAATGCACTGTTTTTCTTCTTCCGTCACCTTTTTCACTCACAGTGTTTATACATCACTCTGCATTTAATTATCTCTGGCTCTCTTTCACAGCATGTCTTTGTCCTGTCTTCCTCCACTCACCCCAGCCGCCCCTCCCTGAGCGTGGTTGATCTGATATCCTCGTGTTGGTGTTGTTCCCAGATCATCATACTAAATGTTGTTCCAGGATCAACATTGCAAGTGACCAATCAGAATGTTGTGACGTCATACTTTTGCGACTTCGGGAAAAACCGGCGTGAAACAAAAAACTGTACTTAAGCTGCGTGAAACCGCCTCTGTCCGCCGATCAACGGACTCTGACCCTAACCCTAACCCTAACCGTAACCCTTTAATAAACAGTAAGCAGAATTGATATTGTCCTTGCAACATTGGAATTTCATAAATGCACGAATGGCTTGGCGCGCAAAGGAATAACGTCACAACAATGTGATTGGTCACTTGCAATGTTGAACCTGGAACAACATTTTCATGATGGTCTGGGAACAACACCAACACGAGGATATCAGATCATCCCCCTGAGCGTAGTTCTGCCAGAGGTTTCTTCCTCTGAAAAGGGAATTTGCTCACAGGTCATCATATGATTGTTGAGGTTTTCTCTGTATTCTTTGCAGTATTGTAGGGCTTTTACGTTACAATATAAAGTGCCTTGAGAAAATTGTTATTGTCATTTGGCGCTAGAGAGATAAAACAGAGATAATAGAAAACTGAAGGGCTTGGACAAAGCTCAAATAAAGCCAGTCTGTTTTTCTGACTGTTTACCAAAACTTGGAAGAACATTGATTTTCTTCTGTGGTAACAATGGCAACAATGTCAGCTGCAAATTAGAGATAGAAGTGATTTATTTGGTACAACAATTAGTTTAAGCCAGTTAGGGGTTGTCACCAATTAGTTTATCTTGCTTTGACAAGAAATAAGTGCACTCATTAAAGCTGTTTCGAGAAGCTGTCTGCTAATAATTACTTAGGCCACTATGCCAGCATTACTACTTATGTATATGGGTGATTTGACTTTTAGTGGTACATGGACTGGATTATTCTTATTCTGGTGTGATTTTAGCTTTTCAGGAATATGGTTGAATCTTACCCAATACTGTCTTCTTGTTGAACAGCGTTTCCTTCTTGCTGAATAGTTTCCCTCCTTTTAGGGAGATATGCATCATTATGATGTGTGGTTATTGTATTTTATCAACTCTCCCATTCTCTTACTCACACTCATATTTCTTGTTTCTTGCTAGAAGGTTTATGATGATTGGCAGAGGTGTGGACTCGAGTCACATGACTTGGACTCGAGTCAGACTCGAGTCATTAATTTTATGACTTTAGACTTGACTTGAAAAAATGTTCTAAGACTTGTGACTTGACTTGGACTTTTACACCAATGACCTGGGACTTGAATTGGACTTGAACCGGTTTACTTGAAAAGACTTGATATTTCACCCCAAATATAAAATTTAACATGCATATTATATAGAAATTGAAAATGTGACGTCATTCAGGGGTAAAACCGCAAAGGATTCTGGGAACTCGTGGCAAGAGGTACTAGCGCACGCAGGCTTTCAATTGAAATCAGTCACACAGCGATAAAAAGAAATACAAAAATGTCAAGAAGCTGTTGTATTATTAACTGCAATAGCCGGTCGCATGACAGCCACGGGAAGCCGACGGGTAAAGAGATCGGTTGTTATCGGATTACGTCGTTGAAGAGAAATTGTTCGAGCCAGTAACAAAGAGGCGACGGATGGCCTGGATTGCAGCCATTCAAAGACCAAATATAACGTCCCAGAACACTCCAGCTCACAGGTTAGTCTGCTCCAAGCATTTACACGAAGGTCAGTCTGCTGTTGTAGTTAATGCGTCATTTTCATAACATAATTGGTGATATAGGTTACAAGCAAGTCTGGCGCTGAACAGAAATTGTCGCGCTATGCTCCTTTGTTTATTGTGCATAAATAGTGAATTGTCCTGACACAATATTGCGTTTCGCTTCTGTTATTGTGGTACATTGACAAAAACATATACTTTTATTCACAGGATAAAACAGCCAGTACGATTACAGCATACAGTATTATTGTCATTGCTACATTTCTGTAATGCGAACCAGAAATTATTTCCACTACTAATTAATTACCATTGAGCTCAAAGGTTATATTAATAAACGGTTAACGAATGTGTATTTATGACGACGATTTGTGAGACTGATAAACTTATGATAGGTACGATGGTCTTTACTTTCCACACGGTGCATTTCAAGGTCCTGTACCCATCCGTCGGTAAACTGTACCTGGGCTTGTTGCAGTGACCTGAAGTTACTAAACTTCATGAGTGTATGCACTCACTCCAAGAACCGTATGATTATAAATATGCATATAAATATGCTACGATGAGATAGCTGACTTCATCTAACTAGCAAATGTTGTCCAGGCTACGTTGGTGATACAGTTTTTTTTAATATGTATGATATTTTTGTCATGCGATTTTAAAGCCGGTCCTACAACCGCATCCAAGAATAACATGCAGCTTATCTCAGAACCGTCGGTGAAAATTATTCTAGGAGCTAGGTTTAATTGAGCTGCATTTTATAGAGGTGCAATTTCACAATTTGTGTATATTTTCTACGTTCACTATTTCGTCATGTGTTGAGAAAAACACAGATTTAAAAATTACATGGTCTAATATTTACATTTAGCATAACTGCAACATTATTTTTTCGTTTTTTTTTTAAAGACTCGAAAGGACTTGAAATTCAAAATTTCAGACTTGTGACTTTACTTGGACTTTTACACCAGTGACTTGAGACTCGACTCTGACTTGCCTGACATTACTTGAGACTTGACTTGTGACTTGAGGATAAAGACTTGAGACTTACTTGAGACTTGCAAAACAAGGACTTGGTCCCACCTCTGATGATTGGTGAATCCTATTATGCAAAAGTGTAGGTCTTTGTTCATTGTCTACAATGTACAGTGCAATGCTTGATTATAAAGATACTTCTTCCTACTCCTTTTCAGACCAAACATTGTTACATTATGTCAGACGATTTTGTTTTATTTCATTATATATTTTTTGTTTATCTGAACACATACGTGTGTGTGTGTGTGTATATCTACATATATATTCGTATCTGTAAATGAAAATATATGTAGTGTGTATATATTGTTTTTTGTTTTATATGTCTGAAACAAATAAAGATACAATACAATACAATACAAAAAAGATAACAACACAGCTGAGTAACTGATGATTGGAGGGGATGGAGACCACAGCGTATGCAGAGTGTTTATATATGGCAATTATTTGGTTTAAGACAGAACACTGGAGAGGACACACACACACACACACACATTTGAAAATGACTAAAGGAAAACATACATACACACAGAGTGGATTAGGCTGATAGATCAAAACAATACAGTGCTGTTATTCAGAATGGGATGGTTTCCAGTCCAGAGTGATGGATGTGATGCAGTTTGATTGATTCCATGCTTATTGTAAATTCAATCAATACAGTTCTGTTTGCTTGTGGGAAATGCTGTCAGTGTCCCTTGATGGTCTAAATGCTTTTGCAGAAGCCATTCCACTATGACAAGAATAATATTCTGGTTAAATGGTCATATGGCAATATTACTGACTAATGGTGCATGCCTGGAATTTTCAAAAAAAATGTAAACTGACCAAGTCACACAGCAGATTTGAAATTTGAATGGGGTTGGATGTGTTTACTAGAGCTGGAAAAACAGATGGCCACTGTGGCAAATTCTGTTCTTCCTCTACAATAACTTATGAGTTACTTTTTTGTTATTTTGCCAACAGTTGATGAATTTCATTAATGTGTGACCTGATCATAAGGAACATTTTGTGTTACGTCTTCGCATATGACCTTTCCAATCTGTAAAGCACCAGTATAAAGTTCTACATTGATGATAGAAATGGACTAGAGAAAACAGTAGTTGGAGCCCATGGCATAACCAACCATGTGCAATCTATGTACTGCAACTTGCAATCTTTTTGCTTCTGAACTGAAGAAGTCTGTGACATCTTGCTGTCAGCTGCTGTATTAAAAGCAACTTTGGTGAGTCAAGACCAGTGTTGGGACTAACGCGTTATTAAGTAACGCGTTACAGTAACTACGTTATTATTGTGGTAACGAGCACGGTAACTAGTTATTATGCCAAAATCAGGAACGCGTTAGTCGTTACTGGGATTTAGATAGGCTCGTTATTCGTTACTTCGTGTGGTGGCTATCGCGGAGCTTCCACAAATTCAGTAACATTAGCAAGTGGTGGAGGCCAGCAGGTGGATGAAGGAAAGGGGACGCAGAAGGAAAAGAGACCCGAGGCGACCGCCGGTCCAAGTGTGAACTGAACTTCAGGTAAGAAGTTATGACCTGCAGTCTCTCTGGGTCAGATATGAACCAAGTTTAGGTGGAGTTTGTTTTCGTTATTCTGACTTTTCCGTACTGCGTGCTAGCTAGCATGATGGAGTTTCTATACAGCTGGGTGGTGCTATAAAGTTAATGATGTTGCACTTTATTTTGTTCATAAGTTATTAGAGTTGCCAACCATCCCGTCTGGTATTCAGAGAAAATATTACGCGTTTCTTATTGAGGTGAAAAGGAACAGTTTGTCCCGTAATTCAGCTACAATGAAAAAGACACAAAGCTGGAGTTATTCTGTGTCTTTGCTGCACAGCTGCCTCTTCTTCTTTCATTCTCCCCCCTCCCTCTCCCATTTCTACTTCAGTCATGAAACTGATCAATGATCAGCTGATCGGCTCTCTTGTTTGTTTATCGCTCACTTTGCACCGAAAGAGGAAACCGGCGGATGTCGCGCTAAACAACAGCAGCACGTTTAAGCTTGATCAGCTGTTGTTAGAATTTATTTAATATTAATTTCTAGTATCAGCTGATGTTTGCTGGAGCCACAGCTGCAAAAAAGCTGCTGGTCATGATGTCGGTTTGGTTATCTGGTGAGAGGGAAACATGAAGATGAAACCAGGAGATGTCCTTACTGGATCATCAGAGCTGAACAGGTGATGGAGAAACAAGTTTACCTTTTAGGTGACATGAATGAGTTGAAGGGAAGTTATGAACTGTTTCTGAGAGATAAATAACACCAGGATCCTTTTTTAGGTAGCTGACAGCTGGTAACTGTGCAGGTGCGGATCTAGCAAAGTGTTGCCAGGGGGCTAGGTAGGGCATTAACAGGGAAAGGGGGGCACAAAGAAATACTTTTCTTTCTTATTCTCATTTAAAATGTCTAGCTTTTAAAAAATAATTATCTGAATCTTACAACAAACGATTGATAGATTAATGCATATATACCATCAAAACAGTGTACATCACTGTCACAAAAGTGTTTATTTTCATTCAAAGGCTTTATGATTTTCCCTATAATGGTGGGCCAGTCTCTAGTCAAAATGTCCGGGCCAATTTTCTGTCCCAGTCCAGCCATGTATGCAGCTCATCTGCAGTCTGGTGTTACCTACATCTTCCTATTCAGAAGGCAGAATTTCCGAGTTCTGAGTACAATCGAAAGCACCACGACTGCAGTTTTTGTGTTGGATGTAAAAGGTGCACATGACGCTGTGACGTAGGCTAGAATCATGGCAGCAGTCAATGACGGTCCAGGCGTGGGATTTCTCTCGTGGAAATATGCACATTATCTTTTCCTTTCTATTGGTAGGTGGCACAGTGCACTTGTGGCAAGTAAGCAAGCTAGAAGACTGGCAAAGTTATGGAAGAAACACATTAACAAGAGAATTCTGAGTAAAACCAAAGTTACTTTCCCTAGTAACTAGTTACTTTGAAAGTAACGAGTAACTTGAAGTAACTGAGTTACTTTTGAGAGAAGTAACTAGTAATGTAACTAAGTTACTATTTTAAAGTAACTTACCCAACACTGGTCAAGACGGAGTGAGCCTGCTCTTAATTTTTCACTGAAAGCAGTCAAGTTTGGAATTATATGCAATCTGTCTGTGATAATATAGTGATTAACTGTCAATGCAAGGCTGGCAAATCTGTTGCAAATCAGAGAGCAAAGATTTGCAAATTTCTTTCTAATTTCTATCTACGTACATAGAAATTTGCATTGCCATTCTACTTTTTTACTTGAAACGTGACTGGGCCATAAAAAAACAACAACCCTGAATTTTAAATTTCACATTGTGTTATTTATGATTTAAAATTAGCCCCTGCTGGTTACAGAGGGTTTTGTAATTGCTTCTAATTTTTCTGTTGGTGAACTAATTTTTGTACTTTTTTACATTTTATCTACACCTAAATCTACATTTTGTTACTAGCTGTGTTACTCATTGTTTAGCCTAAAATGCCCAGAAAGTATTGAGCTGTTAGTTTGTTCTTCACAGCCCAGAAACTTTTTATTTATTTATTTATTTATTTGCCTTTTCTGTCCAGGCACTGTAGCAATCAGAATTATTGTCAAAAGGCCAGGACAATTGCCCAACAGATTTATTTTCCCAAGTGGAACGCTACAGCTTTTGCTATACAGGTCCACTTGATTGTCATAGTGTATTCGATTTTTATTTATTTATTTAATTTTAAGTTATTACAATCAGAACAGACAGGACTAGGGTACGGAAAAGAGAAAAAAAGTTGGGAAAAGAGTTAACTGAAGGAGAGGGAAACAAAATGTGAGGAGAAGAGGGATAGGAGGGAGAAAAGACACAGAAAATCTGCTTGACCACCTGCTGAAGAAAAACAAGCACAAAGCAAACAACACAGCAGGGAAACCACAGCAACAACCACCATAAGCATCAGTAAAAGAGAATAATAAACATTGAATGTTACTGAGCAGCATACAGTACTAATAATGCATGATATGTTTAGAGGCAGCAGCCAACCAAAGAGAGACGTTCCCAGAGAAGTGGAGACTAAGACCTGACCTGACACATAGACACAGACAAAAAGGCACACAAATACTCACCATTCACAGAAATGAACGTATTACACTCACTCATCGTCCCCCATCCATACTCCCAGGTCCAGTCACCAGCACCCCCAGAGGGGCAATCCACCCCCAGACCCAGGAGAAGGTTTTCTTTACTCTGGGATGGAAACAAGCAGACCGCCCCTGGGTCCTGCAGCAGCAGGGAGGCCCAGCCCAGACATCGACCAGACGACCATCTTCTTCATCCGGCTCCCTGCCCCAGTTGGCGAAAACCAATATAACAAAAGTGCATTTGCTGCTCAGTGCTCACAACTATATTGAACTTTACTACACTCTGACTATACAGGGAGTGCAGAATTATTAGGCAAGTTGTATTTTTGAGGAATAAGTTTATTATTGAACAACAACCATGTTCTCAATGAACCCAAAAAACTCATTAATATCAAAGCTGAATGTTTTTGGAAGTAGTTTTTAGTTTGTTTTTAGTTTTAGCTATTTTAGGGGGATATATGTGTGTGCAGGTGACTATTACTGTGCATAATTATTAGGCAACTTAACAAAAAACAAATATATACCCATTTCAATTATTTATTTTTACCAGTGACACCAATATAACATCTCCACATTCACAAATATACATTTCTGACATTCAAAAACGAAACAAAAACAAATCAGCGACCAATATAGCCACCTTTCTTTGCAAGGACACTCAAAAGCCTGCCATCCATGGATTCTGTCAGTGTTTTGATCTGTTCACCATCAACATTGCGTGCAGCAGCAACCACAGCCTCCCAGACACTGTTCAGAGAGGTGTACTGTTTTCCCTCCTTGTAAATCTCACATTTGATGATGGACCACAGGTTCTCAATGGGGTTCAGATCAGGTGAACAAGGCGGCCATGTCATTAGTTTTTCTTCTTTTATACCCTTTCTTGCCAGCCACGCTGTGGAGTACTTGGACGCGTGTGATGGAGCATTGTCCTGCATGAAAATCATGTTTTTCTTGAAGGATGCAGACTTCTTCCAGTACCACTGCTTGAAGAAGGTGTCTTCCAGAAACTGGCAGTAGGACTGGGAGTTGAGCTTGACTCCATCCTCAACCCGAAAAGGCCCCACAAGCTCATCTTTGATGATACCATCCCAAACCAGTACTCCACCTCCATCTTGCTGGCGTCTGAGTCGGACTGGAGCTCTCTGCCCTTTACCAGTCCAGCCACATGCCCATCCATCTGGCCCATCAAGACTCACTCTCATTTCATCAGTCCATAAAACCTTAGAAAAACCAGTCTTGAGATATTTCTTGGCCCAGTCTTGACGTTTCAGCTTGTGAGTCTTGTTCAGTGGTGGTCGTCTTTCAGCCTTTCTTACCTTGGCCATGTATCTGAGTATTGCACACCTTGTGCTTTTGGGCACTCCAGTGATGTTGCAGCTCTGAAATATGGCCAAACTGGTGGCAAGTGGCATCCATAGCTGGACTGGCCATCGGGCATACCGGGCATTTGCCCGGTGGGCCGCTGGCGATTTTTTGTTTTTATGGGCCGATGGTTTTTTTTTTTTTTCTTTTAGGGTATATATAATGAAAGGTGTTGGATTGGCTAATTGGTCATGATCGACTCTGGGCTGGACCAATTACAGCCGAGCAGGCCGGATGCACCCTCCCCCTTGTTTAGCAATCACGTGATTTTCGCACATTGCATGCCGGGAACTCGTGGCAAAACAATCCAAGTACCGCATCAAATGCAAGCATTTGCAGCACCGCAAAACGTTCATTCTCCGGTTCCAATACCTTCTTGTTTTTTCTTTGCCGCACAACAAAGGAATGTACAAAACAAAAGGAGAAGAATGGAAGAATGACGGTCAGTACAAAGACAGACTCGACGAAAAGACAAAGAAAAGATACGAGGAAAAAATCAAAGGAGTGAAAGGGTCAGACCCTTACGAGCACACAGAGTGGACAAAAGACGTTAGCGTGCTGCCCAACTTTCACCACGCTCATATTTATAATTATACGGTTCTTGGAGTGAGTGCATACACTCATGAAAGTTTAGTAACTTCAGGTCACTGCAACAAGCCCAGGTACAGTTTACCGACGGATGGGTACAGGACCTTGAAACGCACCGTGTAGAACGAAAGACCATCGTACGAACAAAGGTAAGTTTACCAGTCTCACAAATCGTCGTCATAAATACACATTCGTTAACCGTTTATTAATATAACCTTTGAGCTCAACGGTAATTAATTAGTAGTGGAAATAATTTCTGGTAGCATTACAGAAATGTAGCAGTGACAATAATATTGTATGCTGTAATCGTAATGGGCAATTAGTGATACAAAATACCTG
Organism: Diplotaxodon limnothrissa; assembly: GCF_057381915.1. Classification (NCBI taxonomy): domain Eukaryota; kingdom Metazoa; phylum Chordata; class Actinopteri; order Cichliformes; family Cichlidae; genus Diplotaxodon; species Diplotaxodon limnothrissa. The sequence goes on along the minus strand of NC_140601.1, from coordinate 3,151,759 downwards.
TTTTATCCTGTGAATAAACTTATATGTTTTTGTCAATGTACCATGGTAATAACAGAAGCGAAACGCAATATTGTGTCAGGACAATTTACTATTTATGCACAATAAACAAAGAAGCATAGCGCGACAATTTCTGTTCAGCGCCAGACTTGCTTGTAACCTATATCACCAATTATGTTTCGACGGTTGATTTCGACTGTGTAATTATTGTTGGGGATTTTAACATCCATGTGGACAACCCTCAAGACAAAGGGACTAAAGACCTGAGTAACACTCTGGGCAACTTTGGGCTGACTCAGCATGTAACAGAGGCCACACATAATAGAGGACACACTCTCGACCTACTGATCTCCAAGAGCCTGAGCATTTCAAACATTACTGTGTCTGATGTGGGCTTATCTGATCATTACTGTGTTTTCTTTGAAAGTAAAATCTCAGCCCACACAAATATATCAACAGCAGTGATCACAAAACGGTGTATAACTGAACACAGTAGTGCAATTTTTAACCAGGTCTTCCCATTAACACCTGACCTGTCCAGAGGGTCAGTCAATGAGCTTGTCAATAGCTTTAATGCTAACATGTTAAATGTAATTGACACTATTGCTCCCATTAAGGTGAAGGTTATCTCTGGAAGGAAAAAGTCTCCATGGAGAAACTCCACACTGGTGAAAAATGAAAAAAGAGAGTGTAGGAAAGCTGAGCGCAGATGGAGAAAAACAAACCTCCAGGTTCATTATGACATCTATAAAGAGAAACTTCACAATTATAATTTACAACTGAGGAGTGCAAGAAGGTCCTACTTCTCTGACATCATCACTAAAAACAGCCATAATGCTCGGGTCTTATTTTCTACAGTTGACAGGCTAACAAACCCTCCTGTGCCAGTGGCAGCTGAACTTCACTCGACCATGGCCTGCAATGACTTTGCCAAATTCTTCACAGACAAAATCCAAAAGATTAGACAAGCAGTTGGTACATCAACAGCAGATCCAGGATATGTACTGTGTCCACCGAAAAACTGTTTAAACACCATCAAACAGTTCCACCGGATTAACAGCAAAGACCTGGAGGACATCTTAGGTCAACTGAACTCCTCCTCCAAGTTTTTTCAAAAAGGTCTCAAAGACTTTAGAGTCAGACCTGTTACAGATCGTCAACTTTTCCTTAATGTCAGGTGTGTTTCCAGAACCACTAAAAACTGCTGTAATCAAACCTATACTGAAAAAGGACAATCTTGACAAGACACAAATGAAAAACTACAGGCCGATCTCAAATCTCCCATTTTTAAGTAAGATCATTGAAAAAGCAGTTTCTCAACAGCTCAGTTACTTCTTAAAACAGAATAATTGCTACGATGCCTTCCAGTCAGGTTTTAGACAGAACCACAGCACTGAAACCGCTCTGACAAAAGTGTTTAATGACATATGTCTGAACACAGACAGTGGAAAAATGTCAGTCCTAGTTTTACTGGATCTCAGTGCAGCATTTGATACAGTTGACCACAACATATTACTCAAACGACTGGAGAACTGGGCAGGTCTTTCAGGAACTGTACTAAACTGGTTCAAAACATACTTAGAAAACAGGAAATACTTTGTATCAATAGGTAACTTCACATCTGAGCAGACAAGTATCACATGTGGAGTTCCCCAAGGTTCCATCTTGGGACCCCCTCTGTTTAACATTTACATGCTCCCACTGGCACAGATTATAAAGAACAACAAAATAAACTACCACAGCTATACAGATGACACACAAATATATATCACAATGTCACCAGGAGACCGAGGCCCTGTACAGGCTCTTGGTAAATGCATTGAGGAAATTAATGACTGGTTGTGCCACAATTTTCTCCAACTAAACAAAAACAAAACTGAAGTAATAGTCTTTGGCGCCAAAGAAAAACGATTACAGGTCACCAGAGAACTTCAATCTATACATCTAAAAACCACAAACCAGGCGAGAAATTTGGGTGTAGTGATGGATGCAGACCTAAACTTAGAAAAACACATTAAGACAATAACAAAGTCAGCTTACTATCACCTCAAGAATATTTCAAGGATAAAAGATCTGGGCCCGTATCCCTAAAGATTCTGAGAATCCTCTCAGAGAGCTCCTAACTTAACCTAAAAATTCCTTGCCAGGAGTTTTAGCTTAGAAGTGATTCCAGAACATTTTCAGTGAACTCTGAGCAAGGAATGGATGGGAAATCCTATCTTAGTGAGGAGGTGTGGTTGACCCCGTTGCTAGGTATGAGTTATCATTTCAAAAGCCGTGATTGGTTGATCCTACAAGTTTGATGGAAATGAGCTTTTGGTGATAATGAGCAAAGGATGTACCCTCAAATCAAGAAACATAATTATACACTCTAATCTTATGCTGACTGTAATTGTAAATAATATTTCACATTCAAGAAAATATCTGGAAAATGAATAGTAAGCTGTAGGGGTTATAGCCTAACATTAGAATCTAAAATATGTGAAAACTTAAACTCATTACACCCTGTTCAAATAATGATTCGTGTCTTATTTGCTCATATTAATATCCTAGCTGGCATATTTTGTACTTTCACTCCCATATGGATCCCGTTGAAAACAAGATGGCCTATCTCAAGAGGCTGTCCTTAATGAAGTAGAAATCACAACGTTGCAAGTCCAGTGTGGTCTTAACGAGGGTAACACGGCTCAGCTTTTAGCAATCTCTGTGATTGCTGGCTGGTATATTTATAAAGGCTTGTTAACAAATATCCTACAAACACAGAAAATGGAGGGAAAAAAAGGACTCGCAAGCCGAACTGGACTGAGGAGCAAGGTTTGTTGCTGGCCCAGTTGGTGAACGAACATAAAGGTATGTTACGAGGAAAATTTGGCCCAACTGTCACTAGCCAAGGCAAGAGGCGCGCCTGGGACACAATATCAGGATAGCCCAGCGGATCAAACACCATTCCCATCCGCAGCACCTGCTCCGTCAGCATCCCTGCAGGAGAGCAGATTGCAACTCACAATTGATGTGTTTGAACAACAAAAAAAAAGTCCTTTCCCTTCAGGAGGAGTACTACCGCCTTAAAATTGAACACCTAAAAAATAAACCATTTACAGATTGTGTTCTGTGTCTTGCATTTAACAATTGCAGGTGATGTGCAGTAAAACTGTGGTAGTTCTTAATACCATCACAAGTTCTCAAAAGACATGGGGCTACAGCTTGCCTGAAATGTAAATTTGTGACGTTTGCCCTGTAAGGCAGTCCACTCTGGGCTAGGTTCCCCTGTGGAATGTAAATATCTTCTTCACCACCATCCTCATCGTTGTCTTCATCCTCATCGCCATCCTCCAGAGGTTCTGCAATCTGTCTAACCTTGCAAATATTGTGTAATATTGCACAGGCTATGATGACTTTGCTGACTTTTTCAGGCCTCAGCTGCACCTCTCTGTGGAGAACATGAAAGCGCCTCTTAAGCTGGCCTATGCCACGCTCCACCACCGCTCTTGTTGTCTTGTGGGCCCTACAATAGAATACAGAGACCTTTAATTATTTGATGGAAATATTGCACTACTTGGATGCTCTAACATATTGCTTACATTTCATTTCCATTATTTTTGTATTGTTTGGCTTACCTGTTATAGTTTAGTTGGGGCCCTTGGTGTGGCTGGAGGTAAGGTGTAAGGAGCCATGGTTTGCATGGGTAGCCACTGTCCCCTAACAAGTGGCAATTAGCTGGCACATAGCGTCTCTCAAAAAGCTGTCTGATGCCACTCTCGGAGAGCATTCTCGCATCATGTGTGGAGCCTGGCCGTTTAGCCACAATGTCCAAAATCTTACAGGCCGCATTGAAGACTATTTGCACATTGATGCTGTGGAAATGCCTCCTGTTAACAAAGACAGCCTCGTCCTCTGATGGCGCAGTTATTCTCACGTTTTCCATCAATTACACCCACAACGCCAGGGAATCCTGCAATGTCCATAAATGCCCTTTTATGTGTGTGTAAAGTGCGGGCATCCAGCGGGAATGAAACAAATTGTGTCACAATATTAGGTTGTGACAAAGCTGTCAGTGTTTGGGTGATGACTCTGCTGACAGAGGATTGGGACAGACCCAAGTCATCACTGCTGCATTGTTGCATTTTCCCGGTTGCCAAATACCTCAGGGTTGTGATTACTTTCGTCTCTGGTGTAATAGCGTTGTGGCGTCGAGTTGGTGAAGTAATTGCATCTCTAAGGAGATCCACCACAAACATGATTCCTGCACGATCCAATCTGTAGCGTCTCAATAATTCCCTGTCATCCAGTGTTTGCAGGACATCTCTCCTGCCTCTTCTGTTGGCCATTTTGTGCAGCTGCTTAGGGGAACTCCTAAGCCACTAAAAGTCCTCTTCCCTGCTCTTAGCAGATCTCGCCTTAGGAGCCCTTTTAAGCGCTAGGAATCTTGAGGAATAGCTTTTATATTAACTGGGATAGTCGTGTCACTTTTAGTAGGGGTGCAACGATATTCGTATCGATATTGAACCGTTCGATACAGTGCTTTCGGTTCGGTACGCATATGTATCGAACAATACAACATTTGTAATTTATTTTATCAATTTTCCTTCTGACGATGCTGTCTGTGTTGAGCGCTCAGTGAATCTGTGTTCGACTACTCCGCCTAGGCTGCACTGTCGAGCGCAGATCCACTGAGCGCTCAACACAGACAGCATAGTCAGAAGGAAGAGCGCAGGGCAAGCTAGCGAGACAGAAGTTAAGCTCTCCTTTTAACATGGACCTCCCCCACTCTCATTCAGATCTGGCGTTTGGAATTATTTTGGTTTTCATGTGACGTATGACCCTGAAGGTAAGCGAGTCATGGACTAAAGTAAAACAGTATGTTGGATGTGCCATGCAATGCTCAATTACATTGGTGTGAACTAGTGTGTTAGCGCAGTTAGCTCGTTAACTCGTCTAGCCCCATGCACGGAGCGATCGGCGGTAGCTCGTTAACGGAGATTTGCCGTGTTGTGGCGCTAAGGTCATTTCAACGAGATTAACCTGAAAGCACTAGTGGGAACACAACGAATATGACTGCACATTTACGCCGACATCATCCTAGTGCAAAGACAAGTGGAAGCAGACAAAAAACAACAAGCATGCTACTAACTTTAGCCGAGTCATTTAGACAGCTGTTAGCACATGATTCTCCTTATGCTGCTGAGAATATAGCCCAGAAGAAGCGGATAGTATAGCTTTTATTTTGGAAAGAGCCATTTCTCTGTAATAAACTCTCTTTTCCAAAGATGAGTGATTCCTCAATCAGATACAGGGCTTGCAATATCGCTAGCCCGACGTCCCGGAGCTAGCGATTTTTTTCAGTCGGGCTACCAAAATTCTATCTCTTCCCTGCCCGTCGGGCTATTGTAGGAAAAATATATGTCAATGCTTTTGCATTCTTTCAGAAATGTAGCTGGGTAATTATGTCATTGGCATCGGTGAGCCACTGTCAATATGTGACATATTGAAGTCGCGTTTGAATTTGCGCTTGTTTTTTGCTTTCACTTTGCAATCACTGTGTATAGAGAGCGAGAGCACTGATCTGTGAGTGATGATAATTTGTGCACCAATTCCTCTGACATCGTCTTATCAATCGTTAGCTTACTATGCAAACATGACAAGTGAAATCTCCCGCAGCAAGCTTAAACATGTGAGAGGTTGATCGCGCAGAGAATCGCTGAAATTATGTGAGTGCGTGTGTAAAAGCATTTCAGTTCTGCTGAGCCAAATAAGACAGGTCAGGGTGAAGAAGTGACAGCCAAAGAAAAGCTTACCACAAAACGGAGAAGTTATGACAAATCAGACTATAAGGCAAAAAGAAAGTGCAGCTTTATGGTTTCATGGACAAAATAATTTCTGTGGCTGCAATATGACGAGCTAAATAACCAGGGCTGCACATAAGTGGTCCGCAGGTGTGCATTCGCTGTCAAAATAAAAAACACGCACAAGGGTTAGGGTTAAATTTAAAAACTGTACTTTTGAGTTAAAATATATATTTATAATTTTAATAAATGACAAATTAAAAATGCTTGAACATTTTTTTGTATCGAAAAAATATCGAACCGTGACACCAAAGTATCGAACCGAACCGAACCGTGAATTTTGTGTATCGTTGCACTCCTAACTTTTAGGGGAAATTCTAAGAAAACGTCATGACTCTGAGAATTTTCTTAGAATTTGGCCACTAGGAGCCACTTTTTGCACAAAGATTCTTTAGGGATACGGGCCCTGATGTCTCAACAGGACCTGGAAAAACTAGTCCATGCATTCATTTTTAGTAGGCTTGATTACTGTAACAGCATCTTTACAGGTCTACCTAAAAAATCAGTCAGACAACTACAGCTCATTCAGAACTCTGCTGCTCGAGTCCTCACTAAGACCAAAAAAGTGGACCACATCAGTCCAGCTCTGAGGTCTTTACACTGGCTGCCTGTCCGTCAGAGGATAGACTTTAAAGTCCTGATGCTGGTCTATAAAGGTTTAGGACCAAAATACATCAGTGACCTCCTGACCCAGTATGAACCTTCCAGATCCCTCAGGTCATCTGGATCCGGTCTTTTATCAGTTCCCAGAGTCAGAACCAGACACGGAGAAGCTGCATTCAGCTTTTATGCTCCTTATATCTGGAACAAACTCCCAGAAAGCCTCAGATCAGCTGAAACACTCAGTTTATTTAAATCCTGGTTGAAGACTGACCTATTCTCAGCTGCATTTGAATAAAGCACCAAATCCACACTTTTAAGCTTAAATTTCAAAACTTACATTAACTACTGATCTTATCTATTTCTGATTTTATCTGTTTTGATTTTATATACTGCTTTGTTTGTTTGTTAAGCTTAAATTTCAAAACTTACATTAACTACTGATTTTATCTACTGTTCTGATTTTATCTGTTTTGATTTTATATACTGTTTTGTTTGTTTGTTTGTTTGTTTGTTAAGTGGGTTTAGAGCTCTGGGTAGCTCCCCAGCTGGGTCTAGACTGGGTCTAGAGAGTATTTTAAATTCAGGGAATTTAAAATAGAAAGTAGCTCGTCCACAGAAGGACTGGTAGCTCCCCTTACGATAAGGGTTCAGATCACGCGAACAGGTGTGAAATGTGTGTGTTTAGTTAGTTTGTTTGCTTGTTTTAATCAATTTTAAATCATGCTTTTTATTTGTTTTTGTTTCTAATGTCTCTGTAAAGCACTTTGAATCACCTTGTTGTTGAATTGTGCTATACAAATAAATTTGCCTTGCCTATGTTAAGAAAAATGACGTATTAACTACTACAAAACTCTGACCTTTGTGGGAATGCTTGGAGCAGACTAACCTGTGAGCTGGAGTGTTCTGGGACGTTATATTTGGTATATCCAGACCATCCGTCGGCTCTTACTTCGGAAACATGGCTTAAAAAATTTCTCTTCAACGACGTAATCCGATTTAAAAAAAAAAAAGATCTCTTTACCCGTCGGCTTCCCGTGGCTGTCATGCGACCGGCTATTGAAGTTAATAATACAACAGCTTCTTGCCATTTTTTGGGTTTATTTTTATCGCTGTGTAACTGAGTTCAATTGAAAGCCTGCGTGCGCTAGTACCTCTTGCCACAAGTTCCCAGAATCCTTTGCGGTTTTACACCTGAATGACGTCACATTGTCAATCTTTATCCTGGTGGGCCGGTCTCTAGTCAAAATGCCCGGGCCGATTTTTTGTCCCAGTCCAGCCTTGGTGGCATCTTGGCAGCTGCACGCTTGACTTTTCTCAGTTCATGGGCAGTTATTTTGCGCCTTGGTTTTTCCACACGCTTCTTGCGACCCTGTTGACTATTTTGAATGAAACGCTTGATTGTTCGATGATCACGCTTCAGAAGCTTTGTAATTTTGAGACTGCTGCATCCCTCTGCAAGATATCTCACTATTTTTGACTTTTCTGAGCCTGTCAAGTCCTTCTTTTGACCCATTTTGCCAAAGGAAAGGACGTTGCCTAATAATTATGCACACCTGATATAGGGTGTTGATGTCATTAGACCACACCCCTTCTCATTACAGAGATGCACATCACCTAATATGCTTAATTGGTAGTAGGCTTTCGAGCCTATACAGCTTGGAGTAAGACAACATGCATGAAGATGGTGATGTGGACAAAATACTCATTTGCCTAATAATTCTGCACTCCCTGTATAGTCCCAATCTACTCAAGATTCTTGTTCATAGCCAGGAAAGTTAGCTTTTCTACATGTTATGCAGAAAGGCTTGCTATCTTTTGAGAGCAGATGTTCCCTGCTGCGATGAAGACTGATGGGGTGGAGGTTGCAGGAATGCACAGAAAAGATCTAGCTAGCTTTGATAGTGTGAGGAAATGTCCCTCATTTTTGCTCAACCATTTAAGAGGATCATCCTTTTTAGAGACTGTGGCCTTTTTAAAGTACTTCACTTCTCACAACTTGGACATCTCGGTCCTCCTTAGATGCTTCTTCCATTTTCACCCTGACTGTGTCAAACTCAAGGAGGGTGTCCAGAGCAGTCTTTTCAATTATACCTGAACCATTGGCCGTCTGCAGTTTTGCATGCTCATGTGTCCCAGCATTTGCTTTTTTGACAGCGAGCACTTCAACACTCTGATGCCATCTTCAGGAGCTAAAACCTTCTGCTTTCTGAATCTGGGGTCCAAGGCAGCTGCGAGAATAATAGGGTTTTCTTTCTCTGCTGAGAAAGTGCAAATACTCCCCTATCTCTGTGTTATCCCTTTTTCTGCGCTGCCAATGAAAGATTTTCCTGAGTTCGTCTCAAATTGGCTTTGGTGTACAGCCTGTGTCAGCCCTTTGACCACCTGTGGAAGACCGGAAATGGTTGTGTACTGCTGTCCACTAAGATAAACAGTAGCAGGCTCAAAAGGCACCAACCCTTGCTTCAGTTCTTCAAGGAGCGCCCACTGCTCTGGCTTCAAGTCAAAGTAGTGCTTCCCCCTCAGAGTTACCTCAGGATCTGATCAGTGAGAGGCCAGTGCTGTTTGAGGAGGAGAATGTACTATTGTCATCTTACTGACATTCATTTGCTCCTGTTTCATTTTTAGCCTTGCACTAACCAGCTTGCTAAAATGCTCCACTAGCTGCCTAGCAGCACCTAGTCTTCTGCTGATGGTGGTTTCTTTGAGAGCAGTATTGACTATGACTAGCTAGAGTGAGTGTCCAGCGACCCAGATAGAGGCCAATCCATGTTTTTCTTCAAGCATCTTCTAATCTTCACTCAGGAAATAGCAAGACACACCAAGGTAGGCCTCTGTTGCACGACTGGTCCAGACATCAGCAGTCAGGGTGAAGAAACCTTTGACACCCTGATGGTCTGCTTTACCTAAAGATGTGAGATGATTTGGAACAATAGTAAGCATTAGGGAGACAATTACAGTATATTTTTTCATTATTAATAATGTTTGTCAGTTTATGCATCAAGATTTAAATTTACCAGTTCAATAATTCAATTACACCAAATACAGTTAAGTAGCTTAAACAATAAACATTCAACATATCAGTAAAACAATCTTTACATGCTTTAACCAAGATTATTTTATTAATATTATTTCATCATGAAATGTATTAAATTGTAATACAAATTGCTATTTTGTGTTTGCGGTGTGAGAGACGGAAGAGACAGACATAGAGAGACAAACCTTCTCAAAGGTTGCATCATATTTCTTTTACATCATTTTGGTGAAGTGGGATCAGCCTGGTAGGTATTTATCATGCTAATCTGGGTTGAACTGCTTGATCATCTCTTTGAATCCCTGATCAATAACTATGAACAGGGGCCTCATGTCCGTCACCAACATGTTCAAGATTGATTCAGTCAGGACATCTGCTTGCGGAGGTGCACATGTTGTTGGCTTGGTGACAAAGTTGTCAATGAAGAAGAACGTCTTTTTTTTAGCAGTACTGTAACATAACATTTACAGCTATCAATATGCGTAAGTAGCTCACTGTTTACACTAATGTTAGAAGCTAACTAGCCAATTAGCTTACCGAAACAACTGTACCACTTCGTTGTCCTTAAATTAGCCACGACATGCTTCCTGTTCAGATGCTCGTGCATCACGGTCGTACTGCCATGGAAGGCAAGTTCCATTTTGCAGATTTTACATCGGAAATTCTTCTCTTTCATTTTCTCAAAATGCTCCCAGACTTCCAAGCTCCATTGCCAGGTAGCCATGCCATCGGAGACTGCTTCTTCTTATTTGGTGTCTAACGACAGCTGACATCCTGCCATCTTCTGTTTCAGTCAGTTATTCCACTCTTAAATCTTACCACATATTCCTGCGTCTTTCAGAATCTTACAAAGCTTCAAACGACGCATCCTCTATTAAGTTAGTCATCGACGATTTTAATAGTTGACGTAATCGTGACTAGTCGACTAATCGTGGCAGCCCTAAACTACACCCACCCCAACATTCAGTCAACTCCCAGACTACATAAGACAATAGACACCCAAGTTGAGTTCATCCTCCACCTCTGCTAGATAACCCCCTCTTGCAGAGTGGACTCCTCAAGTGCAGAGACCATCTGCAAAGGATGGTAACAACCTCCCTGCCAGCTGAAAGGCCTCCAGTTCCACCCACCCACAACCCAGGCGACACACTAACCTCCCGGGCCCAGCCAGAACCCCAGCCCGGAAGTGAAGCACACCCCAGAACACCAAGTGCTAAAGCCTGCCCCAGACCCACACAGGAGCAGCGCCGCTACCAGACCGGTGACCTACGTCTGCCAGACCCCCCCCCCCTTACGTTTATCAAACTTAACCTTACTTTGAAAGTAACTAGTTACTAGGGAAAGTAACTTTAGTTTTACTCAGAATTCTGTTGTTAATGTGTTGCTTCCCTAACTGGATACCCAGTAAGATTGCCAGTCTCCTAGCTTGCTTACATGTTAGCACTATCCTGCCACAAGTGCACTGTGCCACCTACAAACAGAAAGGAAAAAATAATTTGCATATTTCACGAGAGAAATCCCACGCCTGGACCGTCGTCGACTGCTGCCATGATTCTAGCCTACGTCACAGCGTCACATGTGCTTTTAACATCCAATACGAAAACTGCAGTCGTGGTGCTTTCGATTGTACTCAGAACTCTGAAATTCTGCCTTCCGAGCGGGAAGATGTAGGTAACTCCAGACTGCATACGAGCTGCATACAGGGCTGGACTGGGACAAAAAATCGGCCCAGGCATTTTGACTAGAGACCGGCCCACCATTATAGGAAAAAACATAAAGCCTTTGAATGAAAACAAACGCTGCACACTGTCTTGTTGGTATACAGGGAGTGCAGAATTATTAGGCAAATGAGTATTTTGTCCACATCACCCTCTTCATGCATGTTGTCTTACTCCAAGCTGTATAGGCTCGAAAGCCTACTACCAATTAAGCATATTAGGTGATGTGTATCTCTGTAATGAGAAGGGGTGTGGTCTAATGACATCAACACCCTATATCAGGTGTGCATAATTATTAGGCAACGTCCTTTCCTTTGGCAAAATGGGTCAAAAGAAGGACTTGACAGGCTCAGAAAAGTCAAAAATAGTGAGATATCTTGCAGAGGGATGCAGTAGTCTCAAAATTGCAAAGCTTCTGAAGCGTGATCATCGAACAATCAAGCGTTTCATTCAAAATAGTCAACAGGGTCGCAAGAAGCGTGTGGAAAAACCAAGGCGCAAAATAACTGCCCATGAACTGAGAAAAGTCAAGCGTGCAGCTGCCAAGATGCCACTTGCCACCAGTTTGGCCATATTTCAGAGCTGCAACATCACTGGAGTGCCCAAAAGCACAAGGTGTGCAATACTCAGAGACATGGCCAAGGTAAGAAAGGCTGAAAGACGACCACCACTGAACAAGACACACAAGCTGAAACGTCAAGACTGGGCCAAGAAATATCTCAAGACTGGTTTTTCTAAGGTTTTATGGACTGATGAAATGAGAGTGAGTCTTGATGGGCCAGATGGCTGGATTGGTAAAGGGCAGAGAGCTCCAGTCCGACTCAGACGCCAGCAAGGTGGAGGTGGAGTACTGGTTTGGGCTGGTATCATCAAAGATAAGCTTGTGGGGCCTTTTCGGGTTGAGGTTGTGTCTTTTTCTCATTCCAGCTGAAGTCTGGGACAAACTGCGTTCCTTTTCAGCTCAATACAAAACACGTAACATTTTCTCTGAATACGAGACGATTCCATTTTTTACGTGACGGTTGGCAACTCTACTAGCTAACCTTATGAACGAAATACAGTTCACTATCAGTAACATCATAGCACCCACCCAGCTGTATAGAAACTCCGTCATGCTAGCTAGTAGCAGTACGAGGTATTCTAACTGACTGAAAAAAGTCAGCACAACGAAAATAAACTCCACCTAAACTTGGTTTATATCAGACCCAGATAGACTGCAGGTCATAACTTCTTACTTGTCAGTTCACCTGACACTCGGACCGGCGGCCGCCTCGGGTCTCTCCTCCTCCTGCCTCCCCTTTCCCTCATCCACCTGCTGGCCTCCACCACTTGCTAATGGCCTGTATTGTATAGCGCTTTTACTTAGTCCCTAAGGACTACTTTACACTACATTCAGTCATTCATTCACACACTGGTGATGGCAAGCAACGTTGTAGCCACAGCTGCCCTGGGGTGCACTGACAGAGGCAAGGCTGCCGGACACTGGCACCACCGGGCCCTCTGACCACCACCTGTAGGCAATGGATGAAGTGTCTTGCCCAAGGACACAATGACCGAAACTGTCGGAGCCGGGGCTTGAACCGGCAACCTTCCGATTACAAGATGAACTGCCAACTCTTGTGCTGAATCTGTGGAAGCTACGTGATGCCACCACCAAACAATTGAGTTATTTTTACACATCTGCCAGCATCTGGCCAATCCACCACCTTTCATTGTTTATACCGTTATGGAAAAACAACCCCCCCCAAGACATTGGCACATCAAAACGAAAAATCACCATCGGCCCACCGAGTACAGCTATGGCTGCATATGTGTTTAGTAGTAGTGTAGGAGTAGTGTTTAGTCTTTTTGTAGAGCTAGCAATGCAGCCGTTTTTGAGGGCATTTTCCATATTGGAATCTCGACTTCTCCGATGAGGCTAACCAGAGCACCGTTTACTCGAGTGTGACATTATTCCCAGGTCCATGTTCCGATTTCCGAGGTAAGTCGAACACAACACACAAAGTAACGAATAACGACCCTATCTAAATCCCAGTAATGATTAAAACGTTCCTGATTTTGGCATAATAACTAGTTACCATGCTCGTTACCACAATAATAACATAGTTACCGTAACGCATTACTTAATAACACTGGTCTTCACATATCCAGCGCCAAAACCTGGTGAACAGAACTAAAGATTGTGGGCGTAATTGTCAGCCCAGAAACTTTAAGATTTGTTGAACTCCATCCATCATCACTAACGTTACCTACCATCAGTCTATCCATTACATGTTTCTTTCTGCCTCTCTAATCTCATATGCTTTTCTCCACATCATCTCACACAATTTCCCTCTATTATTTGCCTATTAGGTCACTGTCCATCTGTCCAACCCACATATGATCTTTCTCTCTGTCCATTTGTCTGTCTTTCACATCATTTGTCTATTGCAGCTCATATGAATCTTTCTTTTCTGTCTCTATCCAGCTGTCAATCCCTCTGTTATCCATCTATCTCTGCTTTCTTGAGGCTTTTTAGTCTTTTTCCTGCTCTGAGAAATCATGGCCTTGATCCCTGTAGGGAAATTTGTCCTGATAAAATGTCACTCACATGCAAACGTACCCACAAACACTAAAGCGCACACGCACTCTTATACACACAAGTACACACATACACGTATCCAAAAAGCCTGTATTTGTCCTAATAAAACGTCAAGCCGGCAGCAAAATGAACTGTAATGACTTTCAGGCTGTACTAATGGCCAATAAATCCTGGATTAGGACGCTCACACGCACTCCCCCTCTCTCTCACACACATGCACACACACACACACACACACATGCAAACACACCCACACAGGGTCATGTTTCATGGCGTGCTGTGCTGGGTTCATTCAGGAGTCAGATGGGTAAAGTTTTAAGCTGTTTTCAGCTCTTAATGACTGTTGTGCTGACTTTTATAATAACAGCATGGAAAGAAATCAGCAGGAATTAGCATGCTAGGATCATTTAAATCAATGATTCATGATGACTGAGGCTCGAAGCCATACACACTCGCTTTCTCACACACATGCATAGCACACACACACACAAACACACACACACACACACACACACGCATACAGCATTCACATACACAAATGCTTCCATCAGATAATTTCACTTTATGACAGTTCAGAGTCATTTTCCGGCTAAATGTACAAAATAAAATCCCGGAAGCAGTGTCTCCGTCGTCTTTCATTATCAGCCCAGTGATGGATTCATTTCATTGCTTTATTTTAGACAGAATCAGCAGGATAAGGTGCAAATGAGAGGGGAAATTGTGTATGAGGGATGTTTATGGAGGATTTCTGCAGTATTAGATATGTGGGGGAGAATGATTAGTGAGATGGCGCAGAGAGAGAAAAGGTCATCAGTCATGATACAGCTGTCTTTGACTCAAATGACTTAGAATCAATATTACTAGAACTTTATCTGCTGTAGATACATTGAACTCAAATGAGGCAACATCTTGTTCATTATAAACCATGATGAACCTTTTGTAACCACCGAGATTTTTCTTTTCAGGAATTGACAGTATGTCCCAGCCGATATGTAGTGCTTTAAGTAGGACTAGTTCTTAAAATCCATAGTCTGTGAAGCTTTTGACTTCAAATTTTAAATGTTGGTGAACAGCAACTGCACCTCACAGCTGGACGTATTTGACGACATTAGAACTAAAAGCTCTTTGGAACACTGTCATGCTCTAATAATGTGATTTATCAGGAGCATTTTGCAAATAAAATAAAGCTTGTAATGTAATATTGTACTCTATAAATACATTTTTTTTTTTTTTTTTAAATGACATCAGAAACAGCAGTATGCGACATTACGTGATGGCAGAGCTTCAGTTCATCCTTTGTCATTTTTTTTTTTTTTTTTTTTTTTTTTTTTTTTTTAATAAATAGGACAGGGGGAATGAATGAGAGAAAGAGGGGGAGAGAAAGAAAGAAAACCAAAGGGGAGAAGAGACGGTGAGAAGGGGGGGGGAAGAGAGAGAGAAAAAAAAAAAGAACTCCTGGGTCACCTGTATCGAGAAAAAAAACAAACAAACAAAAAAAACAAACAGAGGAGACAGCAAACAACAAAGAGCAACATAATAATAGAGAAAACAAAGCACCATCACAATAAACTAGCTAGTCATAGATATCAATATTTACTAAATAATAAACGATATTGTGCAGCACGCAAGATAGACAGCGCACAGTGTGCTTTGAGGCAGCAGCCAAGAAAGCTTTAGTCCGCGTCTGTGAATACCCATGTGTGCATATCTGTGTGGATCAGCATGCTTGCATTCCAAAGGTTTCTCCATGTAATGATCTGCTAGGGAGTGTGGGGGGGCCACAGCCCCGTCCTCCAGGGTGTGAAGCAGGTATGGAGGAGATCAAAACTCCAGACATCCAGAGGCCCCCAGAACACAAGAGACCATGGAAGACCAACAGAGGGGCAGCCGCGCCACTGTTCCAGTAAGAGCTGAGGAGAGTCCCAGATGAGGGCTCGCCCAGCAGCCGCGGAGCAGAAGTCAGGGGGAGTTGCAGTGACGCGCCCGTGAGCTCCGCCGGCCCCCAGCTGTGCCTGAGTGACCGAGCCCCAGGCCGAGAGGCCGGGGGCACCCCACCTCCAAAGGGGCCCGAGCGAGCCCCAGGCCCCAGGCCCCGACAAGCGGCCGCCAAGGAGTGAGCCGGTGTGTACATTTTGAATTCATTGCACTTCAGAAGATTGTAGAATATGATGATTTTTTTATTGTGTTGTTTTAAAATGATAATAACAAAAAAGCAACACAAAGCTTTGCACTTAAGCTTCTTGCACCTACCCCCTTTTCAGCAGATGTTCTGACATGGGATGAAGAAAATATTTCTTGTTCTTCTGACTCTCATTTTTTTCAAAGATTGCTCTTTTTGTTTTTTAATGTGATATCATTTTAAGGAAATTTGACAATTTGATAAAACTAAGATAAAAAGAAAATGCTTCATTTTAATAATGTGAACTATGATATTAAAGAACTGACCTAAAAAAATTCAAAAAGACACCTTTCTATTTTATATTAACAGTTTACTTTGAATAGACGGCTACAACAGGGGGCTTTCAAATTATCCACTAGAATCACCCTCTTACAATCTTTCAGGAAATTTTGAGTTGGAAAGTGTTTTTTTTTTTTTGTTTGGTCCGTTTTTTAAACATACAGAGAATTAATAAAATTGTACATTTTTCTTTTAGTGCTACCAGATTAATAGAGGAACATTAAAACAGTAGGGACAGATGACAGATTGAGGAAAAATATTCACAACTGTTGCTAAAAAATACAACAACAGCTGAAACAGAAGATTCTGAATTTTGTTTTATCATGCTGCACTGGTCAGAAAGGTGCTTGTATGCTACTTTGTTGAAACCTCAAAGGACATCCATGGTTTTCCAGTTCCATTTACATCACATTACTTTACAGCCAGTGTTCTATTAGTTGCTGTAACCAAAGCAGCCTCTTTCTGTGCCCTACATAATGGCTGAAATCAGTACACACACATTTTAACGTAAAGGAGGAGATAAAGCACAATTTATTTATTTATTTTTAACTTGTTGAACTATTTAGTTTACATGTAGGACAGTGGATTTGGATAAATCTGCTCAGTCAGTTTATGAATGCTGTTTAGAGCTTGATGCTTTATACAACACTGTAGGGGTTTTCCACTGAATGCAGCAAAGAGAATTCATAACTGAATTGCAGAGGGAGACTTAGACAAAGGGGTATGCAATGATGGCCATGTGGAGGAAACATTTGTGGCAGAGGAAGATACAGAGAGACTGGAGGAGGCGCCTTAAGCTGAGGGAGAGCAGAATGATATTCACTGTCACCCGCTGTGGGAGAAAAATAACATTCGGGATCTCAGAGAGAAAAGGAGAAAGAGAGAAGCTAAGAAAATAACAGGGACCAGAAAAAAAGAGTTCTTGCTACAAGGATTGCAGTTTCTTTGCCCAACATATGAGTTTAAGTTCCAATTATTAATTTATCTTGTTAATAAATTATTGAATTAACATATAATGGTTGCTGTATAATGGTGCTATAAATAATATACCAGTAAGCATAAAAATCACAAAGCGAAAACAAGAAAACAAAAAAGAAAATGAACATTAATATCACATTTAGATAATTTTTTCCAGCAGCTAGGCTGCCAGTCCTCGCACATCACCCCTATTCTTGCTGTCCTTCACACTTTGAGATAACTGATGTTGTGAACTGTGCTATATATCTCCTTTTCCTCCTGTGACTGTAGAATAGGTAAGCTTGTCTGCACTTTTTAATAATGTACTTTAGTTGTTATTGCTTTATTATTGTGATATTGTATTAATGTTTTAATGAACACAGCATGAGCCTTCTTGTTGGCTGGCCTTTGAAGCGTGAATATTACATGTTGAACTGCACAGAAATTTAATCTAAGAGCACAGCAGCAGAGGCAATAAAAACGTAGTCATTTCAATGTAGAGAAGAAAACACTGCTTTTAGCTAGTTTGAAGATAAATATTAATGTAAGGATTTTATGGAACTTGTTTTTCTTGATAAATATTAATATGCTTTGAAGGTTAAAAGTTCATTATGCTTGGGGAGAGTAATAATGACACAGGCTGTGTTTGATTCATGTAGATGCAGCAAAGTGCAAAGGGCTGCATGAGCTGGAATAGTTTGGTCAATCACAGTAACCCACAAAGCAACAATTCAACAAATGAGGAATCTGTTTCTCAGTAAAAGCATTTTGTTGTGGAGATGTTATGGAATTACACAATGTGATCAGACAAGAATATTTAATTACAAATATGATTTTTCCACCATTATGCATCGCACCAGTGTTTGCACTGTAATGTGTTAGAAAAAACAAACATGAAAAGCTGAAAGGAGTTGAAAATTGTGAAATATTCTTGAAAAAGCTATTTGTTTATTTACATAGACATAAATGATCTAGTTTTAGTTAGTGTGACTCTTAAGTCTTAGTAGTATTTGCACAACCTCCTGAGTCTCCTCAGGGAAGTGTCATGTGGGCTTGAACTGTTGTCACAACTAATTGCTTCAGGCTCTAAATGGATAAGTTTTTGTCTTTTTAAGCTGGAAAAATTATACATGAATACAAATAAATAGATATGGAGCACAGCTTATTAAAACTAATTTTTAAGTCAGTAAAAAAATAGGACGAAGGTTGTGTTGTGGAACCCACGCACAAGCTAGCATGAATTATGACATCAACACAGCCCTGACTGGAACCATTTATTTGTCTGAATAAGGAAAACGTCACAATAGTGTTGCTCTGAATGATTGGTAATGAGCAGACCAATGGCAAGAGTCTCATGGCAGTGGAGATATAGTAATTAGTAGTGATGGGAATTCCTGCTCGTTCTAGAGAACCGGCTTTTTCGGCTTGACTCACTAAAAAGAGCCGGCTCTTCTGGCTCCCAACCGGCTCCCAACCGGCTATTCAGGTTGTTTTGTTGCTTTAATTAATTTATTATCAACAACAATGTAAAATTATGCACAAAAGGAATTACTAATGTAAAAAACAAACAAACGTGGTTTTATTTATATATGTTTATATATAAATATATACGCTGGCCCCTGGAGACAAAGCAAGTACAAAAAGGTACAACCTCCAAAAAGCATGTAAAAACTCCGAAGCATATACGAACTCCAAAACGCATCGCTAGCGTAAACTGAACTTCCAAAACAAAGCTACCTAGATCACTTAAATTACACAATTGAAAGCATGTTTATTGTTTGTGTATTTATACCGAAGTACTCATATATATTCAAATAATTTTAAAAAAAGTTAATTTACCTGTTACTACCACACCAAATCCTGTCATTGGTACTTCCTGGCTTGTGTAGCCACGAATGTTTTTAGAAAAGCACTCAGAGTCAGTGCTTGCGAGAATGGGTGTGGTTGTTGAATACAGTGCTTTGAGTAGTCCGTGAGAGTAGAGAAGCGCTATATAAGAAGCAGTTCATTGACCATTTACTAGGGTAACAAAAGCACAGCACTTTGTGCTCTGTTTTGTTCTTTGGAGTTTGTACATGTTTTGGAGGTTTCACATGCTTCGGAATTTGTACATGCTTCTGAGTTTTTATGTGCTTCTGAATTTTTACGTGTTTTGGAGTTTGTCTGTCCTTGGGAGTTTGCACGTGTTTTGGAGTTTGTACGTGCTTTGTCTCTAGGGGCCATCGTAAATGTGCTTTTATTTATTCACTCCACATAAAATGTATAAATAAATCATATAATACAAAAACCAACTATTTACATTTAAACTTTTAACTATTTAAATTTTCAGCTTTTTCCTTTTAAAAATATTTAAAAGTGAAACAACACAAAACACTGCAAACCACAACACAATTAAATATAAATAAAAATATGCAAAACAAAAAGAAGATGCACATTCTCTGTCATATGGGCCTGCATGAATAAACTTTCTGAATCCTTTATCATCCGCAACTGAAAATAGTTGTGGATGATTAATATACTTTTCTAATGTGATGTTGTTGTCCCTGCTCTCTTTCTCTCTCTTTCCCTCCTGCTCTGTTCCTGAGCTACTGCAGTGTAACTACTGCCCCTCTGCCCAGTGCAAGCATAAGGCTCGCATGCGGAGTGAAGCAAAAAAAAGTGAGAGAGAGAGGTTGAGAGAAAGAAAAAACACCCCACGGCTCCGAATAAGGAGCCAGTTTGTGTAGTTCACTTCAAAGAGTCAGCTCTAAGAGCAGTTTTGTTCATGACCGACACATCATTAGTAATTAGTCCAGAGACTTCATTTTTTTAGATGAAGAAGTCTCCCAGTTCTTAGGCTTAACCTCACCTGAGAAAATTCCTACATCAGTGCTGCTGTCCAGCCTGTTGGAAGCCCAGCTGTGCCACCTCCCCAGCCTTCTCCTCACCTGCCTTATTGTTAATGGGGCTATAGACTGAGGATGAGAGGCCTACTTCCACAGCTCCCACTGCTCCCTGTTCCAGGATGAAGGAGGGCTCCTCCTGATATCAGTCGAGGCCCCGGCCAGAGATCAAACCTAAGTCTGCCTCTTTTATAAGTACAGTGAACTTGTTTTTGAGTGCTCTTTTGGATCCAGCTCTGGAGGCCAGGATTACTGAATTGGAGACTCGGCTTCGCACTCTTCATTCACCCGTAGCTAGCCAGGCCCCTGTAGCTGGTGCAGCCGAAGCTAGCGTAGGCCCCGCTAGCTGTTCCCCGCAGACCCCCAGCAGCTGGGGAAAGGTGAGGAAGAAGCATAGTCCTAAACAGAAGCCCCAGGTACACCACCAACCTGTTCATGTGTCTAACTGTTTTTCACCACTCTGTGACACACCCGCCGGGGGTCAAACTCTGGTAATTGGTGATTCTGTTCTCAGACATGTGAAGCTAGAGACACCGGCACCCATAGTCAATTGTCTTCCAGGGGCCAGAGAAGGCGACATTGAATGAAATTTAAAACTGCTGGCTGAAGGTAAACATAAATTCAGTAAAATCATAATTCACGTCAGCAGTAATGACACCCTGTTACGCCAATCGGAGGTCACTAAAATCAATATTGAATTGGTGTGCAACTTTGCCAAAACAATGTCGGACTAGTTTTCTCTGGTCCCCTCCCCAATCAGACCAGGAGTGACATGTTTAGCCGCATGTTCTCCTTAAATTACTGGCTTTCTGAGTGGTGTCCCAGAAACGATGTGGGCTTCATAGATAATTGGCAAACTGGAGGAAACGTGGTCTTGTTAGGAGAGACAGCATCCATCCCACTTTGGATGGAGCAGCTCTCATTTCTAGAAATATGGACAAATTTATTAAACTCCCCAAAATATGACTATCCAGAGTTGGGACCAGGAAGCAGAGTTGCAGTCTTACACGTCTCTCTGCAGCTTCTCTCCTCCTGCTACCCCCCCAAAAACCCATCTCCATAGAGACTGTGTCAGCTTCCAAAAAGACAAAAAACAAACTAAAAACCAGCAACAAACAACTTAAACATAAACAATCACAAAGAAAGAACAATACAATATCCACATCAGAACCAAAGAGTAAAACAGTGAAATGTGGATTATTAAATATAATCCACCAGTCTCCAAGTCTTTTGGATAAGTCTCTGTTAGTACATGACTTAATAATTTATCAACAAATTGATTTACCTGGTTGCAGCAGGATGATTATGTTACTTTAAATGAATCAACACCCCCGAGTCATTCTAACTACCAGAAATCTCGAAGCACAGGCCGAGGGGGCGGTGTGGCAGCAATTTTTCACACCAGCCTATTAATCAACAAAAGACCAAGACAGACTTTTAATTCATTTGAAAGCCTGATGCTTAGCCTCGTCAACCCCAGCTGTGAAACTCAGAAACCAGTCTTACTTGTTATCATCTATCGTCCACCTGGGCCTTACACAGAGTTTCTGTCTGATTTCTCAGACTTTATATCTAATTTAGTTCTGAGCTCAGATAAAATAATTATTGTGGGTGATTTTAACATCCATGTAGATGCTAAAAATGACAGCCTCAACATGGCATTTAATCTGTTATTAGACTCAATTGGTTTCTCTCAAAATGTAAAAGAACCCACCCACCACTTTAATCACACTCTAGATCTTGTTTTAACATATGGCATAGAAACTGAACATTTAACAGTGTTTCCTGAAAACCCTCTCCTGTCTGATCATTTCCTGATAACATTTACATTTACAATAATTGATTACACAGCGGTGGAGAGTAGACTTTATCACAGTAGATGTCTTTCTGAAAGCGCTGTAACTAAGTTTAAGAATATAATCCACCCACTGTTATCATCTTCAATGCCCTGTACCAACATAGAGCAGAGCAGCTATCTGAAAGCTACTCCAACAGAGGTAGATTATCTTGTTAATAATTTCACCTCCTCACTACGTACGACTCTGGATACTGTAGCTCCTGTGGAAACTAAGGTCTCAAATCAGAAGTACCTGACTCCGTAGTATAATTCTCAAACACGTAGCCTAAAGCAGATGACTCGTAAGCTGGAGAGGAAATGGCGTCTCACAAAGTTAGAGGATCATCATTTAACCTGGAGAAATAGTTTGTTGCTTTATAAGAAAGCCCTCCGCAAAGCCAGAACATCTTACTATTCATCACTGATTGAAGAAAATAAGAGCAACCCCAGGTTTCTCTTCAGCTCTGTAGCCAGGCTGACAAAAAGTCAGAGCTCTTTTGAGCCAGCCATCCCTTTAACGTTAACTAGTAAAGACTTCATGAACTTCTTCACAAATAAAATTTTTATCATTAGAGAAAAAATGACCAATAATCATCCCACAGATGTAATATTATCTACAGCTACTTTCAGTACCATTGATGTTAAGTTAGACTCTTTTTCTCCAATTGATCTTTCTGAGTTAACTTCAATATTTACTTCCTCCAAACCATCAACGTGTCTTTTAGACCCCATTCCTACAAAACTGCTCAAAGAAGTCCTGCCATTAATTAATTCTTCGATCTTAAATATGATCAACCGATCTCTAATAATCGGTTATGTACCACAGGCCTTCAAGCTGGCTGTAGTTAAACCTTTACTCAAAAAGCATCTCTAGACCCAGCAGTCTTAGCTAAATATAGGCCAATCTCCAACCTTCCTTTCATATCAAACATCCTTGAAAGAGTAGTTGTCAAACAGCTAACTGATCATCTGCAGAGGAATGGCTTATTTGAAGAGTTTCAGTCAGGTTTCAGAGCTCATCACAGCACAGAAACAGCTTTAGTGAAGGTTACAAATTATCTTCTTATGGCCTCTGACAGTGGACTCATCTCTGTGCTTGTCCTGCTAGACCTTAATGCAGCATTCGATACTGTTGACCATAATATCCTATTAGAGCGATTAGAACATGCTGTAGGTATTACAGGTACTGCGCTGCAGTGGTTTGTATCATATCTATCTAATAGACTCCAGTTTGTACATGTAAATGGAGAGTCCTCTTCACACACTGAGGTTAATTATGGAGTTCCACAGGGTTCAGTGCTAGGACCAATTCTGTTTACACTATACATGCTTCCCTTCGGCAGCATCATTAGAAGACATAGCATACATTTACACTGCTATGCTGATGACACCCAGCTCTATCTGTCCATGAAGCCAGATAACGCACACCAATTAGTTAAACTGCAGGAATGTCTTAAAAACATAAAGACCTGGATGGCCGCTAACTTTCTGCTTCTTAATTCAGATAAAACTGAGGTTATTGTATTCGGCCCTAAAAATCTTAGAAACATGGTATCTAACCAGATTCTTACTCTGGATGGCATTACCTTGGCCTCCAGTAATGCTGTGAGGAACCTTGGAGTCATTTTTGACCAGGATATGTCCTTCAACGCACATATTAAACAAATATGTAAGACTGCTTTCCTCCATTTGCGCAACATCTCTAAAGTTAGAAATATCCTGTCTCAGAGTGACGCTGAAGAACTAGTTCATGCATTTATTACTTCCAGGCTGGACGACTGTAATTCATTATTATCAGGATGTCCAAAAAACTCGCTGAAAAGCCTTCAGCTAATCCAAAATGCTGCAGCAAGAGTCCTGACAGGGACTAGAAAGAGAGAGCATATTTCTCCTGTTTTGGCTTCCCTTCATTGGCTCCCTGTTAAATCCAGAATTGAATTCAAAATCCTGCTCCTCACATACAAGGTCTTAAATAATCAGGCCCCATCTTATCTTAATGACCTTGTAGTACCATATCACCCTATTAGAGCACTTCGCTCTCGCACTGCAGGCCTACTTGTTGTTCCTAGAGTATTTAAAAGTAGAATGGGAGGGAGAGCCTTCAGTTTTCAGGCCCCTCTTCTGTGGAACCAGCTTCCAGTTTGGATTCGGGAGACAGACACTATCTCTACTTTTAAGATTAGGCTTAAAACTTTCCTTTTTGCTAAAGCATACCCATATGGAAAAGATATATATAAATCTTATAAAGTTTGTATCTGTCTTGTGTGAAACTTGTATGAAAAGCACATAAGAGTGAAAACAGATATAAGATCCCTTGAAAAATTATATAATGAAACTTGTATGTTTTGGATACTTACTAAAACAATATATGAAAGTAATGAGAAAGTGGCCACTTTCATGAGTAAATCATGTAAGCCTTATGATTTACTCATGAAAGTGGCCACTTTCATGAGTAATCACATATAAGTTTTTACTATTTCTTTTCCATATGGGTATAGTTAGGGCTGGACCAGGTGACCCTGAATCCTCCCTTAGTTATGCTGCAATAGAAGCAGGATGCTGGGGATTCCCATGATGCATTGAGTTTTTCCTTTCCAGTCACCTTTCTCACTCACTATGTGTTAATAGACCTCTCTGCATTGAATCATATCTGTTATTAACCTCTGTCTCTCTTCCACAGCATGTCTTTTATCCTGTCTTCCTTCTCTCACCCCAACCGGTGGCAGCAGATGGGCCCGCCCCTCCCTGAGCCTGGTTCTGCCGGAGGTTTCTTCCTGTTAAAAGGGAGTTTTTTCTTTCCCACTGTCCCCGAAGTGCTTGCTCATAGGGCGTCATTTGACTGTTGGATTTTTCTCTGTATCTATTATTGTAGGGTCTACCTTACAATATAAAGCGCCTTGAGGTGACTATTATTGTGATTTGGCGCTGTGTAAATAAAATTGAATTGAATTGAATATGCAAAATGATAAACGCACATTTGCCCTCTCGATGGGAAATTTGAGTCCTGAAAAAATACCAAGATCGAACAGTCAACCGACATAAAGTATTATGCACATTGTGTAAGAAGGAATTTGCTTTTCACCGAAGCACTTCGAAGGTTAAAATATTACATTGACGCGAAGCATACGTTAGTCGGGCATGCTGCTAGAACTTTGGCTAATGCATCACCCTAGCTTGCGACAAACCACTCACGGAGCATCGGGGACTCAGTAAGTCTACCTCAGACATATTGACTGACACAATTGCCAAGTGGATTGCAACAAACTGCAGACCTATTAATATCGTTGAGAACACGCGCTTTACATAGATTTGGTTCCTTGTTTCAAGGACTTGAAGTACCTCCCCAAGAGTGACAGAGAGAGAGTGGATAAATGTTTACAGAGTTTTTTGTTAACATGAATGTTCAAGATGCTTAACAAACATGTTAAGTGCGTATATTTTCCCCTTTTTTCTCGAGTCTGTTTGCTCATGCAAAATGAAAGGTGATTAATATAGAATAAAAAATGAATGATATTTAATTGTGATTAATCAAAATCCACAGTACCCCTGTCATGAATCTGATTAAACATTTTAATTGTTTGACAGCACTAATATATATTATATATATGGCCTACTCTGGTTGACCCGCCCCACCGATTGGAGGGTGCATCGGAATGCACCAAAGAAGACATGGATGAAACAAATCCAGGATGATTTGAAGGCCCTTCGACTTGACCTCGAGCAGGCAAGAACCATCGCCTTAGATCGAAAAGCGTGGAAGATAGTCGTTGGTCAAGCAAGAGAACCTGCGGCACCTACACTGTAATCCCTAACAGTTGTTCTAGCTCATAACTAATAAGCTCATAACACTCAAATGTCGTTTTGTAGTTGAGCAAACTATAAAGTATTGAGCTCTGTTGGCTTTTATGCAGCTTTAATTGAATAGGGCTCAATATTTTTTAGCTAATTTTTTTGGAACGCTCAAAAAGTTTAAGAAGCATATATTAGTGACGTTCTGGTGGGTGGAGTCTTGTCGCTCCCTCAGGAAAGCTGAGTCAGCCATCTTGAATTTACCTTGATACGGGGAAGTTTTGGCCAGCCCGTGTGGATTAAGAGTCCCCAACTTCAACCTACCACGACCACCACCTTATTTTTTTTTCATCAACTGCCCTAAATTTGGTAAGTCTAACGTGTTTTTGTTTTGTTTAAATTTAATTTCGATAAACATTCTTTTTTATTTTTTACTGGAAATATATTCGTACTTTGTGCACAGTGAATGTTTGTTATAAATGAATTCGAATCCAAGTAATTGTAATTTTAGAAGTTTTCTAATGTGACAAATACGTAATGTTATTTCAAATTAGAATGATGTAACGTTTTGGCGGTTTTCCGTGGGGGACAACATTTCCCATAATGCATTGTATTCTTGCCCGGGAAGTTGACGGTGGCAGTTCTAGCTCCATGCATTTGAACTTTCTACTAAAACTTTCCACTGTCCGTTTCTACCGGTTGTCGTATTCGCCGGTAATGTACGTGCGTATTGTGAGTATACTTATTTCAATAAGTGTCCGTGTTACACAGTCAGTAGTTTACGCTGTTGAGCTGTGTGTGTGTGCTAGCATGAAGCGAACAATAATAAACAACATGAGTGTGTTATCATGATGGTAATTAGACACGTTTGTATTTTTTCGTAGTCTCAAATGTGTGGTTGTGAGATAATCTCGAAATCCTTTTAACAGTTTAGAGGGGTATTCCACTAAGCGAGCTCTACAAGTCAAGGCTTGCGGAAAAATGCATCGCCTGATTCAGCCTAACATTATACACTGGTCGAACTCGGTGCTACAAATGAAGTTCAGCTAAATTGTTTGCGCTAATTCAACAAGGCTCAACCAGCCAGACTGAGGCGCCTCCTTGACACCTTTAAGCCAGACCCTATCGATCTTTGCTAGGTAAATTGAAATGAAATGAAAATAAAGAGCCGCGTTCTGCTCCCAGGCTAAGAAAGAATCATTGATGCAGACTGTGCGGATCACAAATACTCCCTAACCTGTAAGGCTGGGGTGTCCAAACTTTTTTCACTGAGGGCTACTTACTAGAAATTAGGTAAATAACCTTAACTTTAGTGTATTAAAGTGTATTAAAGATCACAAAATCACTTAAAAGTGGTCGAATATGTTATATTGTTGAATATAATTAAAGACAAAACTGCTTTCATCACAGCTTTCCATAAATGGATCTTTATTGATTCATTCAGAAAAAGCTTTGATAGCTTATTTTCAGAACAGCAGCCTCAGATTTCTTCTTAGACAGAAGATTTACAGCACAGAGAAAAAACAATAAAAGGGAAAATAGGACGGGTAAATTTCAAGTTTGTTATTTAAGTTATTAAGCTTAGCAACACACCTATCAACATTAGTTTGAAACGGTTAACATTAACAGACTGAACTGGACTTAATAACAGGAGTGCATATAATCTTAGTAAATTATTGTGGTGAGTATCAGCTGCGCTGGGTATGTAAATCGGGCCATCCAGCTGCGGTGCTGATTCGACGTCACTCGTGCCAAAAATCCGGACAAATGTCACTTGATCAAGGAGCAGATCTGCATCAGATGAGATCAGCTGACTAGTTGTGTGTGTGTGTGCTGTGCAAAAAATGTTTTTGAACATTAATAAGTCGTCTTTGTGCACATATTGTTTACAGATATCAGACTGCAAAGAGCGCTACAGAGAGTCAACATTTCACCAGTTGTCAGTGGGTGAGTTTTATAATTTGTGTCCCAATTTAAATAAAAAATAAATACAAAGAAACTAGAGAATTTTGCCTTGAATTATTCAAAATTTTTAGATTTTTTTTGGGTTACCCTTCTAGATTGACAGGTTTAGCCCGTTACACAAAAAGTTTGGACACCCCTGATCTATAACAATGACAATCAGAACATGGCTATCCAACACTTTGTTTTTACTCTGCATTTGTGTAAATACTATTCTAATAGATATTGTGTGTTCATCTAGGAACAGCATGATGTAAATACAAGACAGGCCCTCGTCCTTCGTGCACTTCCTGTGTACCTGCGTGAAGATGTCTCCACGTTATTCAGGACTTCTGATATAAGTGTACTGGTCTCAGCATCAACTATATGACATCGCTCAGAACTCAAGGAGAACCAGGGTGTATATCAGGAAGGATGTTCAACACAGTCCTCATCTGACTTGTTTTCTCCCATATATCAACTATTGTTGAATAAGATTGCAAGAAGATTGTTACGCATAAACCAGAAAACATGAAACTAGTTGAAAGATTATTATACAAAAAAAATCTGCAGATAAAAACTATCTCCCTTTTTAAAATTCAAGTGTTCTATTTTTTTGGAGGTGCCATGTTGTGGTCAGAGAAATGTTTGGTAAATAACAAAAACGAATATCTTGGCATATATTTATTATTGAAAACATTTATTTACACATATGTTTTGAAACCAAACCCAAATTAAGATTATTGTAATGCATCATGATGTATCGCAATATCAAATTAAATCGTTGACATTATAATCCTAAAAGAAACGTGCGACTTATGAAGATTCACACCTCTAATCAATAGCATGATTTGTGTCCTTGTGGGGCTGAACTCATTCTTGTATTATTTTTGTTTTGCAGTCAGCAGATGGTCCAGACCTCACTGACACTCCTGTGGCTCTGCTGACAGTTGTCACGGATGACACTACTGATTCGGCCCTCTTCAGTCCCGAAAGCATCTGCATTGTCGTTGAGGATGAAATACTTGTGAATGGTCCCACAAATCTGGCTGAGTCATTTCTCCTGCTCTTTGGGTACATCTATGCATTAGACCTACAATACCCAAAGAAACTTGAGCTTACATTCACATTTATCCAGAAGGTTGTGATGTGCCTTGAGGACAACAAACCACTGAAAGGGCGTCTACTGATGCTGAAGAATGATTTGTTCAATGAGTGAATCACTCAGAATGGACTACTTGTTAAGCTGAGTATTGAGGAAGCTTTTTTGTTTGTTTTTTTCCTAATCATTTGCCTCTTCTACCTCACATTTAAGATGAATGACTGTTCAGTTCACTATTCATGTTTAATGTTCTGTTGCCTAATACGTAAATGCACTGCCTTGATGTTTGTTCCCTATAAGTACAGCAGTGGAAACCAGTACTGTTTTTTTTATGTATTTTTAAAAAAGAAAGTGAGCTGCAGCTGTCAAGGTACAGTAAGTGTTAAATGCATCAATGTTCTAATAGCTGCAATTGCTGTTAATACTGAAAATGTTATTGAATTTTAGAATTGAGATGGAGACCCTTGGAGTCTTTTTCTCTTGTTTTATTTATGAATCACTTTTTTATGAGTGAGCTCTGTTGTTTGTGCCTTTTTAAAAGCACATTGTGTTTAATAAAAAGTTGTTAAATTGTTAGTGTTGTTACTTTCATGTTTTCTAACACTTTTAGCTGATTATAATTTACTGGGCAAACAGTTTCGAATTATTTGTAAGTGTATTTCCCACAGTATTTTAAAAAATATTGAAGATTTTAAGTGTTATTTCCCATATTATAAGTTAGAAAATATGAAAAAGTTGAGTTTATTTCCCACATCGTATGAGTTGCAATATGTGAAATATTTTGAGTGTATTTCCCACCTTAATTAAGTTGAAAAAATTGAACATTTTGAGTTTATTACTCCCTAATTATAAGTTGAGGAATATCAACATTTATGAGTTAACATTGAGGTAATTTAAGGCAACTGCAACTATAATTTTTATTTTAGTTAAACTTAAAACTTTTAAAAACATCACTAAAAAATTGTTGTGTAATCTGTTACACAACAATTTTTGAGTTCTGTGAACTTATTAGGTTTTACAGTGTACAGCAGCGTACTGGCTGCGCGGCAGATCACCGCCGCTGGTCGCCCGCTAAGGACAACAAGAAGAGAAGAGTGTATACTTACCTATTAGTATATAGGGGTTTTATTAAAGTTGTATTTCAGAGGAGAGAACCTGTGTTAAAAGATTGAAGAAAATTATCCAAATTCTCTTTGAATTTAAGCATTTAACATTCTTTGTGTTTATCCTGCATTCCTTCATTATATTGCATAAATGTCTGTTAAAAGTTTAAATATATAGTTGAAAATTATAGTATTATTGAATAATAATGATTTTGATAACAATAAAGTAAATGCTTAAATAGCATTCTTATTAAAAATGCAAATATAAATGATTTGAGGACATGAGGCTGCAGAGAGATGCTGAGGAGATCAGGGAGAGAACAATTGTTCTATAAACATGTAAAGATTGTTCCAAAATAAGTTATTATGAGTTTTATAAATTGATTTATACTAGTTTTCTTTATATCTCTGAATGTAAAATTACATTATATTGCCAAGGTTATTCCCTCATCCATTCTAATCACTTAATTCAGGTGTTCCAATCACTTCCATGGCCACAGGTGTATAAAATCAAACACCTGGGCATCTCAACTGTTTCTACCAGCTTTTGTGAAAAAATTGGTTTCTCTCAAGAATTCACTGCCTGGTGCTATGATAGGAAGTCATCTATGCAAAAACATTATTTGGTACTAAATATTCCAAGGTTAACTTAGGTTAAATTAGGTATAAGTATTAGGTATAAATTACAACATGGAAGTAACTGGAATAACAACAAAATCACAGAGGAGAGTGAAAGGATGCAGGTAGGTTACCAATAGTCCATGATTCATGTAAGAAAGGGCATTGGTTATTTCAGGCATTTTTAAAAATATATTTAATAGTTTTTGTGATATTCATCAAGTTTTGATGGCTTCAAAGTGGGTTGACAGACCAATTTTCCAGAAAATATAACCTCAAAGGTATTTGACATATGAAGGTGAGATTTCTCATCAAACTTCCTACTGTAAAATTTTAATAAAAACCAGATGGCCTAAGAGTTGATTTGAGATGGACTAACTATGTACTGTCAAACGTGATGGTGTTTGTATTGTCTTTGCAAGTTTGTTTGTTCTGTAGCTTTTAAACTGTGTCATAACGTTGTACTCAGTTCATTCGTTGTTCAGTTCCACAAGCCAGATGTGACAAGAAGATACACTCTTGTACTGCAAGGCCTGTTCTACTCTTTTTTTCAAAGTGTGTGTGTGTGTGTGTGTGTGTGTGTGTGTGTGTGTGTATGTTTGTTTCAAATGCCACCAGCATTTTTCTAATCGACAGGGACACAACTTGGCACCCAGTGGAACCTTCTCTCACTGTGACAGTTTTGGCTCACTGATTCACTGGAGTTTTGTGTGTGACTTGCCTGCATATATATGTATTATTGGGTCCATAACGACTTCCCTCTCCCCTCTTTGCAGCCATTCTATTGTCTCTTTTGGTTTTGCAACTCAGCATGAGTGCTTCAGGAGCCCACTATGCTCATTACACAAACATGCACACACATACAGACACACACACACACATGCACATATAATTGCACACAGAAGAAGGAAGACAACCCCAGGGACTGTCTTTGTCAAGTCTCTTTCCCTTGTTCGCTGCCGTTTTTGTTTTTTCTCTTTTAGCTTTTTCCTTCTTCACACCTCCCCTTTCCCTTCTTTTCTCTTACTGTCTGCCATCCCTTCTCTTTTCTTACTGTATTCTGTCTTTTTTGTTAGCCTCTGACTTTCACGAAGCAGTCCAGGTCAGGGAAGGCCACTATGCACAGCTTTGGCCTTCCCTCTCTTCCACCTGCTCTCCTCTATTGCTTCTGATACTTCCCATGAAACCTGTAGACAATGATGGACCTAAGGAAAGATAGAGAAGAGTAAAAACACACTCCTGTATTGTGTAAAACAAAATCTAGCAGTTGTATTCGCTTATTATTTTTATTATGATTATTATTATCATTATTATAAAAAATGCAATTATGGAAGCTCATTTTGGTGGAGAGAAAAATCTGCAACTCAACTAAATAAACTATATAGAACTAGAAACTGTCAAATTTAGAATTTAGCTTCAAATGTTGCAGCAGCAGGATTAAAGACGACCATAACTTGATGCAACTGTTTTTGCTCGTCTGATGGTTTTTACAGGCATCCTTTTGACAGGTGTCCACATTACAAACATGCTATATGTAATGTTCTTTTCATTTATTGTTTTATGATAGTAAGGACCAAAATCTCTTTTACTGAAACAGGTTTTAATAAATCCAACTCAGAAACATCAGTAAACCAGCAATGTGTCAAACAAGTAAGGTTTCAGTTGGTTAATTCATGTTCAGGGAAGAGGAAAGTCTTTTTTCAAAAGCCAAATTTGTTTCTAAAGGTTGACCCACAGTGTGGATTTCTTTCGTGCTGCCTTTCTGTGGATTTCTGACAGATCACATACATTTTTCATACTGTATTTTGTCATCTAACGTCACCGTGCTGAGCCAAAGCGAAACCTCAGGATATTTACATCTCCCACCAGCCCCTATACAGTGACAACCGGTGTTAATTAAACACAATGCAGTAGAATCCTACCATGACCAATTTAATACATCCTGTCTGTATGGGGAAGTAAGAGCAGTTTGTCAGATGGGAACTGTGTCTGAAGGCATGGTGTCCAGGGGGACTATAGTGGCAGATGGACCCACTAAGAATAGTAGAGTCAAACTGACGGCATGGGTTGATGGAGGACCAAGTCAGGCCTGGGCTGATGAGAAACCCAAGCAAAAACATACATACATAACATGTGTTCTCATTTGATGTGTTAGAAGAGAGCAGAATATATATAACAAACGTGGCCTTAACTTCCACACTATGGCTTTTATATATTTGTGTTCCTTTTATTTAAAGAATTTTTGGTTTTCTTTAGTTAATTAAAATGTCTAAAACTGTGTAAAAGGTGTGGGAGATGTGTGTTGGACCAACATGCAACAACAACAACAAGTTATAATCACTTTGTCTATACACATACAGGCATACTGTATATGTGTGTGTGTGTGTGTGTGTGTGTGTGTGTGTGTGTGTGTGTGTGTGTGTGTGTGTGTGTGTGTGTGTGTGTGTGTGTGTGTGTGTGCGTACGTGCCTATGCATGGATAGTATGATAATAGAGTCCTGAGTGACAGAGGTATCAGCAGACTAACCTCTTAATGTAATACACGTTACAGGGTTTTGCTGTATAGCACAATCCAGTGTACACTAGATGTTCCCTTCCATAATTTACAGTGCCAGATGGTGTAGCAGCTGTAGCCCAAATGTAGCTTTCATTAAGGAGTTAGACTATAACTTAACACTAGCAAGTGGGAGAACGAATAACTTAAGACCTACACCTGGCCCATATATAAATGACTTCTTGCTGACTGCTGTCATGCCAGAAATGGCAGTGATTAATGTTAGACAGCATTAACTTATGCCTCTTAATTCCTGTGGACAGCTGTGTTCTGAGGAATTATGTTTTCAGGTTTTCAGGAGACCCTTGCGGGAATTGCAACAAGAATCTCTTTAATCCACACTGTTTTTCAAGGCCACAGTTAATTAAAAAAAAAAAAGTCTAACAGGTAACAATTGGTAATGAAAGAAAATGATGACATTTTATAAGCATAACTTTTAAGGAAGTTAACTTTATGATTACTTTATATTATTCTGCAAACACTTTTCTGTTATTTTTCACCATAATTAAAAAACAAAGACGAAATGGTGCATTCGCTGTTCATGGTTAACAACTCGTTCACTACTATACTGTGACAGAGTAGTTAAGACATATATCTACAGGAAGATCATTACAGGAAGTTGGTGTCTAATTGGTAATTCTAAATTAACTGTTGGTGTGAATGTGGGACTAAATAATTTTCATAATCAGACATCAAGTGATACGTGAGTAGCCTGACTCTCCTCCAGTGACAATTGGGATTGGATCCATGTGAAACAAGTTATAATCCAAAACAGGTTTTAATAATAAATCTGTCTTAAAAATGGTGCCACATAGGGAACTATTATTTGAGTATATTTTGTCATTTCATATCAGTTCAATTTGGACTGTACAGATAGTTGTATGTGTAGTTTTCACAGTTTGCACTTGTTACATTTTTTTTTATAATTGAATTAATGTCATCATTAGTTCCCTGTTACCTCTTCCAACTAAATGGTGAGTGGAACAGTAAAGTGAACCAAAACCAAAAGTCATATTTTTTGTGAAAGTGGGAAAAAACAGTTAGTATTGGACACATGTCAGCGTCAGGATTCTTGAATTGTGGACCCAGAGGTTAGCATTTTTCAGTGTCTTTTGGGTTTCAAGAAGTGGCTTTGTTCCTAGTTTCTGTTAGTATTGCTTTGGTTCTCTGTTTCGTGTCTAGGTTGGTGATAAATCTCCCCTCATTGCCTGATATATTTATTGTTCAAGTCTTCCTTTGTCCTTTGTCACGTTGCCCCTCATGGCTGCATCCCTCCCAGTAGCATGTTTTTCCTTGAAGCATCTCAGTTTTTTTATTATCTACCCCTGGCATTTGTTTCCTTGTGCTTTTATAAGAGTTGAGCAATAAAGCTGCCCGTTTGAGTTCGCTTTTGTCTCTGGTGTCCTTCCTGCCTACTGCACAGCCGCACCATGACATTAAGTGTTAGGCTTGTTTAATGTGAGGTACACTGGCTAGATGAGGAGCTAATATTGGCAGTAGTCAAATAATATTCAGGCTCTCTCCATTTATTATCATTATCCCTCTCCTGCTCTGCACTCCGCTCTGTGGAATTCATAACAGCCTGACAGTGTGTGTGTGTGTGTGTGTGTGTGTGTGTGTGTGTGTGTGTGTGTGTGTGTGTGTGTGTGTGTGTGTGTGTGTGTGGCCAAAGATGTGTATTTGTGTCTGTATTTGGAAGAGGACTGAAAAAAACCTTACAAAATTTATGTGTTACTGAGCATGCAGACTTTAGCATGCATTTGTGTTGATGGTGACTGTATTTGTGTGTGTGTGTGTGTGTGTGTGTGTGTGTGTGTGTGTGTGTGTGTGTGTGTGTGTGTGTGTGTGCCGGCTGGAAAATAAGCGTGCATGCATCCCCTAAATCACATCACACGGCTAATGTAGATGTTAAATTGAATCGGCTGCTGCATCATTTGTCTGGTGGATCGTTACTGGTAATAGGTCTGTCATATTAGTGAGGCATTCCTCATCTGGACAGTAAAATCTCTTTCCTGTACTCACTGGAATAGCTGTGCTTAAGTCATTGTATTTTTTCATTTGTTTTCTATTTGTGCAATCTCACAAACAAGACAAATGCCATACTCGTGCTATTTATTGTGATTCTAAATACAAGTTGAATTACTCCAATGTTTGAGAGCTGACAGATCAAACCTTGATGTACAATGGAAAGCTGTTTAAATGCCATACATGAACCCAAACAAAAAACCTTTTTAGACAATTATGAACAAATTAATGTTTAAAAATAATTAAAAACGAATTATACAACTTAAAAAATGTTGATTATTATTCCGAACACACACAAAAAAGCTTGTGCTTATGCTTATTGTTAAAAAAATGCAAGCCCCCCCCCCCCATAAAAATCTGTATACATCTACTGTGGTAGATGATCATATGTTTCTACTTCTTTCATCAGGCTAAAAATAGTAAGGCCAGATTAGACTTTGCCAAAAGGTACCCAAAAAAGCCGGAGTAGCAACAGCATTCTTTTGTCAGATGAAAATGAATCAACCCGCATCAAAATGGCAAGGAGAGGTAGCATCATGAAGGCTTGGGACCATTCACAAGCCACAGTAACGGCGGTCCAGCACAAACACATCCTCCAACCACACACACCCATATTTGACTTCAAACTCCATTTGAATCAAAGCATCAAGTTTATTTCACACCTCAAACCTTTTGTAAATAATGAAACAAATAAACTGCAATAAATTACAGGTTGAGAAATACATAAAATAAACTACCTCTTTTAAATAACAGAAAAACAAATAATCTTTATAGTGTAATTATTTTACATGTAGTTGTTTTTTTTTGTTTTGTTTTTTTTAATGTGTAATAATATTCAACATTGCTATCAATACATTTTTCAAAAAATGCCTCTGTGCAAATGGGTTTAAAACAGCTGTGGGATCCTGTTTGTCCGTGATTTGGACAGCCCAGCGCATGCTCCTGATGCAGGGCAAACAAATTCTCTCGCAGAGACCTACCTTGGCACCACCGTTGTGCAGGTGAAGCCAAAGGGAAGATATATTTCATCACATTTTCTAGTCTTTAGCTTGGAAGGACGTTGGTTTGGAAGCATATTTGGGGATGCCTCATCTTCTGCTTTGCGTTTGTGTGGGAGCCCCGTCAAAAACCTGTCCATTATGCAAGCAGTGTCCAAGCATTCTCTTTTTTTTAAATTCACACACACACACACACACACACACACACACACACACACACACACACACACACACACACACACACACACACACACACACACTTTGGGAACCACTGGTTTAAAGGTTTGTGGGCCAGTCCCCTGTAATTTTGGCATATCTAAATGTAAGTAAAAAGACACCCGTGACATGGAAAATCTCTCCGACAGCTCTTCTGCTGCGAATGGAGCCTACAAATGCCAAGGCTTGAGATAGCCTCTTCGTCACAGAGACTGAGATCCTTCAGCTCATCTTTACTCAGAACTGGAATAAAAGAACTTAACATCCAGATTTTATTTATCAGAGAAGTGATAGTGTTAAAACTGTTTCTGTTTAACTGTTTTTTAATTGCTAATAGTGAATCATGCATAATTCTAATCAAACTATACCTCTGGTATCAGCTATCAGGTACTATCATGTACCGCTGTAAGAGGCAGACAGGATTGAGCCAAAATGCAGGACTGAAGTCAAAACTCAGACACAAGAAACCTAAACTGAGACAAACTAATCTGACGGGACTAACAGCCAGAGGATGAGAGAGACTGTGACAAGGAACTCACGGGCCTTTGGTGACAGAGAACCAAAGGCCCGTGAAACTAAGACCTGGGGATACAAAAAGACGGATCACAACTATAATAACCACAACTGGGATCTTCACCTCAGAATATTAAAGAAGTCAGAAGTCAAACACAAATGCCCAGTTACAGACCCAAGACCATGACAGGTACCAGGGGAAGAAAGACTAAAATCATGGTTGTCTGCTAATTTTCTCAATTCAATAGTAGTAGTTAATTCAAACACAAAACAGAGGTTCTTCTGGTAGGAACCAAAACTGTTTTGGATGAATTCAATACATTTGCTTTTGGAATTGTCAATAAATAGAGAGTATTGACAAACCTCTCCTTCCTCATATGTTAAATTTAGTTGTTTTTGATAGCACCTCAGATTATGAAACAAATATCAATAACACATGATCTAAGTAACATTATTTGGCTATGCCCATCCTTTGCAGCTCAAAGTACTCCTATTCTTGTATGTGCTCTGATTACATCTTGTATTGATTGTTGTAATTCGATCTTTTCTGGCCTACCACAGAAATTTCTTCACAGCTTGCATACAGTTGACCGTGTCAAAACTAAAATATCTTTCAGAACATCTTAATCCTGTGTTTCAGACTCTTCACTTGCTTATTTTAAAATATTGCATAAATGTGTAAGATTGTGCATCTTACTTTTAGTTCTTTCTATACTCTTGTTATCTACTGAACATTGTCACCCATTCCATACTCTTTGATTCTTCTCCACCATTATTCTCATTATACCACCTGCTCATTTGACCACCATCGGTTTAGAGTTTTCAGCCATGTGACCCCTCGTCTTTGGAAATCCCAAAACCACATTTGCAACATTGATTCTCTTCCTATCATTAAAGTCAGCCTTTCAGTTTGATTATGTTTTAGGATTTACTGGTTTTTAACTCTTTTTTCTTTTTTATCTGTTAATTTATACATACTTTGATGTTTAATTGCTTTTAAGGTGCCCTTGAATTTCTTAAAAGGCACTTATAAATAAAATACATTATTTATTATATAGTTTATAAATTCCAATGATATGATCATAAAATTGATAATTGAACTGTGAGCTGGGTGTCCTGGTGCATGTTGCACTTATGGGCATCCTCATTCTCAAACATGATTGTTGTTATGAAAACTGTGATAATAGAGATCAGGCATTTTGTTATTTCCAATCAAACCCATCAATTCATGCTGTAATTGGTCGTGTGATGAAGTCCCCCTACCTGGGGCACCTTCCAGGACTGCAAGAAAGAAAGTAGTAGTAATAATAATAAAAAAATTTATTTATAAAGCGCCTTTCAAGACACTCAAGGACACTGTACAATAAAACACATAATAGAACAATGACACAATGAAGAACAATAAAAACAAAACCATGAGAAAAAATTAACAAACAGTGGGTTCACAGTGAATATGCAGATTTGAACAGACGGGTTTTTAGTTGAGATTTAAACTGAGGGAGAGAACCAATGTTTCTTATATCTGGGGGTAGAGAGTTCCACAGCCTGGGAACAGAGTAGCTGAAAGCTCTGCTTCCCATGGTGGTGAGGCGGAAGGAAGGCACAGAAAGCTGGATAGAAGAAGAAGATTGAAGTGAGCGGGCAGAAGAGATAGTGCTTAACAGGTCAGAAAGGTAAGGAGGTGCAAGGTTATGGATGGCCTTGAAGGTGAGCAGAAGTTTGTATACTATCCGGAATTTTACTGGGAGCCAGTGAAGTTCCTGACGAACAGGGGTGTTGTGCTGGTAAGAGGGGGTTCTGGTGATCAATGTTCACTGTAATCTTTCATGTGTCTGCGCGAACACACAAACTCCCTGAGCGGTCCCTTGGACCACTGTGAGCAACAGAAGATGTGTGCACTGTTGTTATGCCAGCATCGAATCCATCCAAGTTACATGGTTTATTAAAATAATCAAATTACAGCATTTATGTTAGACTTCTCTTAATTAACTGCTTTAGCCCACTTACAATGAAAATTTTTAAAAATATTGTTCATGACCTGTGTAGTATGTTAACACTATTGGAAAGAAAAATAACTTGAACTCCAAGTTCTTTTTTTGTTTGTTATAAAGCTCTAAAACTCTTTCTTTGGCTCTCGGAGGAGGCGGACGCACTTTTTCCCCTCTCCCTTATCTTCCCTGCTAGTTCTTATGTCCTTGTCTAGTCTCATGTCTTTTTTGTATTACTTTCCCTGGAACACTCTCTCACAGTCTGTGTCTACAACCTAAAAGAGAATTATGGATTTGATCAACTGGTTTCTGAATGCCATTGACACCCTTTAACGAGAAGTCTGGGCTCGGGAGAATCCGAGTGCCCTGGAGGGACTTTCCCGGCTGGATACACGATGGACGGGTGGCAGAGGATAGTGTGCCTGGCGGGACTGTCGATCGAGGACGCTGAAGATATCTACCTATTCGGAACCATGATAACAGGGTTCTTGCTGATCAGAGCTAGCTTGGACCTGGCTTATCGGAAAATTAAAAGAGCGGAACCGGCTGTTCAAACCCCCACAAGGCTGCCCGCTGGGATTGGAACGACAGGTGCGACTTCTCAGAAAGGGCTCACTCAAGGCAGCAGGGTTAAGAGCTTGGAGGTGCTTACGACTGCAGTGAATGCTCAGAATAACACCTCTGAGCGTATTTGTATGTTGGATTACATCAGGAAAGAAACAACTCAGAACAACATCTCTGGGCGGAAGCTGGATTACATCTCGGATCAGTTGGCTGCGGTCGTGAGGTCTCGGAATCTGCTATGTGAGCAAAAGAGTGACAAGACCACAGAATCGACGGCTAATAACATCATGGAGAAACTCGCAGCTATTAACGAGAGATTGAGAGACCAGTGTCGGAGTGTTAAAAACAGATTGAAATTCTCATGAGTTGTTTGCAAAAGAAAAATCACCATCATAATCCGGCTACCCCTTCTGCGCCAGCTGTGGGCTCAAGGCTGGAGCTGTACTCCCTGATAACGACTGTGTTGAGTCTGTTCCTTCCCATTCCCTACAAGGCCACCTGGGTTGGCTGGAAGACTGTTTACTTAGCCTGGCGGGGCGAAGGACACTGTCTCAGCTGAACTATGGACACGCACACACATACATATACTGATACTGATAAGCACTCACTGACGCATCACCCTCCCTATCCAACGCCACCTCCAACGCTTACCTCGAATACGATAGTATTCAGGAAAAGAACAAACATTGTATATATTTTTATCATAACTCTGGTTTTACATGGCCTATCAACACAATTTAAAAACTCATATGAAGTCCACACTTTTTCCGTTCCGTCAACTGTTCCGTCTGTCCTGCTCACATCTCCAATGGTTGTACACGTTGTCATTAACGTGGCTTCACTCCACATCAGCCATGCTTGTCAACGATGTTGATTAGCTGCGTATATACGAATGTGAATCGCATTATTGGCTGGACTATGGGATAAGGTGCCATCATTCTAATCCCATACGGGAGCAGCCAGTCACTTACTGAGTAACACTGCAAAACAGAATTGTTAAAGTGTTAATTTTAATTTCAATTCAGGATAGATTTTTTTTTTGTGCGCAACGCAGATTTTCTGTGCGCAGAGACCGTGCCAGCAGTGGGCAATTGCGCACGCGCACAGCTTAGAGGGAACATTGCTGGTGATAATGCGAGCGTTCCGAACCAGTTGAAGATTATGGAGGGATTTTTGGGGGAGACCATGCAAAAGAGAATTCCAGTAGTGAATACGGGAGGTAACAAGACTGGGAACAAGAATGGACGTAGACTAGGTGGAAAGAGAAGGACGTAATCTGTTAATGTTGTGTAGATGGAAACAGGCAGAATGGGTGAGATTATTGATGTGAGATTTATAGGAAAGTGAACTGTCTAGGATGACACCAAGGCTTTTAACCTGAGGAGAAGGGAAAACTGTGGAGTTATCGATAGTGAGTAAGAAATGGTTCGCCTTCAAAAGGTTGGATTTGGAGGAAAGTCTGCTTAGAAGGACAGAATGAGAGATGGTGTCGAAGACTGAGCTCAGATCCAAAAGGACAAGAATGGTGAGAAGACCAGAGTCAGCTCTGATTGGAAGATCATTAAGGACTTTAAGTAAAGCAGTTTACTTACGTAGTTCTTACTACCTTCCCTGAGAGGGAACTACCAGAAGTCAACATTGCAGATATACAGGACAGCAACAAGTACCTGGGGATACCACAGGAAAATGAGAACAATGAAGAGGCTGCTAGGAAAGCTGCAACCACCAAATACCTGCAGAGGCAAGTCCTGAGGAGTCAACTGAATGGTGAGAACAAGATCCAGGCTATTAACACCTACGCCCTGCCCGTGATCAGGTACCCTGGGATAATAAGATGGCCAAAGGAGGAGATAGAACCCACTGACATCAAGACCCGAAAACTTGAACATGCATGGTAACCCCAAGTCCTACACCCTGAGGCTGTATGCTAAGCAGAAGGAAGGAGGGCGGGGACTGGTGTCAGCACCACAGTCCAGAATCAGGCAGCGAACATCCATGAATGCATCAGGAAGATGACCCCAACCAACCGCGTGCTCAGTGAATACCTCATGCAGCAGAAACCCAAGAAAGAGGAGGAAGAGGAGGCACCATCATGGAAGGACAGGCCTCTGCACGGTATGTACCACCAGCAGATAGCGGAGGTGGCTGATATCCAGAAATCCTACCAGTGGCTAGACACACTGAAAGACAGCACAGAGGCACTAATCATGGCAGCACAAGAACAAGCTCTGAGCACAAGATCTATAGAGGTTGGGTAAAGATGCCCCTGAGACAATCCAGCACATAACAGCAGGGTGCAAGATGGTAGCTGGCAGGGCATATATGGAATTCCATAACCAAGTGACCAGCATAGTATACAAAAACATCTGTGCCGAATATTGCCTGGAAGTCCCGAGGTCAAAAGGGAGATGCCCCCAAGCGTGGTGGAGAATCACCGAGCTGAGATCCTGTGGGACTTCCAGACACACACAGACAAAATGGTGATGGCTAACCAACCGGACATAGTGGTGGTAGACAAACAGAAGGAGACGGTCGTAGTGATAGATGTAACGGTTTTGACATCAACATCAGGAAGAGAAGTACCAAGGGCTCAGAGAAGAGCTGGAGAAGATGTGGAGGGTGAAGGTAACAGTGGTCCTAGTGGTAATCGGAGCACTAGGTGGGGTGACTCCCAAGCTAGTTGAGTAGCTCCAGCAGATCCCAGTAAATTCTTTTTCCGACAGAGAAAGACTCCGACTCAGTGTGGTCAAAGCTCACAAAATCATGTTTATTCTACATTTCCGGAAAAGGAGAGCTGCAGACGTTAGCAAGCATCAACAAGTCTAAAACATTACAAACCAGATGCGTATATATAGTTCTGCTATACGTCACACAGAGTCACACATAGTTTTGATCAAAACAACTCTGCAGTGCACTCTGCCTAGTTTCCCTTTCTGTCTGCACGGCTTACTGTTCTCTGCACAAAGCGTGCAGAGTTTCCTATCAGTACTCTGTGACTTCTACACACATCATAACTCAAAGTGGCATTTTTCTACTCTGGCCTCTATAAAACAATATAATACAGAAAATAAGCACTAAGAATATACATTTATTCCATAACACTATCTATCTATCTATCTATCTATCTATCTATCTATCTAGATAGATAGATAGATAGATAGATAGATAGATAGATAGATAGATAGATAGATAGATCGATCTATCGATCTGGGAAGAGTGAATCTACAATAGGCAAGCAGCTTGGTGTGAAAAAATCAACTGTGGGAGCGATCATCAGAAAATGGAAGACATACAAGACCACTGATAATCTCCCTCGATCTGGGGCTCCACGCAAGATCTCATCCCGTGGGGTCAAAATGATCATGAGAACGGTGAGCAAAGATCCCAGAACCACACGGGGGGACCTGGTGAATGACCTGCAGAGAGCTG
This sequence comes from Diplotaxodon limnothrissa, assembly GCF_057381915.1. Taxonomy (NCBI): domain Eukaryota; kingdom Metazoa; phylum Chordata; class Actinopteri; order Cichliformes; family Cichlidae; genus Diplotaxodon; species Diplotaxodon limnothrissa. Next base: position 3,109,012 of record NC_140601.1, on the reverse strand, counting down.
GGACCAAAGTAACAAAGGTCACCATCAGTAACACACTACAACGGCAGGGAATCAAATCCCGCAGTGCCAGACGTGTTCCGCTGCTGAAGCCAGTGCATGTCCAGGCCCGTCTGAAGTTTGCCAGAGAGCACATGGATGATACAGCAGAGGATTGGGAGAATGTCATGTGGTCAGATGAAACCAAAGTAGAACTTTTTGGTATAAACTCAACTCGTCGTGTTTGGAGGAAGAAGAATACTGAGTTGCATCCCAAGAACACCATACATACTGTGAAGCATGGGGGTGGAAACATCATGCTATGGGGCTGTTTTTCTGCCAAGGGGACAGGACGACTGATCCGTGTTAAGGACAGAATGAATGGGGCCATGTATCGTGAGATTTTGAGCCAAAACCTCCTTCCATCAGTGAGAACTTTGAAGATGAAACGAGGCTGGGTCTTCCAACATGACAATGATCCAAAACACACCGCCCGGGCAACAAAGGAGTGGCTCCGTAAGAAGCATTTGAAAGTCCTGGAGTGGCCTAGCCAGTCTCCAGACCTCAACCCCATAGAAGATCTGTGGCGGGAGTTGAAAGTCCGTGTTGCTCGGCGACAGCCCCAAAACATCACTGCTCTCGAGAAGATCTGCATGGAGGAATGGGCCAAAATACCAGCTACTGTGTGTGCAAACCTGGTAAAGACCTATAGTAAACGTTTGACCTCTGTTATTGCCAACAAAGGTTATGTTACAAAGTATTGAGTTGTATTTTTGTTATTGACCAAATACTTATTTTCCACCCTGATTTACGAATAAATTCTTTACAAATCCTACCATGTGGATTCATGGATTTTTTTTTCACATTCTGTCTCTCACAGTTGAAGTGTACCTCTGGTGCAAATTACTGACCTCTCTCATCATTTTAGGTGGGGGAACTTGCACAATCGGTGGCTGACTAAATACTTTTTTGCCCCACTGTACATATACATATATATATATATATATATATTCATATATATATATATATATATATACATATATATATATATATATGTGTGTGTGTGTGTGTGTGTGTGTGTGTGTGTGTGTGTGTGTGTGTGTGTGTGTAGATAGGTAGATAGATTTTTTTTTAACCTTGGCTCATGTGATGAGGCACATGATCAAAAATGGGTCAGTGACCCTCTTTAGGGAGAACTCCCTCTGGGGCTTAAATACCTGGGACACCATTTGGTCTTAGAACTGAAAAAACTTCTCGAATAAGAGGTAAAACATCTTCAAATAAGTCCAGGCACTTTTCTTTCCAAGCTCCTTAGATTAACATGACCTGGATGACTGAGAACCTACACAGACAAACAGTCAGAACTGGGTCCCCAATATTGAGATGCAGAGAACTCTTCTAACAGTGTACAGGTAACAAACCAGGGTCATACAAGTGTATACATCTATCCATCGCTTTCTATAAAACACTTTAAAATAACCACAAATGACACAATGTGCTGTACATTGGAGGTAAACGATAAAAGTACATAAGATGTTGTCACGATCGGGCGAATTACACACAGTAATTCAGCGTGCCCGTGTGGCGTGCTGGCTAGACCCAAACGCGGCGCAGGCTAGCGGTGGGTTGGAACAGACACGCAGTTATTCTAGTAACGATCAGTGCACGAAGCGTGGCTTCGGAACTGGCGTTACAGACGGAGAGCGAGCGGAGCCGGGATGAGAAAAAGGATCGAAGGGAAAAACACTCACAGTTGCTGAATGGGTGGCATCTCTTTTAAACCCGGCTCAGTGATCAGCTGATCACCAGCTGACAGGACACCCCCCCCCCCCCCCTCCCGAAGACCGACACCCGATGGTCCAGGACGGTGGCGACGGAAATCCGAGATGAGGGAAGGATCCAAGACGAAGCGGGACGGCACCCAGGAGCGCTCCTCAGGACCGTAGCCAGCCCAGTCCACCAGATACTGGACCCCTCGACCCCGGGTACGGGAGTCCAAGATCCGCCGGACAGTGTAGACAGGACCCCCATCGACAAACCTGGGCGGAGGCGGGGCCGGGGAGGGGGGCGCCAGCGGGGAAGTAACGCGCCGTTTAAGCTGCGAGACGTGGAAAACCGGATGGACCTTCATGGCAGGTGGAAGCCGGAGACGATAAGTCACGGGGTTGATCCGGGCAGTGATCTCGTACGGGCCAACGAACCTGGGAGTGAGCTTCTTGGACTTGGTGCGGAGTCGCAGGTGCCTTGTGGAGAGCCAGACGCGATCCCCCGGCTGGAATGGATGACCCGGGCGGTGGCGGCGACGATGCTGCTTGGTGTACAGAGCGTTGGCTCGGGAAATGGTAGCCCGCGCCTTGATCCAGGCCTGACGACAGCGGCGGACCATCCGTTCAGCAGCAGGCACGTCGACCTCCGCCTAGTGATGGCTGAAGATAGGAGGATGAAAACCATGACAGACTTCAAAGGACGAGAGACCGGTGGCAGAAGAGACGTGAAGGTTATGAGACAGCTCAGCCCACAACAGGTAACAAGGCCAAAGCGACGGCTGGGCGGAGACGAAGCACCTCAAGAAGCGCCCCAACTGTTGATTGGTCCGTTCAACCTGCCCATTGGTCTGAGGGTGATAGCCGGACGAGAGGCTGGGAGACGCTCCAATCAGGCAGCAAAAGGCTTTCCAGAACCTGGCGGTGAACTGGGGCCCCCTGTCGGAGACTATGTCCTTGGGGAACCCGTGAAGCTGGACGACATGGTCCAAGAGGAGCTCGGCCGTCCGTTTGGCGGAAGGGAGACCAGCCAGAGCGACCAGGTGCACCGCCTTTGAAAACCGGTCTACAAAGGTGAGGTTGGTGTCAAGACCATCCATGGATGGGAGGCCGGTAACAAAGTCAAGGCCGACATGGGACCAGGGATGTCCTGGCACAGGGAGAGGGCGAAGGTCGCCAGCGGGATGCTGAGTGGAGGACTTGGCCCGAGCACAGGTGTCACAAGCAGAAACGAATTCACGGATGTCCCGAGTCATGGAGGGCCACCAGAAGGCACGACGGAGGAGTTGGAGGGTCCTGTCAGGCCCCGGGTGACCAGAGAGCGGGGAGGAGTGAGCCCAAAGCAAGGCCTCCTGACGGCACCGGGATGATACATAGAGCCTCCCAGCAGGGGTGTCAGGCGGAGGTGGTTCAGCGGTCAGGGCATCCCGGATAGAGTCCTCCAAGGGCCACCGAAGGGGGGCAGCGAAGCAATGAGAAGGTAGGATAGGTCCAGGGTCTGACGTGAGGCCGTCCTGGACGAACTGTCTGGAGAGAGCGTCCGCCTTAGCGGTGGGCGAGGTGGAAATTGTAAGGCTCAAAGAATAAGGCCCAACGGGCCTGCCTTGGGTTGAGCTGCTTGGTAGAACAAATATGGATCAGGTTCTGATGATCAGTCCAGATCAGAAAAGGGTCTTTTGCTCCCAGGAGCCAATGCCGCCACTCTTCTAAGGTCCACTTGATGGCCAGGAGTTCTCAGTCTCCGACACCGTACCGTTGCTGCGTGGGAGAAAACTTCATTGAGAAATAGCAGCATGGGTGAAGTTTTCCATCCGGGCCGTGTTGAGAAAGGACGGCGCCAGCGCCAACATCGGAGGCATCCACCTCCACCACAAAATCTCTGGCAGGATCAGGGTGGAGCAGGACGGGGGCCATAGTGAACCGGTGGATAAGGTCTTGGCATGCCTGTTTTGCACCTGGGGAGAAGCAGAAGGGCTTAGGCAGGTTAGCTGGTTTGGTGAGGGATGTCAATGGGGCGACAACGGTGCTGAAGTTACGGATAAAGCGCCGATAGAAATTGGCGAAGCCCAGGAAGCTCTGTAGCTGCTTAAGGCTGGAGGGCTGAGGCCACTGGGTCACGGCTTGGACCTTTTGCGGGTCCATGGTCAGGCCATCGGAGGAGATGGTGAAGCCTAGGAAGGTGGTGGACCGCTGATGGAACGCACACTTCTCCAGTTTGCAGAACAGCTGGTACTCAAGCAGCCTGCTCAGCACGGCCCTCACATGGCGAATATGGTCCACTTCGGTGCGGGAGTAGATCAAGATGTCATCTAGATAAGCAAACACCCACTGGCCTAGCATATCCCGCAAGACATCGTTGATCAGATGTTGGAAGACAGCAGGGCTGATACAGAGGCCGAAGGGCATCACCAGGTACTCCCAGTGGAGTGATGAAGGCCGTCTTCCATTCATCCCCTTCCCTAATGCGCACCAAATTGTAGGCACTGCGTAGGTCTAGTTTGGTGAAGATGCAGGCCTGGGAGAGGGAATCGAGTGCGGTGGATAGCAGAGGAAGAGGATGGCGGTTCTTGACAGTGACTTTATTCAAGCCCCGATAATCTATACAGGGGCGGAGCCCGCCATCTTTCTTATTGACAAAGAAGAATCCAGCAGCAGCAGGAGAGGTAGAAGGGCGAATAAAGCCCTGTTGGAGACTCAGCAACTTACTCCTCCATGGCCTTATTCTCTGCGGGTGACAGAGAGAACAGGCGACCACGAGGAGGGACCGCTCCCGGGAGGAGCTCGATGGCCATGTCGTAGGAGTGATGAGGAGGTAGAGTAGAGGCTCGCCTCTTACTGAAGACCTCAGATAAGTCGTGGTAAGCCGGAGGGATCTTATCCAGATCAATGGATCTGGTGAGGCCTCTTCTGACTTTGAGTTCTTTTGGGTCCGAGAGAGAAGCCAGCAGCGTGGACACTGGGGACCCCAATCCAGGATCTGGCAGGAAGACCAGGAGATGTGGGGGTCATGTTGACGGAACCAGGGGTATCCAAGGATGAGAGGAGAGGACGTGGCTGAGACTACTAGAAACCGGACCTCCTCCTGATGATCTCCAATAGACATGCAAACCGGCTGGGTCTGGGACTGGATTGGGTAGGGTTGGAGGGGTCGCCCATCTACTGAGGTCACCGGGAGGAATCGATCAACGGAAGTTAACGGAATGCGAAGTCGAGAGGCTAGTTTTTGGTTGATGAAGTTCTCAGTGGCTCCGGTGTCCAGGAGGGCTTCAGATGAGAACTGTTGGTGTTTCAGGTGAAATATTACTGGTAACAGAAAACGAGAGGGGTCAGAGGAGTGGAAAGGGCCAGGTGGGACTTCCCCGCAGTCTACCTGGCGTCGTCGTTTCCCGGACGTAGCGGGCACTGGGGACAACGGTGTCGAGCTGATCCACAGTAGGCGCAGAGACCCTCACGCCAGCGTCTCTCTCTCTCCTCTTTGGAGAGTCTACCCAGCTGCATGGGCTCCTCACTGGATGTACTGCTTGGGCTAGCAGCGGCTCCTTCAGAGGGGGGAGGAGGCTGCGAAGACGTGGCCCTCTGAGGCTGGAAGGGTTTGAAGGCCCGAGGGGTGTGGCGAGGCCGCGACATCACTCGTTGGTCGATCTTCAGGGCGAGGTCCACGGCCTCATCCAGAGTTTTTGGGGCCTTACGGCCGGTCATCTCATCTCGGATGTAATCAGCCAGTCCCTCCAGAAAAATGGAGCGTAGAGAAGCGTCTCCCCACTTTAGCTTAGCGGCCAGGGTAGGGAATTGGGAGGCAAAGTGATAGACGGGTCGACTGCCCTGGCGTAAATGAAGCAGCTGTGACTCCACTTCCACTTCACTGCTCGGGGGAACAAATGTCTTTTTTAATTCCTCCACAAACAGGGCATAGTCATTGCAAGCTGCAGATTTATTGTTGTAGAGAGCCGCGCCCCATTCCTGAGCCTGGCCAGACAAGAGAGAGGTTAACATTGCACCTTTTGCACTGGCGGTGGCGTATTTAGTGGGCTGACATTCAAACAGCATGTCTAAAGTGGCGAGCAAACCATTAGGCCGGCCATCAACTCCATTCCACTTATCTGGTAGTCTGATCCGGGGCTCCGCGCTCACCGGCGCTGGCTGACGTTGCAGCGAGGTGACGGAAGTGGAAAGTTGGAGGACAGTTACGGTGAGAGACTCCATTTTTGTGCTCATCCGATCCACCACACCGCAAAGATATAGTACTTCGGCTTTCAGCCGTTCAAATTCCGCTGGGTCTATATGAGGCTCAGACATCCTGTCACGATTGGGCGAATTACACACAGTAATTCGGCGTGCCCGTGTGGCGTGCTGGCTAGACCCAAACACGGCGAAGGCTAGCGGTGGGTTGGAACAGACACGCAGTTATTCTAGTAACGATCAGTGCACGAAGCGTGGCTTCGGAACTGGCGTTACAGACGGAGAGCGAGCGGAGCCGGGATGAGAAAAAGGATCGAAGGGAAAAACACTCACAGTTGCTGAATCAGGTGGAGACTGACGTCAGCAAAGTTTCGGAGCTCCTGACACGAAGAGAACGATGTCTGAGCGGCGAACAGGTGGGTGGCATCTCTTTTAAACCCGGCCCCGTGATCAGCTGATCACCAGCTGACAGATGTAAAATAAAAGATAAATTAAAAAGATCAAATAACTAAAAGGAAAACTAAGTCTTGCTGGGGCTGAAAGCCAAAGAGTAAAAATAAAGTTTAAGAAGTGTTATTAAAATGGACAGTGAAGGGGCCTCTAACACACAAGGGCAAGTTATTCCAGAATTTTGGGGCAATGATAGAGGAGGCCCTGTCCCTTCTGAGCTTCCTTTTGTACTTCCAGGAGCAGCTGACCTGAGAGACCGACAGGATGTGTAGGGGTGAAGAAGCTCAGAGAGGTAAGGTGGGGCAAGATTGAGAAAACATTTAAAAACCAATATAGGAATTTTAAAATGAACTCTAAAATATAAAGGTAGCCAGTGGTTATATGCTCTTTTTTACGAGTTCATTTGTGCAGCTTGATTTTGAACCAGCAGCAGATTTAAGGGTAACAACTGACACACATGAAGTGAGTTACAATAATCCAGGAGAAATAAAATAAAAACATCACTGATCACTGTTTCAAAGTGCTGCCTAGAAAGAAAAAGGTGTTGGCAATCACCTTAAATGATAAAAATTGGACTTAATCATCACTCTGATTTGACTGTCCAATATAAATTACCGTACAACTTAAAACTAAGGTCAGTAGCTCCTTCTGGTCCAGGTATTCTACCACTCCTCAGTGGACAGTGTGCTCTCCTGCCGTCTGGGTGTCTGGCTCCACAGAGGGTAATTAACACTGCCCCCAAATCACTGGCTGCCTTCTACCAACACTGAAGTTCATCTCCAGCTACTTCTGTCTCTGGAAAACCAGGGCCACATCCTGCTCGCCACCCGTTTCACCCACTGCCCTCCAGTCAGCACTTCAGGTTAATCAGGTCCCACAGCTCCATGATTAAAAAGAGGTTCTTCCCCTGGGCCATTCAGACAGTAAACAAAAATGTAAACATGTAGATATAGTTTCTGTTTTTGAATCTGAAAGTTTTAGGACAAGGGTGTAGGCCAGATCAGGCCACAGCGATGGTTAGCCTGGGTATCAAATTCTAATTGAAGAAGGGAGGATTTCAGCCTGACCATTTACAAGAGATAATAATTGGTTTTATAATTGGTTCCAACTTGTGTTAAGAATCCTCCAGCAAGAGATCCCTGAAGTCTACAATTACTGGACAATAGCAAGTTTTAGTCAAAAATGTGCACACTGGCACACAAACTGCACCTTCCCTAGAAGCATCCAGCTAAATGTTTTTTTTTCTTTTTATGTCCTCTGATAACAATCGGTTAACAATTGGTTTATGTCACCCATCCCAGTGTTTTGACTTTGTACTATTATTGATCTTTGATTTCATCATAGCTTTTGACCGCTTTGTGTTTGGGTTTCTCTTTTGTATTTCTGGCTCTCTAGTTCTTCTTCTTGTTTTTTGAATTCTAGTTCTTAGGTTTAGTTTTGTCATGTTTATTGTCTTGCTCCCCAGTCAGTCGTGTCTCATGTTGCAGTTTGTTACTCCCGTCTCTGTGCTTCATCCTCTGTTCCGAGGTCTGTCAGGTTTCCATGTCTTAGTGTCTAGTCTGCGTCTTTGTGAACTGTCTCTCTGTTTTACTTTGGTAGTTCTTGTCCTATGTTAATGTTTTCAGTTTTGCTTCCGCTTGGTCTCATCATGTTTGATTACTCCCAGCTGTGCTCTCCTCCTGTGTCTCATTCCCTCGTTATCCCTCTGTGTATTTAAGCCCGGTCTTACTCTGTGTCGTACCCTCGTTCTCTGCTGTGTTTTGCCTACCTGTCTGTTTAGTTACATGTACCTTCCAAGTTTACTTAGTGTTGTAGTTTCTGATGTTCAGCAATAAAAGTTGCTTTTGAGTTTACCTTTTGTGTTTGAGTCTGCGCTTGGGTCCTCTCCTGTCTGCTTCACACGGCCAGCACATGACAGGTAAAACAATTGGCTGAAGGTGCAACATTAAGATAAATTGAGAGAAGATATGCCAGGTGATTCAGGAACTGACAGAAAGAACTGGAGATCGATCAGAATGGAGTCATTATATCTCGAATGGAGTCAAATATCTCCAAGACATTACCACTGCAGTTTTCCAGTCTACCAGGGCATTTCAAATTTTGTCATAAGTGGTCCCAAACCATAGGATCACAGCAACTTGCACAGACACAAACTCTGATTTATTGTGATCATTTATTTATGTTGGTTAGAGTTTTACAATCATACAGACAAAAGATTTGAAAAATGGAATTGTCTGCCCTCAGTTCTGATCCATTTCCACTCAAGACTTGTGGGATCAACGTGTGCATGCTGTTCTGGTTAGGGTGACCAACACAACCACACTGGCTGACATGTGACAAATCAATCAATCAATCAATCAATCAATCAATCAATCAATCAATCAATCAATCTTTATTTATAAAGCACTTTTCATACAGAAAAAATGTAGCACAAAGTGCTTTACATAGTTAAAAGCAGCCCACCCCACCCTCCAACTCACTCCCCACACTCTCAATACACATATATCCCCCCACCCCCACCCACACACACATACACACACGCGCACACTTAAAGAGTAAAAATTGGGCTGGGCTCGCATGAGCCAAGTGAGGAAACATTATAACAGAGAGCCGTCTGCACCGGGAGCCGGTCACAGACCGCAGCCTCCGGGCTGGGCACACAGCAGGAGGGAGGCCAAGGAGCCCCCCAACCAGGCTGAGAGGACCCCAGAGACCCAGCAGCCACGGTCAATAACAGCCCCGGTGCAGAGAGCGCCCTCCGAGGAAACACTGGAGATATGACGCAATACGATATATACAGGGTAAAATGATAAAATAAATAAGAACAGGATACAATATAAATATAAATATAAATAGAGTAAGAAGATTAAAAAATGAATAAGAATAAAATCAAAAAATATTAGGTAAATCCTAAATTAATAATAGAATAACAGGATAGAATAAATAAGCATAAAAAATAAATAAACGCTAAGTAAAAGCTAAATTAAAAAGGTGGGTCTTGAGCCTGTTCTTAAAAACATGTACGTTCTCTGCGGCCCTGAGCTCCTCCGGCAGGCTGTTCCACAGACGAGGACCATACCACTGAAAAGCTGCCTCTCCGTGAGTATGTGTCCTGTATGTGTATGTGTCCTGGTTTAAGTGTCCTGGTAAATGCTGGTTTAAGAATGGAATGTCATCCCACAACAGTGTGTGATCAAAGTGGTGAGCAGTATGAGAAGGATGTGCCAGGCTGTTGTGGCTGTATAATGTATAAATTGTTAAATTGTTAATATGTTTTGTTTCTTCTGACTTCAATTGGCCAATCCAATAAATGACACCAAATAACAGTCAATAGCAAAATAGGCTGTTTAGCTTTGGCAGAGGAGATTTGCAACCTTTTTCATGGGAGCACCCCACATACTCAGCTCTGCTGTTTCTTTACAAATGTGGCAAACTAAACAGACCTTCCAACAGGGCAAGACTTATTGCCAAGAAGCATTGTTACAACAAAGAAATAATCAACCAAACACAAATTTTACATTTTGTGCTAAGATTATATTTTATAACTTTTTTTGATGTATACCAACCCATATGGAAAAGAAATAGTAAAAAATTATATGATTTATTCATGAAAGTGGCCACTCTCTCATTACTTTCATATATTGTTTTAGTAAGTATCCAAAACATACGTTTCATTATATAATTTTTCAAGGGATCTTATATGTGTTTTCACTCTTGTATGCTTTTCTACAAGTTTCACACAAGACAGATACAAACTTTATAAGATTTATATATATCTTTTCCATATGGGAAAGCTCAATCAATTTTAAAAAGAACAAACAATGGGTAGAAAACTGTTAACGAAAGGTACCCAGTGTTAAATAACACCTCTAGATACAACTAAATATTCCACATCCATCCATTATATTCCACTTATCCTTATCAGGGTCACAGGGGGCTGGAGCCTATCCCAACCAACATAGGGCGAGAGGCGGACACACAGAGAGACACACAACCATTCACACCTATGAGCACTTTAGAGTCATTGATAACCCCAGTGACTGTATACTGGGAGGAAGCTGAATTACTTGGATAGAACCCACGCAAACATGTGGAAAACATGTAAACTCCACACAGAAGCCCCCCAGCCAGATGATGGAAACTCAGGACCATGCTAACCACCACCCCACCATGCACAAATATCATACAGCAGCATAAATTAGTGTTATTATCCATATTTTTTTTCTGTAGCGGCCATTTACTTTATTATGTTTATTATGCATTTAGTATGCCTAGCCTTTCACATTTGGCCACAAAGTGGTAGTGGTAGTGAAAAATATAAAATTATAGTAAAAGGTTATTCTATGCGTGACAGTTGGATTCACAAAAATGTCATGTTTATATGAGACACTTCTGGGAAATTGATTTATTCCTCTTTCAGACTTATTACTATATAGCATTAAAGGAATGCACAGAGAGAATATTAATATGAATTTTCATTGACCAGTCTTGAATGGATGTAGCAACATTATCTCTCTATTACAGAATATTAACTTTTTGGCAGCTACCATCAGCCACCTATTATGTTATTGATTTCAGAGTCTAGACAGAACCCCTGTTATACATGCAATAGTGCTGCAGCTGCTTTTACACACACCACTAATCCATAGAAAAGTTTATCCCCTTACTTTTGAAGAATAACTCATGTTATCAACAGAAGTCTGACACTTGTGGATCAGACAAACATTTCAAACATTCTTACAGCATCACGTTTCCGTTAAATCCTTCAAAGTATAGTTAATTGCCAGTGTGATTTGTGAGTGATTCACTGAAACCCTGATAGACTGAATGAGCTCCTCCTTCTCTGTTATACTATCACAGTCTAGATCCATATTGCTGCTCTTTTCAAAGGCCAAAAAAATCAGATTTGATTTTACAGATAGTGTGGTTTTTTAGCTGGAAATGTGTGGATTACCAATTCTGGGTGAGGAAAGAGTTTTTTGCCTCAAGTAGAGAAGTTCAAGTATGTCCTAGTCTCATTCATGAAAGGAGAAAGAGTGAAGCTGGAGACTGGGCAAATGACCTAATGGTAGACCTAGAGGGGGTCAGAGATTATGTCTCTTGGCTGAATATGGAAGAGAAGAATGCTTTGGTCTTCCCCTAGAATATCTGGAGACAGTAGCTCAAGGAGGGAGGTCTAGGCTAGTGAGGAATACCAAGATAGCGCCGGTGTGCTTGGCTTGGCGTCCTCGGTCGTGCCTGTCTCGCCGTTTTTTACCCTCCCTTTTCCCTTTACCTTCACTTATGGACCTTGGCAGTGTGTTTTTTATTTTTATTTTCCTAGTTGTATGCTCATCTAGTTGTTGTGCACTGATAACATATGACAGGCAAACACTTTTGAATCTTCGTTCCTTCCATTCGTGTCGGACCGACCCCTGCTGGAGTGTGGGCAACGCTAATCTACCACAACTGGATACGTTCTTCGGCTTCTCCTACCTACAATGCTACAGGAAGCGGGGAAGAAGGAGTGGCCGTCGCGTCTGTCTCAGGGCCTTTCTCAGAGCCTTTCTCAGAGCCAGAATTACGGACCATGTACATGCTAACCTGGACACTCCATCATTTTCTCCTTCCTCCCTGGATTGCTCTGACGCTAAGTTGCTTACTCATCGCTGGATTTATTCGGTTGATCATCAAGCCTCCTCTGCCCTTTCTGCAACACGCTTTCCTGCTCGGATTTCGATAACATTGTGCCAACGGGGAGTTTGTCGAAGCAATCTAAGTACTCTATGTCATGCTTCCAGAGGTGACTTACTACCCTGGCCACGAATGGCACTGCTTAACGTCAGGTCGCTGATAAATAAGACCTTTGTTTTAAATGACTTCTTCTCTACTAGCAGCCATGATGTTTTATTCCTTACGGAAACCTGGATTCGCCCTAGTGAGCTCATCCCTTCCTCTGAACTTCTTCCTTTGGACTGTCTTTTTTAGTTCACCGAGGCTTTCTGGTAGGGGAGGTGGTTTAGTCTCGGTTTTTGAAAACTTATATAATGTTAGGCAACTTTCCTCACCTGCTAGCTTTGCTAGCTTTGAAGCTCAGTTATTGGAGATGACCACTCTGTGTGTGTTGGTCTACTGACCGCCCAAATATAACAAGTGTTTTATCTCGGACTTCCCCAACTTCCTGGGTTCCGTTCTACGTTCATTCTTGTCCACAGTCTTGTTACCTCCCACTTCAACTGGTTCAGAACCCCTCCTACCAGCACAATCAATCAATCAAAGCTTTATTTGCCACATGCAGGTTGCCCTGCAGTGAAATGGGACCCCCCCCGACCTTACACACACACAACACGGATATTACATGGGGATGCAAGTCGGAGATCGGTAGCGTTACAGAAAAACACTGAAATGTACACAACAATGGGAAAGTACAAGAGGAAAAAAAGATACCTCTACTCATGCTGTGCTTCCATGGTAGGACAGCACGAGAACAGGAAACGAAAAAACTCCTCTGCACAAAAAGCACATAAATGTCCACAGCACAACTTTGTGAAAGACATGACAAGCCACAGGATTGGGTGGGGGGTGAGGAGTAATACGAAGCGAACACAGCAGCCGCCCTGCAAAGCGCTACCATTCCAGCACGGCACACAGACCCGCCGTGTTCCCCCGCAGGAAACAAGCATCGAAGGCGTTTGGAAAGGGAGGGGGATGAGTGTGTGCTTATCAGTGTAAGTGTATGTGTGTGCGTGTCCATAGTTCAGCTGAGACAGTGTCCTTCGCCCTGCCAGGCTAAGTAAACAGTCTTCCAGCCAACCCAGGTGGCCTTGCATGGAATGGGAAGGAACAGACTAAACACAGTCGTTATCAGGGTGTTGTTTTTCGGCTCCAGCCCCTGTTCTTCAGGAACTTCACTGGCTCCCTGTGAAATTCCGGATAATATTCAAACTTCTTCTGCTCACCTTCAAGGCCATTCATAACCTCGCTCCTCCTTACCTTTCTGACCTGTTAAGCACTACCTGTTCTGCCCTTTCACTTTGATCTTCTTCTTCTATCCAGCTTGCTGTACCTTCCTTCCGCCTCACCACCATGGGAAGCAGAGCTTTCAGCTGCTCTGCTCCCAGGCTGTGGGACTTTCTACCCCCAGAAATAAGAAACATTGGTTCTCTCCCCCAGTTTAAATCTCAACTCAAAACTCATCTTTTCAAATCTGCATATTCACTGTGAATCCACTGTTTGTTCATTTTATTTTGTGCTTTTGTTTTATTTTTCTTATTTTGTCATCGTTTTATTATGTGTTTTATCCTATTGTAAAGTGTCCTTGGGTGACTTGAAAGGCACTCATGAATAAAATATATTATTATTATTATTATTATTAAATATGACTCTGTTCTTATTATTGGTGATTTTAACATGCACATCTGTTGTAAGGATGACCTGCTTGCTAAAGACTTTCTTGCTTTAACTGACTCTTTTAACCTCCTACAGTGGGTAAATGGACCAACCCATGTTAAAGGCTATATTTTGGACTTATTCTTTACGTATGGCCTGGATATATGTATTAAGGATATAAATGACGCTGGAATGATCATTTCCCAGTTATTTTTGATATTGGTTTATCTGCTGTGGGACCGCAGTCTGTAGCTCCCTCTTGTCTGCTACATATACTCAGCTCTGAAGCTGTGTCAAAATTTGCTGTGTCTTTTTTGGATTCGGTATTTATGATTCCTGACTGCTGCTCAATTCGCTCATCTGATGGTTATGCTAATATTTTGTTATCATTATTTTCTTCTACCCCTGATTTGGCTGTACCTGACGGCTGTTCTCTCTGCTCGGTTGATGGTTATGGTAATATCTTGTTAGCTCTTTGTTCTTCTATTCTTGAGTCTCCTGCTCCCATCAAAATGAAGCGCTCTAGAACCTACTCTCATTGCTGGCTAAATAATACTACGCATGCCTTACGACGTTTTTGTCGCTGTGATGATAGAAGGTGGAAAAAAGGTCTCTTATGATATGTTACGGACTAGCCGCTCAAATTTTCAAACTGCTGCTAGAATGGCTAAAGCATCTTTTTTTCCCAAAGTCATTCTGGGTAATGGTCACAACCATTAGTACTGAGCAGAATGGCTAATGACCTAATGCTGAGCCAGAATTTGTTACTTTGTTTTTAAGTAACAAATTTTAAGTAAAAAATTTTGTTACTTAACATTTATAATTCTGTTGTTAATCCCTGTTCTGATATTCCTTTACTATATTCACAAGCTCTTTGTGAGCGTTTTCAAATTCTCTTTTTAGATAAGGTTTCATCTTTTAAGTCTTCCTCTTCATCTGCTTCTTGTCCTGTTTTTTCCTCTGGGTGTAATTCAACTTTTCATCGAGTTGAGCCCGTGGTACTTTTGACTCTCAAGCAGCTGGTTGATCAACTGAAAAACACCAATACTACACTCAACAAAAATATAAACGCAACATCTTTGTTACTGCTCCCATTCCCCATGGGATGGACGTAGAGACCTAAAATTCATTCCAGATACACAATATAACCATCCCTCCCAAACAGTGGTCACAAATCAGTCCAAATGTGTGGTAGTGGGCACATCTGCTATATTGAGATGATCCTTCCCACCTCACAGGTGTGCCACATCAGGATGCTGATCTGACATCATGAGTAATGCACAGGTGTACCTCAGACTGCCCACAACAAAAGGCCACCCTGGAATGTGCAGTTTTGTCTCACAGCAAAATGCCACAGATGCCACAAGCAATGAGGGAGCGTGCAATTGGCATGCTGACAGCAGGAATGTCAACCAGATCTGTCGCCCGTGCATTGAATGTTCATTTCTCAAACATAAGCCGTCTCCACAGGCGTTTCAGAGAATATGGCAGCACATCCAACCGGCCTCACAACCGCAGACCTCGTGTAACCACACCAGCCCAGGACCTCCACATCCAGCAGGTTCACCTCCAAGATCGTCTGAGACCAGCCACCCAGACAGCTGCTGGAACAATTGGTTTGCACAACCAAACAATTTCTGCACAAACTGTCAGAAACCGTCTCAGGGACGCTCAACTGCATGCCCGTCGTCCTCATCGGGGTCTTGACCTGACTCCAGCTCGTTGCCGTAACAGACTTGTGTGGGCAAATGCTCACATTCGATGGCGTCTGGCACGTTGGAGAGGTGTGCGCTTCACGGATGAATCATGGTTCACATTGTTCAGGGCAGATGGCAGCTGAGAATGTCCCAGTTCTTGCATGGCCAGCATACTCACCGGACATGTCACCCATTGAGCATGTTCGGGATGTGCTTGACCGGCGTATACGACAGCGTGTACCAGTTCCCACGAATATCCAACAATCTCGCACAGCCATTGAAGTGGAGTGGACCAACATTCCACAGGCCACAATTGACAATCTGATAGACTCCATGCGACGATGTGTTGCACTGCATGAGACAAATGGTGATCACACCAGATACTGACCGGTTCTGGGTCCCCAGACCCCCAATAGCGCAAAAAACTGCACATTCCAGGGTGGCCTTTTGTTGTGGGCAGTCTGAGGTACACCTGTGCACTACTCATGGTGTCAGATCAGCATCCTGATGTGGCACACCTGTGAGGTGGGATGGATTATCTCAATATAGCAGATGTGCCCACTACCACACATTTGGACTGATTTGTGACCACTGTTTGGGAGGGATGGTTATATTGTGTATCTGGAATGAATTTTAGATCTCTACGTCCATCCCATGGGGAATGGGAGCAGTAACAAAGGTGTTGCGTTTATATTTTTGTTGAGTGTATGTTTGATATTCTCCCATCACGCATTGTTAAGGGCTCCTTTGATGTAACTGGACCAAGCATTCTATTCTTAATAATTTAAGAATAGTCTCTGGATCCGTCCCACTGGCCTTTAAGCATGCTGTAGTCCAGCCTATTCTAAAAAAAAAAAGAATCTTGATTGTTATGATCTCTTGAACTACAGACCGATCTCTAAGTTTCCATTTCTGTCCAAGATCCGGGAGCAACTAGTTCTTTCTCAGCTTCAGGCGTATTTAGATGCAAACAACATTGCAGAGAAATTTCAGTCGGGACGCTCTGTGGTCCTGGTTTTATTGGACCTTTCCTCTGCTTTTGATATGGTGGATCATAACATTCTTCTACTAAGACTTGAGCATACTGTGGGTATTAGAGGCACTGCCCTTAACTGGTTTAACCCTTGTATGGTGTTCGGGTCTGTGAGACCCGTTTTCAGTTTTTTTCAAAAGAAAAATTAAACAATGAATTATTTTTTCAACCTGAAATTCATTGGCTTTGGCTTATTTTCTGTGAAGAACATAAATCCGAACTAATTTTCAATGACCTCATACTGTACCTCCCCCCACGCATTTACATTACATACAAGGTATTCGGGTCCACTGGACCCAGGCCTAATAAAAGTGTTGAAAGTGTAGGTCCTGTGTTCCCACACTCTGTCTTCCTCCTTTCTGGTGCTGCTGATAGTGTTTTCTTCCCCTCCTGCTCCCGCACAAAGTTGCAACATTGTTGAAAATTCAACTATCAACACCGTCTGCTCTTACATTCCCAGATTTTACCCTCTTTCTTGAGGGATCCAAATTTTATTTTCTCATACCCTGTCCCACCTGCAAATTAGGGGCATAAATATTATAAATAAGACTTTGCCAGTGTGGTTCTTTATCACAACTGATCAAGATGGCAAAAGATGGCCAGGGCCATCCAATTGATTTTGGAAGAGAGAGGGGCTTTTTATAACATTTTATAAAAAAAAAAAGAAAGAAAAAAGAGAAGCACATTAATTCATAAATGTGATCTAACAAAGGTAAAGGGAAAAATTAACCATGTTTGCTGTTCATATGGCTTGTAAATGGGATGAAGTAAACATCTGTTGAGTAATTTAACATAAAATTGTTTGATAGTGTTAATTTGGAAAGCCAAAACTCTAGCGGGTCCACCAGACCCATGAACACTGGCTGAGTAACAAAGATATGAACAACACACAAGGGTTAAATCTTATCTGGCTGACAGGTCCTTCCCGGTTAATTTGGGCAACTTCTCGTCTTCCTCGGTACCTATATGCTGTGGTGTGCCTCAAGGATCTGTATTAGGCCCTATTCTCTTCTCGTTATATCTGCTCCCTCTTGGAGCAATTTTTGATAAGTATAATATTACCTTTCATTGCTGTGCCGATGACATACAGATTTACTTTGAGATTACTGACGATCTTGCTGTGTCTTTTCATTATTTTCGTGAATGCATGCGTGGGGTTAAAGATTGGTTTAAGCGTAATTCTCTTGTCTTGAACAAAGAGAAAACAGAGATTGTGGTGTTCGACAGTAAAATCCTCCGCGACCAATTGTGTGCTGCTTTGATGCCCTTTGCTAGCTCCTCTTCTGATTATGCCGGTAATTTGGGTATATTATTGGATAGCTCGTTTAAATTCGACACGCAAGTGTCTGCTGTAGTGAGGTGTAGTTTTCATCAGCTGCACTTTATTTCTAAGGCTATGCACTATGTTCCTCATAAAGACCTGGAGAAACTTATTCACGCAATTGTGACCTCCAGGTTGGATTACTACAACTCTCTTTACATTGGCCTTTCCTCCTCCCTTCTCCTTAGGTTGCAGACTGTCCAGAATGCAGCAGGAAATTTTCCTCCATCACTCCTGGTCTTGCCGGCTTGCACTGGCTGCCAGTTAAGTACCGTATTCAATTTAAAATACTACTCTGCACGTACAAAATTCTTAATAATTTAGCGCCGAGCTACCTCAATGAACTTCTTAGGTTACACACTCCTGTCAGAGCACTTAGATCTGCTACCCAACTACCCAGGTGGAGCAATCTCGTTCTCGGCTGAAGTCTCGGGGCGACCTTGCATTTGCTGTAGCTGCCCCAGTCTTATGGAACAATTTTCCTGTTGCTATCTGGGTGTCTGACTTTATGCCATTGTTTAAATCACGGTTAAAGACATTTATTTAATCTTGCGTTGCCATCTAGCTATTTAATAATAATAATAGTAATAATAATACATTTTATTCATAGGCGCCTTTCAGACCCTCAAGGTCACCTTACAGTAACATGTAAACAATACCATAAAAAATATAAGAAAAATGTATAAATAGCAAACATGGTAAGATAACATTTAGACATAAACAGCCATAAAAGTATAAAAGCAAATATAAAAACTGAGCAAGGTAAAAATGGCCTAAGACAGATCAGGTGTATGCAATTCTAAATAGATGAGTTTTGAGACGTGATTTAAAAGTGGTGAGACAGTGTGTGGTCCGTAGAGCAAGTGGAAGTGAATTCCAAAGTCTCGGGGCAGAACAACTAAAGGCTCTAAGTCCAATGGTAGTCAGACGAGCAGGTGGAACATAATATGATCAGCTGTATTTTGAACTAACTGCAATTTATGGAGGGATTTATGAGGTAGACCATAGAGAAGAGAATTACAGTAATCCAGACGAGATGTGACAAGAGCATTGACAAGTATGGCAGTACTGTCTGGTGTGAGTGAGGGACAAAGACAGTTAATATTACGAAGATGAAAGTAGGAAGACTGAGTGATAATATTTATATGTGCTGTGAAGGACAGAGTGCTATCGAGGATGACTGTCAGGGTTCCTGGGTCGTTGACCCAGTGATTTCAGTTTGTTCATGTTCAGTTTAGTTCGCCACATTAATGTTCTCACTTCCTGTTTTTTCCCTGTGTCAGCTTGTCTCCCGTGTCATTAGTCAGATTATGTTCAGCCCTGTACTCACCTGTTTCCAATCATTGTCATCATTCAACCTGTGTATTTAAGTTCCTCGGTTTCACCAGTTCTTTGTCGTGTCATTGATGTTATGTCGTCGTTCCCGTTAGTGCTCAGTTATTCAGCCAGCCACTCAGTCTTTCAGTCAGCTAGTCAGTTCTGCCGTTCCTGCGTTGTTCATTCACCCACTCCAATAAATCCTCATCATTTCTGCACCGTGAGTCCTGCGTTTGGGTCATCTCTTCCACGCCTCCACACACAACCTCTGACAGAATGACACGACCCGTGCCAAGAACACACGCTTTTGACCCAGCGGACTGGAGCGGCAGGACACAGCGCTCTCCATTTGGGTGGAGAAGCTCAGGTGGAAACAGCGGCTCTTCTCAGAGAGGGAGCACATCTTTGAGGGGACTCGTCTGGCTCTGGGCGGGCCTCGGAGACGCCGTGGTCCTACACCTGCTGCCTCACCTGCATCGGAGCGTTCGCCGCGGAGAGTGGGCGTCACAGGCCAAGCGTCGGCCGCTCGCTCTCCCGCTGCTCCGCTCCTCGCTTGCCCGCCAGCCGTTTTACTCACCCGACCTTCAACCTCGCCATTGGCACAGCGGCTCCGCCTCCCACCTCGGCTCAATGGAGGCTCCCATGCCAGAGGTTCGGCTGTGTACCCCGCCCGCTGCCTCTTTCCGGAGAAAGCGGCTCACACGCCGCCATAAACTGGACTCTTTTCAGCAACTCCCGGTGGTGAGTTCCGGTGACTGTTTTCCACACCCTTCATCTGATTACTGCCTTAAAACGCACAGTACACTCACCTCTGATTCATGGGGAGTCTCCCTCCTAGACAAGGACGTGGACTGGGAAGAGTTTTTCTGCTCTGCTCCTCCAAAGACTGTAAATAGTGGTGGCAGGAAAACATGAACAATCCCTGATAAACCTGCCAGTAACACACACCCAGTCACTATTTCCACACCCATTACTCAGCCATTTCCGACCAGCACGGCGGCCCAGATTCGGCCTTCCCCTCCAGCTGTTTCACCTACTCAGATGGCTAGGGCCCAGTCTACACCCACACCAGTGCCAGCTCCCAGGAGGAGGGCAGCTGCGACCCAGTCTACCTCCACACCCGCTCCTGTTTCTCGGGTGGGGGTGACTGGTGTCCAGCCTCCTTCCGTGCCTGTCCCAGCGCCCAGGCTGAGGGCAGCCAGAACCCAGCCTGACCTCCCTAGAGGCTTGGAAGAGCTAACCGGTCCATCTGCTACTTCACCCCTTCATCCACCTCCTGATCCAGCTTTTCACGCCCTCGCACTATCACTGGTTAGGCTAGCTGAAGTGTCCTCTGCTCAGGCACCAGCTTTACTAGCCCAGGCTGTAGCTTTATCTCCCTGTCTAGCTCAGTCTGTAGCTCAGCCATCAGCCACACCAACCTCAGCTCCGTCGTCAGCCTCGCCTACCTCTGTTCCTCCCTTAGCATCTCCACTCCAGTCAGTTCCCTCACCTGCTGTTCAGCCTTCACTCCAGTCCCCTGTAGTTCAGTCTCCTCTTGTCCTCCAGTCCCCTGTAGTTCAGTCTCCTCCTGTCCTCCAGTCTGTCCAGTCAGTCCAGTGTGCTCCTGTCCTCCAGTCTGTCCAGTCAGTCCAGTCTGCTCCTGTCCTCCAGTCTGTCCAGTCAGTCCAGTCTGCTCCTATCCTCCAGTCTGTCCAGTCAGTCCAGTCTGCTCCTGGCCAGTCTGTAGTCCCGTTGCCTCCCGTCTCCCAGTCGCCCGTCCACCTTCCTGTTCAGTTCCCGGACCTGCAGCCACAGCACCCAGAGCCAGCTGTGAGCTCTCCTGCGCCTCAGCCAGGGGTTTCCGCACCCGCTGGCCCGGCCGCTCCTCAGCCAGGGGTTTCCGCACCCGCTGGCCCGGCCGCTCCTCAGCCAGGGGTTTCCGCACCCGCTGGCCCGGCCTCTCCTCAGCCAGGGGTTTCCGCACCCGCTGGCCCTGCCTGTCTCCAGCCAGAGGCTTCCGCGCCTACTGGCCCTGCCTGTCCCCAGCCAGAGGCTTCCGCGCCTACTGGCCCTGCCTGTCCCCAGCCAGAGGCTTCCGCGCCTGCTGGCCCTACAGCTGTGGCTCCGTCACTCCCGGCTCCCATGCCGTCGCCTGGCCCGGCCTCAGCCTCAGCCTCAGCCTCTGCTTGGCCTGGCCCGGCCTCAGCCTCTGCTTCGCCTGGCCCGACCTCAGACTCAGCTTCGGCTTCTGCTTCGCCTGGCCCGGCCTCAGACTCAGCTTCGGCTTCTGCTTCGCCTGGTCCGGCCTCAGACTCAGCTTCGGCTTCTGCTTCGCCTGGTCCGGCCTCAGACTCAGCTTCGGCTTCTGCTTCGCCTGGTCCTACAGCTGCTCCTCAGTCTCCGCCGGCTCCCACGCCGCCTCCTGCAGCTGCTCCTCGGCCGCCTTCTCCTCGTCGCCGGCGTGGTCGTCCACCGGACCGGCTCAG
Source organism: Diplotaxodon limnothrissa (assembly GCF_057381915.1). Classification (NCBI taxonomy): domain Eukaryota; kingdom Metazoa; phylum Chordata; class Actinopteri; order Cichliformes; family Cichlidae; genus Diplotaxodon; species Diplotaxodon limnothrissa. The sequence continues at coordinate 3,087,440 of NC_140601.1, read as the reverse complement.
TGGCCGCCGCCGTCTTCCTCGCGGCCGCCCACTGGATCGATTTCAGCGTCACTGCCGGCCACTTGTCCGCCCACCTGAACTGTTTGGGCTCAGCCACTGGCTGCGTGGCCGCCCACCTGAACTGTCTCTGTTTGAACTCCGTCCCTCCTTCCTGGGCCCCCTCCGCCCGCCCTGGTCTGGTTTTCCTTTCTTTCGGCCATCAGGTGCCGGCCTTTGAAGGGGGGGGGGGGGGTACTGTCAGGGTTCCTGGGTCGTTGACCCAGTGATTTCAGTTTGTTCATGTTCAGTTTAGTTCGCCACATTAATGTTCTCACTTCCCGTTTTTTCCCCGTGTCAGCTTGTCTCCCGTGTCATTAGTCAGATTATGTTCAGCCCTGTACTCACCTGTTTCCAATCATTGTCATCATTCAACCTGTGTATTTAAGTTCCTCGGTTTCACCAGTTCTTTGTCGTGTCATTGATGTTATGTCGTCGTTCCCGTTAGTGCTCAGTTATTCAGCCAGCCACTCGGTCTTTCAGTCAGCTAGTCAGTTCTGCCGTTCCTGCGTTGTTCATTCACCCACTCCAATAAATCCTCATCATTTCTGCACCGTGAGTCCTGCGTTTGGGTCATCTCTTCCACGCCTCCACACACAACCTCTGACAGAATGACACGACCCGTGCCAAGAACACACGCTTTTGACCCAGCGGACTGGAGCGGCAGGACACAGCGCTCTCCATTTGGGTGGAGAAGCTCAGGTGGAAACAGCGGCTCTTCTCAGAGAGGGAGCACATCTTTGAGGGGACTCGTCTGGCTCTGGGCGGGCCTCGGAGACGCCGTGGTCCTACACCTGCTGCCTCACCTGCATCGGAGCGTTCGCCGCGGAGAGTGGGCGTCACAGGCCAAGCGTCGGCCGCTCGCTCTCCCGCTGCTCCGCTCCTCGCTTGCCCGCCAGCCGTTTTACTCACCCGACCTTCAACCTCGCCATTGGCACAGCGGCTCCGCCTCCCACCTCGGCTCAATGGAGGCTCCCATGCCAGAGGTTCGGCTGTGTACCCCGCCCGCTGCCTCTTTCCGGAGAAAGCGGCTCACACGCCGCCATAAACTGGACTCTTTTCAGCAACTCCCGGTGGTGAGTTCCGGTGACTGTTTTCCACACCCTTCATCTGATTACTGCCTTAAAACGCACAGTACACTCACCTCTGATTCATGGGGAGTCTCCCTCCTAGACAAGGACGTGGACTGGGAAGAGTTTTTCTGCTCTGCTCCTCCAAAGACTGTAAATAGTGGTGGCAGGAAAACATGAACAATCCCTGATAAACCTGCCAGTAACACACACCCAGTCACTATTTCCACACCCATTACTCAGCCATTTCCGACCAGCACGGCGGCCCAGATTCGGCCTTCCCCTCCAGCTGTTTCACCTACTCAGATGGCTAGGGCCCAGTCTACACCCACACCAGTGCCAGCTCCCAGGAGGAGGGCAGCTGCGACCCAGTCTACCTCCACACCCGCTCCTGTTTCTCGGGTGGGGGTGACTGGTGTCCAGCCTCCTTCCGTGCCTGTCCCAGCGCCCAGGCTGAGGGCAGCCAGAACCCAGCCTGACCTCCCTAGAGGCTTGGAAGAGCTAACCGGTCCATCTGCTACTTCACCCCTTCATCCACCTCCTGATCCAGCTTTTCACGCCCTCGCACTATCACTGGTTAGGCTAGCTGAAGTGTCCTCTGCTCAGGCACCAGCTTTACTAGCCCAGGCTGTAGCTTTATCTCCCTGTCTAGCTCAGTCTGTAGCTCAGCCATCAGCCACACCAACCTCAGCTCCGTCGTCAGCCTCGCCTACCTCTGTTCCTCCCTTAGCATCTCCACTCCAGTCAGTTCCCTCACCTGCTGTTCAGCCTTCACTCCAGTCCCCTGTAGTTCAGTCTCCTCCTGTCCTCCAGTCTGTCCAGTCAGTCCAGTGTGCTCCTGTCCTCCAGTCTGTCCAGTCAGTCCAGTCTGCTCCTGTCCTCCAGTCTGTCCAGTCAGTCCAGTCTGCTCCTATCCTCCAGTCTGTCCAGTCAGTCCAGTCTGCTCCTGGCCAGTCTGTAGTCCCGTTGCCTCCCGTCTCCCAGTCGCCCGTCCACCTTCCTGTTCAGTTCCCGGACCTGCAGCCACAGCACCCAGAGCCAGCTGTGAGCTCTCCTGCGCCTCAGCCAGGGGTTTCCGCACCCGCTGGCCCGGCCGCTCCTCAGCCAGGGGTTTCCGCACCCGCTGGCCCGGCCGCTCCTCAGCCAGGGGTTTCCGCACCCGCTGGCCCGGCCTCTCCTCAGCCAGGGGTTTCCGCACCCGCTGGCCCTGCCTGTCTCCAGCCAGAGGCTTCCGCGCCTACTGGCCCTGCCTGTCCCCAGCCAGAGGCTTCCGCGCCTACTGGCCCTGCCTGTCCCCAGCCAGAGGCTTCCGCGCCTGCTGGCCCTACAGCTGTGGCTCCGTCACTCCCGGCTCCCATGCCGTCGCCTGGCCCGGCCTCAGCCTCAGCCTCAGCCTCTGCTTGGCCTGGCCCGGCCTCAGCCTCTGCTTCGCCTGGCCCGACCTCAGACTCAGCTTCGGCTTCTGCTTCGCCTGGCCCGGCCTCAGACTCAGCTTCGGCTTCTGCTTCGCCTGGTCCGGCCTCAGACTCAGCTTCGGCTTCTGCTTCGCCTGGTCCGGCCTCAGACTCAGCTTCGGCTTCTGCTTCGCCTGGTCCTACAGCTGCTCCTCAGTCTCCGCCGGCTCCCACGCCGCCTCCTGCAGCTGCTCCTCGGCCGCCTTCTCCTCGTCGCCGGCGTGGTCGTCCACCGGACCGGCTCAGTGGCCGCCGCCGTCTTCCTCGCGGCCGCCCACTGGATCGATTTCAGCGTCACTGCCGGCCACTTGTCCGCCCACCTGAACTGTTTGGGCTCAGCCACTGGCTGCGTGGCCGCCCACCTGAACTGTCTCTGTTTGAACTCCGTCCCTCCTTCCTGGGCCCCCTCCGCCCGCCCTGGTCTGGTTTTCCTTTCTTTCGGCCATCAGGTGCCGGCCTTTGAAGGGGGGGGGGGGGGGGGGGTACTGTCAGGGTTCCTGGGTCGTTGACCCAGTGATTTCAGTTTGTTCATGTTCAGTTTAGTTCGCCACATTAATGTTCTCACTTCCCGTTTTTTCCCCGTGTCAGCTTGTCTCCCGTGTCATTAGTGAGATTATGTTCAGCCCTGTACTCACCTGTTTCCAATCATTGTCATCATTCAACCTGTGTATTTAAGTTCCTCGGTTTCACCAGTTCTTTGTCGTGTCATTGATGTTATGTCGTCGTTCCCGTTAGTGCTCAGTTATTCAGCCAGCCACTCGGTCTTTCAGTCAGCTAGTCAGTTCTGCCGTTCCTGCGTTGTTCATTCACCCACTCCAATAAATCCTCATCATTTCTGCACCGTGAGTCCTGCGTTTGGGTCATCTCTTCCACGCCTCCACACACAACCTCTGACAATGACACCAAGACTCTTAACCCGAGGGGAGGGTGTCACACCAGAGTTATCAATGGATAACGAAAGACTGGTTGGAACTGTAGTCAGTTTTGATCTGGTGCCTATTTAAATGAATTCTGTTTTATTGCCATTAAGTTTAAAAAGTTGTGATTAAACCAGACCTTGATTTCACTTAAACAGTCAGAAATGGATGTGGGTGGGAGAGTAGCTGTGGGTTTGGAGGATAGACAGAGCTGGGTGTCATCTGCGTAGCAGTGAAACTGGATGTTATGCTTCCTAAAAATATTACCTAGGGGTAGGAGATAGATGATAAAAAGTAAAGGACCCAGGACAGAGCCTTGGGGTACACCGGAATTAACTGGAGTAGATACTGATCTGTGAGGGAGTAATTGAACAAACTGTGAGCATCCAGAGAGATAAGAAATAAACCAGGTGAGTACTGTACCATGCCAATAGATGCTAATCTGTGAAGGAGGATGCAGTGGGAGATAGTATCAAAAGCTGCTGTAAGGTCAAGGAGAATGAGGATGGATATAAGTCCAGAATCAGCTGCAAGCGGAAGATCATTGGTGATTTTTACTAGGGCTGTTTCTGTACTGTGACATGAACGGAAGCAAGACTGAAACTGTTCGTACACGTTATTTCCAGTAAGATGACGATGAACCTGTGCAGCCACTATCTTTTCAAGATTTTTTGCTAGGAAAGGGAGATTTGAAATTGGCCTGAAATTATTTAGATTGGAGGGATCTGAACCATTCTTTTTCAGTATTGGGGTTATTATTGCAGTTTTAAGAGAAGAAGGAACAGAACCAGATATAAGAGAAGAGTATACAATATTAGCAATCAGTGGGGCAAGAGATGGGAATGAGAGTTTAACAAGATTTGTCGGCAGTGGATCAAGTTTACACTATGATGACTTTAAGTTAGTAATTATGGAAGATAGCTGAGTTATTGTGGGAAGTTCAAAATTGGATAGAGAGAATGAGGACAAAAAATGCAGATAGAACAATTGACCATAACACAGGACGAGGGCAATTGTTGGTAAAGATTCTCAATCTTGGTGTAAAAAAAGTCCATAAATTTTTTGCAAACTGCGACAGAGTGTGCATGTATGGCAAAGGTATCTGGGGGTTTAACAATATTATGCAATGTAGAAAACAAAGTGCGAGTGTTTCTTTCTGCGGATTCAATAACAGAGGTGCAGTAAGCAGATTTAGCATGATGAATAGCTTCTTTATAATGTTGTATATGACTGAGATACATGTCCTTGTGAATAGTAAGTTTTCCTGGAGAGACACTCCAGGCAGCATCCAGTAGCTTTAAGTTGGCGAAGTTCAGATGAGTACCATGGCGCAGAGCGAGAGAAAGAAACAGTTCAAGTTTTTTGGGGAGCCAATGTATCTAAGAGGTTGATTAAGTTCATTGTTATAGTGAGATACCAGGTCGTCTATGGAAGCTGAGGCATTAGTGGTAGGTAAATATATTAATGCCATGGGAAAGAGCTGAAAGATCAATGCCCCTAATATTTCTAAAAGTAATTGAGCGGTTTTGTTTATTTTTGAATAGTGGGAAACTAGCATTGAATAAAACTAATTTATGGTCTGAAAAAGGCATGTCCAATACAGCACAATTCTTAGGGGTGACACCAATCCAGCAAACAAGATCCAAAATGTGTCCTTTGGAGTGTGTGGGAACGTCCATATATTGGTGTAAGCCAAAATTGTCCAGACAGGATATAAACAGGATATAAAATCTCTTGTGAGTATTTGATGTGTGTTGATACATTTTTATCTGTTATGCTTTGTTAACTACTTTTATGTATTATGATTGTTATGGTTTTCATATTTAATACGTGCTGGGTATTTTCTCTTTTCCCTCTCCCATCTCCTTTTTTCCTATGTTATTTTGTCAAGCACCTTGGTATACCCTTGGTTTTTCACTGTGCTTTATAAATAATTTTATTATTATTATTATTATTATTGACCAATCAATTAAAATGTAAAATAATTAGATTAAACAATTATTAGGCATAGTACCAACTAATGGCAATGGCAATGACTAGTTGACTGGTTGACAACTTAGACACATCCTTTGTTTAAACCAACGCAGCACTTAATCATTAGTTATTATTAATCTTTCACTCTCTTCCACAGTGTGTCCTTGTTCCCTCACTCAGCATGCAGCATTAATTACCATCCCCAAATTGAAGGACACGTTATATTTAATGGGAGATGGGAGATCAGAGACAGGCCACGAACTGGGCATCTTAAAAAGACCACACCACAAGAAGACCATTTCCTTACCCTGTCAGCACTTAGGAACCACAGGCAGTCTCTTACAGCTTTGCACTCAAGGTTTACAGAATAATATTGATGATGGCTCTCTATTTAGCTAGGTCAAGTGATGGCTTTTGAAGCAACGGCTTAACTACTGCCAACTTCAAGGCCCGTGGTGCATAGCTGTTTAATAGAGGTCGGTTGAAAAGACTGCACAGAGTAAACCTCCAGTCTTATTGTACTGCAATGGCTGCCCTTCACCGTCAGGCCCATTGGTGGTGTGCTGATTCTGGCAACATGTGCACTGGAACCTGAACATGTGGAGAGAGGATTAGCTGTGTGTCCAGATTCTGCCAATGACAGTTGAATTGTTGAGTCAAAATGTGGAGAAGATACAGAGAACACTATTCTGATTGCTGGCCAATATGCTGGTGGCAGTGTGATGGTGTGGGTCAGCATCACCTTCACTGGAAAACAAGGTTTTTCATCATTGGAGGCAATCTCAGTGCAGAGGGATATAGAGATGTTATTCTGCAACCAATGGCAGTCCATATTGTCAAACTTTGGGACTGAACTCTATCCTCCTGACAATGCTCATCACCACAGAGCAGGATTTGTTAGAGACTACAGAATTTGAGAGTGGAGAGGTCTGCCTGCAGTCTTCATCCAACTCCACTGAGCATTTATGGCTGCTGTTTAAAAGAAAGTAAACAGGCTTTCAATTCAAGGAGCTTAATATTGTAAGGTAAAGACCCTACAATAACACAAAGAAAACAGAGTAAAAATCAAGAATACGACCTCCTGTGAGAAAGCACTTTGGCGACAGTGGGTTTCCTTTTAAGAAACCTCCAGCAGAGCCAGGCTCAGGCAGGGGCTGCCATTCACTGTATCCAGTTGGGGTGAGGGGAGCAAGACAGGACAAAGACATGCTATGGAAGAGAGTCAAAGATTGCTAATAACCAATAATTAAATACAGAGTGATGTATAAACGTATGGTGAGCGAAAAGAGAAGAGAGAACGAGAAACAACCAGTGCATCATGAGAAGCCTTCAGCAGCTTAGACCTAGTGCAGCAGTAACTAAAGGTGGATTCAGGGTTACCTGATCCAGCCCTGACTTTTGGTTTGTCAAAAAGGAAAGTGTTCCAGGTTCCACAGAGGAGGGGCCTTAAAGCTGAAGGCTCTGCTTCCCATATTACTTTGAAATATCCTAGGAACCACAAGTAAGCCCACAGTCTGAGAGCAAAGTGCTCTGAGGCGATATGGTACTACAAGGTGATCAAGATACGATGGAGTCCAAAAGCCATTAAGAATAAGCAACACTTTTGATACCATGTTGCCCATTTCTGGAGCTGACTACCATAACCTCAGTTTTATTTAAATTTAGCAGCAAAAAACAAAAAAAAAAAAAATTAGAGGCCATCCAGGCCTTTATATCTTTAAGACATTCCTGTAGTTTAACTAATTGGTGTGTGTTATACCAGGCTTTACGGATAGATAGAGTTGAGTGTCATCTGCATAGCAGTGAGAATGTATGCTATGCCTCCTTATGATACTGCCTGAGGGAAACATGTATAATGTAAACAGAACTGGTCCTAGCACTGAACCCTGTGGAACTCCATAATTAACCTCAGTGTGTGAAGAGGACTCTCCATTTACATGTACAAATTGGAGTCTATTAGATAGACATGAATCAAACCACTGCATTGCAGTACCTTTAATACCTTTACAGCATGCAGTCCTCACTGCAATAAATTATTATGGTCAACAGTATCAGTCAGGTGTTTTACAGCTACTCTTTCAAAAAATTTTGAGGTAAACGGAAGATTGGGGTGTGGCCTATAATTAGCTAAGACAGCTAGGTCAAGTGATGCCCGTTGTGCATAGCTGTTTCATAGAGGTAGGTTGATCATATCTAAGATTCAAACATTGCAATTTAAACATATTACCTATTACAAAAAATCACAGTTTGGTGAAATAATCTTTTTGAAAAGGATGTCAGTATCTGAAACCAGGTCTTCAAATGACAAAGTGACTTGCTAAGACGGGGATGTTTTAGTTGGTAGGTCAGACACTTTGAAAGGTTTCTGGGCTTCACCTTTGGGCCAGTGTGCATATAATCTTCTGCTCTCGCCACCTCCTGTTTGATATTTCAGCAACAGATTATTTGACACTGAGTTGCAGCACACATAAAAGACTTTTACATAATTCAGATCCCTCCACATTTTTTGACCTTTCCAACCACTTTCCTCAATCGCACACACACATGCACCCCCCACCCCACACACACACCACCTGTCACGTTTTGCTTCTTGCAGTTCATTGCCTGCCTGATGACAGTGTTGACAACTTGCGCACACACGGGTATGTGTGTGTGTGAGACTGAGAGCAGGATGTGTAAAAGGCCAGATGATCTTTCACCTCGACTATTCAGGGGGCTCTCTCTTTTCCTCAGCCTCTTTTCCTCTTTCTCTTTCACGCACACACTTGCATACACTCTATAAGTGTGTGTGTACATATGCCCTGTATGTTCTAGTTGCGTGTCAAGTTTTATATTGGCCAAATCTGCTGCCACACTGTCTCTTAATATTTTATTAGCCCTTTCCTCCATTCTACCATTCTTCAACTCCTGCACCACACCCTGCAACCCCCACCTCATACTTCATGTCACTCTGTGCTACATAGTTCTTTCTTTCTGGAAGCATCTCATCTTGCTAGCATTGTGTCACACTTTGGCTAGAGTTCAGTGAAAAGCAGGAGGTGACAGCTGTATCTAACTAGCTGTAAGTTGCTGCTCCCTAATGCTGGAGTTCTGTTGGGGTGCCTTTGGCCATACTGGGCCTGATTCACTTTGTCACTGAACCCTGTCTAAAATATAGAAACAAACTTTTAAACAGAACACTGCACAGTTTGCTTAGAGAAAAGGTAGCAGGACATCTACTTTTGTCCACTTTTGTCTTGACTGGAAATTCAGTATATTTACTTACTTGTATATTAAAACAAACAACAAAGGGAGTACTGCTGATAGATTTTTTTTCAGTGTTTATTGCTTCATGAGCAAGGAAGCAGGTACATCAGACAGACAGATAGGATTGTTATATATACAGGGTGGGCTATTTATATGGATACACTGTAATAAAATGGGAATGGTTGGTGATATTAAAGTCCTGTTTGTGGCACATTAGTATATGTGAGGGGGCAGACTCCTCAAGATGGGTGGTGACCATGGTGGCCATTTAGAAGTCAGCCATCTTGGATACAACTTTTGTTTTTTCAATAGGAAGAGGGCCATGTGACACATCAAACTTATTGGTAATGTCACAAGAAAAGCAATGGTGTGCTTGGTTTCAACGTAACTTTATTCTTTCATGAGTTATTTACAAGTTTCTCTTTGTTCACAGCCATTGACATGTCGAAGAAGTTAACACGTGAAGAGCGGATCGAAATTGTGTTGATATCTGGTGAACGCAGTAACCGGGTCATTGCAGCACATTTCAATGCAAGACACCCTACGAGACCACCCATCTCCGATGCTACAGTTAGCAAACTGCATACTAATTTTCGTGAAACTGGTTCAGTGTTGGATTTGCCAAAATTTGGACGCAAGAAAACTGTCACCAATGAAGAAACATCAGTGGCTGTCCTAGCTTCATTCAGCAAGAGCCCACAGCGTAGCACTCGCCGCATGTCACTGGAGAGTGGCATTAGTCGAACATCCCTTCGGCGGATATTAGCTACTCACAAATGGCACCCTTACAAACTCCAGCTACTGCAGCATCTCAACGAGGATGACCCAGATCGGCGCACAGAATTTGCAGAATGGGCAAAACAAAAATTGGAACAGGACCCTCAGTTCACGCAGAAGATTTTGTTCAGTGATGAGGCAAACTTTTATGTGAATGGTGAAGTTAACAAACAAAACCACCGCTATTGGTCTGACACTAACCCACATTGGATGGATCCCTCCAAGACTGTTGGAACAACAAAAGTGATGGTTTGGTGTGGTATATGGGGTACAACAATAGTGGGTCCATTCTTCAGCAATGGAAACCTCAAGGCCACTGGATATTTGAAATTGCTACATGATGATGAGTTTACCTCTTTATGCACTGAAGCTGGCACGTTCCCTGAGTTTTTCCAGCAAGATGGTGCACCACCACATTATGGGTGCCAGGTCCGAGCATTCCTAGATGAACAGTTTCCTGGAAAGTGGATTGGTCGTCGTGGGCCAGTTGAATGGCCCCCAAGGTCTCCCGATCTGACCCCCTTAGACTTTTATCTTTGGGGTCATCTGAAGGCAATTGTCTATGGTGTGAAGATACGAGATGTGCAGCACCTGAAACTACGGATACTGGATGCCTGTGCTGGCATTTCTCCTGCGGTGTTGCTATTAGCGTGTGAAGAGTGGGAGAAGAGGGTTGCATTGACAACCTTGACATTGACAACATTGGGCAGCACATTGAACACATTTTATAAGTGGTCAGAAACTTGTAAATAACTCATGAAAGAATAAAGTTACGTTGAAACCAAGCACACCATTGTTTTTCTTGTGACATTACCAATAAATTTGATGTGTCACATGGCCCTCTTCCTATTGAAAAAACAAAAGTTGTATCCAAGATGGCCGACTTCTAAATGGCCACCATGGTCACCACCCATCTTGAGGAGTCTGCCCCCTCACATATACTAATGTGCCACAAACAGGACTTTAATATCACCAACCATTCCCATGTTATTACAGTGTATCCAAATAAATAGCCCACCCTGTAGAACTGCTTCAGGATCAATTGATAAATTTGCAGAATGTTTTTCCTGCCTCTATGGAGACAATACAATGTAGGTGATGGTATAAACACTTTCCTATCCTAACAGCTACTACCAGATGTACTTGATTACTTGTTCTGACTTGTGAAGGAAAGACAGTGCAAACACTGTCCAGGCCCTCATCATATACTGACCAATAACTATAAAATATAAACAAGGTCATAATTACAATTGCAAGATATTAACTCACAATTTAGTTCCTGCTTGCTACTGAAGTTGCTTTGGTTATAAAACACTTAAACTTTATTACATATCACATTAGAAATTATGCAACAGATTAAATCCACATAATCACCATTAAATTTTCAATTTGTATTATAATGTGATATTAAGTACGAACCAAAGGAGGAACACTATAAATTTCTTAATAGTATAATATTTTATTCAGCAGTGTAGCATTTAATAAGACTAGCATTTTAGAATCTGTCCAAATAAAGGCCTTAGGGCTAAATTCCAAAGCTTGCAGGATTTGATCAGTTATTATGTTTTAAATGGAACTCCATACCTTCTTGTCATTGCAAACACTTCTTTCTTCATAACGTTTACTGTTCGGAAAACAGAGAAAGACAGAGTTGCATTTGTGTGTGTGTGTGTGTGTGTGTGTGTGTGTGTGTGTGTGTGTGTGTGTGTGTGTGTGTGTGTGTGTGAGAGAGAGAGAGAAAGAGAGAGAGAGAGTGAGAGGGAGGGAGAGAGGGAGAGAGACCTTAAGTTTCTTTACAAGCTGAGAGTGACAAACAGGAAGACAGAACCTGTGAGTGGTTAGTGACAGTCGAGAGGGCTCCACTGTAATTGTTTTTCTTCTTATATTTTCTTGGGGAGATTGTGCCATCAGTGTCTGCAGACCTACAGGTAGCCGAGCTAGGCAACAGATAAAGATGACTGACAGCTTCAATTTTGATCTAGATTCATCTCACTTTGCTTTTTCTTTTCTTTTTGTCCATTGGACAGCAAAACACAAATAGGAGAAAGTGGTAGTATGTAAATAAGCTGCACTGACATAGTTGCCAAAAACGTTATCTGGGAAGTCACAAAGTAATTGTGACTAAGCGACATCAACGTCTAGCCAGTGGTTCATTCTGTATCATTTTGAACTAAATAAAAAACAAGATTGCTGTTTGAGCGGTCTGTCTTTAAAAACCTGAAGGAACGATTTTAATTGAATTTCCAAAAAAACTCACACTCAGTGATATTTGTAATGAACTCATTTACTAGTTTGCTTATTTACTTATTTTTAGAAAGTAACATTTTGTACTGTTGCTTTAAATGTAAATGTATTTTAAAAAAAATAACTTAATATTTAGATTAAATGTAGGTATACCTAAGCAAATATTAAAAAGCAAACTACAGAATATGCACACATGCACACACACAGAACTTTTTTAGGAACCAAACTGTGTAAAATGTGTTCATCTCTAGGGTCATTACTTGGTTTACCTCATATTTATTATTTACATTCAGACATATTTTTTGGTTGATTTTTGATTTGCGATTTCTTCATTGTACAATTTAACTGTTTGTCTTCTACTTTGTGACTCAGACATTCCACTTGCTGGGATTTATTTGGGGCTAACTTTAAAAAACAAATATCTAAATGACCCTATTGGTGATTAGTTAACATGTTTCATACATTTTGCCCTTTTTACTTTCTTGGAGATAAAATCATTTAATTATTATGTCTCTCATGATGGCATTGTCCCTGCCGGCACTGCCTGGAGTCTGGCACCTCAGCCAACTATTCTTGTTGAAGAAAAGACATCAGTAGGAAGTTAGCCAGCTGTCAGATGTGTCAGTGAGACACACCTGGCTGCTACAGCACAGGAAAACTTGACTGAGACTGCCCTGAGCTGGGCTGCTTATGCACTCCTGCAGACATAATAGGCAGGCAGTAAGTGGGTGGAGGACATTGTCACACTCAGTGTAGCACATAGCAGATCCGCAAGAGAAAAGAGCTGATTTGAAAGTAGAAATATAATTATAAACAAAGCAACAATGTATTCCTCTAAGGACCAGCACAAACTGCTAGCACCATTAACTACTGCTGTATGTTTACACTACCTCATTATGAAGCCTAATTCACAGTGGACAGAAGCAATTTGAGATGTAGACGAGGGGGTACATTTCTAAATTACATGGTATTACAGGATAAACAGTTACAGGATTTGGCTCAGATGTACTGACTGATTTGATGTTGCACTTTTCTCTTGCCCTTTAGCACCATAAGCCTCCTAATGATTTTAGTTATGAAATCATTAGGAGGCTTATGGTGAAATCATTAGTTATGCAACTCATAGTTATGCTTTCGCCATACACTCACAGTGTCATCAGTTAGTCCTACTAACCTTACTCTATGTATCACATTTTCTGAAGAGAACATATGTACAGATTTAAAGTGAGTAATAAATGGACAGATTTCACACAAATGATGAAATTAACAATAAAGTCACTGTTCTCACGAACATAGATTCAGCTTTACAGACAGCTAAACATCCTCCTAATCAAAATTCAAGGAACAGGCCAATGTGTTGGGTTGAATGGTTTACTAAGGATAAAGTGTGAAACTGTTGACACAAGCAGAAATAAAACCAATAAAAACGTTGGATCAATGCACAATATAACAAACACAGCAGTAAAGCCACTGTTGTGGTTCTGGGTGTTACCCAGTGTTTTGTGTTTAATTGATATTTCTTGATTATTTGTTATTTATGTGTCCCAGTCCTGCGTGTGGTGTATCTAGTTTTGCTTCCCCATGTCTTGTTATGTTTGATTACTCCCAGCTAGGGATGGGTATTGATAAGATTTTTACGATTCCGATTCCATTTTCGATTCTGTTTAACGATTCGATTCTTTATCGATTCTCTTATCGATTCTCTTATCGATTCTTTTTTAAAAAAGGAGAACACTAAGGTCGATTAGCTTAGAACTGTGTTTTATATCTTCTCTTTGAACAAGATAGAAATTTAGGAGTAACATGGCCTTACAAACCCAACAGTGAGATCTTAAGAGATCCACAGCCTACGGCTCTTCGATGGGGTGTCACAGAATCCCCAGGAAAAAAAATTGTAAATGTAAAACAATAAAATACAGTGGGGCAAAAAAGTATTTAGTCAGCCACCGATTGTGCAAGTTCCCCCACCTAAAATGATGACAGAGGTCAGTAATTTGCACCAGAGGTACACTTCAACTGTGAGAGACAGAATGTGAAAAAAAAAATCCATGAATCCACATGGTAGGATTTGTAAAGAATTTATTCGTAAATCAGGGTGGAAAATAAGTATTTGGTCAATAACAAAAATACAACTCAATACTTTGTAACATAACCTTTGTTGGCAATAACAGAGGTCAAACGTTTACTATAGGTCTTTACCAGGTTTGCACACACAGTAGCTGGTATTTTGGCCCATTCCTCCATGCAGATCTTCTCGAGAGCAGTGATGTTTTGGGGCTGTCGCCGAGCAACACGGACTTTCAACTCCCGCCACAGATTTTCTATGGGGTTGAGGTCTGGAGACTGGCTAGGCCACTCCAGGACTTTCAAATGCTTCTTATGGAGCCACTCCTTTGTTGCCCGGGCGGTGTGTTTTAGATCATTGTCATGTTGGAAGACCCAGCCTCGTTTCATCTTCAAAGTTCTCACTGATGGAAGGAGGTTTTGGCTCAAAATCTCATTCTGTCCTTAACACGGATCAGTCGTCCTGTCCCCTTGGCAGAAAAACAGCCCCATAGCATGATGTTTCCACCCCCATGCTTCACAGTAGGTATGGTGTTCTTGGGATGCAACTCAGTATTCTTCTTCCTCCAAACACGACAAGTTGAGTTTATACCAAAAAGTTCTACTTTGGTTTCATCTGACCACATGACATTCTCCCAATCCTCTGCTGTATCATCCATGTGCTCTCTGGCAAACTTCAGACGGGCCTGGACATGCACTGGCTTCAGCAGCGGAACACGTCTGGCACTGCGGGATTTGATTCCCTGCCGTTGTAGTGTGTTACTGATGGTGACCTTTGTTACTTTGGTCCCAGCTCTCTGCAGGTCATTCACCAGGTCCCCCTGTGTGGTTCTGGGATCTTTGCTCACCGTTCTCATGATCATTTTGACCCCACGGGATGAGATCTTGCGTGGAGCCCCAGATCGAGGGAGATTATCAGTGGTCTTGTATGTCTTCCATTTTCTGATGATTGCTCCAACAGTTGATTTTTTCACACCAAGCTGCTTGCCTATTGTAGATTCACTCTTCCCAGTCTGGTGCAGGTCTATAATACTTTTCCTGGTGTCCTTCGAAAGCTCTTTGGTCTTGGCCATGGCGGAGTTTGGAGTCTGACTATTTGAGGCTGTGGACAGGTGTCTTTTATACAGATGATGAGTTCAAACAGGTGCCATTCATACAGGTAACGAGTGGGGGACAGAAAAGCTTCTTACAGAAGACGTTACAGGTCTGTGAGAGCCAGAGATTTTCCTTGTTTGAGGTGACCAAATACTTATTTTCCACCCTAATTTACGAATAAATTCTTTACAAATCCTACCATGTGAATTCATGGATTTTTTTTTCACATTCTGTCTCTCACAGTTGAAGTGTACCTCTGGTGCAAATTATTGACCTCTGTCATCATTTTAAGTGGGGGAACTTGCACAATCGGTGGCTGACTAAATACTTTTTTGCCCCACTGTAAATATTCTTCTGTAACAATAACAAAGTATAACATAAATGATTCTGTAGCAATTACACAAGAATATCCAGTAATGTCCCTGCCTACAATTAAACACATTCACTTACCGAAAATCGGGGGCATCTGCTGTGGCAAATGGGTGCAAGCCTTTTACCACAAAATTAGTCACTGCTCGGTGACATTCGTCTATCCTGGCCTGAAAGGAGACGCTACCGGTGCCAGCGAGCGCCAGCCAGACTCTGTCTGTCTCGTTCATCATGGTCACCTAAATGCACAGTAATGGCAGGTTTTGTAATAAGGCAGATACCCATCCCTACTCCCAGCTGTGCTTTCCTCCTGTGTCTCATTCCCTCATCATTCCTTACGGTGAGTTCACACAGAACGCGATAGACGCGACCAAAAAGCACCAGATTCCCCGTAGCTGGTCACGTGCACATTCGCACCTCGACGTGCGACCAACGCGAATTGGTCGCGCTTCAAAATGTGCAATTTTCATGCGCGTGAAGCAGAAATGTGGGAGGAAGTAGTGCCAGATGGTATGTTTGCAAGATAGCAGCTGTCGAACTAGCGTTTGAAGAGAGAGTCTCCCTTCTCTATTCACTGTGGAGAGCAGAGCAGTGGCGTAAAGGACGTCCTCGCCGTACCTGGGTCCATCAGGTCCTCCAGAAGCAGTTTGATGAGTTTCACCACTTGCTCCAGGAGCTGTGTCTGGATGACGGCCGCTTTCAGCGGTACCACCGTCTTTCCCTCGCCCAGTTTGAGGAGCTGCTGTCCTGCGTCGGCCCGCATCGCCCGCCTAGACACCAACTACAGGCGCTCAATCCCACCAGCAGAGCACCTGTCCGTCTGCCTGCGGTTAGTAAAAGTGTTTAGTCCTTTATCGATACCTGTGCTAATATATGCTCATTTGAAGTCCCAGTGACTTCCCCACGGCAAATGCAACCAAATTTCTCAGTGGTGTGACTAAAGAAAATCCTAGGTCGCACCAGTGCAACCAGCCGTTCGGGTAAAAAAAAAAAGTCTCTGCAAATTTGAAAGTCTCTGTGTGGCCAACAGCAGAAAACATTATGGCCATATAGTTGGCTAAACCAATCATGAAGGTTCTGCTTAGAGTAGCTGAACGCCGCAGTACTGACTCCGCAGTGGAACATGGGAATAGAGCAGCTGCGAGAGAATTCAACATTAATGAATCAATAGTACAGAAGTGGAGGAAGCAAGAAGAATGAGTTGAGTAAAGTTTGATTTATCTGACTCTTTGGTTTTGTTTAATGCGCCTTATAATCCGGTGCGCCTTATGGTCCAATAAATATGGTAACTTATCTTTTTTGTAGATATGTGCTCCAAATAAAGAATTTTGTGTTGACAAGATTGTTAGTTAATCATTTACAAACCAAAATTGTCTGTATGGACAGCAATTTAAAAAAAAAAAGTGAACATGTAAAGCTGCAGTGTTAGTGATGCGGTTGAAAAATGTGGGTGCTTTTGCACTGGTGCACCTAAGAAACAAAGTTAGGTGCACCAGTGCAACCGTAGCAAAAAGTTAGTCTAGAGTCCTGGTTTTCCTAGCTCTTGTTTTCTTAGTTCCTAGTTACAGTTCAGTTCAATTCAATTTTATTTATATAGCACCAAATCACAACAACAGTTGCCTCAAGGCGCTTTATATTGTAAGATAGACCCTACAATAATGGATACAGAGAAAAACCCAACAATCATATGACCCCCTATGAGCAAGCACTTTGGCAACAGTAGGAAGGAAAAACTCCCTTTTAGCAGGAAGAAACCTGCAGCAGAACCAGGCTCAGGGAGGGGCGGGGCCATCTGCTGCGACCGGTTGGGGTGAGAGAAGGAAAACAGGATAAAGACATGCTGTGGAAGAGAGACAAGTACGATTCAATGCAGAGAGGTCTGTTAACACATAGTGAGTGAGAAAGGTGACTGAAAAGGAAAAATTCACTGCATCATGGGAATCCCCCAGCAGTCTACACCTATTGCTGCATAACTAAGGGAGGATTCAGGGTCACCTGGTCCAGCCCTAACTATATGCTTTAGCAAAAAGGAAAGTTTGAAGCCTAATCTTAAAAGTAGAGATAGTGTCTGTCTCCTGAATCCAAACTGGAAGCTGGTTCCACAGAAGAAGGGCCTGAAAACTGAAGGCTCTGCCTCCCATTCTACTTTTAAATACTCTAGGAACAACAAGTAAGCCTGCAGTGTGAGAGCGAAGTGCTGTAATGGGGCGATATGGTACTACAAGGTCATTAAGATAAGATGGGGCCTGATTATTTAAGACCTTATATGTGAGGAGCAGGATTTTGAATTCAATTCTGGATTTAACAGGGAGCCAATGAAAGGAAGCCAATACTGGAGAAATATGCTCTCTCTTTCTAGTCCCTGTCAGGACTCTTGCTGCAGCATTTTGGATTAGCTGAAGGCTTTTCAGTTTTTAGGACTTCCTGATAATAATGAATTACAGTCGTCCAGCCTGGAAGTAATAAATGCATGAACTAGTTCTTCAGCGTCACTCGGAGACAGGATATTTCTAACTTTGGAGATGTTGCACAAATGGAGGAAAGCAGTCTTACATATTTGTTTAATATGTGCATTGAAGGACATATTCTTGGTCAAAAATGACTCCAAGGTTCCTCACAGTGTTACTGGAGGCCAAGGTAATGCCATCCAGAGTAAGAATCTGGTTAGATACCATATTTCTAAGATTTTCAGGGCCGAGTACAATAACCTCAGTTTGATCTGAATTAAGAAGCAGAAAGTTAGCGGCCATCCAGGTCTTTATGTCTTTAAGACATTCCTGCAGTTTAACTAATTGGTGTGTGTTATCTGGCTTCATGGACAGATAGAGCTGGGTGTCATCTGCATAGCAGTGTAAATGTATGCTATGTCTTCTAATGTTGCTGCCTAAGTGAAGCATGTATAATGTAAACAGAATTGGTCCTAGCACTGAACCCTGTGTAACTCCATAGCTGACCTCAGTGTGTGAAGAGGACTCTCCATTTACATTAAAAAATTGGAGTCTATTAGATAGATATGATACAAACCACTGCAGCTCAGTACCTGCGATACCTACAGCATGTTCTAATCGCTCTAATAGAATATTATGGTCAACAGTATCGACAATAATCAGTTTCACCTCAACCTTGCTTACCTTTCCGTCATCACTTGGAAAAGTCCTTGTGATCAGTCCTGTGGGCCAGTCAAGTCTCTTCAGTGAATTGTCTTTCATCACTTGCTTCACTATCACTTTATAAATCTCAAAACCCATCTGTTTAAAACTGCTGTTTCCCTGTGATCACATTGCCACTATTAAATTTCCTGTTTTTTTGTTCATTTATTGTATGCTATCCTTGGGTATTTTAAAATATAAATAAAATATATTATTATTATCATACAGAACAGCTACAAGCACCTGTTAACCCAAAAGGAACCATGATAAAGATGAATGAAGGTCAGCCACTGCAAAACACTTCCAGAAGGTAATACAGGTGCTGAGCAGCCAGCTAAATGATATATGTGTGTTCTTCACATACTTTTCAGCTGGGTCTTATAGATTTATATGCTGTACTTCAACAGGATTTATAATCAGTACTTTTCTTAATCTTTCATTCAATTTAAACACTGTTTTACTTCAAAGCAATTTCTCATTAGTTCAATCACATATTAATATGTTTTATGATGTCTGGATGAAGTCTGTATGGTTTACCGAAGACACATAAACAGGGTGCACCTTTAAGACTGATTGATCAACTCGGTCACCTATAACATCTCTAAGTTTGTGGCTTCGATCCTCAACCTGTTGGTAGGCAGTTCTGAACACCACATCCACATCCAGGATTTTGTTGAGAAGGTGAGAGATGTCATTATGGAGGCAGATGAAACCATGGTCTCGTACGATGTTGCATCCTATTCATTGAAGCGTTGGAGGTAGTCCGTAAGCGATTACAGGATGACCCCAACCTCAGCAACAGAACCAATCTCAGCATCGACAAAGTGTGTTTGCTTTTGGAACTGTGTCTTCATTACACCTATTTCTAGACTTGTAGTCAAGACCGCCTAATACGAGACCAAGACAAGACCAAGACCAGAGGGTATCGAGACCAAGACTGAGACCAAGACCAGAGGGTATCGAGACCAAGACCGAGACCAAGACCAAGTCGAGACGAGACCAAGACCGAGACCAAGACCGGGACAAAAAAGACTAACTTTTGTGTGCTTTTGAGGGCTGACATGATGGTACTGACTGGCCCCAAAGTCATCTGACAAAACAGCGATCACCTCCAACAACTGTAAAATATGAAATATGTAACTGGTTTCAGTTATACGTTATATATAGATAAAATTGTAACATCAAACTGAAGATTATAAACTTGAAATTGCATCATGTCCTATTGTAGTAGTACTAGCCAAATTACACTGTATGATATCAACTTCCCTAAAATGGATAAGGCCTGTCAACGCAAAGTGATATGCAGATGTTATTTAAAAGTCAATGGTCACATTTATTTAGTCAAACAACCATTTTAAGTAAAATTCTGTAATCAAACAATATAAAGACATGTGCACACCTCACATGAATCAGATGCAAACTACAAATATTACATACCAATACAAATTGTGCATTAATAAGAATAAGAACAAGTGCTTAAAAGATTCTGGCATCTTGATGTCTTCAGTGGCATGAGATTACAACACACTGCCAATGAAATCAAGCCTGTTGTTCAGTAGGGCAGGAACAATAGAACACAGACATTATGAACAAATAACAAATATCTTATGAACAAATATATAATGAACAAACAGCATATTTTCAGAGAGGAGTGAGAGAAAACAGTTCACATTTTAAAACAGTGATTGATTGCACTTCAAGAAAACTAAAGATTGCAACATCTTATAGCCTAGCCGTGCGCGGTGGGGTCTCATTAGAATGCCTCCTCTACTAAAAACCCTCTCAACTGGGGCAGAAGAGGCAGGGACAGAGAGGACCTTCAAGGCAACACTGTGTAGACTGGGGAAATGCTATTTGTTTTTTGACCAAAAGGTGAGTGCATCACAGTCAGAGTCATTTATGCTGTCTAGGTACTTGCTTATTTGTGCATCAGTGCTCGAGTCACTATCTGATAATTCTGTGTCTTCTTCTGTTGGTGCTGCAGGTCCGTCTCTGTCTACCTCTGTGATCAAAAGGTCTGGAAAAGGGTGCACACACACACACAAAGACAGGATTAGACAGGATGCTTCTAATGATGCTATAAAACCAAAGACAGTGATAATAAGTGGAACAACAAAAACAACAATAACAATAAATTATTATTATACAGTCACCTATTAATGACTTTTTAAGGTCATCTCTGAACCTCTTCAGTGCTGGTCCGGTTTCACCATTTTGGACATCTAAATCTACCCAGGTCAGTCCAAACTGGGGGTCGAGCATGGTGGCAAGGAAGTAGATCTGATGGCTAAACGGCTCTTCTGGATCCTTTTCGTCCATGCAAATCTGCCTGAAAATTCCAGAGAACCGTTTCTCTAAGGATCTTTTCAGTGCCCTGACTATAGTTACTGCCTGGGGCATTTGTACTTCCATCTTTATAAGATGATTCTTCAAGTCCAGAACAGTGGGGACCACCATGCTAATAGTCACCTGATGATCACCTTCTGTAAGGTCTGTTGCATCAGAAAAAGGCTCAAGCAAAGCACAAAGGTCTTTCAGCTGAGCCCACTCTCGGGTTGAAAACACTAAATTCTCTGTATTGCTGCACATTTCAGTGATGGCCCCGTGGTCAAGTGTGATCAGAGCCTTTAACTGTCTGTAGATGCTATTCCAGCGGGTGTTGTTTCCTGCTGGGATGGACTTATTGGAGACAAAGTGTGCCTCAAACAAGTCTTTGTGGTTACTACTGCTGTGCAGCAGGTTTGTAAACTTGCTGGTTTTGGCAATGGCTCTAGCTATAAAGACGTTCACCCGTTGACCATGGATCAGAACCTTCTGCATCCTCCCACATTGTTTCATCATCGAGGTCATCACTGCTGTCACCTACAGGGTGCTCTACTTCTGGCATCCTGACTTTAAAGGCCCGCTTCATATTGGATGCATTATCCGTCAGAATGTAGCTTATTTTATGGCCAATGCCATACTCCTCAACTATTCTGTCAAATGCTGAGGCGATTCGTTAGCCGCAGTGCTTCCCAGTGAAACGCCTACAGTCAAGCAAAAATGATTGTAAACTGTAAGAGTCCTTGTTCTTGCAGGCAGCATGAGCAGTAACTCCCAGGAAAGTACAAAGCCTCCGGTCAGACCAGAGGTCTGTTGTTATTGCTACATTTGGCTGGACTTCCAGGGCTTTGATTATGTCACCCTTCAATTTAGTGACAAGGTGAGGTATCAGCTTCTCTGTCAAGGTGGTTCTAGACACAGGAGTGTATTTGCTATCCAAGACATTCAGGAAGTGTCTAAAATGTGGATTCTCAACGATAGACAGGGGGAGAGAGCATCCAACTATAAGGTCCTGGAGGATGGACTGGGTGATGGCCTGTTGCCTGGGTGAATTTGGGGAAAATAAGTGGATGCTTGGAGCAAACAATGATAATTGAGGCTGTGTGGGATTGACCGCTATCACTGATGTTGCAGATCCTGCTTTGTACTCCAAGTACCTACAAAACAGGGAAATAAGAATCTGTAAAACATCGGTTTCTATTCAACCACAAAAACTACTGTATCTTACAAGCACAGTAATTTTAAACCTATCAATGAGGGCAGACCTTTGCATACAAAATAACCTAATCTAATCCAGTGTGACACATATAGATCATTAGGCACAACTAGTAATAATGAAAATACTGGAGTGTTCAGGGTTGCAAGACCTTAAATAACAAGAACAGAAAAACAGTTGAATGGAATCTACAAAAGACAAAATGTCTGTGCATTAACGTTGCAGGTTGCATTAAGCCTCCTCCTGCCAGTCAGCTATCAGACACAGCTGTATTGACAAGAAATGAACTACTCAATAAAGTCTGAAGTTACACCAATACAAAATAACTGTGTCTAATAATGCTAAAATAGCCCCTACACACTGGACTGGTTTAGTAGGGCAACATAGTAGAAAACACCTAAGAAAGTCATAGTCAAAGGTCCTTAAGTTCGATTAAAGAACCTTAGGACTCAGTTTTGCGATCCGTGCTATCTGGACCAGAGCCATAGACCGCTCTGATCTGGGCTTCACTGTCGAGAACGCCGCTGTTAGCCGAGCAATGTTATAGGGACACTCTTGAAACGCCCATCCTTACTTACGAGTCAGCAACCACATAAATATGCCCATTAAAGTCCAGAACAAACCACACCATACCGGCCCTTAAAGTGCTCACTGAAATGGTTTCGATATATTTCTGCTCAATGAATTTACCAAAATACCTAAAGTTAATGAAAATTGTTTAAGTAGCTGATAGCTACTGCTAGCGCTAGCTACCTGTACATAGCATGTAACGTAACGTTAAGTTAAAGTTAAGTCTGCAGGGACGGTTGCAAAAAAACTGTCCCTATATAATTTATAATGTTTGAAGAACACATTATAAATAACAATATTACATAAACATGACCTGGTAATCTCAGGTTGGAAAGGTAGTTAGAAGAGTTTGAAGATGGATAGATGGCTACTGGCTAGCTTACCTTTGAGGGTGTTTGCGCTCCAGTTGCCTGGTGAAGGTTGAGGTAGTCCTGGCTGTCTCGGTCAAGGAGACTTTGCAAAACGTGCACTTTGCCGAATGCTTCTTTTTTGCATTTACCAAAAACTCTTTGTGTTCTATGAACGCAAACTTTATGACAGGCGGAGCTAGGGGAGGGTCTGTGCTGACGGACGTGGGTTACTGACCTGGTAGCCTGGCTGCCCCTGGGTGGGTCCGGGATGGGCGTGAGGTTCTGGGGGCGCTCTGTCTCTGGGCAGGGGCCCTGGCCGGGCCTCGGGGCCTTGGGTCCTGGTTGGTGTGTTGCCGGGGTTGTGGGCGGGTGGGTGCATGGGGGCCCAGCCCTGGCGCAGGGTGCCGCCGGTGCGTCGAGCCACCTGGGGGGCTCTTCAACTGGTGAGGGAGGTTGTCACATCTTGCAGGAGCTTTCCTCTCTTCAGGAACTCTCTCTGCAGGAGGGGGAGATACTTGTGTTCTGAGGGCCTCTGGATGTCTGGAGTTTTGATCTCCTCCATACCTGCTTCATACCCTGGTGGACGGGGCTATGGCTCCCCCGTCCACCAGGTGATCCAGGTGATCGATAGATGCATTTTTTTTCTTTTTTTTTTCTGCCCATTCTGTTGGTTTTTGTTTTTTGCCCTTGTCCCTCTTCTCAGCTGTTTCTTTTTCCCTCTTTCTTTCTCCCCTTCAGCAAGTGAAAATAAAATAAACAATAAAAGGTGAATCAAATGGACCATTACGGCAAGGCTGGGATGGTCAATTTGGTAAAGTAAATCCGTTGGGCATCTTTCTTTGCCTTTAGACAATAATTCTGATGGAAAAAGAGCCAAACGGGACAGGCGCAAAAAAAAAACCTTAAAAAAACTTTATGACAGACGAAGTCGCTGACATTTCTGTAACTTACTGACCGGGCATACTGCTCAATCTAACGAGTTGCATTTAGTTGTGTTTGAAGGGCGCGAAAGGCGAAATAATAAAATGCCACAATGTGGAGGGATTTGAGCATGGCTGAGCCACTGTGTGTCGCTGTGTGACAGCTGAGCAGCGAAAGGAAATTAATTGAGGAGCCGGCTCTCGCTCAATGGGAGTCAACTATTCTGATTCACTACAAAGCACTCTCTAAGCACTGCTCTCAGAGCTAAAGCTTTTGCGCATGATACATTATCAAACGTTACGCTGTGTGTCATGGATACTGTTGACTCCAAATCTCCTGACCACTATGTTGACCTGAGACAGCAAGACCGAGACAGCGAGACCAAGACAAGACCAAGACCAAAGTACGTCGAGACCAAGACGAGACCAAGACCACGTAAAAGTAGTCTCGAGACCGGTCTCGAGACATCCAACTCTACCTATTTCACAAACAAGGGTCAGCTCTACAGGCAGAAACATGGGTGTGCCATGGGTTCCCCAGTTTTACCCTTCGTCGCAAACTTGTACATGGAAGAAGTGGAAAAGCTTTGTTATCCTACCCTGTAACACCACCAAGCCATTGGTTCAGGTATGTGGATGACACCTGGGTAAAAATCAAATCTCAGGACGTACCACAATTCACGGATCACATTAACTCGATGGACCGACACATCAAATTCACCAGGGAGGATATGAAAAGTGGCAGGTTAGCCTTCTTAGACTGTGAGATTTCCATCAGTAATGGGGGACATTTAAAAGCTCATGTGTACTGTAAACCTACACATCAGTATTTAAGGTTTGACTCTAATCATCCACTGGAGCACAAACTGGGTGTCATCAGGACGCTACAACACAGAGTGAACACCATCTTCACAGACACAGTGGCCAGGGAGGCAGAAGAACAGCACATCAAGATGGCCCTGAGTAAATGTGGTTATCCCAGCTGGACTTTTGTCAAACCTGGGAAGGCGCCAAAAGAAAGCTCCAGGTGATCCAGGAGAGAAGGACAACCGCTGCCCAAGCGAAAACCTGTAGTGATCCCATATGTGTCAGGAGTATCGAAACAGTTGAGACGCATTTTTTCTAAACACCGCATCTCTGTGGCTTTTAAACCTCAAAGCACGCTGCGCCAAAAATTGGTCCACCCCAAGGATCGGTGTTAATTGCCAGGAGGATTGGCAGGATTTATACAACCTCTGGCTAAGCGGATTGCACAACACAGAAGAGCTACCTCGTCAGGCCAGGACTCTGCAGTCTACTTACACCTACAGGCCAATGCAGTGGACACTCTTTCAATGATGAGGATGTACACATCCTGGACAGGGAGAAATGCTGGTTTGAGCGTGGAGTCAAGGAGGCCATTTACATGAAAAGGGAAAGACCATCTCTGAATCGAGGAGGGGGCCTAAGGGTACATCTGTCACCATCTTACAATGCTGCCAAGGCTACAATTGCAGCCTTTCAACTCTCTGTGAATGGTACTCATGGGCATTGATCAGTGGTGGTTGATCAATGCTCATGAGAATTTGCATATTAATGATCAAGGACCTGACCTCGCAGCACATTGTTCCTTCAGTGGGCTGGTTTCAGTCATTATGCAAATGTACTGTTTATAAGATTGGGGAAACCTGCAGTCAGCTGAGACTGAAGAAGTCACTTGGATGAGTGACGAAATGTTTCTCCCACTGAAAATGCTACGTCCAGATGAACAGAATCAATTTTTAGGGATGTTTTATGATATTTTCTCTATCACAGTATCACTGCCCCGGGGCCTCCTCCCAGTGGGAAAAACACCTCACCCAGGAGGTGCCCAGGAGGCATCCTTTTCAGATGCCCGAACCACCTCAGCTGGCTCCTTTCAATGTGGAGGAGCAGCGGCTCTACTCTGAGCCCCTCCCAGATGGCTGGACTTCTCAACCTATCTCTAAGGGAGAGGCCAGCCACCCTTCGGAGGAAGCTCATTTCCGCCGCTTGTATCTGCAATCTCGTTCTTTCAGTTACTACCCACAGCTCGTGGCCATGGGTGAGGGTAAGGACGTAGATCGACCAGTAAATTCAGAGCTTCACTTTTACACTCAGCTCCCTCTTCACCACGACAGACTGGTGCAGCGTCCACATCACTGCGGCCGCAGCACCAATCCGTCTGTTGATCTCCGGCTCCCATCACTCGCGAACAAGACCCCGAGAGACTTGAACTCCTCCACTTGGGGCAGGAACTCATCACGGAGTGGGCACTTCACCCTTTTCCGGCTGAGAACCATGGCCTCAGATTTGAAGGTGCTGATCCTCATTTCCGCTGCTTCACACTTGGCTGCGAACTGTTCCAGTGCGAGCTGGAGGCCCTCACCCAATGAAGCCAACAGAACCACATCATCCACGAAAAGCAAAGATGAGATTCTGAGGCCACCAAAGCGAAAGCCCACCCCCATTTGGCTACGCCTAGAAATCCTGTCCATAAAAATTATGAACAGAATCGGTGACAAAGGGCAGCCCTGGCGGAGCCCATCACCCACCGGGAACGACTCCGACTTATTGCCGGCAATGCGAACCAAGCTCTTGCAACAGTTGTATAGGGATCGAATGACCCGTAGCAATTGGCCAGACACCCCATACACCCGCAGCACCTCCCACAGGACACCCCAAGGGACACGGTCAAATTCCTTCTCCAAGTCCACAAAACACATGTAGACTGGTTGGGCAAACTCCCATGCACCCTCAAGTATCCTCGAGAGGATAAAGAGCTGGTCCAGTGTTCCGTGACCAGAACGAAAACCGCATTGTTCCTCCTGTATCTGAGGTTCGACTATGCCAGGGTGCTGGAAAGGAGAGTTTGTCCAACTCTCCTTTCCAGCACCCTGGCATAGACTTTCCCAGGGAGGCTGAGGAGTGTGATCCCACTGCAGTTGGAACACACCCTCTGGTTCCCCCTTCTTAAAGCTGGAGACCACCACTCCGGTCTGCCAGTCCAGGGGTACTGCCCCTGATCTCGTGTCAACCAGGACAGCCCTCCAACGTCCAGAGCCTTCAGGAACTCAGGGCGGACCTCATCCACACCAGGGACTCTGCCACCAAGGAGTTGCTTAACCACCTCAGTGACCTCGCCCCTGGAAATTGGCGGGTCATCCCCTTTTCAAATTCAAATTCAAATTCAAATTTTATTTGTCACACACACACACAACCATACACAGTATGACATGGGGGTGAAATGCTTGTAGCTGTACAATGCCCGACCATTAAATGACAGAAGAAAAGTTCTACAATATTTACAATTTACTACAAAAATTTACAAATTAACTTAGGAATTTGCAGTAAAGAATGTGCAAATAGCAGAAGAGATTATGAAGATAAGGATTATAAATTATAGGAATTATAGGATTATAGGAAATGTGTGGTGGTGCGTGTGGTGACGTGTGTGAGAGTCCAGTCTTATAGTGACGTGTTTGGGAGAGTCCAGTCCTACACCTGGTTCAGGCCCCGAATAGCCTGGGGGAAGAAGCTCCTCTTCATTCTCTCTGTTTTGGCCTTAAGGGAGCGGAAGCGCTTCCCAGACCTCAACAGTGAGAAGAGTCCATTGTTGGGATGGGAGAGGTCCATCATAATCTTCCTAGCTTTGGACTTGCACCGCTTGGTGTAGATGGACAGCAGGTCAGGGAGCTCTGATTGAATGATGCGTTCTGCCGAGCGCACCACCCTTTGCAGATCTCGTCTATCCTGCTTGGTGCTGTTCCCAAACCAGGTGCAGATGTTTGACGTCAGGACGCTCTCGATGGTGCAGGAGTAGAAGTTCTTGAGCACCTTCAGTGGCAGATGGAAGTCTCTAAGTCTTCTGAGGAAGAAGAGACGCTGACGGGCTTTCTTAACCAGGGTGTTGATGTGACAGGACCATGACAGGTCCTGAGTGATGTGGACACCCAGGTATCGGAAACTGTCCACTCTCTCCACTGGCGTGCCACTGATGATGAGGGGTTTGTAATTCCTCGCCTGCTTTGTAGTGAAGTCCACGATCAGCTCCTTAGTCTTGCTGATGTTTAGGAGGAGGTTATTCTCCTGGCACCAGGTCTCCAGGTTCCTAATCTCCTCCAGGTAGGCCGTCTCGATGTTGTCGGAGATCAGGCCCACAACAGCAGTGTCGTCAGCAAACTTGACAATGGAGGTGGTGTCGGATGTGGCTACACAGTCATAAGTGTACAGTGAGTACAGCAGGGGGCTTAAAACACAGCCCTGAGGCACTCCAGTGCTGAGTGAGATGGAGGGGGAGACTTGTTTTCCCACCCTCACTGATTGGGGTCTGTCTGTGAGGAAGTTGAGGATCCACTGACACAGTGATGAGCTGAGTCCTAGATCCGTCAACTTGGTGAAAAGCTTAGAGGGAATTATTGTGTTGAATGCTGAACTGTAGTCCACGAACAGCATCCTAACATAATTCCCTCTGCCAGTGTCCAGGTGACTCAGGGATGTGTGGAGCAGGTGAGATATGGCATCGTCTGTGGAACGATTAGTCCGGTAAGCAAACTGAAGTGAGTCGATGGTGGGAGGAAGTGAAGAAGTGATGTGATCTCTCATCAGTCTTTCAAAACACTTCATCACAATTGAAGTCAGTGCTACTGGACGGTAGTCATTGTGGCAAGCGGGCTGTTGTTTCTTTGGAACAGGGACAATAATGGACTGTTTGAAGCACGTGGGAACCACAGCTTGGGCCAGGGAGAGGTTGAAGATCTCCGTGAACACCGGTGCTAGTTGATCAGCGCAGGCTCTAAGGACCCGGCCAGGGATTGCATCTGGTCCTGCTGCCTTCCTGGTGTTCACCCTCCTGAAGGTGTTCCTCACGGCATGCTCTGTGATGACGAATGCATTTTCTTCACTGGTGCACTCCGAGCACGCGCAGCCGTTTGTTGTTTTAATTGCTGTGGCGTCGAAGCGAGCATAAAACGTGTTCAGCTCATCAGCCAGTGAAGCATCGGCATTCATCATTGAAGAAGCTGGTCGTTTATAGTCCGTTATAGTCCGCAGTCCTTTCCACAGGCTCCTAGAGTCGCACTGTCGTAGCTGTGACTCTAGTTTTTCCCCGTAGCTCCGCTTTGCCTTTCGGACCGCGCTGCGCACGTTGTAGGACGCAGCCTTGTATAGGTCCATATTACCGGAGACAAGCCCTTCATTGTAGGCAGCGGTGCGTGATCTCAGAGCGTCGCGGATGTTTTTATCCACCCACGGCTTCTGGTTGGGAAACGTTCGGATGATAGTTCTTTCTGCTGTGTCGTCCGCTAGTTTCCCGATAAATCCCACAACCGCT
This sequence comes from Diplotaxodon limnothrissa, assembly GCF_057381915.1. Taxonomy (NCBI): domain Eukaryota; kingdom Metazoa; phylum Chordata; class Actinopteri; order Cichliformes; family Cichlidae; genus Diplotaxodon; species Diplotaxodon limnothrissa. Next base: position 3,058,338 of record NC_140601.1, on the reverse strand, counting down.
TCCGTAAACATGTTGATGTCATCAGAGCTGCGCCGAAACATGTCCCAGTCTGCGTCATCCAGTGCGTCCTGCAGCGCGGCCACCGATTGGTCCGTCCAGCGAGCGACCTCCCTCCTGATCCCTCCTTCATCCCCAGACTCTGCTTCCTCCTCGGAAGTCGTGTCAGTGGGATTAAGGAGGTCCTCAAAGTATTCCTTCCACCGCCTGACAATTTTCTCAGTCGACGTCAGCAGCACTCCGCCAGCACTATACACAGTGCAGGTAGAGCACCGCTTTCCCCTACTGAGACGCCTGATGGTTTGCCAGAATCTCTTCGAGGCAGTCCGAAAGTCTTAAACCTGGTTTAAATCTGGGACTCTCCACCATTTGACCCTCGAACTGAAGAAGCTTCTCGGATGAGAGGTGAAACGTCTTCAAGCAAGTTAAAGAAGTCCAGACGCTTTTCTTTGCAAGCTCCTTTGACTACAATGACCTGGATGACTGAGAACCTTCACAGACAATTATGTTTAATATTTTTTTTTGTGGTTATTACAGTATATGTGTAATAATGTCTAAGCAATATCTCAGCTGACAAGCAGGAGGGGAAAAAGAGAAAGAAAATGACGTTTTTTTTTAAATATAGATAGATCTTAGATAGATCTTAAAGCATGTGCTAACGAGCTGGCTGATGTTCTCACTTCCATCTTCAAACTCTCCCTCAGCCAGAGTACTTTCCCCACATGCTTTGAGACCACAACCATCATCCCTCTTCCCAAGAATTCTCAGCCACCTGCCTAAATGACTATAGACCAGTTGCACTGACTCCAATCATTCCAAAGTGCTTCAAGAGAGTGGTGCTGGCCTACATCCAGAGCAACATCTCAGACACTCTGGATCCCCTGCAGTATGCCTAACGGCTCAATAGGTCCACATCAGACGCAATCGCTGCTTCCCTTCACTATTCCCTCTCCCATCTGGAAAAGAAAGACTCATACATCAGGGTACTTTTTGTTGATTACAGCTCCGCCTTCAATACTGTCATCCCACACAAACTCAGCCTGAACCCCACCCTATGTGACTGGCTACAGGACCTTTTGACTGGCAGGCCCCAAACCGTCGGGATTGGCAACAGGACTTCAGCCAGCATTATTACAAACACTGGCATCCCACAGGGTTGCTTCCTCAGCTCCATCCTCTACACCCTGTACACCCACCACTGTGTCGCCTCTAATAGGGATAACATCATACTGAAGATCACTGCAGTGATCTGTCACATCACTGGAGGGAAAAAAACGGCTTACAGGAGAGATGTGGTCGGTCTAGTGTCATGGTGTGAGGACAACAACCTCATCCTCAACACTGACAAGACAAAGGAGGTGAATGTGGACACAAGGAAAAAGAGGAGGCCTCACCAGCCGCTGTCTATCTGGGGCCTTGAAGTGGAGAGGGTGAGCAGCATTAGGTACCTGGGTGTCTACATCAGTGAGGACCTCACCTGGACACTGAACACCACACAGTTGGTCAAGAAGGCTCAGCAGCGGCTGTATTTCCTGAGGAGGCCGAGGAAATCTGGTATGTCGGCCATGATCCTCAGCAGGTTCTACAGCTGCATTGTGGAGAGTACACTGTTACACCCCTAGCCTAGGCATGTAGAGACGCACATAAGGTTGGAGGAGAGAGAAGCAAGTACCCGTCCTGGTTCCCAAACAAAAGAGCTGAAAACCAGTTATGAGTAAAAAGGTGATTTTATTTAATGTCAGGAAGCATAGCTCCAGGGTGAACCCAGGCCAAACTAATAAACAAAACCAATTAAGTCCCGCCAGAGAAAACTAACTAAACTTCCTAGCCCAGAAACTGGAGAAAACAGTTCAAAAGAAAAGGCGGCTCACCCCTTTAGCTTCAGCCTATGCATGCATAAGCACTGAGTTTATACACCAGTGGCGGCTCTCACAGAGCACGCTTACACAGATACAAAGTAACCCAAAAAGTTGGAAATCAGGGCCAGGTCCACGTCTGCTGTCAAAACTGCTCGCTCGCTTCTCTCTCTCTCCCGGCAGCTGTCAGAGTGGCTTTTTGAACGCAGTCACGTGCTCCATGGTCCAATCAGCAGCCCACTACTCTTCATTAGGGGAAGGACCTGCAGAGAATCTTGAGACACAGTTAAGAGACATAAACACAGAAGCTCACACAGACTTCTTATGGCCACAGGCCGTAACACCCCCCTTCCCAAAATCAAAATGTCTCGTTTGTAGATGTTTTGATAGTTACGATTAAAGGAAAATACGTGATAGTCCATCCGCTAATACATTTCTGTACCCTTTTTATGGCGAATTTCCAGGATGAAATCTTGCACCAGGAGAGACCATCTCATGAGCTTTTGGTTTTAGTTCTGCATTCGCATTAAGAACACCAGGGTATTGTGGCTGGTATAAACTATCACAGGTGAGGGGCTGGAACTGACGTACCTCAAAATGCTGCAATGCGAACAGCAGGGAAAGGGCCTCTTTTTCAATTGTGCTGTACCTTTGCTGATGGACATTGAATTTCTTTTAGAAATAGCCGATTGGGTGATCCACACCATGTTGATCTTGGTGCAATACGGCACCTGCTCCGCAGGCATCTACCTCTAATTTAAAAGGACGTGCAAAATCAGGGGCAGCCAGCACTGGTGCACTGCAAAGGAGAGTTTTAACAGCCTGGAACGCACTCTGACACGCAGAGGACCACACGAAAGGTTTTAACACAGTAGTGAGGCTAGTGAGGGGTGTGACCACTTCTATGAAAATTTCGACAGAAACCCCGGTAGTAGCCCACCATGCCAAGAAAATGGCGGAGCTCACGCCTAGTACGAGGGGCAGGAAAATCCAGTATGGCCTGGATTTTCGCCAAAATAGGGCACACTTGTCCCTGACCCACCTGTTTCCCTAGATACGTCACTGTGGCTTTGCCAAAAATCACACTTGGCGAGATTGAGGGTGAGGGATGCCCTTTGCAAGCGATGGAACACATCTGTGAGTGTTTTCACATGCTTTTTTTTTTTTTTTTTTTTTTTTTGCGCCTGTCCCGTTTGGCTCTTTTGCATCAGAATTATTGTCTAAAGGCAAAGAAAGATGCCCAATGGATTTACTTTACCAAATTGACCATCCCAGCCTTGCCATAATGGTCCATTTGATTCACTTTTTATTGTTTATTTTATTTTCACTTGCTGAATACGGGACAGACTTGACTGGAGGAAAGGTATCGTAACGGTATCGTAACGTTCGATAATGTATCATGTGCAAAAGCTTTAGCTCTGAGAGCCGTGCTTAGAGAGTGCCTTGTAGTGAATCAGAATAGTTGACTCCCATTGAGCGAGAGCCGGCTCCTCAATTAATTTCCTTTCGCTGCTCAGCTGTCACACAGCGACACACAGTGGCTCAGCCATGCTCAAATCCCTCCACATTGTGGCATTTTATTATTTCGCCTTTCGCGCCCTTCAAACACAACTAAATGCAACTCGTTAGATTGAGCAGTATGCCCGGTCAGTAAGTTACAGAAATGTCAGCGACTTCGTCTGTCATAAAGTTTTTTTAAGGTTTTTTTTTTTGCGCCTGTCCCGTTTGGCTCTTTTGCCATCAGAATTATTGTCTAAAGGCAAAGAAAGATGCCCAACGGATTTACTTTACCAAATTGACCATCCCAGCCTTGCCGTAATGGTCCATTTGATTCACCTTTTATTGTTTATTTTATTTTCACTTACTGAATACGGGACAGACTTGACTGGGGGAAAGAAGGGGAGAAAGAAAGAGGGAAAGAGAAACAGCTGAGAAGAGGGACGGGGGAGAAGGGCAAAAGACAAAAACCAACAGAATGGGCAGAAAAAAGAAAAAGAAAAAAATGCATCTATCGATCACCTGGATCACCTGTTGAGAAAGAAAAAAGAAAACAAGCAGAAGAGAACAAGAGTAATAGAATAAACAACATCACAATGATATATGGGAATATGACAGTAAATACTAAATATTAAACATTATTGTGCAGCACATAAGATCAACAGAACACAGTGTGCTTTGAGGTAGGAGCCAAAAAGGGTGTAGTTTGTGGGTGTGATCACCCGTGTGTACACCTGTGAGCATGGACGCGCTTGTTTTTGTTTTTTTAAAGGTTCCTTCATGTAATGATCTGCTAGAGGGTGTGGGGGGGCCACAGCCCCGTCCTCCAGGGCATGAAGCAGGTATGGAGGAGATCAAAACTCCAGACATCCAGAGGCCCCCAGAACACAAGAGACCAAGGAAGACTAACAGAGGGGCAGCCGCGCCACTGTCCCAGAAAGAGCTGAGGAGAGTCCCAGATGAGGGCTCACTCAGCAGCAGCGGAGCATAAGGCAGGGGGGGTTGCAGTGACGCGCCCGTGAGCTCCGCCGGCAGCCAGCTGTGCCTGAGTGACCGAGCCCCAGGCTGAGAGGTCGGGGGCACCCCACCTCCGAAGTGGCCCGAGCGAGCCCCAGGCTCCAGGCCCCAATAAGCGGCGCCAAGGAGTGAGCCGGTGTGTACCTGGATGCCCATCCCCAGACACAAAGAACCACCAACGCACCGATGTCTGAGGGAGTCCGCCACTGGCAGGGGAAGTGGTGGTGGGGGGAGATAGACCTCCAAACCTTGGAGGGCCTGAGATGTCCCCAGAGAGGTGGCGTCTGATACCCAACCTGACATATAGACACAGACAAACAGGCACACACAGACACAAACATCCATTCCCACCCTCATGCTCTCATATGCACTTACTCCACACTCAACCAACGTGGAGACAGACATAAAGAGACGCTGTACACACGATCACACTCTCCAAGTGTACTCTACGAACCGGGTCTAGGTACCCTTGCCCCTGGAGGGGGGAACTGCACCCAGACCCAGGTGGTGTTACCCTTTTCCCTGCGGTGGGGAGAGGCAGACCGCCCCGACTCCGCAGCAGCAGGGAGGCCCCACATTCCAGACCGCAGTCGGACGGCCAACTCCTCCTCCTAGCCCCCCCGCTCCAGCAGGTCGCAGAGAATGGGGGTGGGAGAAGACTCCAAACCTCCCTCCACCCGCTCATTGTAGTGTTGATGCATGTGTGTTCTAAGGTGCATTTAAAACCCAGGAGGGCATGGAGCTACCTGCCAGAGAGCAGCAGGTAAGGGCATAGTACCTCCTGCTAGCCCTCAATGTCTACGTGTATTTAAAATTGAGGGGTGGGCAACGACGCCAGGGGTGAGGTGTACACCCTGATGGTCTTTTGGAGTCCGTGTAGCATGCCCACCCCCAAGATCCTATATGTATGTGTAATGAGAGTGTGAGTAATGTGAATGTCTAAGTTGTGGGATAAAATTGAGGCACAGGCAGCCAGAAGGGGACAGAGGGGGTGGCCTCCTCTGCACCCCCATACTCCGCGACCCGCCAGGGAAAGGGGGCCCAGACCCATCCAGACCGGGGCCCAGTGCAGCAGCGCCTCCCGGCCCCACAGAGCCCGGGACAGTCCACCCAACCCCACCACAGAGAAAACTGCACCCACCCCACCATCCACTCATCTTCCAGACTACATAAGACAATAGACACCCAGGCTGAGATCTTCCTCCACCTCTCCTGTATCTCCCCTTCCTGCAGAGAGAGTTCCTGAAGAAAGGAAAGCTCCTGCAAGATGTGACAATCTCCCCCACCAGTTGAAGAGCCTTTTTTCATATGCTCTGACCGGGTGTCTGAGTAGACGACAATATCATCCAGATACACTTCACAATTGCAAACGCTTCCCAGCACAATATTCATAAGGCGTTGGAATGTGGCGGGGGCGTTGCGCAACCCGAAAGGCATGACAGTGTACTGAAGAAAATGGTCAGGAGTAACAAAAGCAGAGATGTCGGCTGCATGTGATGGTAGAGGAACTTGCCAATAGCCCTTCAACAAATCCAGCTTAGTAACAAATTTCGCAGAACCGACCCCATCGACACAATCTTCCATTCTGGGAAGAGGATAGGAGTCAGGTTTGGTCACGCTGTTCACCTTCCGAAAATCCGTATCTGGAGGAATAAATATATTTCAATAAATATTAACGTTAGCCCGCAACTTTGTTCCAGTTTAGAATTTTGGCCCACTGTGTATTTGAGTTTGACACCCCTGCAGTAGAGCTAAGAACAGCAAGACGATTTTCCAACAGATAAGAAACTTCTGTCTGGAAAAGAACACGTTTAGTGGGATTCACCCGGTAGGCATGCTGTTTGATTGGAGGGTGGTCCCCCACATCGATATCATGCTCCAGCACGGTGGTATGGTAAGGAGTGTCAGAGAAAAGAGTAGGATTATTCTCAATCAACTGACACACATCATTTTGAACAACATCATCTAAATCCTTTAAATGTGACCTTAGATCGCTTAGGATTTCAGAGTTTCTAAGTCATGCGCAGCCCTCAGCAAAACCGAAAACTAAACCATCACTTATTGGGTCATACTGGGTTTTGGAAACTGGCACCCCCACAGTCGCAACTGTTGACACACCACAAGCAAAGTAAGGCTTTATCATATTGATATGACACACATGACACTTTTTCCTTTGCTCTGGGGTGTCTATGACATAATCCGTGTCACTCAATTTTGCCTGTACTGTGTATGGACCACTGAATTTTGCCTGGAGGGAAGAACCAGGGACCAGTAGAAGTGTTAAAACTTCATCACCAACCTCAAATTTCCTTTGTACAACTTTCTTATCAAACTTCCTTTTCATCTTTCCCTGCGCTGCAACGAGAGCATGGCGTACGATTGCACATGCTTTATGCAAACACTCTCTAAAAGAACTCACATAATCCAACACATTTTCCCTAGGAGCATCTGTGTCGGACAAAAACTTCTCCTTGGCAACGGGCCACGCACTGTGTGACTGAACACCAGCTCAGCAGGGCTAAATCCTAGCGACTCCTGCACGCTTTCCCTCACCGCTAAAAGAAGCAGCAGCAAACCCTCATCTCATTCCTTTTGTTATGGCCCTGGCCATAATCTGTTTTGGTAGTTGTTTTCTTTGTCTGTGCCTTTAAGTCTTTGCAGGTCCCTGAGTGGTTAGCCCAGCCGGACAATTAACAGGATTGGTTACGGAGGATCTTAGGCTCGCCCTTCGCCTGAAAGAGGTGGAGCTTGAGGCTAAAGCCAAAGAAGTTGACCTTATGCATCTCTGCATAAGGGCTATGGAGCTGGATCCTTCCCGACAACGCAATGTTACCTCTACCCCAGTGAGTAAAATTGTGAGTAAGCCTACTGATTCATTTTCCTCTGACCATTTTAATGCAAGCAAGCAAATTGCTTTAGTGCCACCTTTCAGAGAAAGTGAGGTTGACTCTTACTTTAATGCCTTTGAACGCATCGCAACTACTTTGAAATGGCCCAAGGATGTGTGGAGTTTGTTGCTGCAGTGTAAGTTGGTGGGGAAAGCACAGGGAGTGTGTGCGAGCTTATCTATTGATGACAGCCTGGATTATGAAATTGTGAAATCCACTATTTTAAGGGCTTATGAGCTAGTTCCGGAGGCATATCCCCAGAAGTTTCGGTCATGTGATAAATCTGCCAACCAAACACATGTAGAGTTTGCCAGGGAGAAGACTCTCTTGTTTGATAAGTGGTTAGCTGCTAGTAAAGTGAAGGACTTTGCTCAGCTAAGAGGATTGGTCCTGCTGGAAGAATTTAAAACGTGTCTTCCAGAGAATGTTGTTGTATATATCAATGAGCAAAAGGTGGATTTGTTGTCTAAAGCTGCTGTTCTTGCAGATGAGTTTGTGTTGACCCATCGTGTCACGTTTTCAGCTGTGCGCCGTGAATGTGCCCCGTTCTCTAAACCTGCGAGGAGTTTGAGGGTTTCTCCTAAGCGTCAAACGCGCCCTGATCAGGCTCCCATGACTGTCCGAGAATGCTTTTATTGCCATGATACTGGCCATCTCATTGCCAATTGTCCGTCGCTCCGTCGCAAAGAGCAAACTCACACATGGAAAAAGCCAAAAAGTGTTGGTTTTGTTCAGTCGGTTTCTACTCCTAATCCCGTCAGTGATGAACCAGGAAATGACAGTCTTGACAGCAGTTACCGACCTTTCATTTCACAAGGGTTCGCCTCACTGACTGGAATAGAGGAGGATCGCGTGCCGATTGTAATTTTGCGCGACACTGAGGCTGCCCAGAACGATGTGTGTTCTCTAATCAATACTTACCCATCTCTGTTTGCTGACACTCCGTCTTGCACTACTGTCCTCGAACATGACATAGATGTAGGCACCCTCCGATCAAACAACACGCTTATCGTGTGAACCCTACCAAACGTGCACTTTTTCAGCAAGAAGTTTCCTACTTGCTGGAAAATGGTCTTGCTGTCCCTAGTTCGAGTGCCTGGAGTTCCCCATGCCTTTTTGTGCCAAATGAAGACAAAACCCCACGTTTTTGTAATGATTTTCGAAAAGTGAACAGTGTGACCAAACCCGAGTCCTACCCTCTTCCCCGCATGGAGGATTGTGTTGATAGGGTTGGCTCCGCAAAGTTTGTCACCAAACTGGATTTATTAAAGGGTTATTGGCAAGTTCCCCTCACTCCGTGTGCATCTGAAATCTCTGCTTTTGTCACTCCTGATCACTTCCTCCAATACACCATCATGCCTTTTGGCCTTCGAAATGCCCCTGCCACATTCCAATGCCTTATGCACATTGTCTTAGGTGGTGTCACAAACTGTGAAGTGTACTTAGACGACATTGTAGCCTATTCAGAGACTTGGTCAGAACACCTTGGAACACTCACTGAGATTTTTGAAAGATTAAAAGAGGCATCCCTTACCCTAAATCTTGCCAAATGTGACTTTGGTAAGGCCACGGTGACTTATCTAGGGAAGCAGGTGGGTCAGGGACAGGTGTGCCCCCTTCTGGCTAAAATCCAGGCTATCCTAGATTTCCCTGTGGCTCGCACTAGACGTGAACTTCGCCAGTTACTTGGTATGGCCGGCTATTATCGTGGCTTCTGTAAGAGTTTTGCAGATGTAGTTGCACCTCTCACCAGTCTCACAAGTGTGTCAAAACCATTCGTATGGTCCCCCACATGCCAGAATGCTTTTGAGTCTCCCAAAGCTCTCCTCTGCAGCACACCAGTACTGTTTTCACACATCCGTTTAAACTTGAGGTGGATGCCAGCGCCAACGGTGCAGGTGCGGTGCTGTTGCAGGAGGATAGGCAGGGTGTTGATCACCCAATTGGTTACTTTTCAAAAAAATTCAACTCCCACCAACAGAAATACAGTACCATTGAAAAAGAAGCTCTCTCTCTGTTGCTGGCTCTACAGCATTTTGAGGTCTATGTCGGTTCTAGTTCAGCACCTGTCGTTGTTTACACCGATCACAACCCCCTCGTGTTTTTGACTAGGATGCAAAATTCTAACCAAAGGCTCATGAGATGGTCCCTCTTAGTGCAGGATTTCAATCTAGAGATCCATCACAAAAAAGGGACAGAGAATGTAATGGCAGATGCACTGTCGCGTGGTTTTCTGAACTCCTAAGTGCCAAACATCTATAGGGGAGATGTTTGGTCTTGGGAAAGGGGGTGTTATGGCCCTGGCCATAATCTGTTTTGGTATGTTGTTTTCTTTGTCTGTGCCTTTAAGTCTTTGCAGGTCCCTGAGTGGATGAGCTGACGGCTGCCGATTGGTCCGCCGATCATGTGGTCGCATTCAAAATCCCTCCACCAGCAGTTGTCCCGGGGCAGCCACTGACAGCAGCAGCAGACCTGACCCTGGCCTCCAAAACCTGAGACATTTGTGCCTGTGACTTTGTGCGACTTTCTGAGTTCTGTATATAGTGTGTACATTAGTTTTCATTGTAAAAAGCACATTGTAAATAGCACTGGAACAGAAGGGGTGAGCTGCCTTATTGTTTTCCTTGCACTGTTTTCTCCAGTTTATTTCAGTTAGGGAGTTAGGTGTAGCGCTTGTCTTTTGTTTGATGTTTGATTTCACATAGGGTTTTAGATAGCACCTCCTCCTGACTTAGCTTGTTTTGTTTGTTATTTTGGCCTTTGTTCACCCCGGAGCTTCATTTTTGCAGTGTAGAAAAACAAACCACCATTCACTAAGAAATTGGTTTTCCCTCTGTGTATGGTTTTGGGGACCAGGGCGGGGCAATCTTTTCAAACTTATGTTGCGTTCCTGTACCCCTATATTGGGACGTAACACCTTTCCAGACTCAAGGCAAAATTTCCGCATCATAGATTTCAATGTCTGGTGAAACTGCTCGAGTGCACCTTGCGACTCAGGATGATATGTACTAGACTTCTGATGTTTAATACCAAGTGATTGCAAAACTTGAAGAAAAATCTTAGACATGAAATTAGAGCCTTGGTCTGTTTGGACAGATTTCGGCAACCCAAAAGTAGAAAAGAAGTTCACCAACGCCTTAACAACAGATTTAACTTTAAGGGTGCGCAACGGAATTGCTTCAGGAAAACGTGTAGTGACGCACATCAACGTCAAAAGATACTGGTGTCCCGATTTTGTTTTAGGAAGTGGACAAACACAGTGGATAAGTATGTGCTCAAAAGGTTCCCCTAAAACTGGAATAGGGTGTAATGGAGCGGGTGGAATGATTAGGTTAGGCTTACAGCTAATTTGACAGATGTGACAAGAACAACAATACTTAGCAACGTCATTCTTCAATCCTGGCCAAAAGAAATGGTGCAGAATGTGGTGGTAGGTTTTACTAATACCTAAATGTCCAGAAAAGTTGTCATGGGCAAGACTAAGAACTTTGTGTCGGTACTGTTGAGGCACAAGAACCTGTTTAGAAACATTCCAACCTAGCTCACCAGCTACAGGCGGATACCAGATACGCATTAACACATCATCCTCAACTCTATAAACACGAGGGTACTGGTCACTAGAGTTGGCAGCTGAAAAACAACCCACAAGAGTCGGGAACTGTGTTGTGCCAAAACAAAATTATTTTTTGTTAACTTCCAAAGGAAGTTGAGATGTCACTGATGGGCTAGTAGACAGCATTGCCTCAGAGTCGACCATCAGCGGGTCACAGGTTTTACATTCAGACTCTTGCTCACCGCTAGCACAGAAAAAAGAATCAGACAAATCAATGTCACCATACTTGCGCTTGTGCGTGCGAGTTACAGCGCATGCAGGGAAAACAGAGCGTGAGTGCTCAGCAGCAGGCTCAGATAAGAAAGTATCAGGCACAGGGTTCTCAACCACGCTCAGAGTAGAAAACACTTTCCTGTTCACTAAGTCATTCCCCAGAATCATCGCAACTCTGGGCACTGGTAAATGATCGTGCACCCCAATCGTTACCGAACCCAAAACGAGCAGAGATTGTGTAGTGGCACTCGCAAAATATCCATTTTTACTCTCCAGACAAGAGCATCCGAACCACAGAAAGAGTCATCAGAAAAAGGTAAAATACCCCTCAAAGTTAGTGTCTGTGTGGCTCCAGTGTCACGCAAAATCGTGATCGGCACCCGATCCTCCTCTTTTCCGGTCAAAGAAGCAAATCCTTCCGTTACAAAGGGACGGTAGCTATTATCAAGGCTGTCACTTCTCGCTTCATTGCCAAGTGAAGTGGAAGTAGACATAGAACAAACAAAACCAACACTTTTCCGCTTCCTTGAAGTGTGAGCCTGCTCCTTGCGCTGAAGTGATGGACAAGAAGCAAGGAGATGACTGATTTCATGACAATAAAAACATTTGCGATCTGACACAGGGATAGCAGCAGAATGCGTCTGTCGCTTAGGAGAAACCCTATAACTTTTGGCATGTTGAGTTGCAGAAGCGTACTCACGGCGCGCCGTCGAGAGTGCTGCACGATGAGTTAAGACAAATTATTCGGCGAGGACAGCAGCTTTAGACAGTAACCCCAGCCTCTGTTCATTAAGGTACACCACAATATTTTCAGGGAGACATGTCTTAAACTCCTCCAACAGGATCAACTCTCTCAGCTGAGTAAAGTCCTCTGCTTTACTGGCAGCCAACCACTTGTCAAATATGACAGCTTTCTCCCGTGCAAACTCCACAAACGTTTGGCTGTCGGACTTGCTACACGAATGGAACTTTTGCCGATACGCCTCCGGGACTAATTCATAAGCCCGCAAAATAGTAGACTTGACAACCTCATAGTCCAGACTATCTGCAATGGAAAGACTCGCACAAACCTCCTGCGCTCTTCCTACTAATTTACATTGCAACAACAGACTCCAGACATCCTCTGGCCATTTTAAAGTGGTTGTGATGTGCTCAAAAGCAGTGAAATAGGAGTCAACCTCTCCCTCCCTAAAAGGAGGTACTAAAACAATTTTCTTGCTAGCGTTAAACTGGTCTACTATGGAAGTGTAGGGGGTTGTACTTACAGGGACGGGAACAGCGTCCTTCGCTCGAGAAGGATCCAGCTCCATAACTCATATGCGAAGATGCATGAGCTCGACTTCCTTGGCCTTAGCCTCCAGCTCCACCTCCTTCAACCGAAGGGCAAGCTTGAGATCTTCCATCACCAAATCCGTAGCAACCTGGCCAATCGGGTCAAATTTAGGGGATTGAACGGTTTTTCTACCAAACATTGTTAAATTTCTGCCTTTTTAGAATGCAACGGAACATCCACATTGAATAAATTAGCCACTAATAACAAATCTGCTTTTGTGCATCGCTCCAACGTTTCAATGGAGGGCTGTTGTGCAAAATCATCCATGTCAAACGACATCATGAGCAAAGCAAAAGAGAAACAAAACTCTGCAGACAACTAACCGCATCCAATCACTCTAGGGCCGCAAAACTCGCACCTAACGCATAGACGAATGACACTCTCCTTTTTTTCTCAACTCCCTCATGGAAAACTGCCTCCATCCTCAAAGACCCCACACACCCCCAACACGGACTGTTCACACTTCTGCCCTCGGGACAAAGGTTCAGAAGTGTGAAATCCAGAACATCTTGAGTCAACAACTCCTTCTTCCCCACTGCCATCAGACTCTTGAACAGCTGACCTATTTTAACAATAACAATAATTTTTGCACATCAGGTCATTTCACATATCAAACCAGCATATTAAGCTCATAGCTCTTTTGCACATGAATCTATTTAATACTTGTGTCCATTTATTTATTCATGCTATGTATTTTATCTATTTGTACATATTAACCGGCATCTGTGTGTGGACAGCAGAGAAAGAATTTTATTGTACAGAGAAATGCTTTTCTTGGTACACATGACAATAAACGCTTTAAATCTTGAATCTTATCAGATGCCTGAACTATGTTATCTAACTCCTTTCAACCCGGATGGCCAGTGAATCTGCTCCAAGCTCCCCCCAGGCTCCTTACCTTGGCTCAAAGCTTTCCTTCTATGGTTTTACGCATTAGCTTGCAAATATTGGTAATTCACTGACTTATGTTTGTTATATTTTACTACAGTTACGTTTTGAATTGTTTTGAAAGTCCCTAAAAAAAGTTAACAGCACATTGTAAATTGGTTTGACATCTCTGACATACACTTGCAAAGCAAAAGCGCAGAGAAGAAGTTTGAGTGCACAAACATCAAAGAACAGATGATCATAAATATTAGGTTCTCTAAACACTATTCCTCCATGTGGAGAAATGGCTTCTGTGTGAATTCAGTCATTATTTTCCAACAGTGCAAGAGCAGTTACTTTGCATCATTACCCATGGCCATAACACCACATAATGACAGCATTTCACTATTCCTACAAATTTTACCCGTTAAATAGCATTCATGCAGGAGCTATATTTTCCACACTGCTTAAAGAAAAGACTGAATATAGGAATATAAACAACAAAGAGCAGGGATATGTTCCACACGACAACCGTTTTAGATATGTGCCAATCAGACTGCATAAAGATTAACAAGAATGGAACATTTACAAATGCTTTGTTTCCAGAGCATGTGGAAACAATGTGCTGCTAATGATGTTTTCCCCACTATCTTCCTGCCAGTCTACAAACAGTAGTGGAGGTTTCATCATACAGTTACCAGTAAGATGGATTTCATCATCTCTAAAGGGCCATTGGAGCATTTTTGCATTTCTATACACTGAGCTTGCAGTGCATTGACCCTAGATATTTTGTGAAAAGGGTTGGCGTAATAAGCAAATGCTTCAGCCAATACCTTTTGATTAGCCTTGTCTCATGCTTTCTTTCTTTATGGTAGATTTTTGTTCTGTTTTCACTGTTTGTTTTTTTTGTTTTGTTTTTTTTTTTTTTTTGTTTGTTTTTCACTGTTTTCACTGAGATTTGAATTTGAATGCTAATCAATAAAATCAAATCAAATTAATCATTGTACATTCGGTACATTTCAAGAATTGTTTATTTCCCTTCTTGTGATAGTCTATAGTGTGGTGTGTCACAGACTATATGCTTTATTTTGGCATTCTCTAGTGTATCTAGTTCCCAACTTAGTTGTTTAAACTCTTAGTTTGTTGCTAGTCTGAGACAAGTAAGTAACAAATGGAGCTTATCTGGAATCTAAGTGTCCTTGTGACCAAGTGGGTGAGAACACCATTTGTCCAGAGTTTAGTCTTGTTATTGTCAGTTAACATTCTTGATTGTTTTGACTATGCCATATTTTGCACTTTTGCTGAATGATGCTAAACTGGAGCGGGAGCACAAGCGCCAGCAGGATAGATAGAGCCAATTCAGCATCAGTTTCCCCAGCTTCGACAGCAGGTGCAGCAGGAGGACCATGAGCATTGGCTTCTGGAAGTTCAAGCATCTACATCTGCTTCCTCAAGAGGACCTACTCCAGAACCATTTCCCACTACACAAGAAACAAGCAGGCTTGACTCAGAACCATTCCAGCTACTGTATGGGTATCCTGTCAGAGAATTGCCTGATTCAGTTGTTCCAAAAGAAATCCCCACAGATCAGGGCACCAATATTACTTCTAAGCTGCTCAAAGATATCCAGCTTGCTAGGAATTCAAGGTGTCAAGACCAGTCCCTATCATCCACAGACAGATGGCCTTGTGGAAATATTCAGTAAGACCTTGAAATCAATGGTCAGGAAGGTTGTGAATGAAACACAGGCAGATTGGGATCAATAGCTTCAATTTCTGTCATTTGCCTACAGAGAATTTCCTCAAATCTCTACTGGGTTTTTATTATTTCAGCTGCTGTATGGGCATCCTGTCAGAGGTCTAATGGATGTTCTGAAAGAAGCTTGGTAGGGTTCCCTTTCAGAGCAGAGATTTTGTGAACTCTCATGTTCCCAGAATGAGAGACAAACTGCAAATAGGAACTTGCTAATAATAATCTGGCTCATGCTCAACAACAGCTGAAGCATATACATGATAAAGCTTCAAGCAGAAAAGTTTTCTGTGAAGGACAGAAAGTTCTTTTACGTCTGAGAGCAGTTTTCTTGCAAAGTTGCAAGGACTATATGAAATCACAAAGAAGACGCGCCCAGCTACATATGAACTTTATTTGCCAGACTGTTGGAAGAACCATCAAGTGTTGCACGTCAACCTTTTGAAAGAGGGGACTGACCAGCCATAGCACTCAACATCCCTGTGGACGGGCACAGTTATGGATGAGGAAGAACTTCATGAACAGTACTTCGCTTCTTCAAAAGTGTGTTTCCAGACCTTCATCATTTGCCATTTGAAAGATGTCAGGAGGTGTAATCACTTATGACCGAAGAACTCTTTAGCCAGGAGCCAGATCATAAACACCTCACTGACCACAAGATCACTCTTCATTCTCCAGACCAACAGCCAATTAGAGATACCACTTGCTGTATCCCAGATAAGCTATTGCCTGAGCTGAAAAATGAGCTGGAGAAGATGCTGGTTACAGGAATCATTGAGCCTTTACACAGTGAGTGGTGTAGTCCTGTTGTGCTTGTCCCAAAGAAAGATGATTTTAAGCTAAGATTTTGTGTAAGCTTTTCTAAGTTAAATTCAGTATCTGTTTTCGATCCTTGTCCAGTGCCAAGGGTTGATGAACTGATTGATCACTTGGGAAATGCTAATTTTCTGACAACTCTAGAACAGTTATATTAACTGACATGACAAGAAAGTCTAGTCCTACAAAGTTCAAGTGGGCTGAAGGGACAGAGAATGCATTCAGTGGTTTGAAAGACTGTTTGTGTCAGAAACCTGTTTTGCACTGTCCAGATTTGAACCTTCCGTTTACAGTACACACAGATGCCTCTGAGGTGGGTCTAGGAGCTGTTTTACTGCAAGGAGAGGAAGGACAGCAGCAGGCCATCCAGTACATCAGCCAGAAACCTTTTCCAAGAGAAATGACGTATTTGAAAATTTAAAAGGATTTTGATTCATGTGTCAATGCATTTTTATATTTTTTGTGCTCCAGGTGCTGCTGGGTTTTTTTTTCTTTTTTCTTTCTTCCCATTGTTTTTCTTACAGTTGTGCATATTCTATTTGTGCTCTATCCTTTTATTATATTCTCCTATCCCCCTCCACTTTTTTCTCCTGCCTTTCAGCTTAGATCTTGTCACACTGTGCTATAATATAATATAATATAATATAATATAATATAATAACTGAAATATAACAAGGAAAACATTTTAAATAAATAAAGATAAAACAAGAGGATTATAGAGGACATCGTGGTGCATTCAGATCATAATTCTGATTTCAAATGCTAGGATAAACAAAAACAAATAATAACAATAATAGAATAAACATCAAAATAAACAGTATTATAAGAGAATAAAAATCTGTGACATATGTTAATATATGAAAAATGTATGTTCATGGCTTTAACACGTTAATGGATGAGTTTCAGATTTGATCAGTTTTGTTTTTTTTTAAATAAACTGTTCATTTCAAAAACAAGTCACATCCATATTGGTCAGTTTTCTTAAACAATGTATTCAATAATAGCTGCTGACTGTTTAAAAAAAAATAAAAACAGTGTTTTCCCCTACAGTATCTCAAATGCAAGGCAGTTTAGCCAATTGTCATCTTATCAAAGCTATGCACTGATTAATTTTGTATGGTATAGAAAAAAAAATTACAAAATTAAATGCTAGTGAATGTATTCAGAATTGGCCAAGAGCTATTTTAATCACCACAGAAAATAAAATATATTTATTTCAGTTCCATGATAACAAATTGGCAGCTTTTTAAAATGATTGAAAACATCAATGAATAGCAGGACCCACAGCGCTGATACTAATATTGGACTGAAACGTTTTATGATGTTGATGCTCACAGTATATATGGACCAAACTCAAAGATCTGTCATTTACTGCTGCAGTCTGCAGCACAGCCTGAGAGCTATTTTGCAAGTGCTGAATTGCAAAGGTGTGATGCAGTTTAACCAAATGCTGTATTACTCATTAAACTACAAATAAACATTAGCGGGTGGTAAAAGAGCAAGCTATATGACTTCAAGGCAGATATTTACTATTTCTTGTAAGATTCTGAGAAAAATCATCATCAGTAAAAAGTAACAGCAACAAAAATGCTGTGTGAGATTAAAAATTAATGTCCTAAGGAAACAGTATTATTTTAGTTATTATTTTAGCGACACACTAAAATGTGCTAAGTCTTATGTAAAAAAAGAAGAGTATTTCAAATTGTTAGTCTGTATGGCGTACAAAGTAAAGAACATCAGAGTGAAAAACATATTCATATTAATTCATATAATGAATGAGGCTAAATAGGAAGACTTCAACCAAATCTGCAAACTTTTAGAATTACAAGTTTTGACAGTTTGAATATAACTAAAGAAAAGTTTAAACAGTTTCTTGAAGTGGTTTTAAACTATCATGCATTAAACTAAATGATGGTTTTTGACTTTTAATAAACAATGCTAATTTAGCTGATTAACTGTGGTTTCTGCCTCACCTATAAATGTCATGAAACTGTTATAAAAAGCTTATACTGCTACCTACACTGATGTAAATGACATCTTCAGATAAACAGTGTCAGTGTCATGAATCCCAGGGAATGTGTAGAAGAATGGACCTGTTTTATTTGTTTCTATAGATTTCTGAAACAGCTTACCGTAATAAAACTAGTAAGATCTGTTTTGTTTTTTGGTTTTTTGGGGTTTTTTTGTGTCCCGTTTGGATCTTTAGCCATCAGAATTGTTGTCTTAAGGCCAAGAAAGATGCCAAGCGGATTTATTTTACCAAGTGGATCATCATGGCCTTGCCATATTGGTCCATTTGGTTGACCTTTATTATAATTATGAATTTATTTTATTTTCAGTTCCTACAAACGGGACAGACATGACTGGGGGATAGGACAGGGAGAAAGAATGAAAGAAAGAGAGGGAGAGAAAGACCAAAGGGGAGAAGAGACGGTGAGAAGGGGGGGAAGAAAGAAAAAAAAAAACCAAACAACAAAAAAAAACAAAACACCTGGGTCACCTGTATGGAGAAAAAAAACAGAAGAGAAAGCAAACAACAAAGAGCAACATAATAAAAAAAACGGCACCATCACAATAAACTAGCAAGCAGTAAATATCAGTAGATACTAAGTAATAAACGATATTGTGCAGCACGCAAGATAGACAGCGCACAATGTGCTTTGAGGCAGCAGCCAAGAAAGCTGTAGTCCGCGTCTGTGAACACCCGTGTGTGCATACCTGTGTGCATACCTGTGTGGATCAGCATGCTTGCATTCCAAATGTTTCTCCATGTAACGATCTGCTAGGGAGTGTGGGGGGGCCACAGCCCCGTCCTCCAGGGTATGAAGCAGGTATATCTGAAACAGGTTACCGTAATAAAACTAGTAAGATCTGTTTTGTTTTTTAAGGCAATTGGTTAGCATGGTTTTAAAAAGTACATATATTTCCTATTCCACTTATTATTTTAAGGCAGTTTGTTTGCATTTTTTTTCATAGCAAGAATAATTAGAATTGACACTGTAACTAATTTTCTACTATTGTTTCAGTTATCTGATATACTAAGCATGATTGTGGAAATATGGTCTTGATTTAAAAAAACAAAAACTCATGTATAACACATTTATTTTGTCAATTTAAATTTTAAAACCACATTTTCAAACTGTATTTGACATTAACCAAGGTGCAGAAATACTGACATTTGCCACTGTTAACACATGCACAAAGACTGAACCTAAATACATTCATGTATGAACCTAAACATAAATATGCAAAGAATTGGATATTTTCGCTATAATTGTTTACAGATTACCAAGATGATGCTTTCACTCGGCTAGTAGACAGAAATGTAAGGGGAAAACAAGTCAGCACACTTCTTTCCTTGATGGGGACACAGTTGCCGTAGAAGAAAAAAAAAAAAAAATGCAAACACAGGAGATGAATTGGACATTCTGCGATATGTTAAACATCCTGGTAAATAAATAATAATGTGATAAATATTGTGGTGACTATGCCGAGGAGGTAGACCCAAACTCAAGCGCATCATTAACGCGTCTACCTGTATGTTGTGTCAGGAAGGCAAAGTGAAGGGCAGACGGAGAGAGTAAAAACAGACGAGGGGTGGGAAAGAGGAAAAGAAAAACTACCGTAGGTGAATAAAAAGACAGAATGATGCTAAGAGAAAAATAAAAATAAAAGTAAGCGGGAGAGAAACCAATAAGAGTCAGTTAAATGAAGTAGAGAGTAGGGAGTTAGGGAAAGGCTAAAGAATAATGTGACGGGGAAGAAGAGAGAACAATATTCAACAGGCAGACAAGTGGAAACTTATACTGAATGGAAAGAGGTGGCACTCCACTATACGGCTATCTCACTTCTGAAAAGAGCACATTTTGAAAGAGGCAGAAAGACGCCCAGCTTAAGACTTTACATCTATACACACACATGCAAACATGCCAGTGTCATTCGGTGGACTTCTTTTCATTTCACTCACACACTTGTGAGAAAATCTAATTCTTCACTCTCTTTCACCTTACAATGCATACCAATTCAAGATATTTACATAGTACACCCATGGCTTTGTGTCCTTGCAGTATCCATCTGTGTCCCAGTGCTGGTCCCAAGAAAAATCCAAAATTCAAATTTGTGCACTTACTTTTAAAGCCAGTAAAGCTGTGTGCAATCGTTCCACCCTAGAAAAATAATAGTTCAAAGAATCATTAAAATTACATAGATGAATTGCATAAAAATGTGCTTGCACAAGAAAACCTTATTACTGTTCAACTCTTATGCTGTTGCATAGGCGATGGGTTCTCTACTAGAGGTAGGCCCATCGATCCAAATATCTATGGTATCGATAGCAACACTGGCATTTGAATTAGACAGATAGTAGCATGATATTTGATACTTTGTGTTTCTATGCTCTATGTTCAGATACGTAGCCCACTGAAATGTGTTAAATACATTCTTTAAAAACAAAAAACCCTCAAACATACACAAAATTGTATCAACATTTCGCATCTATTCAAAGCTGGGCCTATGATTTTGGTGGCCCCAGACAAGATTTTATATGCAGGCCAAAACACTTCCAGCACAACTACCAAATCACCCACATTGCTCATAAGAAAATGAAGATGAGCACATACACACAAACTAGAAACAGTCAAATGAATTACATTTCTTATTTTATTTTAAGTTGTATATTAACATTAATAGCAGAGCAGTAATATGAGCAGTTAAGAAAAAAATGAAAAGAATTAAAAATGATAAATATATACACTACCATTCAAAAGTTTGGACACACCTTCTGATTTAATGTTTTTTCTTTATTTTTTCTACTTTCTACATTGTAGATACAAACTGAAGATGTCAAATATATGAAGCAAGATATATGGAATTATGTAGCACTTGTATTTTAGATTCCTGAAAGTAGCAACCCTTTGTTGACAGCCCTGCAAACCTGTCAGGGTTCCTTTGAGGAATTCCTTCCTTTCTTAATGGAGTTGGGACCATCAGTTGTGTTGTGCAGAAATCAGGATGGTACACAGCTGACAGCTCTATTTGAGAACTATTAGCTAATTGGTTCTTGCCATAATGTGAATTCTAAGTTAAAGAGAAATGACAGTCCATCATTACTTTAAGAACTGAAGGTCAATCACTGAAGGCCAGGAAAATTGCTAACATTTTGAATGTGTCCCCAAGTGTAGTTGCAAGAATCATGAAGCGCTATGACATAACTGGCTCACATGAGGACCGCCCCAGGAAAGGAAGACCAAGAGTCCCCTTTGCTGCTGAGGATACATTCATCCGAGTCACCAGCCTCAGAAATCACAAGTTAGCAGCACCTCAGATTAGAGCCCAAATCAATGCCACACAGAGTTCCAGTAGCAGACACATCTGTGTGAATCAGGCCTTTATGGTCAAATAGCTGCTAAGAAACCATGACTAAGGAAAAGCAACAAGCAGAAGAGATTTGTTTGGGCCACGAACTACAAGGAATGGACATTAGACCAGTCTCAGCTGACCAGGAAACCTGCAGTCAGCTGAGACTGAAGAAATCACTTGGATGAGTGACGAAACATTTCTCCCACTGAAAATGCTTTGTCCAGATGAACAGAATCAACATTTGGAGACATTAGACAAGTGGAAATCTGTGCTTTGGTCTGATGAGTCTAAATTTGAGGTGTTTGGTTCCACCTGCCGTGTCTTTGTGTGACAGAAAAGGTGAATGGATGGTCTCTACATGGTTCGTACTGTGAAGCATGGAGGAGGAGGTGTGATGGTGTGGGGGTGGTTTGCTGGTGACACTGTTGGGGATTTATTCAAAATTATAGGAACTCTGAACCATCATAGCTACCACAGCATCCTGCAGCCACATGCCATCCCATCAGGCTTTATGTTTAGTTTGACTATCATTTATTTTTCAACAGGACAATGACTCCAAACACTCCAAATGTTAGACTGCTGTTCATAGACTTCTGTTCAGCATTCAACATGATCATTCCCCAACTCATTCACAAATGGATCTGCTGGGGATCAGCACCTCACTGTGTAACTGGTTGCTGGATTTCCTGACAGGAAGACCGCAGACAGCATGGGTTGGCAACAACACCTCCAGCACAAGAACACTAAATACGGGGGCTCACCAAGGATGTGTGCTGAGCCCCCTTCTCTTCACTCTGCTGACCCACGACTGCACACCATCACGCAGCTCCAAATGTCTTCATCAAATTTGCAGACCACACAAGGTCATATCAGCAACAATGATGAAACCTACTACAAGAGTGAAGTTAACCATCTGGCTGAGTGGTGCAGCAACAACAACCTGTCCCAGAATGTGGAGAAGACTAAGGAGATCATCATAGACTTGGTACTGTGGAGAGGGTAAGCAGCACCAAGTTCCTGGGTGTGCACATCTCAGAAGATCTCTCCTGGTCAAAAAACACAGCATCACTGGTCAGAAAAGCCCAACAGCGACTCTACTTCCTCCTTCTACAGAGGAGAGTATCCTCACAGCTGAATCGCTGTGCGGTATGACTCCTGCACTGGGTCCTGCCGGAAAAAGTTATAACGGGTCGTGAGAGCAGTAGAGAGGATCGTGGGTACTTCTCTTCCCTCCCTCCTGGACATCTACTGCACCCGCCTCATCCAGAAAGCTCTTAGCATTACAGATGACTCCACTCACCCGCCCAACAGCTTCTTCAGGAAGGAGACTGAAGAGTCTCTGGTGGGCCACACCAGCAGACTGAGAGACAGCTTTGTCCATCAGGCTGTCAGGATCCTGAATTCACTCCTTGCTCTCACACACAGGAACTCCAGACCTGCATTCAACTCTTCCCTCTGACCCCCCCCCCCCCCCCCCCCCCCCCCCACCCCCCAAACACACAAACTCTGACCCATCACCATTGCCTTTTCACTGACTGCCCCGCCCCCACTTGCACACAAACTTGCCCACACCATGATTGTGTTGGACACTGCTGTTTAAATAATTATATGATATTGTATTGTGTTGTACATAAGACTTTATTTTTTATCGTTTTATCTTTATATTGTTTTAGTGTACACTGAGGGCCATGGGAGTATTGCGGTTTCAAATTCCTGTGTATGACTGTACATGTGGTCTTTGACAATAAAGCTGACTTTGACTCTGACTTGAAACACACCTCCATGCTGTGTGGGCTATTTGACGAAGAAGTACAGTGATGGAGTGCTGCGCCAGATGGCCTTGGCTCCACAGTCACCTGACCTAAACCCAACCGAGATGGTTTGGTTTAGAATGGACCACAGAGTGAAGGCAAAAGGGTCAACAGGTGCTCAGCATCTCTGGGAACTCCTTCAAGACTGTTGGAACACCATTTCAGGTGGCGACCTCATGAAACTCATGAAGAGAATACCAAGAGTGTGCAAAGCAGTAATCAAAGCAGCGGGTGACTATTTTGAAGAATCTAAAATCTAAAACATGTTTTGAATTATTTCACACTTTTTTGTTTGCTACATAATTCTATATGCATTCATTCATGGTTTTGATGCCTCCAGTGAGAATCTACAATGTAAGTAGTCATGAAAATAAAGAACTTTTGACAGGCAGTGTATGTCAACATTTTTAAAAGATATAAGTAACACTCCTGCAAATCACACTGTCAAACCTGGAATAATTTGGGACAGTTTCATAGGTTTGGTGTTAGAATAGAACACCACCTTAATGTTGTGAGAAAACATTGAGATAAAGGTAGCAAATCAAAATAGCTGTTATAAATTATAAAAGTAAAACTCATTCTAATGAAAAACACATTAGCTAAAATGAATAATAATGAATTACTTTCTAGCCACTGTTTGCCAGATGAAAATTATTGTGGCTATATTAAATTTAATTTATTCAAAATGAAACGCCAACTCTCAGTTGCTCAACAACAACAAACAAACAAACAAAAGAAAAAGCTGCACAAAAAAACACAAGTAGCTTACAACCAAAGCTAGCCATACATTCAAAGAGGTTACTTGGTTACTACATTTGTCTATAAGTTTTTTTGTGTTGGCTAACAAGCTGACAGTAAGCATGTTTTTAGAAAAAATCGCTTATAAGTATATGATATATGATAAGTCATTATCTAAATTTATCCTGTCTTAAGAGTAAGGGTAAAATTAACCATGGTGATTTAACGTTAAATATGGTCAAATGCAACTTTGATGTAAGAAACTCATCAAAAGTTTCTTATAATGAAATAGAGTCAATAAATACATATCTTAATCTTGTCTTGGTTTTTTCTTTCTCCAATTTTATTTTATTTATTTATTAATCAAAATTCTGTATTCTGTATCTTTATCTGTAAAATTAGAGAGCAGCTCTTCGGGACATTTAAGTGGAACAATTCAAATGAAAACCCAAAAGGACAGGTAGGGATATAGAAAATGTTTCTGCAATCATCCTGAATTTATTTTGGTTTGGAGAAATTTGTATCATCTATCCTGACCTTTTACTTTGACGCAAATTAGTATTGCTCCATTAGTACTCAGTTGTAGCTGAGAAGCGTCAAAGACAATACTACAAAGCAATTCCTTAAAACAATAGTTTGTGCTCCTCTGTCAATTGGTGGAGGGTTCTTTGTGCCCCACTGAGTCCAGGGGCTATGTTTCTTTTGGGAGGAGGGGGGAGGGGGGGGGGGGGTTGCTTTGCCCTCTTATAGGGTCTCCCAAGACAAATTGGTCCTGGGTGAGGAGCCAGACAAAGAGTGATTCAGTGGACCCCTGTGCCTGAGAAAAAAAGCAAGGGACCTATGTAGCTAGGGTTACCAGAGTGCAACAATGGAGCCAGGCCTGTGGTGGGAGCACAACAGAGAGTGTCTGGTCAAAGCGGCAGCCGGTAGGGCCCTCCCTCCTATAGTGTGACTAGATATAGCTGCCTTCACCTCAATGCACAGCTCATGCTCTCAAAACTGTCTCGGGGCACACTTTCCTTATATAATCATTGCAGTAGCTTGGTTTTTCCTGGTGCATGCTGGGCTCCGCCAGGGCTGGCCTTTGTCACAAACCTATTCCTAGTCTTTATGGAAAGAATTTCTAGGCATAGCCAGGTGGCAGAAGGCTTTCACTTTGGTGGTCTCAGAATCTGCGGGCAAATACCACAGCCTTGAAAAAAAGCTTGCATGTGAATTTTCAGTCAAACTTTTGGTCAAATACACCTAAAACAATGTCTAGAATGTGAAATGTTGGTATAATGGTGCTACTTGAAGCCTGAAAACGATCGCCCATAGAAAAAAAAACGAGCAAACAGCAGTAGCAGACGTCCTGACTGGATTCTACGTTAGCATAGATCCCTCCAGAGTTTTGTGCACACGGTTTAGGTAAAAATGAAAAAGGTTGAGGTTTTACATTTAGTTCAGTATTACCTGTTGCCTGTGTCTTTGTCTTTTGGGAAAATACTTTACACAAGTAATGGCTCAAAGAGGATTTCTTTTTTTTTTTTTTACTGTGCTGCAATTTTTTACTGGATTATTTGTGCCATTAATTAGTGTCAACTAATTTTTATTTGATCTCCACACAGGATATGCTTGTGAAGATGGAATATGGGGGAGAGCAGAAGTGCGTTGAAGTTCCACAAAGAGATGAATGAAGGACATGCATATTGTATTGAAGAAATAAGTGATGAGAATGCTGTTATTTGCATTTACCATGTCAGACCTTTTGATAAACAAAATTCTAATGAAAGTGAGAACATGTATACTGTTACATCTTTCAGAAAATGTTTTGAAATTGTGGTGCACAGTTCAGAATAAATGTTTTTCAAAAACCATTGCATCTTGTATAGGATAAAGGTCTAGTCATCTCTTAGTTTACTCAGATTGCACAGAGTGTATATTTGTTAATAATTTGAATCATTTTGGATAAGGATAAGTGTAAGATAATGGGGAATTTCAGTTTTTACTTTATAATTTGTTTAGCGTAAGATTTACAGTTAAATTGTATTTTTTCTTGCCTTATTTAATTTTTACGTACTGTTCCTTTAACACACGGTAACTGTGCACGGGGGGAGGGTTCGCGACAGGCAGTGTAGAGCTACGGGGGCTTTAACTAGCTGTGGAGAAAAACAGTTTCTTACCGTGTTTGCAGTGTACTGGAACATTCAAATGGATCACTGTATTTCAAAACTGTGGAAATAAATGTTTGCCTGTTTGTTTTTCGACAAGCGGACTTTGTGGATTATGCTCAACTGCACTAAGACACGCGTACGGCCCGACTACCAGCTAGTGCTTCCGCGGTGATACATCTTTTTAGTAAATGTTTATTTCCAAAAGAAATTTCTAGAAGTTCAGAACAGTAAAATTCCCACTTTTTAGAATGAATTAGAAGATAACTCTTACGTAGTTAAACTAAAATACTCTTTGAGAGTTAATATATAAACTCTTAACACCAAGTGTTAAATTATCAACTCCAGACAGATTTGGTGTTTAACACTAAATCAGAATTAACGTACCAACTCTCCAAAAAGAGTTAAATTAACACTCTCTGGTGTGGACCCCTATAGACACTTTAATAGTGTTGAAATCAAATCCGACAGTGTTAATTTGGACATGCAGGATTTGCTGTGTTCTCAGCCAGAAAAGGGTGTAGTGTCCATTCCAGGTCAGAGACAAGTTACTGCCCCAAGTAGAAGAATTTAGGTGTCTGGGGGCGTTGTTCATGAGTGAGCAGTGTGTGACTGTAAGATTGACAGATAGATTGGGACTGCAGCTGTAGTGAAAAAAAAAAACAAAGCTCTTGATTTACCTGTTGATCTATGTCCCTACACTTACCTATGGCCACAAGCTTGTTGTAGTGACCTAAAGAAGAGACTGCAGCTACAAGTGGTGGAAATGAGCTTTCTCCAAAGGGTGGCTGACCTCCCTTAGAGATGGGGTGAGGGGCATAGCTGTCCAAGAGAGGCTCAGAGTAGAGCCATTACACCTCCATATCAAAAGGAATCAGCTGAGGTGATTTAGGCATCTCGCAAGGATGATTCCTGGGCATGGTGTTTCAGGCATGTTCAATGAGAGGAGGCCCTGGCACAGACTCAGGACATGCTGCAGAGGTCTCGGCTGGTCTAGGAACACCTCGCGTTTCCCTCAAATGAGTTGGAGGAGGTGACTATGAAAAAGGAGGCTGCTACCCTGCGACTCTGTCTCCGCAGGGGAAGAAAATTGAAGAACACTTCTTTCTTTCTTTTTTTGGTTTTGCTAAGATGTATTTAACATGTATGTCCATAAGATTCATTAATTGAAGTCTGCTTTGTGCTGTTCTGGATTGTTGTGGCCTATATTCTGCCTGTCTGATATCTGTCAGAAGGTGTTTTTCACCTGCACAATGAGAATTAAATTTTTTCTGAAGTGCAATCCAGGCACTCCTTCATAAGCAGAAGCTTTAGGTAGTGTCAGTAAATATCCAGCATCTTGTTGATCACTCACCACCTTTCAGACAGGCCACAATACTGGGCACTGCTCTGTTTGATCTGATGTATCCACAAGGGACTGTAATTTCTCCATTACTGTTCAACTTGTACACCTCAGACTTTGAGTACAACTCATGGTCATGCCACCCTTAGAAATAGTATGACTGTTCTGCAAGGTGGCCCCACAGTGGATGATTTTGTGGAGTGGTCTGAGAGATGGTGATATACTTCAGGAAACAGCTGCATGGCCTGTATAGATCATAAGACAGAGGCTGTATACAAGTCGGAGATGAAAATGCTTATCTCCTTAGGAACCTAAATGTGGTGGGGCGTGGCTTGCGGTGCCGTGCAGGGAGGGCGGACGCACCTGCATGGCATCCGCAATCATGCCCCACCTACTTAAATACTGTAGTGGGTCCTGCGTGTGGTTGTTGTGGTTGGTACGTTGAGCTGGCAGCGGGAGAGCTGCAGCTCTGTGTGTATTGTGGACAGCAACCGTCAAGTATTAATAAAGAATGATTAAAATACCACTGGGTCTGCCGTGGTCATTTACACTAAGATTCTTCAATGTGTGTA
Organism: Diplotaxodon limnothrissa; assembly: GCF_057381915.1. Taxonomy (NCBI): domain Eukaryota; kingdom Metazoa; phylum Chordata; class Actinopteri; order Cichliformes; family Cichlidae; genus Diplotaxodon; species Diplotaxodon limnothrissa. The sequence goes on along the minus strand of NC_140601.1, from coordinate 3,030,521 downwards.
GCAAAATGTTGGAGCACTATACATAACTTACTGGAAAAGCAATGGTGCACTTTCTCTGATAGACTGGTTTACCTCCATTGACGCAAGGACAGACACTGGAACGCTTTCATACATAAGTTTTATTCCCATTTATTTTTCACCTTACAATATTATTATTATTATTACTACTAGTACCAGTAGTAGTAGTAGTATTAATAGTACTATTTCAACTTACAAAGAATTTTCCCACATAGGGTAATAAAGTATTTCTTGCCTTAATTTTATCTTACATTAGCTGGCATCTAACTACAGTCATCTCTAAAGCTACCATTTTAAGAGTGCATACTATACAAAAGTAGGCTGTAAACAGTGATAATAACAAATCACGGTACATCCAACTGTACTTGTGAAAGGTAAGCTGTGAAATGGTTAAAGGTTTGTCTATCTGCAAGTGAAGGTTCAGATTAGTTGAAATGTGACAAACTTGACAGTCAATTATTACTTCTACACATATACGGATGCCATACACAATGCATTGTTTTATTTTTGCATTTTGTGTATAAGCAGAATAAGGCTGAGGGGGAAAGTGGCAGATGGTGCGGACATCATTATGGCACAGTGGCTTCATTTGGCCTTTATATTTTGACTCAAATGGAAAGTAGAGCTTTCACAGAATAATGTAAAGAAATCTTATCTTCCTTTCCACTGATGAGTCTTCTGGGGGTTCGGCCCCATTAGATCCTGTTAATGGCTCATATTATGTGTCATTATAGGCATATTTGCAGTGCCTTTTCTGCACCCTGTACTTCATGGATCCTCTTGTCCCAGTATTGTAAATCCATCTAACAAGATCTAAAAATAAAAGTTTAATGTGTTTAGGCAGAGGACTGTCCCTCCATGAGGCCTGGTTCTCCTGGATGTTTCTTCTTGTTAAAAATGAGTTTTTCCTTCACAACATTGCCAAGTGCTTCTTCATAAAGAGTGACCTAATTGTTGGACAATTATTGTAGAATCTTTACCTTACCATATAAAGCACCTTGAAGTGACTTCAGTTGGTGCTTTATAAATAAAACTGAATTGAATGAAAGAATCCATCACCCACGCAAAGGTGGGCTGACCTTTGTCACCGATTCGGTTGGTAATTTTTACGGACAGAATTTCTAGATGTAGCCATGTGGTGGAAGGCTTTCACTTTGGTGGTCTCAGAATCTCATCTCTGCTTTTAGCAGATGATGTGGTTCTGTTGGCTTCACTGGGTGATGGCCTCCAGCTTGCACTGGAACGGTTCAGTGGGAATCAGCACCTCCAGATCTGAGGCCATGGTCCTCAGCCAGAAAAGGGTGGAGTGCCCACTCCAGGTCAGGGATGAGTTCCTGCCCCAAGTGGAGGAGTTTAAGTATCTCAGGGTCTTGTTCACGTGTAACAGGAGAATGGACCGGGGGATCGACAGATGGATTGGGGCTGCGGCTGCAGATGCTGTCTGTCAAGATGTTTGACAGATGATGTCTGTCGTGGTGAAGAGAGAGTGTAAAAGTGAAGTTCTCAATTTAACGGTTGATCTACGTCTCCACCCTCACCTATGGTCATGTCTCACCACGAGGAGGCACCGGGGCAGACCCATGACATGGTGGAGAGATTATACAGCTGGCCTGGGAACGCCTTGGTGTTCCCCCAGACAAGCTGGAGGAGGTGGGAGAGGGAGGTCTGGGCTTCTCTGTTTAGGCTGCCTCCCCCGACACCCAGATGAGCAGAAGAAAATGGGTGGCTGAATCAAAGAGTTGTTTAGCTGTTTCTGTATCTGTGCCATATAGATTTGTTTTTCTTTGCTTAGCATCTGTTTGAGCATCCGTGACCATACAGCAAAGTCCCACTGAGACATTCCAGTGATGAAGACAACTTAATAAATAAAATCACCACAACAAATAAATTTACAAACTTATGTACACAAGTGCAGTGCTGGAAAGAAGGTGGAATGTTATACAACAATGTAGTTGCATGTCATATTTAGTAGCTTTTGTGTCAAGTGGTTCCTCATCTCTGTGTTTGTCAGTTCTTGCTGGGCACTTTTTGCCTCTGAATTTTGAACTTAGGGACAAACCTCTTATTTTCTGTACTGCTCAAACGTCTCTTTTAGTATTGTGAACCATTAAAAACCCATGAAATGCTGTACAAAAATAATGCATTTTTTACTCATAGTCTCCCTACATTGTACATATTCCATCCAAGTACAAATTGGCTGAATGTGTCGGTAAGTGGTGCGTTGAATTGTCTATTTCAGGTCTGCCCAGGCGGTCTTTGCAGAGTGCTTATTTTACATGTCATCCAGTGTGCTTTTACAGATCATTGTTTGCGAATGGAATGAACCTCCTCCTGAGTACTTGTCATTTGTAGTGTGAAAAGCTCTTATCTGGTGCCCAGCAAGACTCTAGAAAGACAGACAATTACTGGCAAGAGAGTGGCAGCAAACAAGAGATGAAACAGGGGAAGACAGAAGAGGCTACTTAAGCACAAATGGTGGGGTTGACAATGCAGGGAAAAGGAGCACAGAAAAGACAAAACAAAAAAGCAGCGTGTTTGTTTTGTAGTGGAATAATTTTGAGACAGATGTGTTGATGAAAGAAAAGTAATGGAGAAGAGAAGAAAATACATTTTGAACAGATAGACTGCAGGTAAGAGTGGTAGACATGGGAGCAGAGAGCAATACAGAAACTCCCTTAATACTTCAACTACAAAAACTGTATGTGACAAAAAACTGCAGGTTTGAAAATATCGTATAGATCAGCTTAAAATGGCTGAGGATGCAATGAGATACACATGATTATTAAACTTTAAATGTCTGTCATTTTTGAAAACTTTTTAAAGGTCATGTCATTAGTTTTCAGTTCTAACCATTTGTTAAGTCTAATTGTTGAATGTTGTCATTATGTTCTTAAATTTGTACAGTCTTGGTTTAAGCAGTAGGATCAAGACATTCCTTTGATCCTGAGCACCTCTCCAGCCACTCTGTGCTGGGGGAGGTTTTATGCAGAAACATCCTATCTGAAAGATCTGTTTCTTGTGATGTTGCTTCCTGCTTTTATGACCCTTTTGGTCAGCAGGAGGTCTCTCACACACACACACGCACACACACACACACACACACACACACACACACACACACACACACACACTTTCTTGCACATGCATACACGTGCACACACATACACACACATAGTGCCTTGTCTTTGTAACCAAGGGGGGTTTACGGAGGGAGGTGCTGTGATGTGTATTGTGTGAACTGTAACAGTTTGTCAATAAATAGCTGCGAGGGAAGCTGCTCTTTGAAGGATTTTGGGCATGAGACAGGTTAGGAGCGTGAGCTCCAAGAGCTGGTTCTTGACCAAAGACTTCCCTTGCTAGCAAGTAAAAGATGTTTGTCTTGTTTTTGTCGTTAACGAGAATAAGTTTTGTGGAAACACAGACCCAACATTTATTTGGTCCTTCGAGCCGGATTTGAACCAGCGACCTAAGGACCCAATAAATGTTGGGTCTGTGTTTCCACAAGCCCCGCTGGTTTAGAAACTTATTCTCGTTAACGACAAAAACAAGATGAACATCTTTTACTTGCTAGCAAGGGAAGTCTTTGGTCAAGAACCAAAGTTGGAAAAACTAAATGAATACATTTTTCTTCATGTAAGCATTTTGAAATGAACTTGAAGTGATTCTGATAATATTTTTGGGGGTATGAAAATATCTAATAGCAACAGGTAAAAGGAAATACCAACTGAGATTAAAACAAATTGAAGTCTTATCGTGTCTTGTGGTACATTCTCTTTATTGCTATATAAGCCCCTTTTCCAAGTGCCTACTTGGATCGACTCGCCACAAATCAACTCGGATCAACTGGTTTTCCATTACAATTTAGGACCTCCTGATGTGCATGGTCGTTGGTTGTTGCAACGTGTCTGAGTTCTGTGACGTAATTAACATGCGACACAAACACTACAACAAAGGTGGACAAGAATCATTGTCCTTGGTCCTCCTTGGTCTGTGGTTTTTCGCCAGTCTTGGGGAACAAGCATTGTTCTTTGTAGCTATTTCAATCAAAAATGGCAGGTTTGATTCAGACACTCTCATGACTCATCTAGTGACGCTACTGAACAGTCAATCAGTGGAATGCAATCTGACGACGTAACATTTTAGTACCTGCTCGGATTGCTTGGAAGCCCGGCCGAGCGGGTACTAAAAAAGTACCTGTTACCAGGTACTAAGACCTAACGGAAAACACTGTGGCAAACCGTGATGAGTCGATCCGAGTAAGTACTAATGGAAAAGGGGCTATAGGGTGTAACTATCTTTATCCTTGCCTCTGTCCATTCCCAACCACTTAATTTTGTAAAAAAACGGCCAACTCTTTCAGGTTTTTGTGGTTTTTCCATCTTACCAGATGCAGCTTTCTGCACCATCTTTGCAGCGTCCTCATATTTGTTACCACACTTTATGTGTTGAAGTACAATTTCACTAACTCATCTTTTGTGGAGGGTATAGTAGCCGAAGCAGAAACAACAAAATTTAGACTTTTGACTGGTACAACCTTTTCCTTTTTTCACTCTCTCTCATACACTGTGTTTGCACAGACATGGAAGCAGCTGCCTGTACCTGTTCATCTGCTCTGTGCCACACAGTTACTATATTATAGTATTGCCAACAACTTGTTTAAATCCAAAAAATGCTGCCCCCATTTTGTGATGTTATACAGTCAGTACATGGAAAATATGAGCATTAACAGCTTTAATCTCCACAGTTTATCATCAGTAACATTTATCCCTTTGTTTTAAGAAGTGCCTCCAGCAGTGAGTTTACTGCGGTTGTTCCTGTTTCTATCATTTCTTTCTTCCTTTTTGGGATCTGCATATTGTTGTTGTTGGTAATAAGACCAATGTTTTCTTTATTTTTAATAACTGTTTTCTACTTTTAGCTATTGACTATAATAGTAAGAGTTCAAGACTAATGGTGTATCATGTGAATGTTGTAGAAAGGTTGTGTGAATGTTAAGCTGGTCATTTTGAATTATGATATGTTAATTATTTTGAATTCATTTGTATTTATTTTGCTTTAGAAAGAATGCTTCATGTCATTTTATTTATTTTTGTTTGGGATTAATTTGATATATACGATGTATATGAGTGAATGAGGGAATTGTAGCCCAGAAATAAATGAGCTGCTGAGCTTGAGCTAAACACTGTTCTTTCTATAAATCAACAGTTTTTTTTTAATATAATTGGCTATACAGTGCTCCCAAGCCTGTGGGCCACTTGGTGCCAGTCCAGGAATTGTAATTATGCAGTTTGCCCCTTTTTTTCTGTTTTGCGAGCATTTTTTTGTACTATACAATGAGTAAAAAACATTTTTGTTATTTGTTCCAACGTGTAGCCTGAACACATATTTCCTAGTGGCACTGTAATGTATTTCTGTACTAAATTCAGTAATTTACACAGTTCTAGTTCTTTGACCCAGTGTTTAGTGTTGTTAGTCTTTTGAATATTAATGTGTTATTGTTTTCTTTTTGAGAAATGGATTCTTGATTTATTTCTCAAAAAGAAAACAATAATTTAGTTTTGAGAAATTCAAAGGGTGTACCCCGCCTCTCGCCCTATGACTGGGATAGGCTCCAGCACCCCCCGCGACCCTGAAAAGGATAAGCGGAAGCGAATGAATGGATGGATGGATGGATTCTTGATTTATTTTTGCCTTTATTTTGTGATTTCATTCAATGTCTACTTGTGTCTAGTATTTCCCAGAGCTTTCTAGTTTAGTGATTAATGTTTATCAGTGCTTCTGTTTGTTTTTGGGCTCAGGCTGTCTTGGTCTTGCCTCTGTGTGCACCCTAGCATCCCGTCTATGTAGTCTTTGCTCCATGTTTGTTTGCCTTGTGTTTCCCCAGCCCAGCCATGTCCACATGTCTGTTTGGTCCCTCTGTAGCCTGTCTCTGTAGTTTGTCTTGTTTCCCGTCAATCATGTCTCTGTGTTTATTTTTGTCTTTGGTCTATTTTATTGTGATAGCCTCTCATTTCGTGTGTGCTATGTTCAATTCAATTCAATTCAATTCAATTTCATTTATATAGCGCCAAATCACAACAAAAGTCACCTCAAGGCGCTTCATACAGAGAAAAACCCAACAATCATATGACCCCCTATGAGCAAGCACTTTGGCGACAGTGGGAAGGAAAAACTCCCTTTAAACAGAAAGAAACCTCCGGCAGAACCAGGCTCAGGGAGGGGCAGGGCCATCTGCTGTGACCGGTTGGGGTGAGAGAAGGAAGACAGGATAAAAGACATGCTGTGGAAGAGAGACAGAGGTTAATAACAGATATGATTCAATGCAGAGAGGTCTATTAATACATAGTGAGTGAGAAAGGTGACTGGAAAGGAAAAACTCAATGCATCATGGGAATCCCCCGGCAGCCTACGTCTATTGCAGCATAACTAAGGGAGGATTCAGGGTCACCTGGTCCAGCCCTAACTATATGCTTTAGCAAAAAGGAAAGTTTGAAGCCTAATCTTAAAAGTAGAGATAGTGTCTGTCTCCCGAATCCAAACTGGAAGCTGGTTCCACAGAAGAGGGGCCTGAAAACTGAAGGCTCTGCCTCCCATTCTACTTTTAAATACTCTAGGAACAACAAGTAGGCCTGCAGTGTGAGAGCGAAGTGCTCTAATAGGGTGATATGGTACTACAAGGTCATTAAGATAAGATGGGGCCTGATTATTTAAGACCTTGTATGTGAGGAGCAGGATTTTGAATTCTGGATTTAACAGGAAGCCAATGAAGGGAAGCCAAAAGAGGAGAAATCTGCTCTCTCTTTCTAGTCCCTGTCAGGACTCTTGCTGCAGTATTTTGGATTAGCTGAAGGCTTTTCAGCGAGTTTTTTGGACATCCTGATAATAATGAATTACAGTCGTCCAGCCTGGAAGTAATAAATGCATGAACTAGTTTTTCAGCGTCACTCTGAGACAGAATATTTCTAACTTTGGAGATGTTGCACAAATGGAAGAAAGCAGTCTTACATATGTGTTTAATATGTGCGTTGAAGGACATGTCCTGGTCAAAGATGACTCCAAGGTTCCTCACAGCATTACTGGAGGCCAAGGTAATGCCATCCAGAGTAAGAATCTGGTTAGATACCATATTTCTAAGATTTTCAGGGCCGAGTACAATAACCTCAGTTTGATCTGAATTAAGAAGCAGAAAGTTAGCAGCCATCCAGGTCTTTATGTCTTTAAGACATTCCTGCAGTTTAACTAATTGGTGTGTGTTATCTGGCTTCATGGACAGATAGAGCTGGGTGTCATCTACATAGCAGTGAAAATGTATGCTATGTCTTCTAATGATGCTGCCTAAGGGAAGCATGTATAATGTAAACACTGAACCCTGTGGAACTCCATAATTAACCTCAGTGTGTGAAGAGGACTCTCCATTTACATGCACAAACTGGAGTCTATTAGACAGATATGATACAAACCACTGCAGTGCAGTACCTGTAATACCTACATCGTGTTCTAATCACTCTAATAGGATATTATGGTCAACAGTATCGAATGCTGCACTAAGGTCTAGCAGGACAAGCACAGAGATGAGTCCACTGTCAGAGGCCATAAGAAGATAATTTGTAACCTTCACTAAAGCTGTTTCTGTGCTGTGATGAGCTCTGAAACCTGACTGAAGCTCTTCAAATAAGCCATTCCTCTGCAGATGATCTTTTAGCTGTTTGACAACTACTCTTTCAAGGATTTTTGATATGAAAGGAAGGTTGGAGATTGGCCTATAATTAGCTACGACTGCTGGGTCTAGAGATGCTTTTTGAGTAAAGGTTTAACTACAGCCACCTTGAAGGCCTGTGGTACATAGCTGATTATTAAAGATAGGTTGATCATATTTAAGATCGAAGAATTAATTAATGGCAGGACTTCTTTGAGCAGTTTTGTAGGAATGGAGTCTAAAAGACATGTTGATGGTTTGGAGGAAGTTCAGTTCAGTTTTGCTTCCTGCTCCTTGTCACTCAGATTATATTCAGCTGTGTTTCCCAGGTGTGTCCTCTCTGCCCTGATTCCCTCTTTTATCTACTGTTCATTGCCAAGTTGTTGTCATTTAATCCCCTTCGGCATTGTGCTTTGTGTTTCTGCAGTAGTGTTTAATTCCTAGTTTCTAGTTCTAAGTTTGTGGTATATGCCTTCCATGCCATCGTTTTGTATTTTGTATTTAGTTTCCTGTGACGTTCACGCTTGTCTCCAGAGTCCTGCACTTGGGTCCAACTTCCTGCTTCTGCACAGCAAGCTAATGACAATTTAAACTTTTTATTGCCTTTTAAAATCTGTTTTGCTTTGATGATTTTAAAGTGTCCTGTTTTATTCATTTGTAATGCTGTTGTTGTAGTTGAGATACTGCTGTAGGAAAAAAATATTCCAAATATGTGATAAATGTAAGCAATAAGTATCTCTTACCTTTTGATAATGAAAAACACACACCCAGTCTGTGATGGCTACAGCTACTCACAGATATCCCACATTTGAGAGAGAAGCTTACAAAAAGACTAGTAGACTGACAAACACTACATATCCACCAGTGCAAACTATACAAAGATAAGTGTACGCAGAAATTCAATGCTAAGTTGACCATGTCCAAAAAAGTCTGCAAGATTCTGACTGATCCTGACACTGATCCCACATTTTGACTGGGACCAGCCTCTCCCACTGACACAAAGCAGACAAACAGAGCACATCTGATTCCACATAACAAGAGTAATCCCATCACTTCAGATACAAATATAAACATACACACACACACACTGGGATTTTGAAAATAGTGTTTAGGTGATAACCATGTTTTTGGAGAAAAAGTTACTGTCTCTAACAACAGTCGAAATATATATACAACATACAGATATGGGGTATAATTTAAAAAAAAAATAATAATAATAATAATAATTTGGTGGCTGTAGGTCAGGAGAGCAGATCATCTAGACTGAATAAGTTCATACATGAAACATAATAATGTCATGGCATATTAATGTGATATGACAATTAACATGTAAAATAAAACACAAATAAATTAGTAACTGCAGAGTTCCAAACTTCCTTTGAGGAGTTTCATGCCATGGGTTTCCATGACCAATCACCTCCCATATGTGTAATATGTAAGTGGCCCAATACTTTTATCCATGTAGTGCCGGGCTGGGCAAGTAATTTTCCGAAAGGGCCACATGAGAAAATTGGAGCTGTTGTGGAAGGCTGTACCAATAAACTGAACTCAATTCTGCAGAATATCAATTTTATTGCTTTATAGGCTTATAGGTTCTTCACAAATGTCTCAGTTCCTAATGATTGCCCTTCAGAAAATGAACTGCCTGCCCTCTGATACGGTGTATCTGGTAGTGTCTCGGTTGCAGAACATTGTTGACTAATAAGCATATACATGGAGTGTGTACTCAGTGGAAGCTTCAAAAGCCTTTAAAGTTTCTCAGGAGCAACTTTCTAAGTGTAAAATCATGGCTGGATAGTGTATAGAACTCTAAACACTTTGTTAACACTGGGCAGGGGGCAGGGATAGCTCAGTAGGTAAAGTGGTCGCCCCATGATCGGAAGGTCGGCGGTTCGAATCCACTTAACGGCTACCCTGAGGTACCCCTGAGCAAGGTACCGTCCCTACACACTGCTCCCCGGGCGCCTGCTTAGTGGGCTGCCCACTGCTTCACTGAGTGAATGGGTCAAATGCAGAGAAAAACAAGTAATTTCCCCATGGGGATCAATAAAGTATCCATTATTATTATTAAATATCCACAGCATGGAAGATAATTCAGAGAGAATTTATCCTTCATCAAACAGTGCTTCTAACTTCAGAACCTGCCAAGGTTCAGATGATTTTTGTCTTATTATGTGGTGATATGTAATACCAAAGAGGGTCTTTATCACTTTGTCATGATTTTGGTTTTAGACTCAGGGTTTTGAATTCTGGACTTGTTTATTTTTAAATATTCACAGTTTGAATCTTGAAAAGCTTATTGTATAAAATGTTTATCTTTATATATTTTTAAACATGTCCGGGTACTCCAGCTTCATCCCACCATCCAAAGACATGCACTTTGTGGGGATAGGTTAACTGATTAATCTAAATTGCCCATAGGTGTGACTGCGGGAGTGAATGTGAGTGCAAATGGTTGCCTGTCTCTGTGTGTTAGCCCTGCGACAGACTGGCGACTTGTCCAGGGTGTACCCTGCCTCTCGCCCTATGACAGCTGGAATAGGCTCCAGCGCCCCCCGCAACCCTGAAAAGGATAAGCGGATGCGAATGGATGGATGGATATTTTTAAACATTTACAGACTTTAATTCTTAGTTCCAGTTGCTCCAGTTTGTATGTAAGTTTATTTGATTTTTTATTTATTTATTCCTCTCTGTCTTGTTTTGGGGCTCTTATATTCTTGAAGTTTATATTATTGTTTTTTTATGAACGTTAGCCAATAAACTACTTGTCTTCTGTTTACTTGATTTTCCCTGTCTAGGTCTGGTTGACTGTATCCATGGCCATGATTGCCACAGGACACCTTATGAGTAATGGGAAGAAGCAGGCAACGTCTGACAAGACAACATAATGCTATATCAGTCAAGTTAGCAGTCTGAATTTCTGACAGGTAAGTGAATCACCTGTAATTAACCTCAAGTGCCTTGATTTTATCCCTATAGATACACAAGAAGGTTATATATATTGTGCGTGTGTGTGTTAAAACAAAATTCTGATATCTGAACATACTGATAAAATGTAATAAATTCAAAATTAAATAAAAAAAATGTATATTATATTGAAAAATTATAAATATTATAATCGTATCCATCATAAATATTATATTTTTATTATATTTTTGTGCAAACGAGGCTTTGCTATAAGAAGTTGAAACTGAAACACAGGGGAGGCCAGAGAAAAGTTCCAGTTGGCTGTCAAAGGAAAGCCTCGACTGTCTGGGTTGTTTCAGCATTGTCTCATCTTACTGGTGTATGCATGATGCAGCTCATTTTCCCAGACACACACACATGCACTTGCCTGTCTCCAGAAGCATAGTATTATTGTATTGTATTATTGATAGAGAAGCAGTCAGAGAGTGATGTTTTGCACTGGAGCTGAATAAATCAACACCATGAATAAATCACCAAATCAAACCATATTTACAACCAGGGAAAGGCCATCAACCTTATCCTGTATCATTCACACAATCTCTGTTTTTCCTCCTCGTCTTTTCTTATTAATTACCTTTCGCATCTCTTCGGTTTCTTTGTATTCCTGTCTACCAATTACTCTTCTATTTGGTCTCTTAGAGTGATATTACATCTGCAATAATGTTACCAACTTAACAAATTATAATCATCCAGCACTAAATGATTTCATGAGCTGATTTCTTCCATTAGGTTGAAATCCATTTTCTGTAAAAAAAGTAAAAGTAAATTAAAAATGTGTGTGTAAAAACGCCTGACACACTTTTTAATTACATTTTTGCTTTCCCCAGTGCAAGGAGCTCATCCTGTACATGTAGCATGCCTTTTGCTTTCCAGGGATTTGAACTGTGGTTATCACATTGTGTCTGAGAATCATACCTTTAGACCAATGAAGCAATGCAAAATTGATAAAAATAGAAAACTCGATTTTTAGATAGATGTCAAATTTCTCGTGAGATTGTGTCTTTATTTGCTTCATTTTAGTTCAAGATTTAATAGATCAAAAGCTACTATGATCAGTTCAGTTTCACTCATGACGGCAAAGCCACTCAGAAGCACCAGCACACAAAAATAAATGCAAACAACTCTGCTGCCCACCAAAGATACTCTTAAGTGCTTCCTTTTTCCAGCTTTTTAAAAACCACCTCCACTTGGGATGGAATTTGTCACTAGGCAACAAAGAAGGTAACAAAAAGGTAAACTTTGTCTTTTAATAATGAGTATATGCTGCCATTCATAGACTGTTTTGTTGTGTTTGTTGATTTTGGGATGAACTTTTTAAGTGTTAGTCTTTTCTACAATGCCAGTGCCCTTTAAAAATACCATCCAATATTTCTTTCTTAATAGGAACATTTGATTTATTTAGCATGTATATAAAACATAACAGGTCGTGAATGATGCTTTTTAAAGATGACTTTACATATACCATTTGGCCTGTTCCATCAGCCTATGAACTTCTACACTGATGGAAAAAATTAATTAAATCACTGAATCAATGCTTAGGAATTTAAAAAAAAATGTAATTAACAAAACTAATTGAAAACAGGTTGCAGAACAGTCAGAACATTCAGGTCAGAGATTATCAACACAAATAACTGTCAGGGCCGTAAGGTCGGTGTGTGGAGTAGACTCAAAAGCAGACAAAAACCAGGCGTGAAAACAAACTTATTTTAATTTACTTGTTTAATTAAGGCTGAAAAGAACAGAGAACCAAAAAGACAGGATGGAGCTAAAATATAAGTGAACGGGGAAAGCTAAACTAACCTAAACACAAAGAATACAGAACATAAAACCTGGACATGGGAAACACTTGAATATAATAACCTGAAATGTGGCACATGGTGAACGGAGACATAGCGTAAGGAGAACAGATGATCTGACAATAAACAGAAGGAAACTGACACAATAAATCCACACGAGGGTAATTAGGGAGAGTGGAAACACATGGGAACACGGCTGAGATGAATAGACCTAATGACAAACTGCACAAAGGATGTGAGACGGTCAAAGTAAAACGGGAAACACTAAGATGAATGCTAAATCACACAACTTAATCTGGGAGCCGGGAGGAAGGAACACTCATGGAAACTGGAGAGACTGGGAAGACAATGGGGGAGAGACAGAAAGAATGGAACACGGAAAACAGTTGACGGAGACGAAACAAAGAAAGCAAAGGAAAGAGGGACGTGGAGGGAGAGAGAGAGGGACATGACAAGCTGTGGAGCACATGAAAGTACAGACAGGGGAGACAAGAAATAATAAAGAGACAGCAACACAAAAACATGAAATACAAATAACATCAGAAAACAAAAGGGAACTAAAACTCAATACTGAATAATAGAAAACTAAAACATTACAAAACACAATACACTCAACATGCTGGGTCAAATGACCCAGAACCATGACGAAGATTAAATATTTGGGCTCTGCAGCAATAATGCTGCCGCTCCTCACACAGATATCACTTGAACTTAGAGTAATATTCATTATTAACTGTTATTGTGATTTCTTTTTTGTTAGGGTGGGAGGAAATTTAACCATACTAAAGTGACAATGACAGTGACAGCAGGGGAATAACCTTTGACTGGCTTATCTCCACCTTTAATAAATCGTGACCAAGATGTTCCGTAGAGACAAATATTTTAATTTACTTTAAATATATTTCATGCAGTATCAATCAATTATTTGTCATTATAATGCAATAAACATACATTCTCTATAGATGAATAAATCATCATTCCTTCAAATAAATATTTTTCATTTGAAGGAATGCCAGGAGAACAACTCTAAGGTCTGACACATTACAATAACCTTTGACTGCTTAGTGAAAAAGACATTTATCATACTCAACATTTCATTGGCACATAATAGTTTATGTGAGTGTGAAGATATTTCATCTGTGGTATTCTTCACTCACTAGGACACTCAGAGTGGAACCATTATAACAATGCTTTGGCCACTGTCGCCACTCTGTTTTCTTTGTATTATTGTAGGGTCTATCTTATAATATAAAGTGCCTTTAGGGAACTGTTGTTGTGATTTGGCGCTATAAATAAAATTGAATTGAACTGAATTGAATTGAATCAAATGAGGGAAGGGGGGCACAGCCAGATTAACCTTAGTTACACAGTCACACACTCTAAAGTAGGAAAAACTAAATTATGTTAAGATGCTAAACATGCTTTCTACAATGCAGCAGTAAAGAATTCCGCTTATTCTCTGTTTATCATCCTATTTCACCAAAAATATGTCTCACGTGTGTTGACCCAAACAAAGAAGCCCAGCAGGGCTCATATCAGGGGGAATCAAGCCAAGTTCAAGTCACAGTGGGGATCTTATGAGGAGAATCAGATTGCTGTTCTCAGCTCAGCATGAGGAGAAAGGAACCCGCCTCCCTTCTAGTCCTCACCATCGTTCAAAGGAAGACTATCAGCGGAACTCTACAACAAGTGTAATGCCTTGTTTGTCAGGAGGGGGACTGGGTGATGAAATACTTAAATATATTAAAAGCAGCAGAAATACAGAATTAAATTAAAATTTCTTAAATTTAAAACATGCATCACATTTAAACCTTGGCCTCAGAGTCTCTTATTTGTGTGCTGGGAATTTTAACTGTGAAATGTAACTGCTGTACAGTTAAGGAAATGGTTAACAATAGTCAGTTTACTGGCCACCACTTCTCTGGCTTGATTGGTATTTTCAAATTCAAATTCAAATTTTTATTTGTCACGTACACAGTCATACACAGTACGATATGCAGTGAAATGGTTAGACAACTGCTCGTGACCTAAAGAAAAAAAAGGAAAGGGCTATGAATAAGATAAGAAATAAATATGAAAAATTTAAGTGTAAATTTAACTAGGAAGGAATAAAATATAAAAAATTAAGGTTAAAAATGAAATAACTGTACAACACAAATTAGAATGAAGGGTAAATTTAACTGGGAAAGAATAAGATAAAATATATAAATTAAAGTTGAAAATAAAATAACTGTACAACAAAATACACAATACACAGTATAGAACTATATAAGAATGTATGAAGAAATATAAATAAATAAATATATATATATACACACACACAATAACAGCAGCTGTACAAGTATTAACTGGAAATGAAGAATATAGTGACCAGTGTTGTGCAATCCACATTTGTCTTGTGCAGTGCAAATATGCTTAAAGTGATTTAAGTGATAACAATGTCCAGAATGTCCAGTGTGTGTAAGAACTATATGTGTGGGTCAGTACTGTGTGGTGGTGTGATTGAGAGACCGTATCGCCTGCGGGAAGAAGTTCCTCCTCAGTCTCTCTGTGTTGGTCTTCAGGGAGCGGAATCGCTTTCCTGACCTCAACAGAGAGAACAGTCCGTTGTTGGGATGGCTGAGGTCCTTCACCATCTTCCTGGCCTTGGTCCAGCACCGCCTGCTGTAGATTGAGTGCAGGTCAGGGAGCTCGGAGTGGATGGTGCGCTCAGCTGATCGCACAACCCTCTGTAGAGCTCGTCTGTCCTGCATGGTGCTGTTCCCGAACCAGGTTAAGATGTTTCCCGTCAGGATGCTCTCTATGGTGCACGAGTAAAAGTTCCTGAGCACCTTGGAGGGCAGTTGGAAGTCTCTCAAGCGTCTGAGGTGGTAGAGACGCTGACGGGCCTTTTTCACCACGGTGTTGATGTGACAGGACCATGACAGGTCCTGCGTGATGTGAACTCCGAGGTATTTGAAGCTGTCCACTCTCTCCACTGGGCACTCGTTGATGACGGGGGTCTGGTAGTTCCTCTCCTGCTTAGTGCTGAAGTCCACTATCAGCTCCTTTGTCTTACTGACGTTTAGAAGGAGGTTGTTCCTCTGGCACCAGTTCTCCAGATTCCTAATCTCCTTCAGGTAGGCCGTCTCGTTGTTATCAGAGATCAGGCCCACCACGACGGTGTTGTCAGCAAACTTGATGATGGTGGTGGAGCTGGTAGTGGCCACGCAGTCATATGTGTACAAAGAGTACAGCAGGGGGCTCAGAACACACCCCTGGGGGGCTCCAGTGCTGAGAGTGGTGGAGGCTGAGACATGTCCGCCCATCCTTACTGCCTGTGGTCTGCCAGTTAGGAAGTTGGAGATCCACTGACACATAGATGAGCTGAGTCCCAGATGCTCCAGCTTGGTGGTGAGTGTGGAGGGAATTATGGTGTTAAATGCAGAGCTGTAGTCTATGAAGAGCATTTTAACATAATTCCCCCTTCTAGTGTCCAAGTGAGTGAGTGATGTGTGGAGGAGATGAGAGATGGCATCGTCTGTGGAACGATTTGGACGGTAAGCGAACTGTAGTGGGTCCAGTGTGTCTGGTAGTGAAGAAATGATGAAGTCTCTGACCAGGCGTTCAAAGCACTTCATCACTACTGACGTGAGGGCTACAGGGCGATAGTCATTGAGAGAAGTAGGGTGGGGTTTCTTCGGGACAGGAACAATGATGGACTCTTTGAAGCATGTGGGGATCACCAACTGAGATAAAGAGATGTTGAATATCTCAGTGAACACAGGAGCTAGCTGGTATGCGCAGTCTCTGAGGATACGACCTGGGATGCCGTCTGGTCCTGCTGCTTTCCTGGTGTTCACTCTCTTGAAGGCTCTCCTTACTTCATGCTCGGAGATGACGAGCACGTTTCCAGTGCTGGCAGTATCTTCCTGTCTGCAGTCGTTAGCGCCGCTAGCACTAGCATTGTTGGAGTCCTTAGCTGCAGCCTCGAAGCGAGCATAGAAAGTGTTCAGCTCGTCTGCCAGAGTCACGGCCGCGTTCGTCATACCGGTTGTTGGTGCTTTATAGTCCGTTATTGTCCTTAGTCCCCGCCACAGGCTCCTAGAGTCACTCTGTTGGAGTTGTGACTCTAGTTTCCTCCCGTAGCGCTGCTTCGCCTCTTTCACCGCCCTCCGCACGTTATATGACGTGGCTTTGTACGGGTCCATGTCCCCCGTCATGAGTCCCGTGTTGTAGGCAGCGGTGCGGGATCTCAAAGCGTCGCGGATGGTTTTATCCACCCACGGCTTCTGGTTGGGAAATGTTGCGATAGTCTTTGTCTCCACGGTATCATCCGCTAGTTTCCCGATGAATCCCACAACCGCTTCCGTAAACACATTGACATCATCATCGGAGCTGTTTCTGAACATGCCCCAGTCTGCGTCATCGAGTGCGTCCTTTAACACGGCCACCGATTGATTAGTCCAGCGCGCGATCTTCCTCTGAACCGGAACTTCCTGTTTTAGCCTTTGTTTGTATTTTGGCATGAGGAAGATGGCGGCGTGATCGGATTTGCCAAACGGAGGGTGGGATTGTGCCTTGTAGCCGTCCTTGACCGTAGTGTAGCAGTGGTCCAGTGTCCTTTCACCTCTGGTGGGGCAGGTGATGTGTTGATAAAAGTTCGGCGCTGCGCGTTTGAGGTTGGCACTATTAAAGTCCCCCGTCACAATAAGCGCAGCGTCCCGGTGTTGTGTCTGGTGCTGTGTGAGTGCCTCATGCAGCTCGCATAAGGCGGTGACCGTGTCTGCTTGTGGTGGAATATAAACGGCACTTACAATGGCCGATGTAAATTCCCGAGGTAGATAAAAAGGACGACACATGATGGACAGTAGTTCCAGATTTGGTGTGCAGGAGCATGTGAGAGGAACAACGTTCGCACTGTTGCACCAGTTGTTGTTCACCATTAAACACAGGCCGCCTCCCCTTGACTTCCCCGAGTCCCGTGTCCTGTCCATGCGGTGAACCGAGAAGAACTCGGCCGGCTGGATGGCGTGGTCCGGCACCGCTGGGTTCAGCCATGTCTCGGTGAAGCAGAGGAGATTGCAGTCCCGAATGTCTCTCTGGAACTTTATCCTGGCCCTGAGGTCATCAAGCTTGTTCTCCAGTGACTGGACGTTGGCGAGCAGGATGCTAGGCAGAGGTGTGCAGTGTGCACGAGCTCTCAGCCTGTTCCTGACGCCGGCTCGCTTCCCTCTAGGCAGCCGCCGCTTCCCTTTGTTCTCCCTCAAGATCTCACTCGGCCAGCTCGGATCCGGAGTTAAAAACTTCGAATTGTGAGTACATTGTATACCAATAGAAACAAGAGTGTCACTGTCATACCTAATGTACCCAATGGTGATGATTTTGCCGATTTAGAAACGCTGAAAACTAACTTAAAAAACAAAGACAAAGAAAAAGTGGTCGGAGCAGTCGTGACGGCAGCCGACCTCACCGGCGCCATCTTAAAAAAATGAGGCCCATTCATCTTACAAATGAATGGGCCTAATTTGGCCCATGTATGCTTTGGCAATGTGTCAAATAACTATTCCATTCCAATAAAGCACCCAGTGAACTGATTTAAATGGAAATGAACTGAAAATGCATCCACCAGGAAAAAACAATGGATTGTTGAACTAAGAGGAACCACAAGAAAAGTGGATACAACAAAGTGGCTCTGATCCATAACTATTTGGAACTGATTTTTATGCCCTTTCTCAAGCAACCCTCCCAAGGACCTTTGTCTCCTTCCAGGTCAAGGAAAAATAATAACAATATAAAGACTGTTGTTGTGATTTGGCGCTGTATAAATAAAATTAATATCAATTTTCCAAGCAAACGTTACCAAAATATGTATATATTTTTTAAAAAACAACTCATAAATATATATTTTAGTGGTGACAGACTTTCTGAACCCACCTTATGGTTCTTTCTTTGCTTCTCTGTGTTATTCTCTTCTTGTAAATCTGCTGCATTTTCTTTATTTTAGACATGGTTGAAATTTTAGTGCAGTGCTTCCTACACTGTCGACATTTAAGGGCTGGTCTTACATTTAAATCTCTCTGGACTGTTTTGAGCAGAGGTAATTAATACTACTAAGGGGAACATAAAAAACTTAAGACAGCTTGAATCAGCAGTTGGTCTGCATTGCATTACTTTAGCAAATTGTACCTCTGAGAAAACAAAATGTGTATGGCATTTCTCTTTAGATTAACCAAACAACATGAGAGTGAAACTGTCTTTATCTCTTTCCCCGTCATCCAGCATTTTGACAATTAAGCAGAACTGATACCACATTTCAAAAAAAATGTCATAGATATGAAACCACGTAGGAAACCTTGGATAACTAAGGGTCTTGCAAATGCGTGCAAAAAGAAAAATAATTTATATAGGGAGTATATAATATATAGAACTAAAAATGCGGAAATGAAATATAAACTATATAAAAATAAGTTGGTATTAATATTGAGGAAAGCTAAGAAAGATTACTATAATAAAGTTTTTCAGGAAAACAAAAATAATATTAAGGGCATTTGGAATATTTTTAAAGAGGTATTGGGTAATAAGAACACACCCAAAGTTCGGCCTAATTATTTTATTAATAATAATCAAGTTGTTAAAGATAAGACCGAAGTAGCAAACGAATTCAATTCTTTTTTTGTAAATGTTGGACCTACTTTAGCAAATCTAATCAGGAAAAATGATGATCCAGGAGATGAGGAAGCCTGGATAGGTGATAATAGAATGGTTAATTCCATATTCTTAGCCGATACTACCATAAAAGAAATAGTAGCAATTGTAAAAAATTGTAAAGATAAAAAATCTACTGATTGTGATGGTATAGACATGGTCATAATTAAAAAGACAATAGATTGTATAAGTACTCCTCTTTGTTATATTTTTAATCTTTCGCTACAGTCAGGAGTATTCCCTGACAGAATGAAAGTGGCAAAAGTAATACCATTATATAAATCAGGAGATAAGCATAGTTTTAATAATTATAGGCCAGTGTCTCTTTTATCACAGTTTTCAAAATTGCTAGAAAAACTCTTTGCACAAAGACTTGATAGTTTTATTGAAAAATATCAACTAATACATGAAAACCAATTTGGATTTCGTAAAAATAGGTCAACGGCATTATATATTAATGATATTTGTGACGTATCTAAAAGGTTAAATTCGATTTTATTTGCAGATGACACAAATTTTTATTGCTCTGGAGAGAATTTGAAAGACTTGGTTGAAATTATGACTTCTGAGATGTTAAGAATAAAAAAATGGTTTGATGTAAATAAATTATCTTTGAATCTGACAAAAACGAAATATATGATATTTGGCAATCGTGTAAAGGAGGATAAAGTCATTATGTTTATAGAGGAAGAATTGATTGAAAGAGTTACAGAATTTCGTTTTTTGGGTGTAATAGTGGATGAGAATTTGACATGGAAATCTCATATTGAACATATTAGAAAGAAAATGGTCAAAAGTATTTATATTTTGGGTAGTATAAGAGATTTATTAAATTATAAAACAATGCGTATTTTATATTTTTCTTTGTTTTTTTCATATATCAACTATTGCGTTGAAGTTTGGGGGAATACATATGAGAATACCATAAAACCTTTAAACCTATTACAGAAGAAAGTTATACGAATAATTCATAATGTTAAATATAGAGAACATACAAATAAATTATTTATAGAATCAAAATTATTAAAATTAGGAGATTTAGTGAAATTACGGACATTATTAATTATGTTTAAGGCTAAAAATAATATTTTGCCTTTTAAGTTACAAAGAGTATTTTTGATGTGTTCAAGGGGAGAAGAGAATAGAAGGAAATTTTATTTTAAACATCAGTTAGCCAGGACTACACAAAGATTAATGAGCACAACGGTTAGGGGTATAAGACTGTGGAATTCACTTCATTATAATTTAAAGAATTGTATAAATTTACAATGTTTTAAAAAGTGTTATATGTTTAAAACGATAACTCAGTATGAAGAATGCGAATGAATGTGATGTTGGTTTGGGATTCGACCGGAGAGAAATGTCAATATTAGTTTGTTCCTGATTTTTGGTGCCCACCGGTGATATAAGTTCGATGGTAGATAGGGGGCAGGGTTTAATAAGAATATTTTCTTCTTCCTGCTCCTTTTCACACATGGTTGTTGGGTTTTGTTGACAGAAGATGTGGTTGTTTTGTTTGATTTGTAGTACCAAGTGTGAAATAAATAAAAATGAAATGAAATGAAATGAAATGAACGTGAGAGAATGACAGACTAGTGGAGAAGGAGTTTAGGATAAGAGGGAATGAGTAATAAGGTCTGAAGAGGTAGTCAGCAAGGGACTAAAAGATAAACCTGAGAAGTCTCCAAGGGGAGAAATGAAGGCAGTACAAGAGAAGGAGTGAATATTTGAGAAGGAAAAAGATTCATGAGGGCTTCAATAAAAAGCTTCAGTGAACACAGCACAAACAGACATGCCTCAAGGTCTCTCTCTCTCTCACTCACACACACACACACACACACACACACACACACACACACACACACACACACACACACACACACACACACAGCAGGGTGAGCTGAAATCAAGCATGTTTATTCAGACTCTTCCTCCTCATCAGAGAATCCCATCATGCATTTCACTCCAGTGGTCTTGCCCTGTCAGAGTATAACAAGCTCTCCTCACCACATAGCAGCCCATACAAAGTCACAACAGGCAAACAGTGCTTGACACAGACACAGTATACAGTATACACAGAGTAGAAACATATACACAAACAGAAAAGTACAGAAAAAAGCAATAACTAGTAACTTAATACTTAAGATAAAACCTAAATTAGTTTTCTGTACAGTATAAGTTCTGCACAAAGTGACTAAAGAAAATAAGCAAAGAACGAGAAAGAGAGAAAGAGAAAACTGTCTGTTGTAAATGCACAGATAACTTACCAGTGAAAAATGTTGTTCATAGAGTTCAAGAGTAAATCTTCCAGGAGCTGATGGGTCTGTCCTCTATCTTGCTCTAGAAGAAAGTCAACGGTAGCTGTCGACAGCTTTCAGATTATACTATTGTTTCGATGCTGCTGTCAGCAGGATCAAAGCAGATGTTTGAATAACAAGGACTATATCAGCTGCAGTTGAGGTCACTTAGTTGATGTTCTGGGTGATTCCTCAAAAGGTTCCGGTACTGTCACACTTTTATGCTGTGATATTTAGATGTTGGCTAAAAGCATTACAGGCAGGTCAGTTCAAGTCAATTAGACTCAGATAGAAGGAACTGTTCCACCTTGTCTCAGTGTCTTGATATAGACAGTTTTAGGCACTTTTGGATGTCTTTCAAGCAACACTGTGCAAGCTGAGAATCTTTCTTGCTTCAGTTTTGCTAACACTGCATTGTGAATTGTGAAATAAGCCCCGTGCAAACAACAAGCTGGAGTGTGTGAGCAACCCAAGAGAAGATTCTGGCATTTCTTCCGTAAGCTTTTTCATATAATTTCCTTTGTCTCAATTAAAGAGGAGTGGGAAAAGGAATTTGGAATTTCCCTATCGGAAGATTTTTGGCAGGAGGTCTTACGCAACATAAATACGCTCTTTATTAATTCCCATCATTGTTTGATTCAGTATAAAATTGTACACAGGTTACATTACTCAAGGGAAAGACTTCACAAAATGTACCCAGACTGCTCTCCCCTCTGTGAAAAATGCATGACACATTATGAAAATCTGTTACATAGTTTTGCACTTCGTCCAAGGCTTCAGGGTTTTTGGTGTGACATTTTTACTTATTTGTCTAATATTTTTAAAAACAAGATTGATCCAAATCCAACAGTAATTATCTTTGGGATTTCCAAAGAAACACAAAGTTTACAACATTCTCAAAAAAGGTTTATGTCATATGCACTTATTATCGCAAAGAAACTGATCCTGCAGCTTTGGAAAGGCAAAGAGGTTCCTGTGTTAAAGATGTGGCTTGCAGAGCTTACAAATACTCTTCACCTTGAAAAAATAAGATATACCATGAATGGCAATGTGAAAGATTTTGAACTAATTTGGCACCCTTTACTTGCATATCTTGGGAAAATATTAATTTTTGGCAGATCGGGGCCCATTTTTTTTGTTTTTTGTTTGTTTGTTTGTTTTGTCTTGTTTTGTTTAGAGAAAAGGGGCCATAAGTTCTGTTAACTTGTAACAACTGTGATACTTGCTTCTAATAAAAGATAATTGAAGCAATATAATTTCCTTTGTCTCACTGAATCACATGCACTTTCACCAGCAGAACATTCAGAATATTAACCTCCTAGGACCTGGCATCCACATATGTGGACATCACATTTTGGGTTATTTAGACCAAAATACTCCATTTTGCTCTACAGGGGCCTGATATCCACTTACGAGGACATTATACTGCTAGTGTTCTATCGAAATTTTAAACGGATATCCTCATATGTGGCTCTCATTTTTCTTAAAAACAAAAATCAGGTTATTCTTTGTTTTTACATTTGTAACCCACTCCTGTGTAAGTACACCTCACTCTAGGTTCGGGGAGGAGCTGGACATGAGTGCAAATACTTTTTTTACATATTGCGAGTGTGAAGTGGATGAGCCTTCTCTGATTGGTAAGCCAAAGGCTATGTCAATGGGCAACCGAGGTTGTCGCCCAAACATGAGCTCGTAGGGTGAAAACCCAGTGACCTCTTTCCTCGTGCAGTTGTAAGCATGAGTGAAAAGATTGACGTGACAAAGTTTACTCACGCCACTTTGTCTTTTGTTTGGCTTTTAGGGTACCCAGCATACCGAGTAGCGTGCGGTTAAAGCGCTCCACTGGGTTTCCTCTGGGATGATATGGGCTTGTTCTGATTTTCTTTATACCCAGTAAGGTACAAAGCTCCTTAATAATCTGTGATTCAAAATCGCAACCTTAGTCACCGTGAAGACGCTCTGGGAAGCCGTAATGAACAAAGAACTGCTCCCACAGACATCTAGCAACAGTTGTGGCCTTTTCTTTTGTAGGAATGGCAACAGCGTACTTAGTGAAGTGCTCTGTAATAACCAGAATGTCTTTTGTATTATGACTGTCTGGCTCCAAGGACAGAAAGTCCATGCAGACCAACTCCATAGGTCTGCTAGTCTTGATACTGACAAGGGGTGCAGCTTTTTCTGGTTGGCTTTTCCTTTTAACACACCTTGAACAGGTTTTGACTTTTAGTTCAATATCATATGACATTTTTGGCCAATAAAACCTAGCTCTGGCCAACTCAAGAGTACGTTCCATTCCCATGTGTCCCATTTCATCGTGAAGGGAACTGAGTACAGATGATCTTAACACATAGGGAAGGACTAGCTGATACACAGTTTTGTTGTCACACTGCCGTCTCCTGTATAGCACGTTATTTTTCAGTTCAAAACGAGTCATTTCTTTTAGCATCAAAAGAAGTTCTGGCGACTCTGACTTTAGGCTCTCACAAGCAGAATTCCCTGATTCTGGTAATAATTCTGTTGATTGCAGGATCTGTTCGTTGAAGTTCAGCTAATTTAGTGTTACTGTATTGTGGAATTGTGGGAAAGCTATTGAGGAATTCCTCATCTTCACCAAAGTCAGATGGAACAACATCTGGATGGACTGCAAGTGACTCTATGAAACAAGGAGAGAGTGGTGATTCCCTCTGTACCAAAGCATGGTGCTGACAAGTTGCCTTAATGGCATCCATAGGAGCCAAGTGATGTGAGATGAATTCCTGAATCCTTAAACTTTCATCTTGAGACTCTCTGTCATTTGTCAACTCTCCATGTGGTCTCCTTGACAACCCATCTGCATCCTGGTTCTGCTTTCCAGCACGGTATTTGATGTCAAATGAATAGGTGGATAGAGCAGCTAGCCAGCGGTAACTGGTGGCGTCTAGCTTAGCAGTGGTAAGTAGTATGTATCGAAGCGGATTGTTGTCTGTTATCACTGTAAAAGTGTTTCCATACAGGTAGTCATTGAACTTTTCAGTGATAGCCCACTTTAAGGCTAAGAATTCCAGCTTATGGGCTGGATATCTGGCCTCACTACATGACAATCCCCTGCTCGCATAAGCAATGACGCGACTCTGTCCATCTTGCTCCTGATACAGTGCAGCACCAAGCCCGGTTGTGCTAGCATCTGTATGGAGGATGTATGGCAACTTGGGGTTTGCAAATCCCAGGACTGGAGCAGTTGTCAGCTTTTCAATGATGTGCTCAAATGCAAGTTGACAAACTGGTGTCCATCTTTGTCCAAATGGTTCCTTTGGATTGAGATATTTGGAGTCAAGTTTTGTTCTGTCCTCACTAGATGTGGGCGTGATTTAGCTTATCCAGTTTGACAGACAGTGAACAGAATGAGAAGAAGAGAATGCTTTGAACTGAGATTCTTCTTTACTTCGATCTGCATCTCCAGTTTACAGGCCATGTTACTGAGGCTTCTTATACATGGTATCCTTTATCCATTTTCATTACTCTCCTTTCTCTTTTCTTTTTGTAAAACTAAATAAACACAAAACAGATAATTACCTTCTCATTCACTGAACATACATAATGTACCAATTGAAACTTAGTTTTCATGACAACCAGCAAAAAACATAAATCTTAAGGTTGCCTAAATTAAACATAAACATCACCTTCAGTTAACTAGCATTATTGATCATAGCAAGTTAGCAAACACATGCTAATATACAGTCGCTAGCACACAAGTAGCTTTACAAATGAGTAATGACCACACAGCTGAAATAGTAACTCAGTATATGCACATTACACATGCATCACAAATCAGATAGTTAAGGTTATAGTATGTAATGAAAACTTACAGGCATGCGTGGGCAAAAGTTTCACCTCCACTGAGCACTTGTAGCAAACTAGCTGGGCATAACAACTTCCCAAGTACCAACTGTGGCCACAAGAGGGTGCCAAATCATACAAACAAAAGCATATTACCACATTAAAGTTATACCAACACACTCCCCGCCTGGTATAAATTATTTTATACCACTACTTCTTTTACTTTACTTTTTAGTTTCCTGTATACCTCAGTCTTTCTTTTCAGTTTCCTTGGGGAACAGAAGGATGAGCTGAGAAACTGGACGTAGGTAAATCCGTGGAGCACCTTGTTTCACAACCCTAACCTCCACCTTTCTGATTTTATTATCTTGACTAGGAATGTTCTTAACAATGAGACCAATAGGCCATTCATTTCGCTTGGTTTGGTCATCCTTCAGTAAGACAATGTCTCCGACTTGCATGTCCCTGTTGTCATTGATCCACTTCTTTCTGGACTGCAGTGTTGTCAAATATTCTTGTCGCCATCGTTTCCAAAAGATGTCGGCTAGACATTGGACATGTCGCCACTGTTTCCTGTATAGGTCTTTCAAGTCAAACACCCCTTCGGGAGCAGACACAACATTTGCTTTCTGAGTAAGAAGCATTGCTGGTGTCAAGACTGTCGGTGACTCTGGATCTGTACTCACCGGAACCAATGGCCGAGCATTCATAATTGCCATCACTTCTGCCATGAAGGTGACAAGGACTTCATGAGAAAGACGGGTAGGCCCAGACTGCAGCAGCATGGCATCTAAGATCCGACGAGCAACACCAATCATTCTTTCCCATGAGCCTCCCATTTGGGATGAGTGTGGTGCATTAAAGGTCCATGAGCAGCCTTCATTACTAAGGTAATTTCGGACCTCTGAGTCATCTGTAAAGATCCTTAACTCTCTACAGGCACCGACGAAGTTGGTTCCACGGTCAGACCTGAGAACCTTGGAAGGTCCTCGTATGGCAAAAAACCTTCTTAAGGCGTTAATAAAGCTTGAGGTGGACATGGATTCAATCACCTCTATATGCACTGCTCGTGTTCCTAGGCACGTAAACAACACTGCCCATCACTTGTTTTCTGCTATGCCTCCTCTTGTTCGTCGTGACACTACACTCCATGGTCCAAAGACATCTAGACCAACTCTGGTGAACGGGGGTTCTATGGAAAGCCTATCCTCAGGCAAGTCAGACATCTTTTGCTCTTGAGGCTTTCCTCTGAGTTTGCGGCATATGACATATCCATAGATCAAGCTAGAAACCAGCTTTCTTGCGCCAATTATCCACAAACCGGCTGAGCGAAGTGCCCCCTCAGTTAAGTGGCGACCTTGGTGGGCAACTTCCTGGTGATGATGTCTCACTAACAAAGTTGTCACATGGTGTCTCTTTGGGAGTATGACTGGGTGTTTTTCATCATATGGAAGGTCAGCTGAAGAGAGCCGTCCACCTACTCTAAGCACTCCATCCCGATCGATAAAGGGGTTCAACCTCCACAGAGGACTTGCTTCGGAAATTTGTTTCCCTCTCTCCAATTGTCTCACTTCTTCCGTGAATACTAACTGTTGAACACTCCAGATCACTCTAAATTTTGCCTGTGTTTGTGGATTTTGAGGGACTTGTTTTGAAAGCCTGGACCTGCATCGTGCCACGCTGATGAGCTTCGCCATTCCATTTATCAGAGTTTTCCATGAGGAGAACCGTTCAAATCTCTGTGGACTGAGAGGTCTATCAGTAGCCTTAGTTGTCAGGGTGCTGACTTCTGGGCGAATCTCTGCATAGTGCTGTGGTTCAACAAGGTCAAACTTACTTAATGTCACTGATGGGGATACCTGTTGTTGGGCCTGCTTTAGGAACTGAGGACCAGTGAACCAGCTTGTTTTGTGCAGGAGACTTGCTGCAATCGGCCTTGTTGCGATGTCAGCTGGGTTGTTTTCTGTTGCAACATAATTCCACTGTGTGCATGTAGTGGACTTCCTAATTCTGGAGACCCTGTTGGACACATAGATGTAAAACCTTCACGAAGCATTATAGATGTAGCCTAGCACAATCTTGCTGTCTGTGTAATACCTTACGGCATGCAGCTCAAGGTCCATCTCCTGACAAATGAGCTCTGCCACCTCTGCAAGAACTGCAGCACACAGCTCCAATCGGGGGATGGTATGTGCAGGCTTGGGTGCTAGCTTGGATTTACCCATGACAAACCCAATGAAGCACTGTCCTTGTTTATCAATAGCTCGTATGTAGGCAACTGCTGCAATAGCCATTGACGAGGCATCTGAGAAGACACAAAGCTCTTGGTGCTGCATGGAGGACAGAGAAGACGGAATATAAGGCCTGGGTATGTGCAGAAGCTCTACCTCTGACAGGGAGTCTTTCCATGCATTCCATTGTCTTTCTTTGGCAGGTGGAAGAGGATCATCCCATTCACATGGTTCTGTGGTAAGTTCTCTGATGAGGGCTTTGCCTTGGACAGTGATGGGAGCAATAAAACCTAACGGGTCATACAAACTGTTGACTGTAGAGAGTATGCCTCGCTTAGTGAAGGGTCTTTCTTCCTTGGAAACTTGGAAGGTGAAAGAATCTGATTCAAGACTCCAGCTCAGTCCAAGGCTATGCTGAACAGGAAGAGGATCTGTCCCTAGGTCTAGGTTTTTCAGGTCCTTGGCCAGATCATCAGCTGGAAATGCATCCATTACCTTGCTACTGTTTGAAGCAATTTTGTGTAGCCGTAAATTGGACTCAGCTAACATCTTCTGTGTTCTTTGAAGAAGACTGATGGCTTCTGTTTCTGTAGGGAGTGAAGTCAGACCGTCGTCGACATAAAAGTTTCTGGTAACAAACTCCCTTGCATCTTTGCCGTGCTCTTCCTCGCCTGCTTGAGCTGCTTTTCTCAGCCCATAGATCGCCACAGCTGGTGAGGGGCTATTGCCAAACACATGCACTGTCATGCGGAACTCTGTCACATCTTTTGTGAGGTCATTTTCTCGGTACCAGAGAAAACGTAGGTAGTTCCGGTGATCTTCCCTTACAGTAAAGCAGTAGAACATCTGTTCCACATCCGCAGTTATTGCTATAAGCTCTTTTCGAAACCGCAGTAGCACTCCAACCAAAGTGTTGTTCAAGTCTGGACCACTTAAAAGGACATCATTCAATGACACCCCCTCGTGTTTGGCGCTCGAGTCAAAAACTACCCGTATTTGTCCAGGCTTTTGCGGATGGTATACTCCAAACAATGGAAGATACCAGCACTCTTCCTCAGGCTTCAAAGCAGGTGCTAACTCTGCTTGCTGACTGTCAAACATCTTCTGCATGAACTTAACAAAGTGATCTCTCATGTCTGCCTTCCTGTCGAGACTCCGCTTGAGAGTATGCAGTCGTTTGAGAGCTTGCTGGCGGTTGTTTGGCAGTCGCTGCCTATGTCTTACAAAGGGCAGAGGCGCGACCCAACTATTAGAGTTGTCTTGGTACATCTCACTTTGCATGATCTTGAGGAAACGTTCATCTTCCAGTGAAGGTCCGGGTCTCTCATCGTCTTCGCTCTTGATGAACACTGTATCACCGAGGTTGTCTGTTTTGACCCCGTGATAAGTATCCATGTGGCTTTGAGTAGTGCATCTCTGCTGGACTGTTAACAGCTTTTCCTTTGCATTCATACTGTTGAAGCACGGGCTGAGATATGATGGTCTCCCATTGAGCAGCACGTTAGTTTTATAGGTTCTCACAGCAGAGCTCGGCTTATGCGTGCGCCCCAAACAGACATCTCCTATGACTACCCAGCCAAGGTCGAGCCGTTGAGCAAATGGAGCATCTGCTGGTCCATTGTGTTGTTCTCTCACTTTATGCAAATTCAACACATCCCTTCCTAGGAGCAGAAGGATTTGTGCGTCTGAATTGATGGGAGGGATTTTGTGTGCAATGTCTTTCAAGTGAGGAAAATGTTGTGCAACTTCAGAAGAGGGTATCTCAGACCGGTCCTCTGGAATCATATCACATTCCAGCAATGGAGGTAGAGGTACCTTGGTGTTGCCATCAATCGACTCTATGATGAAGTGTTTGGCTCGCTTTCCACTCATTTCCATTATGCCTGAGCACGTCTTGAGTGTGTATGTCTCTGTGTTCCCGTCCACCTCGAAGATGTCAAAAAACATGGATCGTGCGAGAGAGCGGTTGCTCTGATCATCTAAGACTGCATATAGTTTGATTGCTTTCTCTCTCTTGCCAGAAGGATAAACCAGAGCTAGACAGATTTTGGCACAAGACCTGGGGCTATGCCAATCTCCACAGACTTCAGTGCACATGGCTTTAGCTGAGGTTGACACTGGCATGGCTTGAGGCTCCCCGCCATGCTTTCCTGTCTCTAGTGGCAGTCTGAAGTCGTGAGGGGGTGGGCCTGGATGCAAAGCCGAGATGTGCTTGTCGCTTTCACATTCCTTACAAGTAATTTTGGCTGTGCAGTTCTTTGCTAGATGCTTGGTGGATCCACAACATCTGAAGCATATGTTCTTCTCCTTTAGGTAAGCTTTTCTTTCTTCAAGAGACTTACTACGAAAACTGCGACATTTCCTAAGAGGGTGTGGTTTCCTATGGAGAGGACACTGCTTGTCTGGGTCATCCCACTTATCCAATTCACTTACCCCCAGTTCACATGACACATCTGTCTTTCTTACTGATATCTGTGTTCTGTTGTACCTTATAGGTCATTCAGCTTTCCCTACTCCTGTCGAGAGAAAAAAGAAGCTGGGATCATTCCTGATTCTCGCTTGTTCTCGTACAAACTGGGAAAAGACAGAGAAAGGTGGGAAGGCAACGTTGTGGTTTGTTTTGAACTTGGATGCACATGAAATCCACTTCTCTTGCAATGTGTGTGGTAGTTTCTCTACAATAGGATTGACACCACGTGCTGTGTCGAGAAAAGCGAGCCCAGGTGAGTGCCCTTCTGCTTTGGCGAGTTCCAGTTCAAGTAAGAGGTCACCAAGTTCCCTCAGCCTGCTGTTGTCTTTGGCAGATATTTTTGCAAAGTCTTCCATTTTCTTAAAGAGGGCATGTTCAATCACCTCTGGAGCTCCATATGACTCCTCCAAGCGCTGCCAAACCATTTCAAGGCTTGCAACAACATTATAAATTTGCGCAGCGCTGACTCTCCTTGCTTGCTCAGACGACTGTGGTCCTAACCATTTTATAAGGAGGTCAAGTTCCTCTCTAGGTGACAAAGACAAGTCCTTGATTACATTTAAGAAGGAGGATTTCCATGTCCGGTAGTTTTGGGGTTCGTCGTCAAATTTCTGTATAGTAGTTGACACAAGCTCTCGTCTCATTAAATATTTTGCCACATCTGTTATAGCGGATGAGTTATTGTGGGTAGGTGGTATTGGCGTGAGTGGTTCAAACTGATGTGCTGGACTTGTGTATGTCCCATGATCGTGGTGATCGCTGGGTGGATGTTGCGGTCTAAGCTCCTGATGTGTGAGGTCCTCCTCTTTCCACAAGGGTGCTTTGGGTAGAGCCACAGATGAGCTTGGATATCCTTTTTTAAGGTATGGTGATGACTGTGTGTTATCTTCAGCAGGAGTATTTTCTTGAATATTTTGCACGTATGACTGTCTGTCAATGTAATCTTGAACTCTTTGCTTATAGTCTGCAGGGATGATTGGGAGTTGTCCGCTTTTCTGGGAATTTTGTTCCTCCAGCTGAACAGCTGCCTCTAAGACCTGTGCTTCAGCTGATGCAGCAGCAGCCATTTTCTTCACCTGTAGAATATGCAGCTGTGCTTGGATTTGAGCTTGTTGTTTCATAGCTTCCGCTTCTTGTTCCGCATAAGCCAACTGCGCTTGTGCAGCCTCTGCCTTGGCACGTGCCCTGAGCGCTGCAACGCTTGCTGTTGACCTGTTGGAAAGTTTTGAGCTGGAACAGAATGATCTTGTCTCCAGAGATCCAAGTGTCTCTACCTGCTGGGCTTGGTTAGCTGATGGCTCAGACATTGTGAATACAGTAGCCGCCTTGAATGGTGAAATCTGCTGAATTGTATGCCTTTTTACTGTTCTGTCCTCACTAGATGTGGGCGTGATTTAGCTTATCCAGTTTGACAGACAGTGAACAGAATGAGAAGAATAGAATGCTTTGAACTGAGATTCTTCTTTACTTCGATCTGCATCTCCAGTTTACAGGCCATGTTACTGAGGCTTCTTATACATGGTATCCTTTATCCATTTTCATTACTCTCCTTTCTCTTTTCTTTTTGTAAAACTAAATAAACACAAAACAGATAATTACCTTCTCATTCACTGAACATACATAATGTACTAATTGAAACTTAGTTTTCATGACAACCAGCAAAAAACATAAATCTTAAGGTTGCCTAAATTAAACATAAACATCACCTTCAGTTAACTAGCATTATTGATCATAGCAAGTTAGCAAACACATGCTAACCAAGATGGCGCCGCGTATGGTCGCCCTGGTGCTTCAGTGCGTTACTTTTGTTTTGTTTTTGTGCATTTCTTCTGTGTCTGGGCACTCCTCTGGATACTCGTACACCAGAGAAGAGCTCCTTAACTACAGGACTACAACGCCTGTGGATTTATTTCCAATATTTGTCGCATCTGCGGCAGATTTACTGCTGACTCTGACCAGGAAAGCGAGACGCCGAAAGAGAGGGAAGCGAGCCGGCGCACTCGTGCGTTTGAGGAGACGCGGACTGCGAACTGCTCTTCCTGGGATCTTCCTTTCCAATGTACGCTCACTCGGGAATAAGATAGACGAACTGGCCCTGATGAGAAGCATGAACAGAGACTTTGCCTCCTCCTGTGTCTTATGTTTTACGGAGTCGTGGCTCAGTGAGAACATCCCAGACTGCGCGCTCAAGCTGGAGGGCTTCCATCTGCTGCGCGCGGACCGGCAGGCCGCTCTCTCCGGTAAGTCCAAAGGTGGAGGTCTCTGCTTCTACATCAATAGTGGCTGGTGCACAGATGTGACAGTGATTGCTCAGCACTGCTCTTCCTCTCTGGAATATCTTTTTATCCACTGCAAACCGTTTTATTCTCCGCGGGAGTTTGCTTCATTCATCCTGGCCGCTGTTTACATCCCGCCAGACGCAGATGCGCAGGCAGCTCAGTGCGCACTCGCGGAGCAGATTCTCCACACGGAGCGGACATTCCCGGACTCTCTCATCATTGCTCTTGGGGACTTTAACAAAGCCAATCTGAGCCATGAGCTTCCGAAATATAAGCAGTATATTAAATGCCCGACCAGAGAGGAGAGGACATTGGACCACTGTTACAGCACGATCAGCGGGGCCTATCGCGCGGTGCCCCGCGCTTCACTCGGACTTTCTGACCACGTCATGATCCACCTAATCCCCGCGTACAGACAGAGGCTGAAGCTCTCCAAACCTGTCGTGAGGACTAAAAAACTGTGGAGCAACGAGGCTGTGGAGGAGCTTCGCACGTGTTTGGAGACCACAGACTGGGACACATTGAAGGCTGCTTCTAACAGCTTGGACGAGTTTACGGACACTGTCACCTCCTATATCCACTTCTGTGAGGACAGCATTGTGCCATCACGCACCAGGGTGAGTTATAACAATGACAAACCCTGGTTTACTCCTAAACTCAAAAAGCTGTGGCTGGAAAAGAGAAAGGCGTTCAGAAGCGCAGACAGGGTCTGCTACAGAGAGGCCAAGTACAGGTTCACTAAAGAAGTGGACATTGCTAAACATCAGCACTCTGAGAAGATGCAGCAGCAGATCTCAGAGAATGACTCGGCCTCTGTGTGGAAAGGTTTTAGGAATATCACAAACTACAAGCCTAAAACCCCCCACTCCACTGATGACTTGCTCTTAGCCAACACCCTTCACGACTTCTACTGCCGTTTTGACGAGCCATCAGGCAGCCTTCACACCTCCAACGGCCCCAACAATAGAGGCACTTTGGACACTAATTCCCCCACCTCTCCCCCCTCCATAGAGCCATCACCACCTTCAAACTGTTCACCTACAACACCCCCCTCCTCACCCCACACAAAAGAGGATTTCACACCACCTCCTCCCACCACAACTCTTCATATTCATGAAGCAGATGTGAGGAAGCAGTTTAAGAACCTGAATGCTCGGAAAGCTCCCGGCCCAGACGGCGTGTCTCCTGCCAACGAGCTGGCCCCAGTGTTTTCTGGCATTTTCAACTCCTCACTGCAGGCATGTCATGTGCCTGCCTGCTTCAAGTCCTCCACCATAATCCCTGTCCCCAAGAAACCTAAGATCACTGGACTAAATGACTACAGACCCGTGGCTCTGACATCTGTGGTCATGAAGTCTTTTGAGCGCCTAGTTCTCTCCCATCTCAGGACCCTCACGGCCCCCCTCCTGGACCCCCTGCAGTTTGCATATAGAGCCAACAGGTCTGTAGACGACGCCATCAACATGGCCCTACACTTCATCCTGCAGCATCTGGACTCCCCAGGAACCTACGCCAGGATCCTGTTTGTGGACTTCAGCTCTGCCTTCAACACCATCCTTCCAGACCATCTCCGAGACAAGCTTTCCCAGATGAATGTGCCTGACCCCATCTGCCGGTGGATCACTGACTTCCTGACGGACAGGAAGCAGCATGTGAGGCTGGGAAAGAATGTCTCGGACTCCCGGACCATCAGCACCGGCTCCCCTCAGGGCTGTGTTCTTTCTCCTCTGCTCTTCTCCCTGTACACCAACTGCTGCACCTCCACCCACCAGTCTGTCAAGCTAATCAAGTTTGCAGATGACACCGTTATTGGACTCATCTCGGACGGGGATGAGTCTGCCTACAGGAGGGAGGTTGAACGTCTGGTGTCCTGGTGCAGCCACAACAACCTGGTGCTGAATGCCCAGAAGACAGTGGAGATTATTGTGGACTTCAGGAAGCACACAGCCCCACTCCCCCCCCATCATCCTGACTGACACCCCCATCACCTCTGTGGACTCATTCCGCTTCCTGGGTACCACCATCACCCAGGACCTGAAGTGGGAGCCCACCATCACCTCCGTCATTAAGAAAGCCCAGCAGAGGATGTACTTCCTGAGGCAGCTGAAGAAATTCAACCTGCCAACACGGACGATGATGCAGTTCTACACTGCAATCATCGAGTCCATCCTCACCTCCTCCATCACCGTGTGGTACGCTGGAGCCACTATCAGGGACAAACAGAGACTGCAGTGTGTTGTGCGCTCTGCTGAGAAGGTGATTGGCTGCAGACTCCCATCTTTGCAGGACCTGTACACCTCCAGGACATTGCGGCGTGCAGCTCGGATTTCAGCTGACCCTTCTCACCCTGGACACAGTCTGTTTGACCTGCTCCCCTCAGGCAGGAGGCTCCGGTCCATTCGCACCAGAACCTCTCGCCATAAGAACAGTTTCTTCCCCTCTGCTGTTGGACACATGAACAATAACCATATGACTGTTCCCGCTACTAACACATGACCCTACGCTGTGTTCACTGCATCATTCCATGATTGGCACTGATCACCACCTGCACTCATGTATATATCTTTCAACGTAGCACTCTTAATTCTTATTCTCATGTATATATCTCATGTATAGCTCATGCACATATCTTTCTACGTAGCACTTTGAATTCTTATCCCTACTTTTATTTTTTCATGTCTATTTAAGTGCTATTTATGACACTATGTTTGCACTGAAGCACCGCAGCAATTTCCTAATGTTGTAAACCTGCTCAACATTTGGCAATAAACCCCTTTCTGATTCTGATTCTGAT
Source organism: Diplotaxodon limnothrissa (assembly GCF_057381915.1). Lineage (NCBI taxonomy): Eukaryota > Metazoa > Chordata > Actinopteri > Cichliformes > Cichlidae > Diplotaxodon > Diplotaxodon limnothrissa. The sequence goes on along the minus strand of NC_140601.1, from coordinate 2,995,470 downwards.
TCTGATTCTAATATACAGTCGCTAGCACACAAGTAGCTTTACAAATGAGTAATGACCACACAGCTGAAATAGTAACTCAGTATATGCACATTACACATGCATCACAAATCAGATAGTTAAGGTTATAGTATGTGTAACACCTGCTTAGTATAGTAGGGTTAAACTTATAGACTAGATTCGAGAGGAGTAAAATAACTTTGAGAGAATTGAGTGTTGAACAGCCGGCAGATTTATTACAATGTTACAGTGGTGCAATAACCCAATGTAAACAGCATAGAAAATTAACAGAAAATCAACAGAGAAGAGCGCTCTTTTGAAAATAACAACAAAATAAAATAAAATAAGTAGTCTCTTTAGACCTGACTCCTGATGAGCAGGATATTGGGAGTTCAACTGTTTCCCAGAGAAACAATCCGTATCAAGTAAGCAGTTTTTGTTCTTGCTTATCTGAAATCCTGCGATTCGAAGTAATTCAGACTGTAGCTCTACTCCTGCATCCAGAACAGTTGGCCACACTGCTTTTGGATTCGCCACGAGTTTTCACAGGGTCTGGCTCGCCATCCATATCCAGAACCACTTCAGATCCAGGATCACAAAAAACCAGTCTGCACATACAGTACAGAGCAATAAACAAAATAGTTCTTAACAGTTTTTCTAAATAAAATGAGATCTCATAAAGTTTTCAAAATCAAGTACACTGTTGTTTTAACATTGTTCTGTCTCTATGAATTCCATTTGTATTGCTTTACAGCATTACAATCAATTGTATTTATATACCCCTTTTTAAGGCATATGTAATCATATCATGAAATGTTTGTAACGTAACTAGTTTTAAATGGTAAATGGACTAGTTCTTATATAGCGCTTTTCCACTCTTCTGAGCACTCAAAGCGCTTTACACAACTTGTGCATTCACCCATTCACACCCATTCGCACAAGCACAACTGACATTCACACACATTCATACTCCGATGAATGCATCGGAGAGCAATTTCGGGTTAGTATCTTGCCCAAGGATATTTGGCATGCAGACTAGGGGAAGCCGGGAATCGAACCACCAACCTTCCGATCAGTAGATGACCTGCTCTACCACCTGAGCTACAGCCACCCACTTATTTACATGTATTAACCTATAACTGAAATTACAAAGTGCAGGAAAGGCACTGGACAACATTTATGGCTAAAAGAAAAGTGCATCCTGCATTAGTTTTGCGCATCTGTGAAGATGCCCAATCAAATAGACAATAAAATAAAATACGACATTCCATTTCACACACAATTCAAGTACTCCGACTGGTTTTAGCTTTTTTTTAGACAATACAGAATTCGCACTGTTGCAGTGTTTACCACATGTAAAATTAGCATAAGTTTTCCTGCTAACTTATCATCTCTAGTAACTCACCGGAATTCCCAAGAAACAAATACACGCTCTGCCTGGTTTTGGTCAAGAGTAAAACACATAAAGGCCTCTGAAAAGTACATAACTTTAAGTTAGAGACTGTTGAAAATACTTTATAACACTTATTTTATACCGAAAGACTCACTGTGTAGCTTGTTAATTGCTCTCGGGTGTCTTGCTCCGTTTTGCCTAGCTTAATGCAGCAACGTGCTTTTGTTGCATTCACTGAACTACGGAAAATCAAAGTGTGTTCAAGGGGTGTCGGAAATAATAATACCGGGTAAAAACAAGAAAATACTAGTAACCATGTCTATAGGGGTTACATATGTAATGAAAACTTACAGGCATGCGTGGGCAAAAGTTTCACCTCCACTGAGCACTTGTAGCAAACTAGCTGGGCATAACAACTTCCCAAGTACCAACTGTGGCCACAAGAGGGTGCCAAATCATACAAACAAAAGCATATTAACACATTAAAGTTATACCAACACAAGTTTAGTGAGTTTTGCCCCTTTTCTTACTGGTGGGTAGCCTGCAGTAAGTTTTGTTAAGGGCTTCACAATCTTTGAATAATCTTTCACAAACCTCCGATAATATCCGGAGAATCCAAGGAACGACCTAAGTTCCTTTAAAGTTTGTGGTCTTGGCCAGGTCTTGAGTGTTTCAATCTTTTGGGGGGTCTGTTTCAATGCCATTTTGAGAAACAATGCGTTCAGGTACACACCGGCTCACCCTTTGGCGGCCGCTTATCGGGGCCTGGAGCCTGGGGCTCCTCATCTGCCCTCATCTGGGACTCTCCTCAGCTCTCTCTGGGATAGTGGCGCAGCTGCCCCTCTGTTGGTCTTCCTTGGTCTCTTGTGTTCTGGGGACCTCTGGATGTCTGAAGTCTTGATGTCCTCCATACCTGCTTCATGCCCTGGAGGACGGGGCTGTGGCCCCCCCACACCCTCTAGCAGATCATTACATGAAGGAACCTTTTAAAAAAACAAGCGCGTCCATGCTCACAGGTGTACACACGGGTGATCACACCCACAAACTACACCCTTTTGGGCTCCTACCTCAAAGCACACTGTGTTCTGTTGATCTTGTGTGCTGCACAATAATGTTTAATATTTAGTATTTACTGTCATATTCCCATATATCATTGTGATGTTGTTTATTCTATTACTCTTGTTCTCTTCTGCTTGTTTTCTTTTTTCTTTCTCAACAGGTGATCCAGGTGATCGATATATGCATTTTCTTTTTCTTTTCTTTTTTTTTTCTGCCCATTCTGTTGGTTTTTGTTTTTTGCCCTTCTCCCCTGTCCCTCTTCTCAGCTGTTTCTCTTTCCCTCTTTCTTTCTCCCCTTCTTTCCCCCAGTAAAGTCTGTCCCATATTCAGTAAGTGAAAATAAAATAAACAATAAAAGGTGAATCAAATGGACCATTACGGCAAGGCTGGGATGGTCAATTTGGTAAAGTAAATCCGTTGGGCATCTTTCTTTGCCTTTAGACAATAATTCTGATGGCAAAAAACCAAACGGGACAGGCGCAAAAAAAAAAAAAGGAAAAAAAAAAAAAAAAAGAGAAACAATGTTTCCCAGATAGCGCACTGATGTTTGGAAAAAACGACACTTCTCTGGTGACAACTTGAGGCCATTTTCTCGCAAGCGATTCAGGACGTTAGCAAGCCGCATTCCTTGCTCCTCTAAAGTTTTGGAAAAGACAATGATATCTTCTAGGAAAACAAGTACTTCTCGCAGGTTTATGTCACCCATGCACTTTTCCATTAAGTGCTGGAATGTGCTCAGCGCGTTGGTGATCCCCTGCGGCATCCGATTCCACTCCCAAAAACCTAATGGACACACATAAGTGGTTTTATGCTTGTCACTCTCATTCATTTCAATCTGGTAACATTACCCAATCTCGATGCATAAGCATCCTTGATTGTTTGCATGTTTAACTTCCTGTTATCCACCCACAATCGAACATCACCATTTTTCTTTTTGACAACAACTATGGACGAGGCAAATGGAGACTCCGACTCGCGAATGATGCCAGCCTCCAAAAGCATTTGGAGATGACGTCTTACGGCCTCATAGTCTTGTGGGTGGAGAGGACGTGGTCGATGCTTAAATGGGGTTTCATCCTTGAGTTTGATGCAATGTTTTACTTTTGTTGCATGGCCAAAGTCAAGGTCATGATGGGAAAAGATGTCAGAGTAGGTGTTCAGTTTCTGGGTTATTCTAGCTTTCCACTCTTCAGAAAGTGGAGAATCGCCAAAGTCAAACTTCAGATTTAGGCTTGTGTCACTATTCTGTTTGTTTGTGGAATCTGCAGGTTGTTGTTGACTTAAACAGCTAGCAGATTGAAGTTGACTATTTGGAATGTTTTGGATCGGAAGTATATCTTGTGGAACACTGAGTTCAGCAATGACACAGTTGGTTGGCAAGATGATATCATGGTTGGTTTCGTTTCTGAGTACAACTGGGATTTTGCGTGGGGCATAAGATGGAACGGTAATGAGACGACTGTCAATGAATATTCCACCTGGAAGAGATGAACTCGTAGGTGGCTCAAGTAATGCCCACTTTTCAGTGTAAACATCACTGACACTTGCAAAACCTTGCAGGACAACTTTCTGACCAGCAGGGATGACATTTGAGTCACTACCACATAGTTTGACTAGGCCAATTTGTCCTTCTGAGTTTTGTCTGTGCCTGATCTGCAGGGTTTTCAGAACTTGATGGTAGCCAGAGTAAGGATTGGCCATGAAATGAGATTCACTGAGAAACTGCTCATATAGTGGGTCAAGAGTGTTTGTACCAATCAATACTGGTATGTCACTGTTAGAGCGAACATCTGGTACAATCAGGGTGAGAGTCTCAATCTCTGGTTGAGAGGAAATGAACTCTTCAGGAAACTGCACAGTTAAATGTATTTAACCTGCATATGGTACTGTCTGACCATTAGCTCCTTCTATCTCCAATATGTCACTGATTGAATGTATAGTTTGGTCTGATAGGTGCTCGTTATAGAATGACTGGGACACGGTAGTCACTTGTGACCCAGTGTCAAGCAAAGAATTACATTCAACCCCATTAACCTTAATGTTGGCTGTGCTCTTACTTCCAACCAGCCCTTTTGGCGGTTTCCTTGTCTGTGCAAGCTGGTGTTGCTTCAGTGACAATTTCGATTGGTTATTGTGGTGAGAAGTGGGACTTCTACATTCATCTGTTCCCATTTGTCCCTCAACAGGAACACTTCTTAGTTTAAAGAAGAGTTGTCACCTGTCAAGTTGTCTTTATCTGTCTGTCTTTTAATTCTTTTCTCTTGGTACTGACTAGTGTGGGATTTGGGGGGTCATTGCAGTTGTTAGCAATATGTCCATCCTCACCACATCGAAAACAATACCAAGGTTTGGGTCTTTTGGCAGGGACAGGCTTAACTAGTGGGTGCTTTTGAGAAGCTGCTCCCTCTTTTTGTTTGTTTTTTTTTCTTTGTTGCCTTATCATCATTTAGCCTGGAGAAATAGTTTGCTGCTTTATAAGAAAGCCCTCCGCAAAGCCAGAACATCTTACTATTCATCACTGATTGAAGAAAATAAGAACAACCCCAGGTTTCTCTTCAGCACTGTAGCCAGGCTGACAAAAAGTCAGAGCTCTTTTGAGCCAACCATCCTTTTAACATTAACTAGTAATGACTTCATGAACTTCTTCACAAATAAAATTTTATCATTAGAGAAAAAATTACCAATAATCATCCCACAGTTGTAATATTATCTACAGCTACTTTTAGTACCATTGATGTTCACAAATTTAACAATCCAATCAGGGAACAGATGGATTTGGCAGTTGGAGAGGTGCTTTATGGAGCTTTATGGAGTAGACGTCAGCCAATCAGAAAGCACGCTGTCCTCTGTCCACCATGCTGGATTCACCACTACAGGGCATAGAGAACCATGAGTTCTCATACACAGAGTTTCAGGGACCACAGAGTTCCTTCAAAGCTTTGTTTAGTATATTGGCACTGTGATTAATGGGGAAATCAATGTAGACACAGAAATTCCTGATTCCTCATTAGGTGCAGCAGCAGAAAACAGGGTGAACAACCATTTTAGCTAATGGTAACACTGCTAGCTAACTAGCTATCCAGCATAAAGACACTGATAATCATGCTGCTCTGACAGGAGCATTTGACAGACATTCAGTCCATATCCTAGTAGTGTCTTCTCCCTCAGTTTCTCCCACTGTTGGCAGTAAAAGAGGACTGTTAGTTTACCTCTTACTCCAGTTTCGGAACCACAGCACTGTCACTCATGGATGTCTAAATCTTCCGTAGTACTTTCATGCTGATTTACACGTTTATTATGCTAAAAAGAAACTATACCAAGATGGTGTTATACTGCAAATGCATGCTTGATTGCTAATGGGTAATTGCATGAAACATTTGACATATTCAACATCTATAAGCATCAATCTATAAATGCTCCCCTACTCCCACACTTCTTAATAATATCACTCCAGATCAATCCCAGATGTTAAAGTTACGGCTTACAAATAAAGAAGCACTAGTTTTATTATGCTTTTCTGTTTATTATGTCAATTTTTCTGTTCTCATTTGTTCTTTGTTATTAATGGTTAATGTCTCATGTGACCTAGTTAGTTTAAAGCAACACTGGATTTTGTTACTACAGGACACATATGGTGCACTTCTACATATTTATTTCTACTTTCCATTAACAGTTTAAAGAAAGATTTTCCACAACTTTAAGCACATTTCATAGAAACACTTTGTTTGCACACGACAGGTTGCTTTCTTGGTCTTTTTCTATCCTGTCAGTGGAAGTCCAACCATCTTCCACCATCCACCATCCCTGGACCTGTTGAAGTGAAAAACAAACAAGTAATTTATAGATTTACATTTACATCATTGTGTTGACTGCATAAGATGCATGATAACAGTCACAGTTTCTAATTGTGATCAATTTTGTGTGATCTTCACTGCACTAGCCATGGTTCTCCCTGTTCCTCAGACTCGAGGTTGCTCATTACCCATCTACTGACCCCGACTCACACTTTCATCATGTTTCATGACTAAGCACCTAAATGATTTCCCACTGTTGACCTCCAAAGCCCCACTCATCCTACACCCTCTTGCTTTCCTTCATTTATCTTCAGCAGCTTAGTTTTAAAAGAAAAATGAATGTAAATTTATCCCTTTGCTTTATTTGGGTTGACTTGCAGCCATATCATATACTGTATGAGTGACTTAGAGATACCTCTCACTCCATCTCAAATGTAAGGTTTCAGCCCCGTCTGCCTCAGGGACTCCAGGACATACTCCAGGAGATACTGGAAGGTAGCAGCGGCTATGAACAAACCAAATGGAAGTGTAACGAACAGGTACAAACCTTACAGACTGGAGAATGCTGTTGTTTCCTTGGACTCTGCAGACAAGGGAATCTCCCAGTAGCCCTCGGTTAAATCCAGTGTCGTAAAAAAACGAGCAGTGCCTAACTGGTCCAGGAGCTCGTCGACCGAGGGCAAGGGATAAGCATTGAACTATGACACCTCGTTCACCATGCGATAGTCCAGACAGAACTGCATAGACCCATCTTTTTTCACTACCAGAACTATGGGGCTACAGCAAGTGCTGTGTGACTCTTCTATTACTCCCAGCTTCAACATTTCATTAAGGGTGTGTCAGGCACGAACTAACCACAGCCTTCAGTCTATGCATTTTTCCCCAGTATCTAATTTCCACCAGCATCAAGGGATATTTATAAATATCCCCATGCACACACTTCACCTCCACCCACTCTAACTTCAGCAATGCCCCCGGGCGAGCTAGAGGCAGGGTCTGCGTACAGCCCAAAATCCACCAGAGCCTGGCATGTACCCTCTTGGCACCTTACTGGTATGCAGTACGTCTCTCCTGAACTGGGGGAGGGCGTCAGAGGGCCAGCGATGTGGAAAACCTGTCTCACCTCCGTTGGCGGGCAGTCCCGGCAGAGGTGTCTCAGTAACCACACCTCCAGTTCTCCTGCCCCGACGTCTGTGCCACTGGTGAGCTTGGCGTGGGGTCTATAGCAGCCGGGACCTGTGGAGAGAAATCAGAGGAAAAGGGGTTAGTGGACTGGAAAGACCTCAGCTCCACGGCTACGGGGAATGAGGGATTTCTATGTCTATGTTGATTTCCTCATTAATCACAGAGCTAATGTACTAAACAAAGCTTTGAAGGAAACTTACCGTGACTCTCTGTGCTCTGTGGTGGTGAATCCAGCATGGCGTCCAGAGGACAGCAGGGAATGAGACCTCTTGGTCTTCTGCAGAGGTGGGTAGTAACGAGTTACATTTACTCCGTTACATTTACTTGAGTAAGTTTTTGAAAAAAATCTACTTTTAAAGTACCTTTTTTGCACGATACTTTTTACTTTTTCTTGAGTACATTCAAAGTAGCGGACACACGGAAAGAAGAAACATTAAAAACATGGCAGAACCAGTCGTCTACGCTAGAGCTGAAGAGGATGAACACCCTTGGCCTTACATACAAAGGATGTTTCGCTTAAAAGCAGTACAAAAGAACAACTATGTCTTCAGCGTCGGTGTCTTCAGTGAGAGCCAAAACAACAACTTTTCAGCGTGAAAAAACTCAGCTTGTGTAACCTGAGGAAACGGTAAGTTTTCTCTAAATATCTTTTAGCTGTGGTTAGCTGGATGTTAGTCTTATGTTACAGCAGCTGTGTCGAGCTCGAGCTGCTAGTCATGTTTTCGGCGCTATGTTGTAGTGAGATAAGTTTGTGGGTGTTTTGTGCAGCTTCGGCTGTCCTTTTAACTGCTCGCTGGTTAGCTAGCGTGAGCTATAAGCTAACAGCTAGCCTGGTTAATGATGCTAGAGTTCCACGCACATGCAAACAGCTCGTCTCTACTGCTTTAACTGTTAAAACAGAAGGCAATACTGCGGCTGACAGGGTTTATTATGTGAAACAGCAGCTTGTTTAGTTTAAACAGTCTGCATTAAGCTGGGCAAACACTGTGCGATTTTTTTCAGTCGCGTTATTCAGCTCCTGCTCAAACTGTACAATTGAATCTCAGGGGTTAGAAGTTCATAGGTCACGATGTAGGGTCTCACACTATACGGCCTGATGCTCTGATGCGACCTGAGTGCTCAAACTGTGCATTCATAACATGAAGCTTATCATACAAAATCCCTCTCTCTGTCTTTCACTCACTCACACAGGCACACACACACCACCGTCAACTTTGCTAAATTACTAATGAAAAACATTGACCAGGCAGCTGCAATTGAGCAGCAATGTCCATCCAACTCTTTTCATGGTTGTTGTAGTCATGATAATTTTGTGAGGTCACATTGAAAAGCCTTGGATACGGAAGCGTAGAGCTGCCACCCAGGCAAAAGAAAAATAGAAAAGTGAAAAGTATATTGCTCTAACAATATACCTTTCAAGTTTGAACAATATAATATCACGTTATTACAATATACCGACTAAGATGATGGATCCATGGGGTCAGGAAAGCCAGAAGCAGGGCTGGAGAGGTACCTTTCATGTCCATTCACTGGAGGTGTGGCTCTATTGCATGGCGTTCCTCACATCAAGAAGCTGTTGATCAAAATCAATACAGCTCTTCCTGCATCAGGAGCCTGTGAAAGACTTCTTAGTCATGCAGGACTCCTGCCTACCCCTAACTCCTCCCTAACCCCCCTCCTGTTCACTGCCAAACGGTCACAGCTTCACAGCAAGAACCTTGAGAGCCAACTGCTGCTGAAGCTGAACCACCATTTCACTGACGGAAGAAACAATTTATGGTAAAGTGAGCCATACACATATGTACATCCACATAGTGGAAATTTGTATTTGTCTTTTATAATTAGTTTTACTCTGATTTCAGTGTTTATTTGTGAGCGTAGTTTTTATTTGAAATATTCTCATTCTGATGTTTGTATCGCATGTTTTTAGTGTTTTCATATTACATTGTGTTAATCTGTCTATACTTCAGGGTATTTTAGTATACAAAGAACATTTCATAGTTTTGTTAGAATGTCTATTCCTGTGTAATTTTAGCACAGATGTGTTGTTTGTGGGGTTTTTTTTGTTTTTTGTTTTTTTTTTAATTCCTGCTGTCCACCTTGGGAATAAACTTTTCCTGATTATACCTGTTGCATCTCTGTGTCATTTGTTTCTGATTTACTTAATCCCTCCTTGTATTTAAAAGAACCACCCCTAGTATGACATTCTGGCGCATCAGCTGTAGTCATTTATGTTGAAGTTGCCTCGTTCTAATGTTCTCTCTGAGGCTGCTGTAAATGTGAATATGTTTACTGTGGGTTTTTCTTGAAAAAGCTTTACGTTGTGAACAACTGAAATCTTGAAATTAGAATTGTTGTGCCTTATTTTGTGGATCTTTTTACATATATTCCTTTTGAAAATACTAAAATGTGTATATTTATTTAGTTTTGTTTGTCTGATAGCATTTATTTATAAAATAAATCGGACATTTCAAACACTTACTCGCTACTTACTCAGTACTTGAGTAGTCTTTTCACCAAGTACTTTTTTACTCTTACTCGAGTAACTTTTTTGACGACTACTTTTCACTTTTACTTGAGTAATAATATTTTAAAGTAATGATACTCTTACTTGAGTACACTTTTTGGATACTCGACCCACCTCTGGTCTTCTGTTTTCTGATTGGCTGACCACCACTAAGTTTTTAATGACCTTTTAACTTTTACTGACTTTGGAGATTCTCCCATTTTCATACTATTAGACCTCAGTACTGCCTTTGATACCATAGATCAGGGGTCCCCAATCCCAGTTCACGAAGGCCGGTGTCCCTGCAGGTTTTAGATGTTTCCTTTATCCATCACAGCTGATTTAAATGGATAAATTACCTTCTCAACGTGTCTTGACGTTCTCCAGAGGCCTGGTAATGTTTACCCAGGGTGAGATCCAAAACCTGCAGGTACACCGGCCCTTGTGGACTGGGATTGGGTACCCCGGCCATAGATCATAGGATTCTTATGAGCACTGTGTCAGAATCAAAGGGACTGCATTGGAGTGGTTTAAATCTTAACTGTCCAACCCAAGTTTTTCAGTTAGATTGGGGTATACATCATCCTCAAGAGCCTCACTTTCTTGTGGGTTCCCCCAGGGGTCCATTCTTGGTCCAGTTCTCTTTGCTATTTATATGCTCCCCATGGAGTCAATTTTTAAAAAACAAGGCATCCCATTCCATTGTTATGCAGACGACTCACAGATTTACGTTTCAGTGGCAGGTAAATCTGTGAGTCCTCTGAAGGGTTTGCCAGATTGTTTGGAGGATGTTAAGGCATGGATGGCTTTAAACTTCCTTAACTTAAATCAACAGAAAATAGAGGTGATTTTGTTTGGTCCCTGTGACCACTGCGACTTTGGCCCTTTAGAAATTTATAAAAATCCCTTTGCGAGGAACCTAGGAGTGATTTTTGACTCTAATGTAACGTTTGATAAACAGATTAATGCTGTAACCAAGTCCCGTTTCTTTCATCTTCGTCTACTTGCTAAAGTAAGGCCATTTCTCTGTTTTAGAGAACTTGAGAAAGCTATCCATGCCTTCAATTCATCTGGCCTCGACTACTGTAATACTCTTTACTCTGGTGTTAATCTGTCATCAGTTAGCCGTCTACAGCTGGTCCAAAATGCTGCAGCACGGTTACTAACTGGCACATGCAAGCAAGACCACATATCCCCCATACTGGCATCATTACACTGGCTGCCAGCTAGTTTTAGAATTAATTTTAAGATTTTATTATTTGCTTTTAAGGTGTTGCATAGGTTAGCACCCTCATACCTTTCTGATCTTTTAAATTGGTACACTCCTGCAAGATCACTCAGGTCTGCGGATCAATTACAGCTGGCTGTCCCGAGGTCCAGATTAAAGCACAGAGGAGATCGGGCCTTTGCTGTAACTGCTCCTAAACTGTGGAATGAACTGCCCCTTCACATCAGGACCTCCCCAACATTGGACACTTTTAAAACCCGTCTGAAAACTCACTTTTATTCCTTGGCTTTTAATATTATTTCTCACTCAAATCTTCTAATTTTATGATTCTTTTTCTTAACTCTTATCATATCTCTATCCCTATGTTTTTATTTCTTTTAATTATCTTTTAATTATCTCAATTGTACAGCACTGTACAGCTTGGTCAATGGTTGTTGTTTTAAATGTGCTATATAAATACATTTGACTTTGACAACAACAACACAACAAGCCACATTATTTGACAGACAGGATATCCTATCATATTCTAAGAGTGCACTATGGCAAAATGATAAAACAATGTCTCTGTGTAAAACATTTTCCAAATATAAAATCTTCCATAACTATTTGAAAAGGTAGAAAATTAATGATATAATTTCAGGTAAAATATCACTTTAATCACTCATTCTAATTACTGTTTAACTAAGCTCCTAATATCAGCTCAAGACCATATCAGTCCCAAAAAGCGCAGCTGATGTGAATTATGCATTCCAGGAGAGTCGAGGGAAATCTTCCCTGAAGAAACAAGAGCAAAGAGAGCTATAAGAATCTTTTTTTCACCAAATTCCTTCCAAACTTTTAATATAAACTTGCAGAATATTTCTAACAGATCTGAATGAGTGCTGTTCTGTCATCTATGCAGTTTGCTGCAGTAATAGTCAACATGTTAATTTGACTAAATGTCTCGTTGTTATGGATTTATTCTGAGCTCACCTGAAAGGAAATGTTTTGTTGGCCAATGCTTGTTTTTTTTTTTGTGGACTGAGTGTGTGTGTGTGTGACAGAGGAAGAGAGACAGAGAATAATGCAAATGTTTGTTATATCATTTCCTGACACCGTGTTTCAGGCACAACTGTAAGAGAGATGAACTCAGAGAGCCCATGTTTGTTGAAACACAGTAACAATTCAAATGTTAAGCCATGTTTTATTTCATCACTTTGCTCTGTGGAATCTGATAATGTGTAATTTTTCTCTCCTTTTCCATGTATGTGTAAAACTTAAAAACTCCTTTGTCCCACACGCCATCAGACTGTTTAACTCCTCTCTGGAGGGGAGAGGGAGGGGAAACAGGAGGACAAAGGAGGGAACAACTAAGCTGTAGTGCCTCTTCACCTCACTGTGCAATACCTTTTGTGCAATACTTTTGTAAATAGTCAACGGTGCAATAGACTCAATACTTGAAATGTGCAATTCACTTGTATTTTTATTTTTATTCCTATTTATTCTATTTATCCCCTTCGTATATTTTATTTATATTGTCTCTGTATTTATATATATGTGTGTGTGTATAACTCTGTAACTTCTGTCGGTGCTGTGCTTTTTTGGAAATCGAATTTCCCAGAGGAACCCACCCGAGGGATTAATAAAGTTCTATCTTATCTTATCTTATCTTATCTTATCTTATCTTAAATCATCTGCTGTAATGTACTACACTGTATGTGTTTGTCACATGCTTAACAAACTCTCTCACACACAAACATAAACATTTTGCAAACATCTTTCTGGTAGTTCAGCATCCACTGTAAGCTAATAATAATAATAATAATAATAATAATAATAATAATACAGATGTGGTAATAACATTTTTTTAATGATTTTCTACAGTTACAGTTACGACTCTGCATGATTTTTTTGTACATATGCTTTCTGAATGTTTGTGAGGTGATAATTAAGAGTTTGCCTTGGGCCAGCCATGTTAATGAGCAACAGTAAATACATGAGAAAAATGTATGAAGCAAAAGAGTATGCCAATGTGAGCAACAAACAACTTGTGCCAAATATTTATTTTATTTTATTTTATTTTCCAGAGTCCAGAAATTTACCACAAAGCTCTTTTTTAAATTTTCATTAACCTCAGATACAGTGGGTAAATTTATATATGGCTTCTTTCAAAATTAACTAAAACATCTTCTTTAATATTATCATTGCTGCTGATGTTTTAGTCTGTATTTATCTACTGTTAAAAACACATAGTTTTACACGTCGTAGTGAAAGAATATTATTTTTAAGTTTGTGTGGAGGTTTTAGTGTGTACTGATTTGTTTCAGTACCACAAAAGTGATCAAAACTAAAACGGCTCCACCCTGGACTACTGCCTAATGCACAACAGGAATTTATTTCACGTCAGTTCATTACTTCAGATAAAAACTGCAATACACATGAACCACATATTTATAGTGGATTAATGCATGTATATTTCTTTCCCTGTGTAATGATTTTGTATTTGCTGTTAAATTATGATTGCATTATTAATAATATCAGCAAAAAACTGTGAACTCCATCACTGATTTCTGACCTTGACTTTAATAAACTGATATTTAGTGAAGCTGCTCAATTTTTAGTTGTGTGAATTGTAAAACTGGATGAAAAGAAAGAAACAAATAAATGCAAGAACAGAGCAAAAAACATTGCTTTTAGTAGCGCACATGAAATAAGCACCATTAACATTATGTGAATGGGAAATTTTAAAATGAGGATTACGTGAAAACACAAAAGACTTCTTCTATGATAGGACAGACTGTTAAAATTGTTGGTATATAAATAACACACACGCACACACACACACACATGTGCAAACATGCGCGCGCGCGCACACACATACACACACGCACACACAGTATAAATAAGGCTGCCCAACCAGAACTAACAAAGGCCCACTACAGACAGTCCTGTCAACACAGCGAGGGAGAGATACTGTGGTGTGTGTGTGTGTGTTATACTCCATGTTTGTTTATGTGTATATGCTCCTGTATATGTGTGTAGATTTCTTGTTGTGTGACTGTGTGTGGCTCCCTTTGCACACTAAGGAATGGTAATTGTCTCCAGTGAGTATCTCTTCTGCTTGTCATAAGCTACGCTCATCTACACTCAGGATATTGGTGTGTGTGTGTGTGTGTGTGTGTGTGTGTGCGTGCGTGCATTGGAGAGAGACAGAGGGTGAGTTAGAGCTACAATGTGTGTGTCATAAGATTCGCTCATTTACTCTCAAAATATTGGACTGTGAATATGTGTGTTTGTGTCACATTTACATACTATTTGTGTCTATTTGTGTGTGTGGGTGTGTGTGTATAACGGAAAGGAGTGTGTGACAGTCAGGCAATGTGTATGTCAGAAGCTCATTGTGTGTGTGCTCTTTATGTCATGCTCATTTAGTCTCAGTAGCAGCAGAATGGGGAATTCCAATAATAATCATAAAACCTACTTTATTTTCTCTGTTTGAGGTGAGACGACTGTCTTTCCCCCTTGCTACCACTTTCCAGCCTGCTCAGCCAATCAACTCATACACACTCAGGTGCACACATAGACACATGCACAAATCCTCCTGTGTGCAGTTCTGCAGGCCCGGGCGATTGTCAGAGTTATTACATGGAGTGTTGTCTGCCTTGTTACAATTTCACTTTATGAGCTAAGAGCCTTGCACAGTCCCTCAATACTTAACATAGACAGCAGCTTAGACATTATTGTGTGTGTGTGTGTGTGTGTGTGTGTGTGTGTGTGTGTGTGCGCGTGTGTGTGTGCGTGCGTGCATGTTTGTGTGTCTACGGCTGCTGTTTTCTTTTTAACAGCATATGGCCACTAGGTACTGCACTATTTAGCAAACCCAACAATTTAATAAACACAGCAGGTGAGCGTGTGTGTGTGCACGAGCGCACGCGCGTGCTCATGCATGTGTCGCTAAACCAAAACAAAAGAAATAAAACCAAAGAATAAAGGATGAATTGAGTGATTAACTCAAGGAGCCGTTACATGGGTTTTTATGTGACAGTCCATTAGATGAAGCAGGTTGAATTCATCACTCGTTGATTTCGATGTTAAATGCACAAGTCGCTGATAAGAAGGCCAGAAAAAGGGTAATTAATGTAACTGTAACAGATATTAAAGCTGTTTAAAGCATATATTTGGGTCAAAACTGGAGAATTAAATGTTGCATACCAGTATTTAGTATTGTAGCTCTGCTATATTTTAATATTCACCCAAGTTATTAAAATCCAGGGGTTCATGAATGAATGAAATGAGCAGGTGATGCCTGGACATGTAAGGTTGCTACTTCTACTAAGAAAAAATTAAATGATCAATATATAATTAATCTACAATGTGTTAATTGTAAGAATAACAACATGTCATAAGCCAGTTTTGCATTATAAATAGAGACCTGTGTGCTGGAAAGGTTACGCCAGAATCCTTCCTGAAACTGCCTGAAAAAGATGCGTAGTGTGAGCTGTGCTCTCAGCTGGGTAAGGTACAGGGTGAAAAAGTTTATCACAAAGAAAAAGTGTGCCAATATTAAACTAGTTAATAGAGCATCATTGTCAACAATTCTGGGGGCTTGTTTCCCAAAAGCTTCTTAGGGCTAAGAAGATCATAAATTCCATCTTAAAAAGTGTTTCAAAGCACTGTAACCAAAGTCCCTCATCATAAGGTTTAAGTAAAGCTACCAGAAGAAACTCTGAAAACTCACCGACACTTATGTTATTGTTTTATTTTCTGTCTGCTTTCCTAATTGAAACATTTTTTAGGTTCTATTGTTATTTTTTTTAAAAAAAACTTCTATTGTTCTTTGTTTTGCACGACTCACTCCCGAAATAAGGCTGGCTCTTACTGGGCTTCCTCCCAACAGTGCAACTGGGGCAGGTGCTCAAAGTTAAAAAGGGGCACATAAAACTAGGCTGAATAACAACAACCCACATTCATCAAGAATCTAATAAGGAATCGTATCACAGTGTATCACTGTCATCAGGTGGGGACAATGCAAAGCAAACGTAGCCTATGGCTTACTGATGGGTACAGTGTTGCTGCTGCTCCTGCTGCTGATTGTGCTGGAGGGCAGGGCTGTCTTGATCTGAGACTGTAGACCTTAAAAAGTCCATAGGAGAGTTGGTAGCTGATTAAACAATAATAAAATGCAAAGATTGGTGACAGTGCTTGGAACCGTAAGGAAACAGATTAAAACACTGTGGGAAATAAACTGAAACTGGAATATTAGTACAGCAAGAAAAGGGTTATTGTGGTAGTGTAAGAATGTAACAAAAAAAATCTATACACATAAAACACACACACACACACACACACACACACACACGCATTGACATTTTATACCTTTTCCAGAATACTGTATATACTATGGCCACAAGACTGCATCATGGTACTGAGCCAGAATGCTTCCCCTGTTGTTTATTCCTAGTGCCATAATAATAAAGTAAGAAGAACAAAAGAATTAAGTAATAAATTTAAAACAATGTATTTATCCTGATTCAATTTGTATCTACTGCAAGACAAAAAGCTTATTAAATGTAGAGTTACAATAATTTTGCTGCTGTAAAATCAGCATTTTTGTCATATTTGAAATATAAATCTAATATAATCTGTTTCTTAATGTATTTTTTTTTAAAACAGTGTGTGTGTGTGTGTGTGTGTGTGTGTGTGTGTGTGTGTGTTTTAATGTTGTAATTATAATAATTCCATATTTATGTGGATATGCATGTTAGATAGTTTTTAGTGAACTATAAAGCCCTGCAACTTACTTTAAAACTAAATATGTTCCCTAAAACGGTAACAAAGCTACCAACCCATGACAGCTTTCCCCAGTTAGCTAGCAGCTAATGACCAGCACACGTGTGCAGTTAATAAAAGGACAGGTAATGTTTGTTGCACTGTTATGCACACACACAGCACACTCATTTGTTTCAGTTCATCAGTAGACACTAGATAACTGGCTAATGTGTACATAATAAGCTAATACTGCTGTGTGCTATAGACTACAGTGCACGCTGTACACCTACTTACTGGTTTTTGTTGTATCAGTCTGCATCTTCCAGTTAATTTGTGTGTTTCCCCTACACCTCTGCTCTTTGCAAGTTTGTTCCCGCCTTGTAACTATCAAGGGTGAGCATTAATTAATGGATATCATGTGACTGATGAAAGTCAGATCCTTTTATTTAGCAAAATTGTGATTAATATTTAAATGTTATTGTTCAGGGGCACAGGCAGGACTTCAACGTGCACACACATTAAAAAACAAACAAGCCTCAAGAAAAGGGCACTTGGGGCACCTATCACGGAAAGGACAGGTGCTCAAACCTGTGTACAGTCCAGACCTTTCTCTAGCTGAGAATATTCAGATATGATGAAGAAAAGAAACAACAAAAACACCCAGAAAAATCCAAGCGTTCTGCCACTGATCTTCTCACTCCCCAGATGCTTCTGATTAATCTATTTGATTTAAAAATTAATTTAAACATTTGATGTGTTTTCTATGTTTTATTATGACTAAAATACAGGTTCATGAAATTTGCAAATCATTGTTTTATTTCCATTTCATACTGTGTCCCAACTTTTTTGGAAACTGGGTTGTAATAAATAATTACAATTCTGTGATCTCACGTATATGTTTCTGTACAAATATAGGTTTTACTATATGCACTTTATATTTCAATGTTAAAACCTTTTTTCTATTGCTTAAGTAGATGTGTGCCTTTTTTCAATCCATTGCTCAGCTGTGGCCTTTTGGTGGAGTATGCATGTTCTCCCCATGTCTGCATGGGTCCTCATGCGGATGGACAAAACTAATTACAGGCTACTGTTCAGTGCCGTTTTCCATGCATTTGAGGCCACATGGATTTACGTGGGCCTTAAAAATGGGCAAAATATTTTCTATGCATAATTTTTTGGGATTGTTTTAGAAATGCCAGCAAATATGTAAGCAAAATATGCAGATGTCATATGTATTTGTGTACATGTATTTAGAGCAAGTTGAGCCCAATACAGCAAAGGTGAAGAATTAGGGTAAGGTAGAATTACACACAAAAATACATTTCAGTCACGGCCAACGACCATTTAAAGCCCTGAGGGTGAAACTTATTTCCAGAAATTTCCTATAAAGTTTAAGAATGACTTTGACCATAAAAGCTTCCTTTGATTGATGTTGTGCCACACTCCTTGATGTGACAGCCTGCACTAAGCCCTGAAATGATACTGTCAATGTGAAACAAGTTCTAAAAGCTTCACTGACACTTACAGTGCCACTGCAGATCTATTCTTCCCGAAAGAGCACCCTTAAGAGAGTGAAATAAATACAAGCACTTAACAAAACTAGCAACTAAATCATTCAAAAGTGGGTGTACAACATTACCGATGGCACTAGCCCTTTACAGAACACAAGACTCCTCTGTGCCCTGGCAGGTGCTATTGCGGGTTTGACAGACGGCTGAATTAAATGTAGACTCACTCGCCCTGCACCCAGAGGTGTTTTCTCAGGTCTGAAATCATGCAAAAATCATCACAATAATAAATGCACATTGAATGAACACGGTCAGGGAGTGAACCATTACCCTGAAGATGTAACGCAGTAACCACATCAAACCAGCAGCAAAGGAGTGGATCTGGATGTTCATTGTGGGAGTTTTTACATTCAGTCTCTATATGGGCTGTGTGCATCTCTGCCTATCTGTGTCAGTGCAAGCAATAACCTAATGAGTCTAATAGGGCTGTTATATTTTTAATAAACACAGCAGGCAGCTGGAGTCTGCTGAGGCTCATAGCTAAATGGATGGAGAGATTGTCAATGACTCACCATGGTACACTTACTGCTGATTACAGACACGCAACACTTGCAGGGCATATGGACTGTGTGTCTGTATGTGTGTGAGTATGTGCGTGCATAGGAATACCTTTTTCTGCAAGGAAACTACTACGTGCACAGGTGCTTGCTTGTGTCTACTTATGAGTTATAGTTTTTCATTAGCACACAATATGTGTGAGTCTACACAGAGACACGTTTGCATCAATAACTTTAAAGCTAGTTGGAGCAGTTGGATGTTTTTGTGTGTGCATCCCATTACTTCCTCTCTTTGTTGGCTAAATGAAATCCCATCTTGGCAGTTTCTCCTTCTCAGCACCCATTTGCTCCCACGGTGCTACCCACACAATATTAAAAATCTCCCATGTTCCCAGCACGTTTACAAAGATAGCCAACTCACATGTCTCAAAACATGCCTTTTCTTTTCTGCGTGACGTCTTTATGTCTGTCAAACATTATCAGGTGCAGTCTCAGGTGTAAAATACAATCAAAGCATTAAAGTTTGGGAGCATTTTACTTTTTTTACTTCTATTGTTTTCCAGCAGAGCAGATTATGAAATCAACCCAGGGAGCCATAAAGCAGAGTAGATCTTCTCAATGATCAATAAGAGTTTTCATTCTTAATCAAGTTATATTAAATCGTCACACGGATTACGTTTAATAAATAACAGCTAGCATCTTAAAGTAAAATGAAACCAAACTAGTGTTTGGTTTCATTTTATGAGATGAAGGTGAAGTTCCTTATATTGGTGCTGGTTTCAAATATAAAATAATATAAAGATTTTTGAATGTATTAGTAGTATTTTAAAACTATTTATAATTATAATTATGATTAAAAGAGATGTATTGTGAAAAGGGCTTTTTATTTGAGAGTGTATTTAAATGAGAAAAGATCATGAACGGCAGGAGTTGAACTATGAACTATTTCATGCACTTTCCTTTAAAACTGCGAAGACTCAAACTAAATCATTCACCAACATTTGATGAACTATTATGTTATGAAAATATTCACCTTCATTAATTAAATAGGATTATTAAAGAGTACTGCATAAAATAAAATGACTGTAATAATACAGTGATAATGACACTGTAATACTAACTAAAAAGAAATATGCTCCTCAGTATCTATAACAGGACTACAAATGATACACATTTTGTATTTTTTCAGTACTTTATCAAAATGCATTCAGAGATAAATGTTGATTACATAGTGTACATGCCGGTATTTGGGCCTCTGACTCTACATCTTTAATGAGAGCATAATTTAAAAGAAACAAAACTAGAGATGGTTAGTGTCAGAATTCATGTTTTATCATCTCACTGCCTCCTTTATTTAATTTACACTGCCACGAGAAGCACATCGTCCTCATCTGAATAGTAATATGCAGACTGGTTTTGAGTTTGTGTTATTAGGGAGAATTAAACTAGGCTCACCTTTCACTTGCTGAGTTTATATTTCATTCCACTGCAAATCACAAATGCACCCCCCCCCCCCCCCCCACCCCCCCAAATAACTGTGCTGTGTGCTCTGTGTTTGGAGGATGAGGTTCAAACATTTAACTTTTATTGTAGGAAGCCTATATATGAAGCATGAAAGCATCCCATTATCAGCAACAGGAAGAGTAACATGTTTTAGCATTAACACACATCCAGAGGTGACATTTCAATTTTCATGTTGACATTATTAATAAATATATCAGCTCCATTCTCTTGCATCATAAACTGGCTCATTGATGAAATAAGGGAAAGTTATCATCATCAGATATCAAATCAGATTCTAATTTTACTTTAAGATAGAAACAGCTGAATATTTGTTGATAGGAAAGCTGTCAAGTGGGTTCAAAATACGACCACCGGGCAATTGTTAGTTTCAAGAAAATTAAAAAGATGATATAGATAGAAGAAGAAATGAAATTCAGGTTTGAATATCTGCTCAACAGCTTCATGGGACACATGCTAATAGTTGTTTTATTGTTAAAGGCACAGACTGCTCGTGTGAAATGGGCATCAGCTCAAACTCTGAGTTCTGAGAAATGGATGTGATTTTTTTTTTTACTTTGATGAATTAATAACATATATTTTAAACTTTCTCTGGCATGTGCTGTACATAACTGGCAACCTAAATTTTGAATAAAGAAATGAAACAAGGCCCCATGGACAAAGCTCAATGAAAGTACACTTAAAAACCCCAAACCAAAACATTTTAGCACTTCCCTAGAAGGGCCTAGAAAGGACTTTATTTATTTATTTATTTATTTATTAAAATCAAACACTTTTTAATATATTTTTTGTAAACTCCATCCTTTTACTGCTTCTTTTTATTTAAGATGTGTTTTACCTGTGGAGGATGTTTACAGCAGGAACACAACCGAAATCTCTGAGTAGCCCAGTTTTCATCATCCCTTACTCTTCCTGCAGCTCCAGAAGTGTAACTGTTTTAAAATGTCCCTGTTTCTCTTTTTTTTTTTTTTTTGAAAAATTAGTGTAAATATCTATTTGCCCGGTCAGCATGAATTTAATGATTTAACTCCTTTAAAAAAAGTCTTACATTTTTATGCCTCGGGTTCAAAGAGTATAGAGCTAAGTGAGAATCTGATGAGAACTTCATTTCTACAGTTAAACAGTTGCAGAAAAGATTATGTTGATGGAAAATTTTTCAAGCAAAAATACTACAGAATGAAACTGCCTGGAGCTGAGAATTGGATTTATTTGCTTGAACCTTTCCACATTGAAAAATAAATGGATGAAGAGTTAGGTCTTTGACATTAAATACAGCATCTTAATATAAATACATACTGAATATTTTTTTATGTACTCTCAGCTAATTTTCTCAAGTAAACCTATCCAATAAACATCTATTTGAAACGTTCTCTGGTTAAATATAAATGGAAAGCAGAGGAAACAGCTGTTTCTGAACTGGGAATATTTCCCTTTAATGACATGTACACTGTTTCTGAGCAAAGAATCACAGCTAACAAAACACAACTAAAAACACCGCTTTTTTAAAATTAAATTTAATCTTTGTTCGATAATGCTCAAAGTTATTGAAGTTGTGCTATATTTTGCAGACAGATTAGCAGTGATACCATGAGTGTTAATTAATGTTGATTCTTGATGGTTTCCTTCAAAACAAAAATGAGTCTTCTTGAATGGCTGCAAGTGTAATAGATCATTTTTAAAAAGTAAGTAGTTACATCATTAGTTTACTACCAAAGAAGTTGAACTACAGACTTACAATATATGATTTCAGTCAATGTAAAATAGAAATTCACTTAATTCAATTTAAAAACAAGCATTTTAAAGTATTAATCTTAAGTAAATCACAGAAGTATTATTAGAAAGGGAATAAAAGACTCCTGAAGTTTTTTGTGGTGATTTTTTAAAATAATTCAGCACTCTTCAGAATCAAAATTACAATTTGCTTTAAAATTAATTAAAAGTAACATTAGCAATAATCACACTTAGAGTATATATATATATATATATATATATATATATATATATCACACACCAAAAAAAAAAAAAAAAAAAAAAGCAGGCAGAAAGTCTCTCAGCTTTGTCAATGTTCTGCTCTCACATCATGTCATTCAATTACACTAACAATAACAACAACAACATTAATAATAATAGTAATAATAATAATAATATTTAAAGAAGAAGTAAATTCCTGCTTTCTTCAGTTTGCCATGCAATCTTACTGCACATGGCTTCACACACACCTGTTTTAGGTCCAGTAGACTTCATTGTATTTTTTGTATAAGTACCGTACAGTTAAATAAAATGCAATGCCTGCAGGACTTTAGCCCCCAGACCTTTTCTGTGGTTTACAAAATACTGTAAATAGCGGTACATGAGTACAGTACGAAAGAAAAGAGTGGAGACAGTGAAAAATGCCAGTGTTGAATAAAATGTGGAAAGAAAATTGAGGGGGGGTGAAGGGAAAGAGAATTTAAAAAGTAGAATGTAAAGAAGAAAAATAACACATCAATGCGTCTTAAGAGAACTTGGGGGACGGAGAACCAAGACAATGATGATATATAAAAAGTTCAGAGTCCAGTGTAATTAACAACAATAACAAACTCCATCCTGGAGCTGACACACTAACATTTCGTCCTGGTCAGTTGTGTTCAATCTGTGGTTCAATAAGGGTTAAAAGAGAGAGAGAAGAGCGCAGCCTTCATAATGACACCACCCTCCCTCTTCGTTATTCTCCAGACTACATCCAGAAACCGTCAAGCTCGTGCTCCCGGCGTTAGCGCACGTACACACGCGCACTCAGCCTTCGTCTCTCCATCTTTGTGTCCATTCAAACTCACTCAGTCACACGCACACACACACCTGCTGACGGAGGAGAGGAAGAAAAAGGAGAAGAGGGGACAACGGCGGATCACGGGGCGCATTAACGCATCCGGTCTCCCGAAAAAAAAAAAAAAAACGAGAAGAGAGGAGCTACCGTCACTCCGCTCCTTCAAGGTAAGGACTTTTACAGAGATGAAGAGCCTTGCTCGGCTGCTCTCAGGTGGCAAATGTTCAATGCATGCTCGTGTAGAAGTTGTACACTGAGTGTGGATGTGGAGCTCCAGTGGATTAATTGGAGTGAATGAATGGTGAGTTGTTACTGGCTCCTGTTAATTAGGAAACTACACACAGGAGTTTTCAACAGTTGCACAGCTTGCACAGCGAGACAGCTGGTTTGAGAGTTGTTTGATTATTTAAAGGTACTATGGCACGGCAAATGGGTGCTGGAAAGCCTACTGTTGAAAAATTAGAGTGACATTTGAGACATGCGGACGTTTTTTTTTTTCGTTATTAAAAAGCTTAATTTATTAAAATTGCTCTTGTACTCTGTACAAAGTTTCACACACTCTCACTGATTGCTCATTGTTGGATAAGCAGGCACAATAACCTCATTCGCAACAGGTTCACTAACTGTATCATTAAGCTGTGGCAGGTGTTACAAGTCACTGGGTGTCACTGACACTTTGCCACATCCTACCTGCATTCATATCACGGACATATTTCCCAAATTTTCATACACACCCTGTGGACCAGAACATCCCTGATCTGTGTGATTTCAACATACAGCACCACAACTCTATTTTCACAAAGTTTTCTAACATGTTTCACTTTATTTTTAAAACAGTGTAAAGTTAGGTACATAATATACAGTAATGTGCTTACAGAATTCAGCTTTTAATGATAAATATTACAAGTTTAAAATGTAACCATGGTTGATCAGAAGAACTGACCTATTAAAAAAAAAGAGTGTTGCCTGAGGGCACTGCGGCACTAACTGATCCCCACATAGTGAGCTGTTTTCTTTACGCTGTCAGATTGAGATTGTTTTTCACTGCGTTTTTTAGTTGCTAGTTTGTTTTTAGTTTGTATTTCAGCAATCATTTTATGTCTGAAATAGAAACTTAATTTGCATGGCTGGGGTTGACACTTAAGACCACACCGACCTGGTAGACGGTTGTTAAGTCAGGCTTAACACTGTTAAGGTGTTCAGAAATGCGTATGAATGCAGGACAGTTATGAAGAGCTCAAAGGGTTTAGTCTAGTCCGTTTAAAACGTCAACCTACATTCCAGCCTGACCCGAGTATGAGTGGACTAGGGTCAGGTCGGGCCAGAGTGATGTCAGTTTCGTCATCAGATGGATGGCTGCGTGCCTGCTTGGTTTTTGAGAGCACCCGCACTCGTCTGCAGATAATTTATATCTACATTATATCATAATCTCATTATAGGTCGCAATTTGGTATAATTGAGGCCTTAAAATATCAGACATTGTTAAATAATGGTAAGTACTGCAGTAGCCTACTTACATATAACTGTACTGCAGATATTATCTAGCTTGTTGCGTTATGGAGATCACCTGATTTTACTTGGTATTTCTATAGATAAATGCAGCACCAAATACATAGAGACTGATGAAGCTACTCAGCTACTCAGATCAGTCAGTGCAGATTTTTATTCACCTTGAAATACAGATTTTGAACAGAAGACTACATCATGACATATGTAAAGCTGGAAAGCTCACAATGCACTAAAGCATCCATGCTCATTGTGGAGCTTCATGTGATATACTGTAGGAAGTGAAATGATGAGAGAATAATTAAGTATTGCTTCTCTCTGGGTATAATTGATTTCTGGCAATTGTGGTTGTACCATAAATATTCAACCCTAACATATAACTACTAATACACCTTTTCAACCTTTTACATTGGCATTTGTTAATTTGGACTGAATAGTAAATGACTTACTTCGTGTATTTAATGTAGTCACCTGGTCATTAATGTTGTATTAATTGTCAATACATTCGTATTTTGCGGGAATTTAATTTAACCTCTTGGCTTGTGTGAATGTAGCAAAAGAATAATTAAAGCGATAATAACATTTTTTTTAGAAAGACAAAAAAGAGGAAAAAACTACAACAAAAGTGGGTTTCTGTGAAGTAGCTAAATATTTTCTCATGAGTAATTTAAGGAGATCTGTTTTTAGATCCCTCCAATTTCAGACTTCTATGAAATAAGTAAAGAGTCTATGGTCACAGACAAAAGTAAGAAAAACGTCCCTTTTCTTTTCTTTAATGACCACAACACTGCATTGCTGTAGGGAAGGAAAGAAAGTGCTGGTGATGACAGTGCAGTAAAGTGAGCAGCTGTCACAATGACAGATTTGAAATTAGCATTATAAACAATGTAAATTGCGCAGCAGCAACACCTAAATTGAAAGAAACTTGAATTGAATTAATTTAAATGAATTCAGATTTTCATATTAGGAAAGATTATTCAAGTGATCTCAACCTGATTGTGGACTGACACAAACCCAGCAGCCTCATGAGGCACAATATGTTTACAAGGTGATTAGATCCCACATTAAAAAGTACTGGAATTAATATTAAAGAGTGTTTTGTATTTACTGGTTTCTCTGGGATCCCCGTGGATCATCCCCCCCAAACTGAGTTAAGCCAGTAAAAATTATTTAAGCTATCATTTGAGCGTTTGCCTTTCATTAAACTCTACTGCCTACAACAGATTTTAATGACAAGTTACAGGTTTAGAATTTGAATGGTTGAATGCATCTTTAAAGTAATAAACTGCATTAAAAAAGGTTTGTGTTATTTAGCTGAAAATTTCACTGTGTAGTTTAGTATGTTAATGCATTTAAAAAAAGCACTTAATTTGTGATAATAGTATTTCTGTGGAATGTCTACCTTTTCTAATATGTCAGGTGACAGGTCTTTAAAAATGTTTTTTCTTCCTTCCAGACAGTCCGTTGTGTTTCATGCAGGTGTATGTGAATTTAAATTTAAAACTAATTTGTATTACTGTGCAACAGGTTTTTATTGTCTTTTTCTAAAATAAAGCAGTGTATTTGATGTTCAAGTGTGATTGGTAAGTGAGGAGGTCCTCATCAGAACCATAGCTTTTGTTCTATTCGTGTACAAAAAGTTGTCACTGTTTTTCTGATGTCTTTGAGAAACATTCTCTTTATCAGTGATTGTTATAATATAATTTGAATATCCCCATGCATCCTGAAAAAAGACCAACTATAACATATCGCTATCAGAAGTAGTGGTGCTGTTAAATATTTGCATCCAGCTACTTAATTCTGTATATTTAGACCATATAAAAATATATATCATAAAAATATGACCAGAACAAAATTACAAAATGTAGCCATTTCATCTTGTTCAAAGCTTTGTGTTGTACTGATTGCTCTCATTTGTTCAGATTCGGTACAATATCTTAACTCTATCAACATCTTAGGTGCTTTCCATTGTACTTTTTGCTCTTTCTTGGTTGTTTGAGCTGACTGTAGGGAATTAACAGGCATTTCCCTTGAACAGTGGTACAAAGGATTTGGCTTTTTTTTTTCTTTTTTGCTACATTTGGCAAACAATAAAATTAAATAAATTAAATCACAGCAAAGTTGATGAAGAGGCAGTGCCTGTCCATCAAGTGGTTCAAAAATAGTTTTTTTAAATTGTAAAGCAGTGTACATTCATTAAAGGAAAAGACTAAAAAAAATCAAGATATTTATTAATAGTTCATTATCATATACAGTACTTGCCCAAAAGAACACACACAAAAGAAACCTCACAACTTATTGTGCTTTGTGTGTTCAGGTTATACATGTCAACTTTGTATAAATAGTTGGCCTCGACATTATATGACTTAAGATAACCATAACTAAGGCTAGACAGTGACACAAGACTGGTTCCTCTACTCAGATGCCCTTATATACACCTTTAAAAGATGTTTATCAAAATAAAACACTATTTGTGGGCAGGCTGGTGATCTTCATGTGTTCTTTTACTTTGACATGCCGCAAACGGTCGCAGCAGACGGCCCCGCCCCTCCCTGAGCCTGGTTCTACTGGAGGTTGATTCCTGTTAAAAGGGAGTTTTTTTCTTCCCACTGTGGCCAAAGTGCTTGCTCATAGGAGGTCATATGATTGTGGGATCTACCTTACAATCTAAAGCACCTTGAGGCCACTGTTATTGTGCTTTGGTGCTGTATAAATAAAATTGAATTGAATATTTACATTGATTCTAGTTATGTATTATTTTGTGACTAGTTCATTGTAAGGGATAACCAAACATTTAAGCCT
Organism: Diplotaxodon limnothrissa; assembly: GCF_057381915.1. Lineage (NCBI taxonomy): Eukaryota > Metazoa > Chordata > Actinopteri > Cichliformes > Cichlidae > Diplotaxodon > Diplotaxodon limnothrissa. The sequence continues at coordinate 2,967,860 of NC_140601.1, read as the reverse complement.
TCTGTGCCATTTAGGCTGTTGACTCTTTGGCAATGGAAAGTAGTTTGTCACATAATATTTACCATTTCCATTAAAATGCTCAGGGCTCTTGAATCGGCCGTGTTGGGAAAGCAATATGGTTTGTAAGCTTCTTAGTTTGCCACTGATTGCTGAAGGGGTTTCTAAAGTCATACTTCAGACACCTGAAGGTCTCTTGGGCAGCTTTTTTTTTCTATCTTGTGTTCCCTAACACTTTTCATGTTCCAGAGGAAAAGCTGCTTTTTCTTTTCTTTTTTTTCTTTTTTTACCACTCAATTACTGTGTGATTTTGAGTTTACACCAGGTGTGAATGGTTTCTGTTAGAGGAAATGTTCTGTGCAAGGGGCAAATGCCCAGTGCTCAAGGTCAAACAAGTGTGTTAGGAAAGAAAAATCGTTTTCTTGACAAATTACTTTTCTTACCAATAAATGCATGATTTGTGTGTGACAAAATTACTTTTTTTTTACACAGTGCTTTAAAACAGATTAAAAGAATTGAACAAATTAAAAATAATTCTCAAATGTTCCATTCTACAGCTTTACCCACAAGGATGTTGGCATCCAGCACACATCTATGATGCAAATGACATATTTAAATGAATGAGAGATGACTGCTCTGATTTGTGAATACTGATAAAGTTATTAATATAAATGCAAAGCGTTATCCTATTCATTTCCTGTTGTAGAAGAGACTGGGGCTATGAATCTTGGAGTCATAAGGACTTGACATCACATAGGGAGGCTGACAGAAAGAGAAATTCAGCCTCCATAATGTCAAACATAGGAGTGCTACTGTAATACAAGCCTATATATACAATGCATCAAACTTTATGTAGCACAGTATTGAAGCAGAAAATGTAGATACTACATCTGTATCTGCAAGATGGGAAACATGTGCACATGGTTATCCTTTTTCTTTTTTTCACCTCATTTATTTCTGAAGGTGTGATGATATGATTTCAAGTTCCTTCTCGCTGTGTTATCTTGAAAATATGAAAAAAATAAAAACATTTTAAAACCATGTTACTATTTCACATTAAACAGACCTTATAAATCACAGATCATGGACAGGTTTGTGCTGTAAGTAAGATCCTTTTAATAATACAAAAGAAATAAATGTATATCTTTAACTTTGGTGACAATATTTACTGTCTATACAGGGACATACTGTACTCTGCTTATGCATAAACTGGCTACACATGAATATGGTGGGCAGCAGAAATGTGATATGTGGCAATTTCAACTCAATGTGTTATGGACATTTCTCTGAATTACTTTACATTGAACTTACTGCATAAATACAACATTGTAAAACGAATTATTAAAAATGCCCAGTCAGAGAAGTTTATTTTTCATGTCATAGCCGTCTACTGATATCGACCATATGGCTCCCTTCTTCAAAAAAACTTTGACTTAGATTGTTAGCTATAGAAGATTTTCTCAGTATTATGTTAGGGTCTTTACCTTATAATGTAAAATGCATTGAGGCCACTATTTTGATTTGGAACCATATAAATAAAACCAAATTAAATTTCACATTCTGATAGCTTTCCTTTGTAAACCTCTTTACCTCTTAACCTCTTTCAACTTGAAGTTAATTTTCAAGAGGTGACAATAGTTGTAATGCAAATGGCACATGGCAGCTGAACAATAAGCACTAAAAGAGGAAAAGCAAAAATCCCTCATTTGAAAATTCCGGAAAATACAAAGAAGATGATTGTTTTTATATTTGTGTTCTCTAAATACTTTGTGTGAACAATACCATTTATGTGTGCCGCAATTACAGTGATAGGACAAAGAGGTTATTTGGGTTGGGTTTTAGAAGTCATCGGCCTTCTGTTCAGGATCTGAGAACAGTTTGAATGGTCACCTAATGTGTGACAAAAGAATCCGCTGTGATGTTCATAATTGTCTGGGCTGTCTTATTTGTCTGTAAAAGTTTTTCTTTAGCCCTAAAATTACTGCAGTTGATTTATCAGAGATGTGGAGAGCACAGGAGTGTTTGAAGAAAGAAATACACCCGGTTAACAGCAGACAATTTACTGCATTTTAAATTATGCAGTCCATGTATTATTAGTAAAACTAGTGTTCAGACAAATCCTGCAGTTTCCCATAAATTCTGTGTAGTTTATTCCCTACATTCAGGTTGAGGGGTCATATGATGATGCTTTGATTGCACAATCCCAAGTAACAATATAGAAAATAGTTGAAAAAAAAATCTTATTCTGTGGGGGCAGGGAGTGCTAGCTCATTTTAGGTTTGACAGCATTTTTTTTAGTAGGTAAAGGCGAATGTTTTTAAACATGAATTGAGCTGCGGTTTGGGGAAGGCCTCGGAGTGGACGTCAATAAGGTGGTTGAGGATTCCATAAAATGGACCGGATGAGCTCGGAAAATTATGAAGGAATGCCGAGAGAAGAGATCAAAGGAAATGTCAGACAACAAAAGACCTTGATAGATGAATGAGGGAAACCCTCGATCAGGTAGCGATGTGGCTTGACTCGGAACTGAAGCTCTGACAGTGCCACATGACAGGATTTTGAGACTTGAGGTAATGACTCATAAACGCTTATCTTGGAGTAGAAGATGGAGAGGGGGTGGTTGGCTGGATAATTTACTTTGGGTAAGGTAGCAATAACTACTGTGCCCAGTTACCTAACAGACCTTTTCGATGTGTATAGCCAAAGAGAGCACTTAGATCCTCTTACCAACTGCTCTAAGTGCAACCAAGGGCCCAACAAAAGACTAGAGGGGACCGAGCTTTTGAAATTGCCATGCCTAAACTCTGGAATAATCTTCCAATCGATGTCCGCATGTCAGAATCCATTGCATTGTTTAAATTGCGCTTAAAAACTCACCTGTTCCATTTAGCCTTTAGCAAATCAGTTCGAACTTCCTCCTGGTCTATATTTGTGCTATGTAACTGTAACTGTAACTATAACTGTTTTATAACTGTTTTTGTTGCCATTTGTTGTAATCCGCTTTGCTGCCTTGTGTGAAGCACTTTGTTGGTCAGTGTCCTTTTTAAATGTGCTATAGAAATAAATATTGATTGATTGTGCTGATTTCTGAAATGAACACAGGTGACAATCAGCAGTTTTGGGAGGGTTTGTTAAATTGAAAGACTGATTAGAGGAGAACCACCTTCCATAAAGACAACCCTAACAGAGAGCCAAGTAGAATTCCACCAAGCGGCACAGCTGAACCTCATAGAAGATGATATTGACATTTGAGATGTTGTCAGAACTGTGAGTCGGCTTAGAGAGCTGTCTCAAATGTCTGTGTCAAGGATAGAGGGTTTAGATAATGCTAGTGAAAGTACATGAGAAGTGAAGGGATGCCTTGAGGAATTATGCGCATGGTGGAGCTCAGAGAGATAGAGGACGGAACCTAGCATCCTGGTGTCACGAAGGTTTGCTGGTGGTGTGCGAAGTCAGGATAGATGGCAGAGAAACTGGCATCCTGGTGCTGGAAGGGTTTGCTGATGTATTTTGCAGAGGAGGGAACAAAGTGGTGAAACTGGCATAAGGAATGTTTACTGCTGTGTTGGCAAATGACTGATATGGAGAAGATGACTGGAAACATGGTGCCAGGAATGTGCACTGTTATATTTTGTGAAAGACAGATAGATGCAGGGAAAAAGCTTGCTGTTACATTTGTGGAAAAGGGATAGAGGGAAGAGAAACTACCCGAAAATGTTGCTACTACAAATTGCAAAAGAGGGATAGAAGAGCAACAAACTAGCAAGCTGGTGCTGATAAGTTGTTTGCTGCATTTACAAATGAGGGATATTTCAATTCAATTAAATTCAATTAAATTCAGTTAGGGCTGCTCGATTATGGCAAAAATGATAATCACGATTATTTTCACTGAAATTGAGATCTCGATTATTTGACAATATTTATTTAACAATAACAATGTATTGAATTATGACTTTAAAAAATAATATAAAATAGTGTGCAAATACTGATAACAGTGCAAATGTTTGCAATATAAGAAATAAATGAAAAATGTAAGCATCTATGTTTAGTGAACTTTGCAGTGTTGCTCTGTGGTGCAGCTATGACACCGTAGCAAAGTTTACACACTATGTCTACTTGATCCACGTCTGACTCCGCGAACCCATAATGTTTCCACACCACTGAAGTTTTTTTTTTTTAAACCTCTTTTCAACCAACAGCAGTCGCTCTCCTCTCTAAATAACTTCTGCTTAGCTTTCCGAGCTTCCCTCTGGTCCTCTTAATTGTTGTGATGTGTGTTCGAAATGCAGAGAGGTGTGCTCGATTTGCCACACGGAGCAGCGCGAGAGTAAAGCATGAGGGAGGGGCTAATAATCGGCTCAGTCATTTTTAATGATCGTTGAAAGCCCAGATCGTAATCGCGATTAGAATTCGATTAATTGAGCAGCCCTAAATTCAGTTTTATTCATGCAGCACCAAATCACAACAACAGTCACCTCAAGGCGACTGTAAGGTAGACCCTACAATAATACATACAGAGAAAACTCCAACAATCATATGACCCCCTATGAGCAAGCACTTTGGTGACAGTGGCACGGAGACAGAGAATCTGGCATCTTAGTGCTTAAATTGCTGCTGCTTCGCATATGAAGGCTAGATGCGGAGAAACTGGCATCACACTGGTAGTAAAACTTGCTTCTGCATTTTGCAAATGAGAACCTGGCATCCCGGTGTCAAGAAGTTTGCAACTGCATATTGCAAAGGAAGGATAGTAGAGCATTTCTTTTCTTTTTTTTGCAAACAATAGATGGCGCATAACTGACATCCTGAAGACAGAAGGTTCCTCTGCTGCTTTTTGCAATGATAGATGCAGAAAAGCTTGTTGGGAATGAGGGATAGAGAAAGAATCTGGCATCCCAGTGCTGGAAAGGTTCACTGCTGCTTTGCATATGAAGGATTGATGTGGAAAAACAAGCATCCCAGTGGTAGAAATATTTGCTGCTGCATTTGCGAAAGACGGATAGAGTCAAGACAATCTGGCATCCCGGAGCCAAAATCTTGCTGCTGCATTTGCAAAGGAGGGATGGAGAAAGAGAATCTGGCACCCTGGTGCCAAAAGCTTGTTTGTTTGAGTCTGCATGTGCCTATTAGTCTATGTTTATTTGTCAGGTCAGGTCTTAGACTCCAACTCTCTCAGAACATCTCAGCCCCCCCCCCCCCCCCCCCCCCCCGACGGGGCGCCTATCTCCCCTCATTACATTCCCTGTGGGTCGCCGATGCTCCCAACCGTCGATGCATTGGTGGTTCTCTCTGCCCAGGGCTGGGTGCTCGGGTGTGTGGGCTCACTCCTGGTGGCAACTTGGCGGGGTCTGGCACCCATGGTTCAGTTGCGCCCCTTCCGGGGTGTGTTGGGCCCTCAGATCTTGGGTCTCTGGGCCCGGTGTTGGTCCGCTCCGGTGTAGCCGGTTGCTGGCGGAGCCTGTGGCCATGTTGCCGCAGCCCCCTGTAGCTCTGCACCTTGGCTGCTGGGTGACCACCCTGTCTGGGGTATTGTTACTGGTACTTATGCTTATGTTAGTTGTTGCTGTGATTTCCCTACTGTATTGTTCTCTTTTTTTCCAGCAGGTGATCAAGTGGATTTTTAGTGTCTTTTCTCACTCTTCCCCTCTGTTTTTCTTTCCCTCTCCTTTTGTTGAGCCTCTTCCCAACTTCTCTTTTCTTCATCTTTCTTTTTCCTATCCCCTTATCCTGTCTGACTGCCATAACTTAAAAGTAAAATAAATAAATAAATAAATAATTAAGATTGAATAAACTATGACAATCAAGTGGACCAGTATGGCAAAAACCGTAATGATCCACTTGGGAAAATAAATCTGTTGGGTGTTTTTCTTGACGTTGCTACAGTGCCAGAGAGGACAAGCAAAGAAAAAAAAAAAAAAAGCTTTTTGCTGCATTTGCAAAGGAGGGATAGAGGGAAGAGAACTTGGCATCCTGGTGCCAAAAACAATGCTGCTGCATTTTATGAAGTAGGGATAGATTGAAGGGAAACTGGCAACTTGTTGGTAGAACTCGTTTGCTAGAGATAGAGAAAGAGAACCTGGCATCCCGGTGCCATAAAAACATACTGCTGCATTTTGCGAAAGAGGGATAGACGGAAGAATATTGTTGTAGGGTCTACCTTATAATATAAAGGTGACTGTTGTGATTTGGCACTATATAAATGAAACTGAATTGAATTGAATTGAATTGAATTGAATCGACCTGGTATCCCTTAGGCCCCATCCTCAATTCAGAGATGGTCTAACACAAGGGTTAACTAAGGGTTTTTGCTTAGGCATCAGTTGTCCTTCTGCTATCCTGGATTGGATGGAACTTTCTTGGATTAACTGAAGGCTTTTCAGAGAGGTTTTAAGACATCCTGATAATAATGAATTACAGTAGTCCAGCCTGGAAGTAATAAATGCTTGAACTCGTTTTTCAGCGTCACTCTGAGACAGGATTTTTCTAATTTTAGAGATGTTGCACAAATTGAAGAACGCAGTCTTACATATTTGTTTAATATGTGCATTGAAGGACATATTCTGGGTCAAAAATGACTCCAAGGTTCCTCACAGTGTTACTGGAGGCCAAGTTAAGGCCATCCAGAGTAAGAATCTGGTTAGATACCATATTTCTAAGATTTTCAGGGCCTCAGTTTGATCTGAATTAAGAAGCAGAAAGTTAGCGGCCATCCAGGTCTTTATGTCTTTAAGACATTCCTGCAGTTTAACTAATTGGTGTGTGTTATCTGGCTTCATTGCCAGATAGAACTCGATGTCATCAGCAGAATATCAGTGAAAATGTATGCTACGTCTTCTAATGATTTTGCCTAAGGGAAGCATGTATAATGTAAACAGAATTGGTCCTAGCACTGAACCCTGTGGAACACCATAGTTGACCTCAGTGTGTGAAGAGGACTCTCCATTTACATTAAAAAATTGGAGTCTATTAGATAGATATGATACAAACCACTGCAGCACAGTACCTGTAATACCTACAGCAGAGGTGGGACCAAGTCATTGTTTTGCAAGTCTCAAGTAAGTCTCAAGTCTTTATCCTCAAGTCTCAAGTCAAGTCTCAAGTAATGTCAGGCAAGTCAGAGTCGAGTCTCAAGTCACTGGTGTAAAAGTCCGAGTCAAGTCACAAGTCTGAAACTTTGAATTTCAAGTCCTTTCGAGTCTTTAAAAAAAACAAACGAAAAAATAATGTTGCAGTTATGCTAAATGTAAATATTAGACCATGTAATTTTAAAATCTGTGTTTTTCTCAACACATACAAAATAGTGAACTTAGAAAATATACACAAATTGTGAAATTGCACCTCTTTAAAATGCAGCTCAATTAAACTTAGCTCCAAGAATAATTTTCACCGACAGTTCTGAGATACGCTGCATGTTATTCTTGGATGCGGTTGTAGGACCAGCTTTAAAATCGCATGACAAAAATATCATACACATTAAAAAAAACTGTATCACCAACGTAGCCTGGAAAACATTTGCTAGTTAGATGAAGTCAGCTATCTCATCTTAGCATATTTATATGCATATTTATAATTATACGGTTCTTGGAGTGAGTGCATACACTCATGAAGTTTAGTAACTTCCGGTCACTGCAACAAGCCCAGGTACAGTTTACCGACGGATGGGTGCAGGACCTTGAAATGCACCGTGTAGAACGAAAGACCATCGTACGTATCATAAGTTTACCAGTCTCACAAATCGTCTTCATAAATACACATTCGTTAACCGTTTATTAATATAACCTTTGAGCTCAACGGTAATTAATTAGTAGTGGAAATAATTTCTGGTAGCATCACAGAAATGTAGCAGTGACAATAATATTGTATGCTGTAATCGTACTGGGCAATTAGTGATACAAAAAACCTGTTTTATCCTGTGAATAAAAGTATGTGTTTTTGTCAGTGTACCATAATAACAGAAGCGAAACGCAATATTGTGTCAGGACAATTTACTATTTATGCACAATAAATAAAGGAGCATAGCGCGACAATTTCTGTTCAGCGCCAGACTTGCTTGTAACCTATATCACCAATTATGTTAAGAAAAATGACGCATTAACTACAACAGCAGACTGACCTTTGTGTAAATGCTTGGAGCAGACTAACCTGTGAGCTGGAGTGTTCTAGGACGTTATATTTGATCTTTGAATGGCTGCAATCCAGTCGCCTCTTTGTTACTTCGGAAACATGGCTCGAACAATTTCTCTTCAACGACGTAATCCGATAACAACCGATCTCTTTACCCGTCGGCTTCCCGTGGCTGTCATGCGACCGGCTATTGCAGTTAATAATACAACGGCTTCTTGACATTTTTGTGTTTCTTTTTATCGCTGTGTGACTGATTTTAATTGAAAGCCTGCGTGCGCTAGTACCGCTTGCCACGAGTTCCCAGAATCCTTTGCGGTTCTACCCGTGAATGACGTCACATTTTCAATCTCCATATAATATGCATGTTAAATTTTATATTTGGGGTAAAATATCAAGTCTTTTCAAGTAAACCGGTTCAAGTCCAATTCAAGTCCCAAGTCATTGGTGTAAAAGTCCAAGTCAAGTCACAAGTCTTAGAACATTTTTTCAAGTCAAGTCTAAAGTCATAAAATTAATGACTCGAGTCTGACTCGAGTCCAAGTCATGTGACTCGAGTCCACACCTCTGACCTACAGCATGTTCTAATCGCTCTAATAGGATATTATGGTCGACAGTATCGAACGCTGCACTGAGGTCTAGCAGGACAAGCACAGAGATGAGTCCACTGTCAGAGGCCATAAGAAGATAATTTGTAACCTTCACTAAAGCTGTTTCTGCACTGTGTTGAGCTCTGAAACCTGACTGAAACTCTTCAAATAAACCATTCCTCTGCAGATGATCTGTTAGCTGTTTGACAACTACTCTTTCAAGGATGTTTGATATGAAAGGAAGGTTGTAGACTGGCCTATAATTAGCTAAGACAGTTGGGTCTAGAGATGCTTTTTGAGTAAAGGTTTAACTACAGCCAGCTTGAAGGCCTGTGGTACATGGTGGTTTGGAGGAAGTAATTATTGAAGTTAACTCAGAAAGATCAATTGGAGAAAAAGAGTCTAACTTAATATCAGTGGTACTAAAAGTAGCTGTAGATAATATTACATCTGTGAGATGATTATTGGTAATTTTTTCTCTACTGATTAAAATGTTATTTGTGAAGAAGTTCATGAAGTCATTACTAGTTAACGTTAAAGGGATGGTTGGCTCAAAAGAGCTCTGACTTTTTGTCAGCCTGGCTACAGTGCTGAAGAGAAACCTGGGGTTGTTCTTATTTTCTTCAATCAGTGATGAATAGTAAGATGTTCTGGCTTTGCTGAGGGATTTCTTATAAAGCAACAAACTATTTCTCAAGGCTAAATGATGATCTTCTAAATTTGTGACATTTCCTCTCGAGCTTACGAATTGGAGAGGTTTACCATCTGTTTTAGGCTGTGTTTGAGAATTATGCCACGGAGTCTAATACTTCTGATTTGAGGCCTTGGTTTTCAGAGGTGGGACCAAGTCATTGTTTTGCAAGTCTCAAGTAAGTCTCAAGTCTTTATCCTCAAGTCACAAGTCAAGTCCCAAGTAATGTCAGGCAAGTCAGAGTCGAGTCTCAAGTCACTGGTGTAAATGTCCGAGTAAAGTCACAAGTCTGAAACTTTGAATTTCAAGTCCTTTCAAGTCTTAAAAAAAAAAAAAAAAACGAAGAAAGAATGTTGCAGTTAAATGTAAATATTAGACCATGTAATTTTAAAATCTGTGTTTTTCTCAACACATGACGAAATAGTGAACTTAGAAAATATACACAAATTGTGAAATTGCACCTCTATAAAATGCAGCTCAATTAAACTTAGCTCCAAGAATAATTTTCACCGACAGTTCTGAGATAAGCTGCATGTTATTCTTGGATGTGCTTGTAGGGCCGGCTTTAAAATCGCATGACAAAAATATCATATACATTAAAAAAAACTGTATCACCAACGTAGCCTGGACAAGATTTGCTTGTTAGATGAAGTCATGATCTCATCGTAGCAAGAGAGAAGCACCACCTACCGTTCTTTATGCAACTTCAACTGTCGGAGAAAGTTGGAAGTTGTTCCATCTCTGTCTGTGATTCTCTTCTTGCATGTTTTGCATATTGCATTTCGGTTTTTTGTTGACTACTTCATAGTTTATGTACCTGAAAAAAATAACTCCTTGCAGCATTTTTGAGCGTTTTTTTTAAAAAATCTGGTTAATTTGATTGACTGTGCTACAGCTCACGCACACATACGTACGGAGTGTGGTTTGAATAAATAAATCAATGAATTGAATTAATGGTGCACACTTTCTATATAATATGTATGTTGAATTTTATATTTGGGGTGAAATATCAAGTCTTTTCAAGTAAACCGGTTCAAGTCCAATTCAAGGCCCAGGTCATTGGTGTAAAAGTCCAAGTCAAGTCACAAGTCTTAGAACATTTCTTCAAGTCAAGTCTAAAGTCATAAAATTAATAACTCAAGTCTGACTCAAGTCCAAGTCATGTGACTCGAGTCAACACCTCTGTTGGTTTTCACCTGAGCTACAGTATCCAGAGTTGTACGTAGTGAGGAGTAGTGATGGTAAATTTGATTCTTTTTACTGAACCGAGTGTTAATGAGTCACTCACCAAAGTGAATCGGGTTTTTTGAGTCATTTGATTCACTGAGTCAGTTGACCAGAGAGTGCAAAGAATGTACATTTTCACTCCAACTTAATTTGTTTCTCTTTTCATGTAAATCCTACTGCTAAGATGAATGATTCTAAAAAACAACAACTATTTTATAGAGCAAAAACATTTCTAAAATTAAGCAATTTCCTATCAAAATTGCTTAATAAACATTTATTTTGTTTATTTTATTAGTATTTTCCTTAAATGTGTTAATTATATATTTTCTTCGAACACCTTGTTCGAACATAAGAGTGTCAATAAGTGCACGTGGCACCAGAACGCTCTAGGCCGTAGGTCGATGATCGATTTTGTAATCGTATCACCAGACCTGCGACCATATGTTGTGGACACTCGGGTAAAGAGAGGGGCTGAGCTGTCAACTGATCACCACCTGGTGGTGAGTTGGATCAGGTGGCGGGGGAGGACGCTGGACAGACCTGGTGCACCTAAACGTGTAGTGAGGGTGTGCTGGGAACGTCTAGCAGAGGCCCCAGTCCGAGAGATCTTCAACGCACACCTCTGGCGGAGCTTCAACAGCATTCCGAAGGAGACTGGGGACATTGAGTCCGAATGGACCATGTTCAGCGTCTCCATTGCCGAAGCTGGTGCATTGAGCTGCGGCCGCAAGGTGGTTGGTGCCTGCCGTGGTGGTAATCCCCGAACCAAATGGTGGACATCAGAGGTGAAGGGAGCCACCAGGCTGAAGGAGTCCTATCGGGCTTGGTTAGCCTGTGGGACTCCGGAGGCGGCCGACAGGTATCGACAGGCCAAGCGGAATGCAGCTCGGGCAGTGGCTGAAGCAAAAACTCGGGTGTGGGAGGAGTTCGGAGAGGCCATGGAAAAAGACTTTTGGACTGCCTTGAAGAGATTCTGGCAAACCGTCAGGCGTCTCAGGAGGGGAAAGCGGTGCTCTACCTGCACTATGTATAGTATATGCCAGAGTGCTGGAAAGGAGAGTTTGTCCGCTAGTTGAACCTCGGATACAGGAGGAACAATGCAGTTTTCGTCCTGGTCGCGGAACACTGGACCAGCTCTTTATCCTCTCGAGGATACTTGAGGGTGCATGGGAGTTTGCCCAACCAGTCTACATGTGTTTTGTGGACTTGGAGAAGGCATTTGACCATGTCCCTCGGGGTGTCCTGTGGGAGGTGTTGCGGGAGTATGGGGTGTCTGGCCCATTGCTACGGGCCATTCGATCCCTATACAACCGTTGCAAGAGCTTGGTTCGCATTGCCGGCAATAAGTCGGAGTCGTTCACAGTGGGTGATGGGCTCCGCCAGGGCTGCCCTTTGTCTCCGGTTCTGTTCATAATTTTTATGGACAGGATTTCTAGGCGCAGCCAAGTGGCGGAGGGCTTTCGCTTTGGTGGCCTCAGAATCTCATCTCTGATTTTTGCAGATGATGTGGTTCTGTTGGCTTCATCGGGTGAAGGCCTCCAGCTTGCACTGGAACGGTTCGCAGCTGTGTGTGAAGCAGCGGGAATGAGGATCAGCACCTCCAAATCTGAGGCCATGGTTCTCAGCCGGAAAAGGGTGGGGTGCCCACTCCGGGTCGAGGATGAGTTCCTGCCCCAAGTGGAGGAGTTCAAGTATCTCGGGGTCTTGTTCGCGAGTGATGGGAGAAGGGAGCCGGAGATCGACAGACGGATTGGGGCTGCAGCTGCAGTAATGCAGAGGCTGCACCAGTCCGTCGTGGTGAAGAGGGAGCTGAGTGTAAAAGTGAAGCTCTGAATTTACTGGTCAATCTACGTCCCTACCCTCACCTATGGCCACGAACTGTGGGTAGTGACCGAAAGAACAAGATCGTGGATACAAGCGGCAGAAATGAGCTTCCTCCGAAGGGTGGCTGGCCTCTCCCTTAGAGATAGGGTGAGAAGTTCGGCCATCCGGGAGGGGCTCAGAGTAGAGCCGCTGCTGCTCCACATCGAAAGGAGCCAGCTGAGGTGGTTCGGGCATCTGACAAGGATGCCCCCTGGGCGCCTCCTGGGTGAGGTGTTCCAGGCATGTCCCACCGGGAGGAGGCCCCGGGGCAGACCCAGGACACGCTGGAGAGATTATATCTCTTGGCTGGCCTGGGAACGCCTTGGTGTTCCCCCGGATAAGCTGGAGGAGGTGGCTGGGGAGAGGGAGGTCTGGGCCTCTTTGCTTAGGCTGCTGCCCCCGCGACCCGGCCTCGGATAAAGCGGATGAAGATGGATGGATATATTTTCTCATCTAAATGTCCACTGAGCTGTGAGCCAGGGGGCGGTAATGCGCCTTAACATTGGTTGCCAACCAAGAAGAAGAAGAAACTGTGAGCCAGGAGGGAGGGGGTGAGTGAGTGATTCGTTCGCTCTATGATTCAGCACAGGAGGGAGGGGGTGAGTGAGTCCTGAGTGATTCGCTTACTCTTACGATTCAGCACAGGAGGGAGGGGGTTAGTGAGTCCTGAGTGATTTGCTTACGCTTACGATTCAGCACAGGAGGGAGGGGGTGAGTGATTCGTTCGCTCTATGATTCAGCACAGGAAGGGAGGGGGTGAATAGCTCAAATGTACTGTTAGCATGTTAGCAGAGCGATGCTACTGTGAACCGAGGAGCTATTGTCTTGATGTGAGCTTCTACTCAGGGCTTTTTCTTCCAGTTCAGAGCAGAATTTTTTTTGTTAAGATACTGGATGTTGTGTTTTTCTCCACAATTTTAATTATAAGCTAGATAGATTGCTGCTAACAGCAACAGGGATGAGTCAGTGAGTCAGTTGGGCTTGCGAATCATGATTCATGAGTCAGTAAAGTGATTCTCGAGTATTGAACGATTCGTTCATGATTCGCGCATCACTAGTGAGTGAATTATTAACAAGATGATTGACCTCTGTTGGAGTAGCATTCAGGTAGCTGCTCTGCTCGGTGTTGGTACAGGGCATTGAAGATGCTAACAGTGTGTGGATTATATTCTTAAACTTAGTTACAGCACTTTCAGAAAGACATCTACTGTGTTGAAGTCTACTCCCCACTGCTCCCCCCTTTTGAGAGAAGCCAATTGAGTCTAATAACAGATTAAATGCCATGCTGAGGCTGTCAATTTTTGCATCTACATGAATGTTAAAATCCCCCACAATAATTATTTGATCTGAGCTGAGCACTAAATCAGATAAAAAGTCGGAGAAATCAGACAGAAACTCTGTGTAAGGCCCAGGTGGATGATATATAATAACAAGTAAGACTGGTTTCTGAGTTTTACAGCTGGGGTGGACAAGGCTCAGCATCAGGCTGTCAAATGAATTAAAAGTCTGTCTTGGTCTTTCGTTGATTAATAGCCTGGTGTGAAAAATTGCTGCCACACCGCCCCCTCGGCTTGTGCTTCGAGGTTTCTGGTAGTTAGAATAACTCGGGGGTGTTGATTCATTTAAACTAACATAATCATCCTGCTGGAACCAGGTTTCTGTAAGGCAAAGTAAATCGATTTGTTGATCAATTATTAAGTCATGTACTAACAGAGACTTGGAGGAGAGAGACCTAATATTTAATAATCCTCATTTCACTGTTTTACTCTTTGGTTCAGATGTGGATACTGCATTGTTCTTTCTTTATGTTTAAGTTGTTTGTTGCTGGTTTTTAGTTTTTTTTAATCTGTTTGGGAGCTGACACAGTCTCTATGGAGACAGGGGGTTTGGGGGGGGGGGGGGGGGGGGTAACAGGAGGAGCAAAGCTGCAAAGAGGTGTGTAAGATCGCAACTCTGCTTCTGCTTCCTGGTCCCAACTCTGGATAGTCATATTTTGGGGGGTTTAATAAATTTGTCCATATTTCTAGAAATGAGAGCTGCTCCATCCAAAGTGGGATGGATGCCGTCTCTCCTAAGAAGACCAGGTTTCCTCCAGAAGGTTTGCCAATTATCTATGAAGCCCACATGGTTTTTTGGAAACCACTCAGACAGCCAGCAATTTAAGGAGAACATGCGGCTAAACATGTCACTCCTGGTCTGATTGGGGAGGGGACCAGAGAAAACTACAGTCCCACATTGTTTTGGCAAAGTTATAATTTTACTGAATTTACGTTTACCCTTAGCCAGCAGTTTTAAATTTCCCTCAGTGTCGCCTGCTCTGGCCCCTGGAAGACAATTGACTATGGTTGCTGGTGTCTCTAGCTTCGCATGTCTCAGAACAGAATAGCCAGTTACAAGACTATGACCCCTGGCAGGTGTATCGCTGAGTGGGGAAAAACGGTTAGACATCAGAATCAGAATAAGAATCGTGTTTATTGGCCAAGTATATGTGCAGACACATACAGGGAATTTGGTTCTGGTAGATGGCGGCTCTCAAGCACAGCAATGTAAATCACACACACACACACACACACACCACACACACACACACACGTCTCTATATATACACATTACACATGCATACACAAAGCTGTGTAAACCAACTATAAATGACGAATCTAAACTTATATACATAAAATACAGAAATGAACGAGGTGGAATGAATACTACAAAATGTACATAAGGTGCAGTTGCAGTCTGGCAGTGTGACAGGTCAACTGTTAAGAAGGGAGATGGCGAGGGGAAAGAAACTGTTCCTGTGTCGGGTGGTCATGGTCTGCAGGCTTCTGTACCGTCTGACAGAGGGCAGCAGATCAAAAAGTCTGTGTGCAGGGTGTGAGGGGTCTGTGATGATTTTCCCTGCCCGTTTCCTGGTTCTTGAGAGGTACAGATCCTGGATGGAAGGCAGGGGGGTGCCGATGGTCCTTTCTGCTGCCCGTACAGTCCGCTGCAGTCTGCTCCTGTCCTGTTTAGTGGCGGCTCCATACCAGACTGTGATGGAGGAGCACAAGACAGACTCAATGACCGCAGTGTAGAACTGGATCAGCAGCTCCTGTGGGAGACTGTACTTCCCCAGTTGTCTCAGGAAGTACATCCTCTGGTGGGTCTTTTTGAGGATGGAGTTGATGTTGGTCTCCCACTTCGGGTCCTGGGAGATGGTTGTACCCAGGAACTTGAAGGTCTTCACAGTTGACACAGGGCTGTCTGATATGGTGAGGGGGAGCAGAGTTGAGGGATGTCTCCTGAAGTCCACTGTCATCTCTACAGTCTTAAGAGTGTTCAGCTCGAGATTGTGCTGACTGCACCAGAGTACCAGCCGCTCAACTTCTTGCCGGTATGCAGACTCATCACCATCTTGAATGAGGCCAATGACAGTGGTGTCATCTGCAAACTTTAGGAGTTTGACAGCCGAGTTCTTGGAGGTGCAGTCGTTAGTGTAGAGGGAGAACAGTAGTGGTGAGAGGACACATCCTTGAGGGGCACCAATACTGAGGGACCCGGTTTCAGAGGTGATCTCCCCCAGCCTCACTTGTTGCTTTCTGTCTGTCAGGAAGCTGGTGATCCACTGACAGGTAGCTGGTGACACGCTGAGCTGGGAGAGTTTGGAGGAAAGAAGTTCAGGCACAATGGTGTTAAAAGCCGAACTAAAGTCCACAAATAGGACCCTGGCATAAGTTCCCGGGCGGTCAAGGTGTTGCAGGATGTAATGCAGCCCCATGTTCACTGCATCATCTGCAGTTTGCCCGGTAGGCAAACTGCAGAGGGTCCAGCTGCTGGCCTGTAATGTCTTTCAAATGGGCTAACACCAGTCGTTCCAAGGATTTCATGACCACAGACGTCAAGGCGACAGGTCTGTAGTCATTCAGTCCTGTAATGGTGGGTTTCTTGGGAACAGGGATGATGGTGGAGCGTTTGAAGCAGGAGGGAACTTCACACAGCTCCAGGGATCTGTTGAAGATGCGAGTAAAGATCGGAGCCAGCTGTTCAGCACAGGTTTTGAGGCAGGAGGGTGAGACGCCGTCTGGTCCGGGGGCTTTCCTGGGCTTCTGTTCCTGGAATAGTCGGCTCACATCCTGAGTGTGTATTCTGAGTTTCAGGGAGGAGGAAAGGGGGGTGAGAGGTGTGGTGGAGGTCGTTGAGTCTGGATTGGGGAGGGTGGTGGTGGTCGTTGAGTCTGGATTGGGGAGGGTGGGGGTGGTCGTTGAGTCTTGATTGGGGAGGGTGGGGGTGAAGGGGGGAGAGGTGGAAGGTGTGTTGGGGGTCAATGTCTGAAGCAATGTCCCTGGGGAGGGGAGGGTGGGGCGTGGGAGTCTGTCCGTCTCAAACCTGCAATAGAAAGTGTTTAACTCATTGGCCAGGTCTTTGTTTGCTTCAATAGTGGGTGGGGGGCGTCTGTAGCTGGTGATTTCCTGCAGGCCCCTCCACACTGACGCAGGGTCGTTGGCTGAGAGCCCCATGTGAACAGGCTCTCAGCCAACAACCCTGCGTTCACACACATGTGAACAGGTTGGTGGTGTACCTGGGACTTCTGTTTAAGACTATGCTTCCTCCTCACCGTCACCCAGCCGCCCTCTTTCCCCAGCTGCTTGGGGAACCGGGGAACAGCTAGCGGGGCCTACGCTATCTTCGGCTGCACCAGCTTACAGGGGCCTGGCTAGCTATGGGTGAATGAAGGGTGCGAAGCCGAGTCTCCAATTCAGTAATCTTGGCCTCCAGAGCTGCAAACATGCTACATTTGTTACAAGTATCATTACTGCTAAAGGAGGCCGAGAAGTAATTAAACATCTGACACAATGAGCAGGAAAGTGCAGGATGGACAGGTGAAGAGGCCATGCTGCTAGCGAGTTGGCTACAAGATAAGCTAAGCTAGCGAAACAGTAAAGACACAGTAAGTGAATACTTTGGCTATAAATTAGGTAGTGAGTACACAGAAAGTGTGCTTCGGATGAAGCACATGAAGATTATGCTATGAAAAAAGAATATATCTAAAACCTTTTGATTAAATTGCTAAGCA
The DNA here is from genome assembly GCF_057381915.1 of Diplotaxodon limnothrissa. Lineage (NCBI taxonomy): Eukaryota > Metazoa > Chordata > Actinopteri > Cichliformes > Cichlidae > Diplotaxodon > Diplotaxodon limnothrissa. Next base: position 2,950,318 of record NC_140601.1, on the reverse strand, counting down.
GATAAGCTACTCAAAAACACCACCTTGTTTGAGTAGGAACAGGAAGTGTTACTCTACCGCAGAGAGAGCGAACACCAAGTGACAGCGCCACCAAGAGTCAGGGTGCAAGAGAGCCATTATATAGCCATTCTACTCTACCTGAGCCCTCAAAGTGCTTCATACAACTTGCCTCATTGATCCAGTTTCTTATTTGCAAGTACTTTGTGCATAACATTCACAGATATTCATACTCCACCAGATGCAACAGAGAGCACTTTGGGGTTAATATATTGCCCAAGGATATTTGGCAGGCAGAGTGGAGCAGCCAGGGTTCAAAGCACCAGCCTTCCGACTTACTCTACCTCCTGAACTGGAGTAACCTGCTTAAAAAATTACTGATATACTGTCTTTTACCATAATTAAAGTTGCGCTCTCACAGTAAATGTCAAAAGTTGAATGCTCTTTTTCCCAGAACCAAAAACAGCCTGGTGTTTGATAGTAGCACTGCTTTCCAGGACAAAGAAAAACTACAGCAATATACTGTATGAGAAAGGCTTAAAGCGAAAGATAAGCAATACTAAGCTCAGGTACAACTAGATGAACTTGTGTATTTTAGTGTAAAGTTGGTCCCTGAAAACTGTTGTTTTGCCAAAATGCGACCATTAGTAATTAATATAAGGAGTTCCTCTAAATAGCTGCATGTGTATGTCATTACATTTAATGATTTAATGCTCTGGCTGTGCCGAGTTACAGCAACATTGATGGGTTTTTTTTTCTTCTTCCATAAATGACCTAAAGAGGATTTAGTGGTGTCTATTTCAGAGGAACAATAGCAGTTTCAGTTTTGAGTTCATTTCAGTTACGTTCTAAAGTCCAGTATCATTCCCTGTCAGATCTGGACAGCCATCACTTGTAATACATGTTTGTCCCATTTACACCCAACCGCTCTAGCAGCATGCTGTTATCTCTGCAAAAAAATATCACTCCCTTTCTTTACCTGAGAGCTTTGCTGCCAGCCCCTCTGTTATCGAAACGTTTTTCATTATCCAATGTACAAACATAAGTAACCGGCCTATGTCACAGACATCATAAATATCACCTATAGCCCAACAAAAAAGTCAGAATTGTTGGCTTTGTTTTTCAAATGTCAATAATACAAGTCTTCAGCAGTTTGCCTGGAGAATGACATTTTCTGAAATGCTTCTTAAGTAATTTGTTTTCCTAAAGATCTTTTCTCTCTTACGCTGATTTGGGTTCAAGAGATCAATTTCAAGTTTGATTTTATTTACTAACTTGACTCAGTGAAATCAGGGTGTATTATGAGGACTGAAAACCTTGCTTGATGGCTGAAGTCATGAAAAAATGTACCGTATTTTTCAGACCATAAGGTGCACCGGATTATAAGATGCATTAAGCAATCAAATCAGTCAGTTAAGTTAAACTTTACTCACCTCATTCTTCTTGCTTCCTCCACTTCCGTACCATTGATTCATTAATGCTGTATTCTATCACAGCTGCTCTATTCCCATGTTGTTGCAGTATACAGTGGAACCCCGACTTACGAATACCCCATTTAACGAAAAATCCAAGTTACGAAGCCACTTAACGGCAATATTTCTGCCCATGTTACGGCAAAATGCCCACGTAACGAAATCCGCTGGTTCTGATTGGCTGAGCCCACAATGCCTATAATGCCCACAATGCCTTCCGAATCATGTGACAACCCCCTTGGCTTTTGTACTTGCGCTTCGCTGTTCCACTTGAACAACGTATTGTTGTTGCAGTTAGCAATTAGCCTATAGCCAATTGTTCACTCAAAAGGCGCGATGGGTGCTTCGTCTTACGAAAATGTTCGACTTATGAAAGACCCATGGGAACGAATTGATTTCGTAAGTCGGGGTTCCACTGTACTAATGACTAACCTCGTATTGTGGATGGATTATCTCAGCTGTTCTTCTGACTGATGTTTGGTCCGTTTACAGCATCCTGCCATGCAATTACATTTGTCCCTAACCATCAGGAACCCTCACGTTAACTTTTATCAAGTGGAAAAAAGTTAGCATTCATCCTCAAGCTTCACTATGTTTATGCTATGCTAACATAGCTGTGTAGCTAGCCACCATGTAGCAACTTCAGTAACCCTACAAAAGTCACTGCTGATTAGTTTTCTGTTTTCATTTATGTTGGAAGTTATAGCAGAGCTGTACGATTAAATTTTTCAGAAATCTCTCAGTCAGAACATGCTATATCATGTTTACGCGGAAACTAGCAAGCTAACTTCCTGCTAACTTCAAACTCCGTGAAATATAATAAATTCTGTTTTCATGGATGCCTGGATGTTAAACTTAATTGTTACACCTGGTAAAGCAGCAACGCTGATCATTTTATTAAACATTAAAGAATTTAGACAGTTTGGAACTCTTAGTGATGCCGCAATGTTGCATTGTGCAACTTGTTTACTTGTTTTAAACAGTTATCATTACCATGGTATTAAATTCCTGTTTTTTTTGCAAAAACTGCCGCAGGTGCTTTCTTGGTTATCATCACTATTGTTTAAGTGTTATTAACATGGTTATTAATGTGTTATTAAATAGAAACAGGCAGTTTTGCATTTTTCAGTGCTGTTTTGTGCTTATTACACAGAAACAGATGTTTCCATTTAATGATCCAGAGCAGTAAATATTATGTTTAAATATATACGGTGGCCCCTAGAGACAAAGCACGTACAAACTCGAAAAAGCATGTAAAAATTCCAAAGAACATTTCTAGCCTTAACTGAACTTCCAAAGCAGACCTAATTCGCTTAAATTGCACAATTGAAAGCATATGTGTATTGTTTGTGTATTTATACACAAGCACGCATACAGTATATATTCAAATAATTTAAAAAAAATGTTAATTTACCTGTTACTACCACACACCAAATCTAGTCGTTGGTACTTCCTGGCTTTTGTAGCCACTAGGTAACAAAAGATCAACACCGCGCCTAGTCCCTTTGAGCATTTCTGTTGTGTTTTGTATGTGTTTTAGAGTTTGTACGTGCTTCAGAGTTTGTGCGTTCTATGGAGTTTTTACGTGCTTCGGGGTTTGTACATGCTATGGAATTTTTACGTGCTTTGGAGTTTGTACGTGCTTTGGAGTTTGTACGTGTTTTGGAGTTTGTACGTGTTTTGGAGTTTGTACGTGCTTTCTCTCTAGGGGCCACCATAAATATACTTTTATTTATTCACTCCACATAAAATGTAATAAATAAATCGTATAATACAAAAACCAACTATTTACATTTCAACTTTTAACTATTTAAATTTTCAGCTTTTTCCTTTTAAACAAATTTAAAACAAAAAACACAAAACACTGCAAACCACAACACAATTAAATATAAATTAAAATATGAAAACAAAAAAAGATGCACATTCTCTGTCACATTTGTTTTTCATTCCAACTCATGAGCAGGAATGTTGTATTATTTCAAGGGTGGCTTGTTTCCAGTCCAGGCATTACTGCCTGAATGACTGTCATGGATCGAGGCGATCCAAATGTAGGTGCAGAAGAAAGTCTTTAACTTCCCTTAAGTACAGTGGCAGTGGATGTGGGTTGGAGATGCAATGAGCTTGAACCTGCAGGCGACCATCTTCACTGACCACACCATCTGTGACGGAGGACTCATCTCTCCTGGTGTCCTGCAAGCAAACAATTATTTTTTTGGAACATGAACTTAATTGCTTTCTTAAAACATTTTTTTCTGCATTTGGTATAAAACAGACTCCAATTTGGACAATCTCAGGCTCCCTCCCCACGGAGAGGTGACATTCAATGTCCCACTGTCAGTCTGGATAGCCGTGACCACCACCCAACACACAATAATGTCATGAAAGCATCATTTTAAAAAGGGCTATGCAAACATGGCCAATAACTTTCATTCTAAGATGTGCAAAATGATTTGGGCACAAAACAAATTTTGCTGTTAGAAAACTTGCAGACTTCACTATATACAGTGTAGACCCTCTAAACTAAGTTTGGGGGATGTGATCTTTCAAGAAATGCAGACAAACTGTTGTTGTTTGTTTACTTACACAGCATGTCTTGTAGAATTAACTGGAGTCACCAGCAACAGCATAGTGCAGTCATATCTCAAGTCTAATAAAAGAAGACAACTTCCCCAAGCCAAAGCACAAATAAAACAATAAGTAAAACAGGCTGATCTAAAGTATGATTAAAGTTCAGCCTGATTAACATAAATGTCACTGACAGTTATTAATATATTGGAAAACCAAAATACTTACCACTGAGTTGATGTCTTTCTGTCCAACAGCAGGAGTGCTGGTCCCGAGCCTCAAAGACAGTAAGAAGCAAGCAGAGGGAGAAAAAACAGAACATTTTTCAGAAACTGATTTGATCCTTAATGGCTGTGCAATCATTGTAACATATAGTTTGCCTATATTGTTAAATAAAGTCTAGATTTGACATTAATAGATGTCACAGATGTTCAAAAGCTGCCACAAAGCATGAAAAAAATGGACGTCTCCGAAAATGTCGGAGCATTTTTGCAAATACAGTGGGGCAAAAAAGTATTTAGTCAGCCACCGATTGTGCAAGTTCCCCCACCTAAAATGATGACAGAGGTCAGTAATTTGCACCAGAGGTACACTTCAACTGTGAGAGACAGAATGTGAAAAAAAAAATCCATGAATCCACATGGTAGGATTTGTAAAGAATTTATTCGTAAATCAGGGTGGAAAATAAGTATTTGGTCAATAACAAAAATACAACTCAATACTTTGTAACATAACCTTTGTTGGCAATAACAGAGGTCAAACGTTTACTATAGGTCTTTACCAGGTTTGCACACACAGTAGCTGGTATTTTTGGCCCATTCCTCCATGCAGATCTTCTCGAGAGCAGTGATGTTTTGGGGCTGTCGCCGAGCAACACGGACTTTCAACTCCCGCCACAGATTTTCTATGGGGTTGAGGTCTGGAGACTGGCTAGGCCACTCCAGGACTTTCAAATGCTTCTTATGGAGCCACTCCTTTGTTGCCCGGGCGGTGTGTTTTGGATCATTGTCATGTTGGAAGACCCAGCCTCGTTTCATCTTCAAAGTTCTCACTGATGGAAGGAGGTTTTGGCTCAAAATCTCATGATACATGGCCCCATTCATTCTGTCCTTAACACGGATCAGTCGTCCTGTCCCCTTGGCAGAAAAACAGCCCCATAGCATGATGTTTCCACCCCCATGCTTCACAGTAGGTATGGTGTTCTTGGGATGCAACTCAGTATTCTTCTTCCCCCAAACACGACGAGTTGAGTTTATACCAAAAAGTTCTACTTTGTTAATCAACTATTTATTTCAGTTGATTAACTGAAATAAATAAATCAGTTAAAGAAAAACAGTAAAATATATAATAACAAAAAGAAAACAAAAAACAACCCATATGTATTGAATAAATCAGTAGGCTAACACATAATTTGTGTTTGTTTTTACATGATGTTGATATTTGTAAATAAAAAAAATATTGCACTTATATTCATTTAAATTTTCTGCACCTGTCATTGATGTCCACATGATGGTCAAAGAAATTACTCAGTCCAAAGTGCAAAGCCATAGAATTATCTAATTAAAGATCAACAGTATGAATGTGTATGCACCCCTGGACTCTGAGAAGAAGAAGACAAAAAAAATTTCACCATGGGGAACCCGGTGACCCTGAAACCCCATCTGAACAAAACCACACATTGAAATGCAGACACTCCTCACGTCGTTATAAGCGGAGCAAGCTTTGGCAATGCTCGCAGTGTAATCAGGGAAGATAACCACAGGGTTCCCCTTGTACTGCAACTGGCCCTGTTCCCGGGCCCACCGTAGCACGTTGATGCAACCTTGGTAGTAATGGAGTTTAGTGATGATGACTCAAGGTTTCCCGCTAGGTCTTCTCAGAGCAAGGCCTCTGTCTTAACTTCCCTCACTTTATTCTTACGGAAGGTGGAGTCCTCTGCACATTTTACCTATGCTATTAATGTCTATAATGCTGTGTGCACTAGGTGCACTATACAAGGTGCACTATACTGCTGGCACCTTGTGGATATAAATTCACACATCAAATCGGGTAGTCTGTCATCAATCACAATAGCTCTTGAAAAAGAAAGACGGAAAGAAAGACCCTGCTGAACTGCTGCCTTAAAGGGGCAGTTTTATTTTTCTATATCATTACAAATATTATTATTACAATTTAAATACTGTGACCAGTAATACTGAAATGAGAATTTTTTTAAATTGTCCTGCCTTGATTATTGTAACTCTCATGTTTTGTGTATCTCTCAGTTTTCCCCAGCCTGTCCATCTTCAGTTGATCCAGAGTGTATGGAAGTGTGTATCCTGTGAAGACTATAAGACTGTGTGATATCTCTATATATGCTGAAAGTCAAATTTATTTACATAACACATTAAAAAAAAAACAACAGTGTTGACAAAAGTGCTGTGTATTTAAAATAATCAAATGAAATAAAATTAAAGGAAGACAAAATTTAAGAAAGGAAACATAAAATGAGAAAACGCCAGTAAAAAAAATCACAAATAAAAGTAGTCAGTATCCATTACAGAACTCATAATTTAAACGCCACGGGCTGCTGCTTCTTCCAGCTGTTGTTTCAATTGGTCAACTTCCCTTTGTCGAATGACTATAATCTCCTGGAGTTGCTTCTCTTTGGTTGAGTTGAGTTCCTTAAGTGGCAGGGATGCAGACGCAAAACCAAATGTGTGCCCTCTAAAGCAATGGTCCCCAACCCCTGGGCCTCGGACCGATACCGGTCCGTGAGTCGTTTGATACCGGGCCGCGAGAGTTGAGGCTCAGGTCTGAAATGTCTGGTTTTCAGCGTTATTTTGTCATCGTTTTTATCGTTAACTCGGTTTTCCTGGGTCTTTTCACGTGTGTTATAAATAAATCTTCTTTTTTTCGGTACCGGTACTAGTTTTATTTTGTTGTATTTATCCGCGACACCTTAAAGGCCGGTCCATGAAAATATTGTCGGGCATAAACCGGTCCGTGGCGCAAAAAAGGTTGGGGACCGCTTCTCTAAAGCATCTGGTCCAGTCTCAGTTTTCTACAACACTCTGGCTTTGTGTTAAATGATTCCGTGTCTTCCCTTTAACCATCATTTAACACACTGTTGTTATTGTGACCAGAAGATCTCTCTTGTTATCCATATCAGCCTTTCTTGAACCCCATGCCTTTCTTCCTCCTTCTTCCCATGCTGTACGTGCCTTATCATATTCCTCTTTTGCTTTTCTATGTAAGACTTTTATTGTGTCATTAGTTGGGAGTTGTGCTGCTGGATATATATATATATATATATATATATATATATATATATATATATATATATATATATATATATATATATATATAAAAAACACAAAAAACACCCAGCACGCCCCTGCGGGCGGTTTATCCTTCAAGCTCGGGTCCTCTACCAGAGGCCTGGGAGCTTGAGGGTCCTGCGCAGTATCTTGGCTGTTCCCAGGACTGCGCTCTTCTGGACAGAGATCTCCGATGTTGTTCCCGGGATCTGCTGGAGCCACTCGCCTAGCTTGGGAGTCACCGCACCTAGTGCTCCAATTACCACGGGGACCACCGTTACCTTCACCCTCCACATCCTCTCGAGCTCTTCTCTGAGCCCTTGGTATTTCTCCAGCTTCTCGTGTTCCTTCTTCCTGATATTGCTGTCATTCGGAACCGCTACATCGATCACTACGGCCGTCTTCTTCTGTTTGTCTACCACCACTATGTCCGGTTGGTTAGCCACCACCATTTTGTCCGTCTGTATCTGGAAGTCCCACAGGATCTTAGCTCGGTCATTCTCCACCACCCTTGGGGGCATCTCCCATTTTGACCTCGGGACTTCCAGGTTATACTCGGCACAGATGTTCCTGTACACTATGCCGGCCACCTGGTTATGGCGTTCCATGTATGCCTTGCCTGCTAGCATCTTGCACCCTGCTGTTATGTGCTGGATTGTCTCTGGGGCATCTTTACACAGCCTGCACCTGGGGTCTTGCCTGGTGTGATAGACCCCAGCCTCTATGGATCTTGTGCTCAGAGCTTGTTCTTGTGCTGCCATGATTAGTGCCTCTGTGCTGTCTTTCAGTCCAGCTTTGTCCAGCCACTGGTAGGATTTCTGGATATCAGCCACCCCCTCTATCTGCCGGTGGTACATACCGTGCAGGGGCCTGTCCTTCCATGATGGTTCCTCGTCTCCCTCCTCTTTCTTGGGTTTCTGCTGCCTGAGGTATTCACTGAGCACTCGGTCAGTTGGGGCCATCTTCCCAATGTATTCTTGGATGTTCGTTGTCTCATCCTGGACTGTGGTGCTGACACTCACCAGTCCCCGGCCCCCTTCGGGGACTGGTGAGTGTATATATATATATATATATATATACACTCACCAGTCCCCGGCCCCCTTCGGGGACTGGTGAGTGTGTATATATATATATATATATATATATATATATATATATATATATATATATATATATATATATATATATATATATATATATATATATATATATATAAAAATAGGGAACTCAACCCTCCTTTTCCCCATATTTTCCATATTTCATCAAAGCATTTTTCCAGTTTTGTCAGTTTCTTCTTAACAAAGTTCTTGAGCTGTCTCATATTGCTGGGAGATGCTGGTTCTTCTTTGAATGTTGCAGGGATGGTAGTTTTTTAATTTCTTTTTTTCATTCTTGTGGTTCAAATTCTCAGCTTACTCTTAATTTGTTTTACCTAGATTTTAAACTTGTCCTATCTAATTGTGGCACCACAGAATTTTCTCTATGTTACTTTTATGATCCTACAGTGAGTACTCTTTAATTTTACCGGCCTCAATATTTCGCACGATCTCAAACACTTGCTTATCAGATCCTGTTCCTCTTAAGCACTTGCAAGGGCCTTTAACAGAGCATTTCTCCAAAAAATCTTTTACCTCAACCACGAAATTGGAAATGTTGTAGGTGTAGTTTATACTGCTCACAATGGGTCTGGGTCCTTCTTTGTGGATCGTCTAAAGTCCATATATACAGGTTATAACATCCCCTGAGAATGCAGACCCAGGTAGCAGCCAGACCCTTAACTTCAACAGGTAACAAAAGCAGTGATGAGCAGTCAGGCTACAGCCTCCGCTTCTACCTCTTCATGTTTCTAAAATAGAATCACTGTAGCCAACGCTTTGAAGCCTGTGCTAGTTTTCATCTTTGCTTTGTGCTGTTGGCTTTGTGCTCATACCTACATACTAAGCGAAAGATTGTATGGTTTCATATGGCATATTCCTATCATAATGGGATTGTTATATAATTCCATGAGAATTGGAATTTGTGTTGCCGTGTGGGACTATGCTTATAAGTTTATATAGCTGAATGGTAATTATGGGACAATGTATTTCAAGTTATTTTATGGAGATATGTCAAGGTAGTGCACAGAGTAGTATAACTTATTCTCTCCTGCAAGTAAAGTGACATTTAAAAAAAAAAAAAAGTGATCTGTGTCATATGTGAGGCACATTACTTTTTTTGAGTAATAAGCCCTGCGCTAATGACAACAAAGGGATGGCTGTAGGTCAGGAGGTAGAACAGGTCATCTACTGATCAGAAAGCTCCCCCAGTCTGCATGCCAAATATCCTTGGGCAATATACTACCCCAAGTTGCTCTTTCATGCATACATCGGACTATGAATGTCTGTGAATGTTGGCTAGAAAGCACAAAACATAGAATGTGAGTGGGATAGTGTGGCATGTTGTATAAAGTGGTTTGAGTGCTTTGTGAGAGTAGAAAAGCGCTATATAAAAATCAGTTCATTTACCAAAGTTAGGAAATACCTCCAAGATGCAAAAACATTTCACCACACTGCATGCAATTAATTTGTTTGAATGTCTTTAAGATGCTGCTTACAGATTGTGGTGACTCTCAAAGCGCAACCAGTGAGAACCCAATAAAAAAAAAACAATAAGAGAATAAGATCAATAAGATATATTGATAATTTATTGGAATCACTAAATTCTAATCAATTCCCATCCCTAATAGAGCTTGGAAGAGATACATTTATATTCATTGCATACAAAATAAAAAACGTACCAAAAGCTGAAAATTTTAGCATCCATGGAGATGCTGAAAATGAAATCCAGAAGAATGCATTTAAACTATTATTAGACACAATTGGCTTCTGTGAAAAATGTAAACTAGCCCACCCACCACTTTAATCACACTCTTGGTTTTGCTCTGACATATGGAATACAAACCGAACAGTTAACAGTATTCCCTGAAAACCATCTTTTGTTTGATCACATTAATTTTTAAATTTAAAATAACTGATTACACAGCAGTGGGTAATACATTTCACTTAGAGTAAATGTCTTTCTGAAAGGATATTATTCCTCCAATGTTATCGCCCTCAATGCCATGTGCCAACACAGTGAGTAGCCACTACCTAAACTCTACTCAAACACACAGGTTGATTATCTCGTTAATAGTGGTACATCCTCACTATGTATGACACTGGATACTATAACCTGTAAGCTTGTGAGGGAATAGCTTCTCACTGATTTAGAAGATCTTCATTAAACCTGGAAAATGAGTTTCTTGCTCTATAAGAAAGTCCTCTTTAAAGCCAGCAAATCTTAGGATTCATTACTGATTGATGTGAACTACAGGGATGTCTCAAAGACATAAAGACCTGGATGACCTCTAATTTCAGACAAAACTCAGGTCATTGTACTTGGCCCTAAAAATCTTAGAAATATGATATCTAAGCAGATGTTTACCTGCAGGAACACTGGGCGGAATCTTGGACGTTTTGAGAAGAATATGTCCTTCAATGCACATATTAAACAAATATGTAAGACTGCTTTCTCCCATTTGTGCAATATTTCAAAAATTAGAAATATCCTGTCTCAGAGTGACGCTGAAAAACTAGTTCATGGATTTATTACTTCTAGGCTGGACGACTGTAATTCATTATTATCAGGATGTCTTTAAAACTTCCTAAAAAACCTTCAGTTCATCCAAAATGCTGCAGTGAGAGTACTGACAGGGACTAGAAAGCGAGAGCAGATATTGGCTTCTCTTCACTTGTCTTGTATAATCAGGCCCCATCTTACCTTAAAGAACTTATAGTATCGTATCACCCCAATAGAGCATTTCGCTCTCAGACTGTTGGCTCAGTTGTGGTTCCTAGGATATTTCAAAGTAGAATGGGAGGCGGAGCCTTCAGGTTCCAGGCCCCTCTCCTGTAGCACCAGCTCCCAGGTTGGATTCGGGAAACAGACACCCTCTCTGCTTTTAAAATTAGGCTTAAAATTGTTCTTTTTGATGAAGCATATAGTTAGGGCTAGATTATGTTACCATGAATTCTCTCTTAGACATGCTGCAATAGGTCTAGGCTGCTGGGGGCTTCCCAATGAACACTGAGCATGTCTCCTTCTCCCACCACTTTTTACCCAATTTATACTCTACTCTGCATTTAGTTGTCAGTTTTTATTAATCTCTGGGTGTCTTCCACAGCATGTCTTTTGTCTTGTCTCCCTCCCCTCATCCCCAACTGGTCACAACAGATAACTGTCCCTTCCTGAGCCTGGTTCTGTTGGAAGTTCATTCCTCTTAAAAAGGAGTTTTTCATTCCCACTGTCACCAAGTTCTTGCTTATAGGGTTTTGTGCGATTGCTGTGGTTTCTCAGTATTATTATAGGGTGCTACAATATAGAGTGGCGTGAGGTAACTGCAGTTGTGATTTGGCACTATATACATAAAGCTGTATTAAACTGAATTGAATGGAACTGAATAGTAGAGTCCAACTTGAAATAAATGGATTTTTTGAAATTTCTCAGAGCATTGCACAGTCTAACCTTGGGTTTAAATTGTTATTGGAATATTACTTTTATTATTTTTGTCCTCTGGTAGCGTCTCATATGGAAAAATTGGTCCTGGGTGAGGAACCAGACAAAGAGTGATTCAAAACCCCCTATGAGCAGAAGATCGACGGAACCCTGCCCAGGATAGAGTTACTGGGACCCTGCCCTGGAGCCAGGCCTGGGGAGGGTGCCCAAGGGCAATTGTCTGGGTCCTGACGGTCATCTGTGCTTATGTGCTAAATGACCGTTCAGAGTACCCAGTCTTCTTGGAGTCCCTGGGTAGGGTGCTTGGGGATGCTCCACCTGGGAACTCTGTTGTCCTACTGGGAGACTTCAAAACTCATGTGGGCAATGATGGTGGTACCAGGAGGGGTGTGATTGGGAGGAATGGCCTCCCAGATCTGAACCCAAGTGGTGTTTTGTGATTGGATTTATGTGTAAACCACAGTTTGTCTGTAGCAAACACCATGTTCGAACATAAGTGTCCATAAGTGCACTTGGCACCACGACGCCCTAGGCTGCAGGATGATGATTGATTTTGAGATCATATCACCAACCATATGCTCTAGACACTCAGGTGTCTAGGGGGGCTGAGCTATCAACTGATCACTACACGGTGATTAGTGAGTTGGATCAAGTGGCAGGGGAGGATGCTGGACAGACGTGGCACACCTAAACGTATAGTGAGGGTGCGCTAGGGATGCCTGGCAGAGGCCCTGGTCCGTGAGATCTTCAACGCACACCTCCAGCAGAGCTTCAGCAGCATTTTGAGGGAGACTGGGGAGATTGAGTCCGAATGGACCATGTTCAGCACCTCCATTGCTAGGATGGTTAGCCTCGGGGACGTCAGAGGCTGTTAATAGGTACCGACAGGCCAAGCAGAACGTAGATCAAAAAGTGGCTGAAGCAAAACCTCGAGTGTGGGAGCAGTTCGGAGAGGCCATGGAGAAAGACTTTCAGACTGCCTCGAAGTGTTCTAGCAAACTGTCAGGCGACACAGGAGGGTAAAGCGGTGCTCTACATGCACTGTGTACTGTGCGGGTGGAGTCCTGCTGACTTCGAATGAGAACATTGTTGGGCGGTGGAAGGAATACTTCTAGGACCTCCTAATCCCACTGACGCGTCTTCCATAGAGGAAGCAGAGTCTGGGGACGAGTGTGACGACTCACCCATCTAAGAGGTGAGGTCACTGAGACAGTTAAACATCTCCTCTGTGACAGAGCCTCTGGGGTGGACGAGGTTTCGCCCTGAGTTCCTGAAGGCTCTGCATGTTGTAGGTCTGTCTCCGTTGACACAACTCTACAATGCTGCGTGGAGATCAGGTACAGTACCTCTGGATTGGCAGACCGGGGTGGTGATTCCCATCAGTCCCATCATTTGTCCTGGTTGTGGAACATTGGACCAGCTCTTTATTCTCTCCAGGATACTTGAAGGCGCATGGGAGTTTGCCCAACCAGTCTACACATGTTTTGCGGATTTGGAGAAGGCATTCAACCGTGTCCCTCGGAGTGTCCTCTGGGAGGTGCTTCGGGAGTATTGGGTGTCTGGCCCATTGCTACAGGCCATTCGATCCTTATATAACCATTGCAAGAGCGTGGTCTGCATAGCCAGAAATAAATCGGACTCATTCTGGTGGGTGATGGACTCCACCCTTTGTCACCGATTCTGTACATAATTTTTTTGGAAAGAATTTCTAGGCATAGCCAAGTAGTAGAAGGCTTTCACTTTGGTGGTCTCAGAATCTCATCTCTACTTTTTGCAGATGATGTGGTTCTGTTGGCTTCACTGGGTGACAGCCTCTGGGTGACAGCCTCTAGCTCGCACTGGGATGGTTTGCAGCCGAGTGTGAAGCAGTGGGATTGAGAATCAGCACCTCCAAATCTGAGGCCATGGTTCTCAGCCAGCAAAGGATGGAGCGCCCACTCTGGGTCAGGGATGAGTTCCTGACACAAGTGGAGGATTTAACCTTGGGGTCTTGTTTACGAGTGAAGGGAGAAGGGAGCGGGAGATCGACAGATGGATTGGTGCTGTGGCTAGCAGTGATGCGGATGCTGTACTAAGCTTTGTGGTGAAATGATGTGTAGGCACTGAAGTGGTGAAATATACAATTTGCCACACTAAAATGATGCTATTCAGCTGTCAGCAGTTCTTACTACTGATACTATAGCGTATTGATGAAACAATATGATTACTGAAAGCACAAGGGGAAAATACATTGACCATTACATTAATGGGGTGCATTCTCCTGATGTTTCATCAAATTCCAATACAAGCTCCACTCTAAGTTGATTGCTTGGGGCCAGCTGTAGGGTTAACTGTTGGAAGTGTTTTCTCTAAATCTGCCCCTCTTTCTTCCAGATTAAATGAGTCTTGCCGTGTCTGCAGACTATCTGGGCAGCATATGGAAAGCCACTATGACAAGCTAGCCTTCCAAACAACAACAAGGAGAAATCAATAACCCAGTTGCCCTGCTCAATCCCACTGCTGACCTGCCAGCTGTGTGTGTGTGTGTGTGTAGGTGTGTGCGCGTGCCGATGTAAAACAAATCACTCCCCACACACACACACAGACCTTATTGTGTTGCTATTTGAACACTATTCCTTTCTCTCCCCCTTTGCCCTTGGTAGATTTATATGAAGCCTACTATAGAATTCTTTTGAGAACTGGATTTATAAAAGATCCAAAGATTTTTTTTTCATTCTTCAGGGAGTCATTTTGATATTTTCATGGTCGTCTAACCACAGAAGCTGTAGATACTGTAGTGGATTCAGATTTTTTGTCATGTACTCATACCTAGATGATTTGTCATAGAAACTTCACATTTTAGATATTCCTTTCAGGCATTCCATAAAGCTGCACTGGGGATTTTTTTGTGCCGCCTGCTTCAGCTTAGAGTTCCATATTTGCTATGAAATGTTTACATGAGTCAGTTGGTGTAATATTCATCAAACGTATTCTAAAGATTAATGGACACACATTAAATCATCAGCATCAGCATTAAAGCAATCAGCATTTTCAAGTTTCAAGTTTTAAAAGGTAGTCACCTAAAAACATAGTTCAAATTCCAAACAGGACAAAATGTTTTAATTTTCATTTTTAAATTCTTTATACTTTCATTTAGTAAATATTATGTTTAGGAAAAACTTTTGAGGAAACATTTTTGGAAAAACTAAGCAAGAAGAATCAAAACATAGTTGTAACTGAAATATATATAGGTTATATTTCAGTGCCACATGCACATGCTAGATAAATTGGTCATTCTAAAATGGATAAATGATTGGATTAGTGGAAGAAAATGGATGGGTGTTGGCTTGACAACAACCCATCCACCGTCTCTGCTCATATAACTAAGATTTCAGTACATTAGTCTTACAGATGGTTGCATCTCCAATTTTTGTACAACACTGGATAGGGAGTTTAACACAAGGAGAATGAAGCAAAAAAAAACCTAACAAAAACAAAAACATGGGAAGCACTGAGGTGGCAGCAGTGGACAGCTGTTATTGTTTTTTAACACTCAGTTTCACTTTATAGAAGTTCTGACTTCTGCCAGCAGCAGGAGGTAAGTTCAAGGACCAACACCAACAAAAACACGGATAACTTATAGACCAGTTGTTTAACATATTTTTTACACTGCTCCCAGGAGACCATAAACATTAGATGACAATCTGTAAAGTTTGATTTGGGACAAACTCACAACATGCTGGTCCAGTAGGCTTGTACTCTGACAGTGAAGTGCTCCATTGAGATATATGGTCTTTAATAAACTATGGGCCTGCTCATTCATGGTGTTTTATATCTGGAGAAGGATTTTAAACTCCATTTTAGATGAAAAGAACAGTAGTACCATTGTGCAAGAGGCACATATTCCTGATCATCATGACTGGGCCAACCATATGTCTTTGACCCTCTTCATCATTCATTTGGGAACTTTTTTTCTGTGTGTGAATATGTTTGTTTTTAAAAGTTAGTCACAGCAGAAAGGAAAACTAACTTCAGACATAATGTCTGAACAGAAATTAGACCTATTCCATCCTGTGGTCAACCACCTGTAAGTGTTCAGGCCTGTTTGGTTGCTGAGGTCATTGGTGTTAATGGACTTGATATGTCCTGAGTTCAATTCCACCATCAGGCCGGAGTCTTTCTGTGTGGAGTTTGCATGTTCTCCCCGTGTTTGCGTGGGTTCCCTCCGGGTACTCCGGCTTCCTCCCACCAAATTGCCACTAGGTGTAAATGTGCGAGTGAATGTGAGTGCGAATGGTTGTCTGTCCCTGTGTGTTGGCCCTGCGACAGACTGGCGACCTGTCCAGGGTGTACCCCGCCTCTCGCCCTATGACAGCTGGGGATAGGCTCTAGCGCCCCCCGCGACCCTGAAAAGGATAAGAGGAAGCGAATGGATGGATGGACTTGATATGCTTTTCTCATTTTGCTGTATACCTTAGACTACAAACCATATTTAATGATACATTCACAGAGTGCTTTACAGTTCTTTGAAATGTGTCACTGTGTATAAAAATGGGAGTTTGCACGAGCACTTAAAATCTATTGCGGTGACATAAGTAGGAAATTTTTTGAAAACTGCTTTGCTGTCCACAAAAGTTGTACGGAAAATTGCTCCTTATATTCCTGCATTTTCAGGGTTTTTAAATACTAAATAGTAAATTAATGACTATGTGTTCATTATGTGTTATTCAATGTGTTATTCAATAATTATGAATGTTGTGAATAAATTAACATTTGACTTTATTTTGCTGATATATGTTGATTTAACAATTTTATGACCAGGTTATCCAGAATTAAATGTGCTGAAACAAAAGAAGCAACGCATACGTAACTGTCCAAATACTCCAGTCTGTATCTTATATTCTGAACCAAACATTTAAATGGGCAATATACAAAACTCAATATCACAAAATCACAATGTTTCATTCATTTCTGGAGTACCTTTTTTTCATTTCTTCCTACATTGTGAAATGTCAAGTGCTAGACCAGACCAAGAGTGAAAATTAAGTGGTCAGACAGAGATAATTGACTTGCAGTCACTTGTACATATGTCTACACAGGTGTTCGACTTATGTGATAATTGCCTGACATATAAAGCCTTCTACATGATTTGACATTGATCTATAAAGAGTGGCTTTGTGTGTGACTACTCACACCTACACATAAGTACATGTAGATGCTTATGTTGTCCCCTGCGTGATGCCATAAAAAGAGGTGACAACAATGTGTCTGACACTCATTTCTACTTGATGATCTCCAGAGATTCCACTAACATGCTCTTATTTCATTTCATGCTTTTTGTTAAGTCAAATGTTTACTTTTATTCAGTAAACACACACACACACACACACACACACACACACACACACACACACACACACACACACACAAGACTCAGCACTTGGTTATTTATAACAGAAGGGAGTGATTTAACATGACGTCAATAGATTATTATTATTATTACACACACACACACACACACACACACACACACACACACACACACACACACACACACACACACACACACACACCTTCATACATCAAGTTAGTGCAGACACAACAGTGCAATAGAAAATCTGTATCGTTCTGTTCTGTCTGGTGATGTTTTTTTGTTTGGTTTTTTGCACACTTGAACTTTTTGTAGTCCCGTGTGAATTGTCTGTTATATGTAGCAACATGGCCTTGGAGAAGACTGTAGCACTGCACATGGTTGAAATGACTACTTATGGTAAAACTCAGAGTACAGATCAGATTAGAGGAAATTAGAAGATTAGAAATTTTATTTTATTGCTTTTTGTTAAGTCAAATGTTTACTTTTATTCAGGGTTATTTTCATGACTACATTTTGATTATAGATTCTCATGGAAGGCATCAAAACTATGAATGAACACACATGGAATTATGTAGTAAACAAAAAAAGTGTGAAATAACTCAAAACATTCTTTATATTTTAGATTCTTCAAAATAGCCATCCTTTGCTTTGATTACTGCTTTGCTCACTGTTGGCATTCTCTCGATGAGCTTCATGAGGTCGTCACCTGGAATGGTTTTTCCAACAGTCTTGAAGGAGTTGTTGGCCCTTTTGCCTTCACTCTGCGCTCCATTTCATCCCAAACTATCTCCACTGGGTTTAGGTCAGGTGACTGTGGAGGCCAGGCCATCTGGTGCACTCCATCACTCTCCTTCTTGGTCAAATGGCCCTTACACAGCCTGAAGGTGTGTTTGGAGTCATTGTCCTGTTGAAAAATAAATGATGGTCAAACTAACCGTATAACCGGATGGGATGGCATGTCACTGCAGGATTCTGTGCTTGACAGTGCTTGACAGAGACCATCCGTTCACCTTTTATGTGTCACACAAAGACACGGTGGGTGGAAACAAGGATCTCAAATTTAAACTCATCAGACCAAAGCACAGATTCCCACTCAAACATTTTGGGTGAAAAAGGTCAGTT
Organism: Diplotaxodon limnothrissa; assembly: GCF_057381915.1. Taxonomy (NCBI): domain Eukaryota; kingdom Metazoa; phylum Chordata; class Actinopteri; order Cichliformes; family Cichlidae; genus Diplotaxodon; species Diplotaxodon limnothrissa. The sequence continues at coordinate 2,931,977 of NC_140601.1, read as the reverse complement.
GTTAGCATGTCCTGCTTATTGCTTTGCCTTAGTCGTGGTGTCTTAGCAGCTGTTTGACCATAAAGGCCTGATTCACACAGATGTGTCTGCTATTGGATTTCTGTGTGGCATCTATCTGGGCTCTAATCTGAGCTGCTGTTAACTTGTGATTTCTGAGGCTGGTGACTCAGTTGAATTTATCCTCAGCAGCAGAGGGGACTCTTGGTCTTCCTTTCCTGAGCCAGTTTCATTGTAGCGTTTGATGGTTTTTGCAACTGCACTTGGGGATGCATTCAAAGAATTAGCAATTTTCCGGAGTGACTGACCTTCAGAAAACACAGAACGAAAACCCTAAGAACTAAAAATTCTAAACGCAAATACATAGATAGAATACACTAGAACATAAGATCATAACCATAGTAATAAACACAGTATATTGACAGTAACCCCAGTGTAGGACATTGGCTCTGCCCAGGCAGTGACAACAGAGTAGGAGTTCATGGTTTGTATAGGTATAGCTCCTTGCACAGACAGAGTGGGTGAAGGAGGTAACTGAACCACACACTGAGCTAATGGCTCAGTAAGACCCAGGACCATGACAAAAATGTTAACTCGGTTTATTTACATCCCATAAAGGCAGGGATCAAGCAGAGATCAGGCAATCAATATATTACCTAGCTGAACAAATGACGCAAAAATTGTAAAATATATATATATATATATATATATATATTTACTTTATTGTGTTCAAACACAACTGCACCACAGACAATGTTTTGAGATGAGCCATTTTTAACATACTGACAACATTCAGTCACAAATAAAGTCCTTTTCCAAAAACAAAAAAAATCAAATTTTTGTAATAAATGTTACTCATCCAATTTTAAAGGTGTGGTATTGTCAGTCAGAATATCAAACCTATCTTGATTGATTGTCACTAACAAACAGATCAAAACATCAGATGGCAGGATGTGAACTCTTCTATCTGGTTTCCATACAGCAAACAAATGTGTACTTGAGTTCTTTGGGAAACTCCATGTTGAGCCCATAAAGTAGGCCAAACAGGTAGGCAAAGGCAGCGGGAAGGTCTGGCAGATCATCAAGAATAATGTCCTCTTCCAAAACAATGGCAGTGTTGACCCCTGTGGACTGCGAGTTGGGTCCCACACAGTCCACCATAACACCTCGGGTTGCCCTCTCAACTGGATCTGTGTCCTATGAAAAATTAACAACAGTACATATAAGTCTCTGAAAACCAAAACTGAAGATTGAGTAGATTTGCATACTCACCAGACATGTTAAGAAGAGTTTGGTCTCGTCGTTGTGAACAAATATCAGTACCCCTTCCAAACTGATGGTTCATCAATGCTGGACTATGTTTGAGACCTAAAACAAGGAAATCAAATAAGACTCAGTCTCATTTATAAACCTACCATTTTGTTTTAAAAAACACATTAAGTGTTGTTGCTAAAAATATAGCCTTATGAAATAAGATGTTAAAATTAGTTATTCCAGATAATTGCTCATGGTTTTTTCAGTTTCTTTAAAGTAATTTTGATGCAAAACCAATGTAGCACACTTATGACAACATTTATAACAAAAAGTGGCATGAGTGGGATGAGAGTTGAACTGTCCGTCATGACCTGCCATCTGCCAAACACACAGCGCTGCTTGTTAGCTTATAATCCCATTCAGGAGGACACACTTTTTGAAAACTAACAATTTTTATATCAATTTGGGAACTTCAGGTTCATGCACAAGTTTTGCAAACAAAGTTATATGGTACTATTTACCTAAACATGCAGCCAAGGCCTCAGGCGTTTTTTATATAACCATTTAAATCTATTTACAGAACAATCAGGTGTTCTGCATCAAATAAGAAGGCACACAAATTATTTGTGCCAGTCCAAGAAAATAGTTTGTGTTCAGTATAAGACAGAAGAGAACAGCACAGGCCTAAACCCTGCAGGTCTGACAACAGGAGGTGTATCAGTCCTGTTTTCCATGTGGGAACAGCGTTTACACTGGAATCTGCTTTTGATGGCTTTTTTGGAGCAAATGTGACATTCAGCAGTATAACTGACACACAATACAAAATAATAACTACACTACACACTAACTCTAACCTCCAAACACGCTAAACGTCACTAATGTCTCACATATGAAAACTCGCGCTCTCTTTCTTTTGCTCGCCCGCTTTCCGTTGCGGGTGTCACTCCTAAAACTGCCCCCTCTCCCTAAACAACCAAGTGCCACATGTTGCCATATGATTTTTTTTGATTGGCTGACATGGTACAGTCTAACACCAATTGTTTTTTTTACTCGCAAGTGGAGTGTGTTTGCTAGCGTGGTCCATAGAAAATGTCGTCTTTCCCGTTCTTCCTGCTGTAAACACCACTGTTTTGTTCAAAAAAAAAAAAAAAAAAAAAAGTGTATTTTTTTTATCATGACTCTGGTTTTACGTGGCCTATCGGCACAATTCAAAAACTGGTGTATAGTTTGAATTCCGCACGTTCGACCCAAGTTGAAATAGAGACTGAGTCGCTGCATCTTGTAGCTGTATCGTCTTAAATTGGTCATGTGATTTTGACGTGCCGGCGCGTCCGTCGACCCCAGAGGGTTAAAGTCTGTTTGATATGACTCTTGCAGTCTGCCTTCGTATTTAAAATACCCCCATATTTACTGCTCTGCTGCTTGTGCTCTGTAGCTGCTTCTCTGATCTTCCTCTCCCTCCTGTTTGTGTGTTTGGTGGAGCTCGCTGGCCGTGAGGACTCCACCACCCCGCTCACACAGAGACTAAACCACATATTCTATTGGCTAAATATGATTTGAAAAATTTTTTTTTTTTTAAAGCGGCAGGGGGTTTTCCGCCGTTGGTCGTCAGCCATGAGCGAGCTAGCCTATTTTGTCGGGGTTTTTTCGTTCAGTGGTATGGCGGCCACAACCTGCACTTCATGAAATACACGTAAGGGGTGTCGCGGAGGCTTGTCAGACATGAGCGCGCCTGTTTGGTGGGGATGCTTGGCGGATTTTCATTGTTTTGTGACATGGCGATTTTTATACGAAAACTTTAAAGCACTATTTTATGATGGAAAACATTCAAGTTGCTCACGAGGGCTAACGCTCCGTCAGCTCATCTCTCCAGTTTGTCCCAATAGGATATACCTGGAAATCCTCACCCACTAGACTAGTGGCTCTACAAGGATTCCCCCGCAAACCACTACCCAGAGCTTGTTACCATAGGTGAGAGTAGCGACATAACTCGTACAGCACCTGCATCACTGCGCACGCAGCCCCCAATCTGTCTGTTCATCTTCCTGCACCTCCCACAAGTTCACCCAAGGGATGTAGTCAAATGGCTTCTCCAAAACAGAAAAGATATACTGTATAGATTGGTTGGGCAAATATTCATGTAAATATCCTAGAGAATATAAAAGACCCCTCTGATTCCCCATCTTACTGATGGGAGCAACCACGCCAGTCTGCCAGTACAGAGGCATTGCCCCAGATCTCCACATGCACAGGCATGCCAAAAAAGCCCTAAAGAATTTGGAGCCTTGAGGAATTTTGAGCAAATCTCATTCACTTTGGAGTTGTTTAACTGGCCTTCAGTGACTTTGTCCACAGTGAGATCTCAGACTCTTGTTGTCAGTTGCCACATGGGGAAGTTTCCAGCACTAGACCCCAAAACTCCAAGAGGCTGGATAATGTAAACTTGACAATCATATAATTGTCAGACCTGTTTCCCAACCAGAAGGTGCAAAGATCAAACGCTCTCGTCCACTGGGAAAAGGCCAAAGTACATGCTTCCTCTCACAGAGGGCAACTCCAGACTGGAACAGAGTACAGCCCCAGGTGACTCCAGGTTTGTTGAGGTGAACCTGACTATATGTAGCCGGTAAGTCTCATCCTCACACGCTAGCTCAGGGTCCTTCCCTACTAGAAAGATGACATTCTATATGGTGCTTCCTGTGGGTGGTGAGCGACAGGAGTGTGGCCACATTTCCTTTTCAAGTTGTGCCCGGCCAAGCCACGTTGCCACCTACTGAATTTTGAAGAGTTGATTGATTAAATTAACTTCATCATGAATTTTGATGGTATACTTGCACATAAACCACTACATTGGACACTTATGTGTCACTCCACACCCTGCCACCCACTCCAAAGGTGATGTCGTCCACCTAAGCGGACATGCAAAAAACTCTTTCAAAAGTACATGTTTAAAAAATAAAGTTCAAAAATCTTTTTTCATGCTTTAAGATGAATAAAAATACTTAAAAAAAACAAAACAATAATTCAATTAAGATAATTTAACCCTTTCATGCATGAATTATGACAACCTCAATCAGAATTTTTTTCTTAAGTTTACTGCATTGTTTGTATGTTGTTCTGTCATCATGACTTGTACTTTGTCAATTAATATATTGTACTTGATTTTTCTCTGCAGTTGGATGCAGTCATTAATTAAGTAGTGCCATTGCTATTATACTGTGTTTACACCGTAGTCCTTGAATCTATGATGTTTCCAGTGTTTTCTTCTTGTCTGATTTAATAAATTTTCCATTGCTTTTTATCTTTCATTATCTCTTGCTGGTTAGGTTTGAACATATATATATATATATATATATATATATATATATATATATATAAAAAAAAAACACCCAGCACGCCCCTGCGGGCGGTTTATCCTTCAAGCTCGGGTCCTCTACCAGAGGCCTGGGAGCTTGAGGGTCCTGCGCAGTATCTTAGCTGTTCCCAGGACTGCGCTCTTCTGGACAGAGATCTCCGATGTTGTTCCTGGGATCTGCTGGAGCCACTCGCCTAGCTTGGGAGTCACCGCACCTAGTGCTCCGATTACCACGGGGACCACCGTTACCTTCACCCTCCACATCCTCTCGAGCTCTTCTCTGAGCCCTTGGTATTTCTCCAGCTTCTCGTGTTCCTTCTTCCTGATATTGCTGTCATTCGGAACCGCTACATCGATCACTACGGCCATCTTCTTCTGTTTGTCTACCACCACTATGTCCGGTTGGTTAGCCACCACCATTTTGTCCGTCTGTATCTGGAAGTCCCACAGGATCTTAGCTCGGTCATTCTCCACCACCCTTGGGGGCATCTCCCATTTTGACCTCGGGACTTCCAGGTTATACTCGGCACAGATGTTCCTGTACACTATGCCGGCCACTTGGTTATGGCGTTCCATGTATGCCTTGCCTGCTAGCATCTTGCACCCTGCTGTTATGTGCTGGATTGTCTCTGGGGCATCTTTACACAGCCTGCACCTGGGGTCTTGCCTGGTGTGATAGACCCCAGCCTCTATGGATCTTGTGCTCAGAGCTTGTTCTTGTGCTGCCATGATTAGTGCCTCTGTGCTGTCTTTCAGTCCAGCTTTGTCCAGCCACTGGTAGGATTTCTGGATATCAGCCACCTCCTCTATCTGCCGGTGGTACATACCGTGCAGGGGCCTGTCCTTCCATGATGGTTCCTCGTCTCCCTCCTCTTTCTTGGGTTTCTGCTGCCTGAGGTATTCACTGAGCACTCGGTCAGTTGGGGCCATCTTCCTAATGTATTCTTGGATGTTCGTTGTCTCATCCTGGACTGTGGTGCTGACACTCACCAGTCCCCGGCCCCCTTCCTTCCGCTTAGCGTACAGCCTCAGGGTGCTGGATTTGGGGTGAAACCCTCCATGCATGGTAAGGAGCTTTCTTGTCTTTATGTCAGTGGCTTCTATCTCCTCCTTTGGCCAGCCTATTACCCCAGCAGGGTACCTGATCACGGGCAGGGCGTACGTGTTGATGGCCCGGATCTTGTTCTTACCATTCAGCTGACTCCTCAGGACTTGCCTGACCCTCTGCAGGTACTTGGTGGTTGCAGCTTTTCTAGCGGCCTCTTCATGGTTCCCATTCGCCTGTGGGATCCCCAAGTACTTGTAACTGTCCTCTATGTCTGCAATGTTGCCTTCTGGTAGTTCAATCCCCTCAGTTCTGACTACCTTCCCTCTCTTTGTTACCATCCGACTACACTTCTCCAGTCCGAACGACATTCCAATGTCATTGCTGTATAGCCTGGTAGTGTGGATCAGTGAATCGATGTCTCGTTCACTCTTGGCATACAGCTTGATGTCATCCATGTACAGGAGGTGGCTGACAACTGCTCCGTTCTGTAGTCGGTATCCGTAGCCAGTCTTGTTAATGATCTCACTGAGGGGGTTCAGGCCTATGCAGAACAGCAGTGGGGACAGAGCATCTCCTTGGTAGATCCCGCACTTGATGGTGACTTGTGCTATGGGCTTGGAGTTGGCCTCTAGTGTTGTACGCCACATCCCCATTGAGTTCCTGATGAAGGCTCTTAGGGTCCCATTGATCTTGTACAATTCTAGGCATTCCAGTATCCAGCTGTGGGGCATTGAGTCATAGGCCTTCTTGTAATCAATCCAGGCAGTGCACAGGTTGGTCAGTCTGGTCTTGCAGTCTCGGCTGATTGTTCTGTCTACCAGTAGCTGGTGTTTTGCGCCTCTGGTATTCTTGCCAATTCCTTTCTGTGTCCCGCTCATGTATTGACCCATGTGCCTGTTCATCTTAGCTGATATGATGCCTGACAGGAGCTTCCATGTAGTACTGAGGCAGGTTATTGGTCGGTAGTTGGAGGGGACCGGTCCCTTCTTGGGGTCCTTGGGGATCAGGACCGTCCGGCCTTCAGTTAGCCATTCCGGGTGTCTCTCGTTAACTAGCAGCTGGTTCATTTGTGCTGCCAGACGCTCGTGGAGTGCAGTCAGCTTCTTCAGCCAGTAGGCGTGAACCATGTCGGGCCCTGGTGCTGTCCAACTCTTCATACTGGAGACCCTTTCTTGGATATCTGCCACTGTGATGGTTACTGGACCCTGTTCAGGGAGGTCGCTGTGGTCAGCCCTCAGATCCTCTAGCCACTGAGCATTGCCGTTATGGGTTGCATCCTTCTCCCATATGCTCTTCCAGTATTGCTCCGTCTCCAGCCTTGGTGGTGCTGTTCTCTTATTGTTCCCTTGCCACTGAGAGTACACCTTTGCTGGTTCTGTGGAGAACAGCTGGTTTATTCTCCTGCCTTCTATCTCTCTGGTGTACCTCCTCAAGCGGCTGGCCAAGGCTGTGAGTCTTTGCTTGGCAGTTTCCAAGGCCTCAGGTATGGACAGCTTGCTGTATTTCTTAGGCACCTTATTTGTCGCACCTTTCTGCAACTCCGTTAGTTGGCTAACCTCCCTCCGTGCTACTTTGATCTTGCCCTCTAGCCTCCTTCTCCATGGAGGGTACTGCCCCTTGTCGCTGTTCAACTTGTAGCCAAGCATCTCACTGATCACTGTTGCCGTATTGTAGATCAGCTTGTTAGTGTCGGTAATCGTGGTTGTAGGTATTGTCCGTAGTGCTGCATTAACATCATCTAGCAGACCTTCTGAGGGAACTTCACGTAATCTTGGTAACCGGCTACGCGGGATCCAGGTTTCAAGCTTGGCCATGATCCTATTTTTCAGGTCAGTTCCTCTCGCACTCAACGATCCTTCTCCTATCGCACTTGGGGCCATGTACCCAATCTCGGGTGGGGGTGATGATATCTCCCCCCTGACCTGGCGTCCTGACTCCTCCTTGCCGTAGCATTTGTGTTGTACCTCGTCAATCTCTAGCTGTGAGAGCAGTCCCTTCTTTCGAATGTTGGAACACTGAGCTACTAGTTGTTTCGCCGTCATTGTGGATGTTAGGTATCGAAGAATCCATAGGTCCCTCATCCTATTCATGTAGCCCCTTCCGCCGGGGTTACTTGCATAGTAGCATTCCAACAACGCCCTGTTTTCGTCTCTTGCCCACCGATGCCTTCTTGTTCCAGTAGCCCACTTTTCGTCAGGGTGCCCTGGTTCCTCAACACCTGACGCGGACCTTGTTGATCCGGGCGACGTCCGAGCCAGCATGCCTTCATATTTATCTGTCTCGCTCATGTCTGCGGTAGGCTTGCTTAGCATAGGGGGTCTAGCCTTAGGACCCTTACTGGATACAGACGCCCCAGGCAGGAATCGAACTTGCGATCCTCTGTTCCAAAGGCGTGTAGTCTAACCACTACGCTATCCAGCTTATATATATATATATATTACATACATTAGGGGTGCAATGATACACTAAATTCACGGTTCGGTTCGTTTTTTTTATTTTGACAGCGAATGCGCACCTGTGGACCACTTATGTGCAGCGCTGGTTATTTAGCTCATCATATCGCAGCCACAGAAATTATTTTGTCCATGAAACCATAAAGCTGCACTTTCTTTTTGCTTTATAGTCTGATTTGTCATAACTTTTCCGTTTTGTGGTAAGCTTTTCTTTGGCTGTCACTTCTTCACCCTGACCTGTCTTATTTGGCTCAGCAGAACTGAAATATATATCCTGCTGCTTTTACACACGGACTCGCATAAGCTCAGCGATTCTCTCTCTCACTCTCACATGTTTAAGCTTGCTGCGGGAGATTTCACTCGTCATGTTTGTGTAGTAAGCTAACGATTAATAAGACGATGTCAGAGGAATTGGTGCGCAAATTATCATCACTCACCAATCAGTGCTGTCCAAGCGATTGCAAAGTGAAAGCAAAAAAACAAGCGCAAATTCAAACGTGATTTCAATATGTCACATATTGACAGTGGCTCACCGATGCCAATGACATAATTACCCAGCTTCATTTCCGAAAGAATGCAAAAGCATTGACATATATTTTTCCTTCCTATAATAGCCCGACGGGCAGGGCAGAGATAGATTTTGGTAGCCCGACTGGAAAAATCGCTAGCCCCAGGACGTCGGGCTCGCGATATTGCGAGCCCTGTAGCTGATTGAGGAATCATGCATCTTTGGAAAAGAGAGTTTATTACAGAGAAATGGCTCTTTCCAAAATAAAAGCTATACTATACGCTTCTTCTGGGCTATATTCTCAGCAGCATATTAAACATATCAGGTCCCCATAAGGAGAATCATGTGCTAACGGCTGTCTAAATGACTCGGCTAAAGTTTGTAGCATGCATGTTGTTGTTTATATACTAGGATGATGTAAATGTGCAGTCATATTCATTGTGTTCCCACTAGTGCTTTCAGGTTAATCTCGTTGAAATGACGTTAACGCCACAACACGGCAAATCTCCGTTAACGAGCTAACCCTGATCGCCCCGTGCATGGGGCTAGACGGCCAACACGTTAACGAGCTAACTGCGCTAACACACTAGTTCCCACTAGAGCTGGGCGATATAAGATTTTTTCATATCACGATATGTTTTTTTCATTTCAGGCGATAACGATATCTATCACGATATAAGCCAAATAACTATATTTGTAAGATTTAAATGTGCCGTTGCTCACAAGTAAAATGTGAAATAATCAGCAGCTTGTTTTTATTTAAATATTTATTTCCCATAATAAGTTCATCCATTAAGCGGACGCGAATGGATGGATGAAGTTCAACAGGGTAGATGTACTTAAGGAACATGAGACTTTTTCAGATAAATAAAGGCAAATATTGCAAACTACACAAAAGGCAGCCGCTAAAGCGTTTAAGTTTCAAAATAGAACAAACGAAACAGACTAAATTGTCAATTCCACTTAGAAACAAAATATTAATTCTAAAAATAAATCTTAGTTTGTTTTACAGAAGAACAGACAAAACTGGCTAACTTTTGTCAATATCAAATAAACTGAGAACTAAAAGGAAATTCTCAATCTCTCCTTGTTGTATAGCTTAGCTTTTCAAACAGTTTTAACAGTTACTTTAGTCTGACAAAAGCCGAATGACGAATTAGCGCTTCCAGTCAGAGACTGAGGCTACGTCCACACGTACACGGGTATTTTTGAAAACGGAGATTTTCCGTTTTCGTTTTAAAAAATAATCCCGTCCACACATAAAGGCAGAAATGAAGGAAAACGCTGCTATGAACATGCCAAAGCAGCAGGTGGAGCTAGATTCCTAACCGTGCAGAAATGTTGGCCAATCAGAAGTCTAGAAGCCTCGGTGGGAAAAAGTAAACAAAGCTGGGGCATAGAAGCAGAACCGAGTCGTATGTGTGGAGGGACAGTAACTGTGTGTATATGTAAGCATTTAAACACTGCAGAGAGTAGAATTAACAGTAACAGTATTGTAGAAATTCATTTCACCGAAACAATAATGTGGCGCACAGTGTGACGCATGCACCAGTTTATTGTATTTCCAGACTTGCTTTCGGCACAATTTACAGTGCACGCTACTCTGTTTTTGTCAGACTTGAAATTGCCGAAATACCTTCACATCACGGAACTTCTATGGCTCTTCCGTTCGACAATCTCTCCGGCATTGGAACCATCATCTGTTTTCTCTTCGGTAACGTTCGGTCACGCTCGGTTGATTTTTCTAGTCGGCACACTCATTTCCTCCATTACCCGGGCGCTACGGTGGCTGGCTGCTTCACAAACAAATACACATGTGCGGCTTGGCACTTGTGCTGTACGTAACAAGTCACGCGACGTGACGCTGCGGCTGTGATTGGTTCGGCTCTGCGCTACTTGGTTTCGGTTCAATATCGATACGAATATCGTTGCACCCCGTATATATATATTAGGGGTGCAACGATATTCGTATCGATATTGAACCGTTCGATACAGTGCTTTCGGTTCGGTACGCATATGTATCGAACAATACAAAATTTGTAATTTATTTTATCAACTTTCCTTCTGACGATGCTGTCTGTGTTGAGCGCTCAGTGAATCTGCGTTCGACTACTCCGCCTAGGCTACACTGTCGAGCCCAGATCCCCTGAGCGCTCAACACAGACAGCATTGTCAGAAGGAAGAGCGCAGGGCAAGCTAGCGAGACAGAAGTTAATCTCTCCTTGCAACATGGCAAATTGAACCTCCCCCACCCTTCAGATCTGGCGTTTGGAATTATTTTGGTTTTCATGTGACGTATGACCCTGAAGGTAAGCGCGTCATGGACTAAAGTAGACCAGTATGTTGGATGTGCCACGCAATGCTTAATTACATGGGTGGGAACTAGTGTGTTAGCGCAGTTAGCTCGTTAACGTGTTGGCCATCCAGCCCCATGCATGGGGCGATCCGCGGTAGTTCGTTAACGGAGATTTGCCGTGTTGTGGCATTAAGGTCATTTCAACGAGATTAACCTGAAAGCACTAGTGGGAACACAACGAATATGACTGCACATTTACTAGGGGTGCAACGATATTCGTATCGATATTGAACCGTTCGATACAGTGCTTTCGGTTCGGTACGCATATGTATCGAACAATACAACATTTGTAATTTATTTTATCAATTTTCCTTCTGACGATGCTGTCTGTGTTGAGCGCTCAGTGAATCTGTGTTCGACTACTCCGCCTAGGCTGCACTGTCCAGCGCAGATCCACTGAGCGCTCAATACAGACAGCATAGTCAGAAGGAAGAGCGCAGGGCACCTCCCCCACCCTCATTCAGATCTGGCGTTTGGAATTATTTTGGTTTTCATGTGACGTATGACCCTGAAGGTAAGCGAGTCATGGACTAAAGTAAAACAGTATGTTGGATGTGCCATGCAATGCTCAATTACATTGGTGTGAACTAGTGTGCTAGCGCAGTTAGCTCGTTAACGTGTTGGCCGTCTAGCCCCATGCACGGAGCGATCGGCGGTAGCTCGTTAACGGAGATTTGCCGTGTTGTGGCGTTAAGGTCATTTCAACGAGATTAACCTGAAAGCACTAGTGGGAACACGACGAATATGACTGCACATTTACGCCGACATCATCCTAGTGCAAAGACAAGTGGAAGCAGACAAAAAAAAGCAAGCATGCTACTAACTTTAGCCGAGTCATTTAGACAGCTGTTAGCACATGATTCTCCTTATGCTGCTGAGAATATAGCCCAGAAGAAGCGGATAGTATAGCTTTTATTTTGGAAAGAGCCATTTCTCTGTAATAAACTCTCTTTTCCAAAGATGAGTGATTCCTCAATCAGATACAGGGCTTGCAATATCGCTAGCCCGACGTCCCGGAGCTAGCGATTTTTTTCAGTCGGGCTACCAAAATCTATCTCTTCCCTGCCCGTCGGGCTATTGTAGGAAAAATATATGTCAATGCTTTTGCATTCTTTCAGAAATGTAGCTGGGTAATTATGTCATTGGCATCGGTGAGCCACTGTCAATATGTGACATATTGAAGTCGCGTTTGAATTTGCGCTTGTTTTTTTGCTTTCACTTTGCAATCGCTTGGACAGCACTGATCTGTGAGTGATGATAATTTGTGCACCAATTCCTCTGACATCGTCTTATTAATCGTTAGCTTACTATGCAAACATGACAAGTGAAATCTCCCGCAGCAAGCTTAAACATGTGAGAGGTTGATCGCGCAGAGAATCGCTGAGCTTATGTGAGTGAGTGTGTAAAAGCATTTCAGTTCTGCTGAGCCAAATAAGACAGGTCGGGGTGAAGAAGTGACAGCCAAAGAAAAGCTTACCACAAAACGGAGAAGTTATGACAAATCAGACTATAAGGCAAAAAGAAAGTGCAGCTTTATGGTTTCATGGACAAAAGAATTTCTGTGGCTGCAATATGACGAACTATATAACCAGGGCTGCACATAAGTGGTCCGCAGGTGCGCATTCGCTGTCAAAATAAAAAACACGCACAAGGGTTAGGGTTAAATTTAAAAACTGTACTTTTGAGTTAAAATATATATTTATAATTTTAATAAATGACAAATTAAAAATGCATGAACATTTTTTTTGTATCGAAAAAATATCGAACCGTGACACCAAAGTATCGAACCGAACCGAACCGTGAATTTTGTGTATCGTTGCACCCCTAACATTTACATCATCCTAGGGCAAAGACAAGTGGAAGCAGACAAAAACAACAAGCATGCATGCTACAAACTTTACCCGAGTCATTTAGACAGCCGTTAGCACATGATTCTCCTTATGGGGACCTGATATGTTTAATATGCTGCTGAGAATATAGCCCAGAAGAAGCGTATAGTAGAGCTTTTATTTTGGAAAGAGCCATTTCTCTGTAACAAACTCTCTTTTCCAAAGATGAGGGATTCCTCAATCAGCTACAGGGCTCGCAATATCGCTAGCCCGACGTCCTGGGGCTAGCGATTTTTCCAGTCGGGCTACCAAAATCTATCTCTGCCCCTCCCGTCGGCCTATTGTAGGAAGGAAAAATATATGTCAACGCTTTTGCATTCTTTCGGAAATGTAGCTGGGTAATTATGTCATTGGCATCGGTGAGCCACTGTCAATATGTGACATATTGAAATCGCGTTTGAATTTGCGCTTGTTTTTTGCTTTCACTTTGCAATCGTGTGATCTGTGTATAGAGAGCGACAGTACTGATTGGTGAGTGATGATAATTTGCGCACCAATTCCTCTGACATTGTCTGATCAATTGTTAGCTTACTACGCAAACATGACGAGTGAAATCTCCCGCAGCTTAAACATGTGAGAGGCTGATCGCACAGAGAATCGCTGAGCTTATGTGAGTGCGTGTAAAAGCAGCAGGATATATATTTCAGTTCTGCTGAGCCAAATAAGACAGGTCAGGGTGAAGAAGTGACAGCCAAAGAAAAGCTTACCACAAAACGGAAAAGTTATGACAAATCAGACTATAAGGCAAAAAGAAAGGGCAGCTTTATGGTTTCATGGACAAAATAATTTCTGTGGCTGCAATATGACGAGCTAAATAACCAGGGATGCACATAAGTGCTCCGCAGGTGCGCATTCGCTGTCAAAATAAAAAACACGCACAAGGTTTAGGGTTAAATTTAAAAACTGTACTTTTGAGTTAAAATATATATTTATAATTTTAATAAATGACAAATTAAAAAGGCATGAACATTTTTTTTTGTATCAAAAAAATATCGAACCGTGACGTCAAAGTACCGAACCGAACCGTGAATTTTGTGTATCGTTGCACCCCTAATATACACTGAACAAAAATATAAACGCAACACTTTTGTTTTTGCTCCCATTCCCCATGGGATGGACGTAGAGACCTAAAATTCATTCCAGATACACAATATAACCATCCCTCCCAAACAGTGGTCACAAATCAGTCCAAATGTGTGGTAGTGGGCACGTCTGCTATATTGAGATAATCCATCCCACCTCACAGGTGTGCCACATCAGGATGCTGATCTGACATCATGAGTAGTGCACAGGTGTACCTCAGACTGCCCACAACAAAAGGCCACCCTGGAATGTGCAGTTTTTTGCGCTATTGGGGGTCTGGGGACCCAGAACCGGTCAGTATCTGGTGTGACCACCATTTGCCTCATGCAGTGCAACACATCGTCGCATGGAGTCTATCAGATTGTCAATTGTGGCCTGTGGAATGTTGGTCCACTCCACTTCAATGGCTGTGCGAGGTTGTTGGATATTCGTGGGAACTGGTACACGCTGTCGTATACGCCGGTCAAGCACATCCCGAACATGCTCAATGGGTGACATGTCCGGTGAGTATGCTGGCCATGCAAGAACTGGGACATTCTCAGCTGCCATCTGCCCTGAACAATGTGAACCATGATTCATCCGTGAAGCGCACACCTCTCCAACGTGCCAGACGCCATCGAATGTGAGCATTTGCCCGCACAAGTCTGTTACGGCGACGAGCTGGAGTCAGGTCAAGACCCCGATGAGGACGACGGGCATGCAGTTGAGCATCCCTGAGACGGTTTCTGACAGTTTGTGCAGAAATTGTTTGGTTGTGCAAACCAATTGTTCCAGCAGCTGTCTGGGTGGCTGGTCTCAGACGATCTTGGAGGTGAACCTGCTGGATGTGGAGGTCCTGGGCTGGTGTGGTTACACGAGGTCTGCGGTTGTGAGGCCGGTTGGATGTGCTGCCATATTCTCGGAAACGCCTGTGGAGACGGCTTATGGTTGAGAAATGAACATTCAATGCACGGGCGACAGATCTGGTTGACATTCCTGCTGTCAGCATGCCAATTGCACGCTCCCTCATTGCTTGTGGCATCTGTGGCATTTTGCTGTGAGACAAAACTGCACATTCCAGGGTGGCCTTTTGTTGTGGGCAGTCTGAGGTACACCTGTGCACTACTCATGATGTCAGATCAGCATCCTGATGTGGCACACCTGTGAGGTGGGATGGATTATTTCAATATAGCAGATGTGCCCACTACCACACATTTGGACTGATTTGTGACCACTGTTTGGGAGGGATGGTTATATTGTGTATCTGGAATGAATTTTAGGTCTCTACGTCCATCCCATGGGGAATGGGAGCAAAAACAAAAGTGTTGCGTTTATATTTTTGTTCAGTGTATATATACAGTGGTGCAAAAAAGTATTTAGTCAGCCACCGATTGTGCAAGTTCCCCCACTTAAAATGATGACAGAGGTCAGTAATTTGCACCAGAGGTACACTTCAACTGTGAAAAATCCATGAATTCACATGGTAGGATTTGTAAAGAATTTATTCGTAAATCAGGGTGGAAAATAAGTATTTGGTCACCTCAAACAAGGAAAATCTCTGGCTCTCACAGACCTGTAACGTCTTCTGTAAGAAGCTTTTCTGTCCCCCACTCGTTACCTGTATGAATGGCACCTGTTTGAACTCATCATCTGTATAAAAGACACCTATCCACAGCCCCAAACAGTCAGACTCCAAACTCCGCCATGGCCAAGACCAAAGAGCTTTCGAAGGACACCAGGAAAAGTATTGTAGACCTGCACCAGACTAGGAAGAGTGACTCTACAATAGGCAAGCAGCTTGGTGTGAAAAAATCAACTGTGGGAGCAATCATCAGAAAATGGAAGACATACAAGACCACTGATAATCTCCCTCGATCTGGGGCTCCACGCAAGATCTCATCCCGTGGGGTCAAAATGATCATGAGAACGGTGAGCAAAGATCCCAGAACCACACGGGGGGACCTGGCGAATGACCTGCAGAGAGCTGGGACCAAAGTAACAAAGGTCACCATCAGTAACACACTACAACGGCAGGGAATCAAATCCCGCAGTGCCAGACGTGTTCCGCTGCTGAAGCCAGTGCATGTCCAGGCCCGTCTGAAGTTTGCCAGAGAGCACATGGATGATACAGCAGAGGATTGGGAGAATGTCATGTGGTCAGATGAAACCAAAGTAGAACTTTTTGGTATAAACTCAACTCGTCGTGTTTGGAGGAAGAAGAATACTGAGTTGCATCCCAAGAACACCATACCTACTGTGAAGCATGGGGGTGGAAACATCATGCTGTGGGGCTGTTTTTCTGCCAAGGGGACAGGATGACTGATCCGTGTTAAGGACAGAATGAATGGGGCCATGTATCGTGAGATTTTGAGCCAAAACCTCCTTCCATCAGTGAGAACTTTGAAGATGAAACGAGGCTGGGTCTTCCAACATGACAATGATCCAAAACACACCGCCCGGGCAACAAAGGAGTGGCTCCGTAAGAAGCATTTGAAAGTCCTGGAGTGGCCTAGCCAGTCTCCAGACCTCAACCCCATAGAAAATCTGTGGCGGGAGTTGAAAGTCCGTGTTGCTCGGCGACAGCCCCAAAACATCACTGCTCTCGAGAAGATCTGCATGGAGGAATGGGCCAAAATACCAGCTACTGTGTGTGCAAACCTGGTAAAGACCTATAGTAAACGTTTGACCTCTGTTATTGCCAACAAAGGTTATGTTACAAAGTATTGAGTTGTATTTTTGTTATTGACCAAATACTTATTTTCCACCCTGATTTACGAATAAATTCTTTACAAATCCTACCATGTGGATTCATGGATTTTTTTTTCACATTCTGTCTCTCACAGTTGAAGTGTACCTCTGGTGCAAATTACTGACCTCTGTCATCATTTTAGGTGGGGGAACTTGCACAATCGGTGGCTGACTAAATACTTTTTTGCCCCATTGTATGTATATATATATATATATATATATATATATATATATATATATATATATAGTGTGTGTGTGTGTGTGTGTGTTTGTGTGTATATATACTTAAGTTTAAGAAGACATTGCCATCTGCCATAGAGTACGTCCCTTCTCAGCAGTAACCATGCTCAATCACAAATGACAAGCTCAGAGTAGCAAACCTGTCTCACTGATGCTGGAACAATCTGGAGGGATAAAGACATCAACAGGACTCCTTCTGCATAGTCCTACAGAAGCATTTCAGGCTCTGAATGGATCTACTTTATGACCAGAAATATGGTTTAGAGAAACACTGTAAAACTTAATCACCGATACATCATATATCACAACTAATTGTGTTATTTTAATAACAGCAAAGCTTTTAGCAGTATACACAGCCGCACACACAGACACGCACAGAGTCACCAAGCCACACGATAATGAGTGTCACAGAGAAGGCATTTGTCTTAGGTAAGACTTGTATTGTCAGTTTTTAATTCACATAGCTCTCATCAGAAAAGCCCTGAAGGTTCTCATCATCATCTTCACAAGAATATATTATTCACTGGCTCCAATCACAAAACACATACAGGCACGCTACATATGAATAAACAGTTTTGTACTGATGCACACAGTACTCATACTAAGTCATGCACCACATACCGAGAAAGGGACATTAACTGTTACACTAAGTAATAATGCACATATAAAACTGCACACGTTAAACAAGTTTTCTGTGTGGGTCTGTGTGTATACCTGCATATACAAAACATCCAGACAGGGTTACACCCCCCCCCCTCGCTCTTTCTCTCTTTTTCTCTCTCTTTCTATCATTATTGCCTGGCTCCATCTGACTGTGACTAAGTGAAGACCTGTCTTCATTTGTTTCAATCTGAGCCACTAATGTTCCCACTGCCGTAAGCTAGCACCATAGGTCACACACATTAGTTGACTGTGCGTGTGTGTCTGTGTGTGCATGTGTGAATTTTAAGAAAAGGCAGTCTTTGTTATTTTATGACAAATATTTTGCCTGTTCTCTCCAATATGTTGCTTGCTTTCTGTGTTTTTCCTGTGCGACAGTTCATGTCTGGACACTAAAAACGGTTTGTTCTTTTAAAATTTTAGTGTTAGATTTAGTGCAGGTGTGAGAATGCATTTTCTACTTCATGAGCTGCAGAAAAATTTTATGACAGACAGTGGCAGTATTGTTCAGTAAATTGCAGATTTAAGTGGCATTTCACAACTTTAATACGTTATGAAAGAGCCTAGATACTAGCTATATTGTCCATACTAGCCATATTTTTGAAATCAATAGATCAAAATCATAGTCAAGCTTGCATTTAATCTATCAATTTAATTCAGTTCAATTTACCTTTATTTAAATAGTGTTAATTCACAACAGCAACAGTTTATTTCAACAAGTGTAACTGCCTGAATGAAAGTAATGCACCTAAATGAAAGAAAGGACATTTCTGTTTTTTCAAATGTGCAAATTTGTGTGCAATGGCAAGATGGTGCTTAGCTGCTGCAGTTCTCTGCACTTCATTTTCAGTGCTTTGCTTACTGTACATACTCCATATTGGGAAGAGTCTGTGTTCAGTCACCAGGATCTTCTGGAATACACTGGACTATTATTTTAAGATTACGGTGTGAAATGACTGTTATGGCCAGCTATATCTGCTGCCACATCATTTCAGAGGACATAGGTGAGAACCCAAGGTCTCCGTGGATGATTCTCCCCAGGGGCAAGCCCAAAAGTGAGCGTAAGAAGAGGAACTATAAACAAAGGAGGCAAAAGTGGACTGGAGCCAACGGCAATGACTGCTGCATTGTGTTGATCAAAGAGACTTAGCTACTGCCATCCAGACTGGACTGTGATATTGAGCTAGTAGGCTGCACAGCCCACCACCATGACAGGAATGCTCCAGTAAAAGCAGACAAGGGGAGCTATGCAGTCTACATCTGTGACAACTGACTAGCTCTCCTTTTAACACAATACTGACTAAACTGACTGACTGTAAAACTACTGGATATTGAACTTTTTATTACCAACTCCAGCTGTATCACAGACTTGCTGTCTGTCATCTTTCCACAGCCCTTAGCCTTAATAGAGGCTCTCCATAAGGTTGTATGCCAAGTCTATACACATATGATTTTGTCAGTACCCACCCAAACAATGTTGTTTAATTATGTTGGTGACATCACCATGGTATGGCTCAACTCTGAGCTCTGGACGAGACAGTATGAGGTCCAGAGACTAGTAGACTAGTGGAGTGGTGTGTGGAAAACAGCTTGGTCCTTAACACCTCTAAGATAAAAGAACTGATCACTGACTTCAGGAAGAGGGAGTCTGACCTGCAGCCCGCCTGCATCAACTTTGTGCAGAAGTGCCCAGCTTTAAGTTCCTGAGTGTACAAATGGATGCAGACCTAACACCCAGCAGCATCTTTGCTGTCTTAGGATCCTCAGGAGGATCAGGATGTCCATCGTGAACATATTGTACATATTGCATCTCTATGTGGTTTCCAAACTGCAGGATGGCACACAAGAAGGCACTTCAAAAGGGTCATTAACAAATACTTTTCCTGTAGAAATAACATTCATTACACTCCAGCTCTAGAGTGCTTAATGGAACACACAACACAGGACCAAGAACTTGGAGGGATTGGGAAGGAAGAACTATTTTTTAACAGGAACAAACCTCTGACAGGCTTGGGGTGAGGGGTAAGAGAAAAGAATAAAAGGAAAACACAAGGAGACGAGATGCAAACATCCATTAGGGGAGTTAATGATATGCAGCAGTTAAATGCACAGCGAGTGAAAAGACAGTAGAGAAGAACAACTAGTCATTCCTGGGATCCTGAGATCTCCTGGAGCCACTCACCCAGTTTGAGGGTCACTGCCCCAAGTGCCCCGATAACCACAAGGACAACTGTTACCGTCACCTTCCACATCTTCTTCCAGCTCCTCTCGCAGCCCTTGGTATTCCTCACGGTTGTGTTCCTTCTTTCTTATCTTGTTATCACTTTATCCTTGCAGTCGTGGGTCTGCAGTCATGGGTGAAGAGGGAGTAGGGGAAAGGGCTCATCTCAATGCCTTGTGGTACACTGGTGTTCATTGTGATTGTAGATGAGCAGTGGTTAGGACAGGTGGTTCTTCCTCAGAGTCCTCAAGAAGAAGAGGCGCTGGTGAGCCTTCTTGACCAGCTTGGAGCAGTTGGTCGTCCAGGTGAGATCCTTGGAGATGTGGACTCCCAGGAACTTGAAGCTGCTCACACGCTCTACAGCCGTCCCCTTAATGTAGATGGGTGGATGTGGGTCAGCATTCCTCCTGTAGTCCACGATGAGCTCCTTGGTCTTCTCGGTGTTAAGCAGCAGGTTGTTTGTGTCACACCACTCAGCCAGACGATCCACCTCCTCCCTGTAGGCGGCCTCATTGTTGTCACTGATGAGGCCAATCACCGTGGTGTCATCTGCAAACCTAATGATGGTGTTGGAACCATCAGCAGGTCTGCAGTCATGGGTGAAGAGGGAGTAGAGGAAAGGGCTCATCACACAGCCTTGCGGTACACTGGTGTTCATTGTGATTGTAGATGAGCAGTGGGTATCCAGCCGGACATGTTGGGGGCGGTTGGTCAGGAAGTCCAGTAACCATTTGCAGATGAGGGAACTGATGCCCAGGTCTGTCAGTGTCCTGGTGAGTTGTGAGGGGTGGATTGTATTGAATGCTGAACTGAAGTTGTTGTTGTTGTCCAGGTGTGAGAGGACAGAGTGCAGTGCGATGGAGACTGCATCCTCTGTGCTCCTGTTCTGGCGGTATGCGAATTGGTGGGGGTCCAGGGTGGGAGACAGGATTTGAAGTGTGCTAGGACCAGCTGCTCTAAGCACTTAGTGATGATGGGGGTGAGTGCTACTGGGCGGTAGTCATTGAGGCTAGATGGGTTGGAGTTTTTGGGGTATCGGGACGATGGAGGTGGATTTGAAGCAGACCGGTACCACAGCGTGGGCCAAGGACAGGTTTAATATGTATGTAAGCACTCCTGCAAGCTCCCCAGAACACGCTCTGAGAACACGCCCGGGGATGCCATCAGGGCCTGCAGCCTTGTGGACATTGATCCTGCTCAGCACCGCTCCTACATCGGTGGGGGAGAGAGTCAGAGGTTGGTGGTCTGGTGTCACGTCTGCTTTGGTTGTGGTTGTGGGGTTCCCTTGCTCAAAACGAGCATAAAAGTTGTTGAGCTTGTTGAGGAAGGAGACATCAGAGGATGCGGGGGAGGGTTTGGTGGTCCTGTAGTCTGTAATGGTCTGGAGTCCTTGCCACATGCGTCGGGGGTTGGAGTTGGAGAAGTGTTCTTCTACCTTCTTTTTGTAATGGTGTTTGGCTTTTTTGATACCCTTCTTTAGATTAGCCCTGGCTGTACTGTAGGCGTGTGCATCTCCTGACCTAAAGGCGGTGTTGCGGGCCTTCAGGAGGAGACGAACATCCCGGTTCATCCAAGGCTTCTGGTTGGGGTACATGGTGATCCGTTTCTGGGTGGTGACACTGTCTGTGGTTTTGGAGATGTAATCCAGTACAGATGAGGCGTACTGGTCCAGGTCTGTGTGGATGAACGTATTCCAGTCTGTGTTTTTAAATCTGTCCTGGAGCACTGCGTCTGTCCCCTCTGGCCACACTTTAATTGTCCTCACAGCAGGTTTTACATGTTGGATGAGTGGTGAATACCTAGGTGTGAGGAACAGGGAGAGATGGTCCGATTGTCCAATGTGAGGGAGAGGAGTTGGTTCAGCGAAGTTGGAATAAACATGGTCTAAAGTCTTGTCTCCTCTGGTGTGGCAGGAGACATGTTGGTGGAATCTGGGGAGGACTGTCTTTAAGTTGATGTGGTTGAAGTCGCCAGCAACAATAAAAGCAGCCTTGGGGTGTTTATTCTGGTGTTTGTTAATGGCTGTAGAAATGGTAAATGGCCTGCATTTGTATAGCGCTTTTCTAGTCCCTAAGGACCCCAAAGCACTTTACACTACATTCAGTCATTCACCCATTCACACACACTGGCGATGGGAAGCTACATTGTAGTCACAGCTGCCCTGGGGCAGACTGACAGAGGCGAGGCTGCCGGACACCGGCGCCACCGGGCCCTCTGACCACCACCAGTAGGCAAACATGGGGTTAGTATCTTGCCCAAGGATATTTGGCATGCAGCCTGGGATCGAACCACCGACCTTCTGATTAGTGGCTGACCTTTACGAGATCGCTGCAAAAAGTGCAGCCTTACCTAATGTCCACGCTACTGTTACTCATTTTATATTATGATTTTATATTATGATTTAAAAATCTAGTTGCTATTGGTATGGGGAGTAACCTTCAGTAATAAATCACGCAGCAATAGTACATTCATGTAGTTGTAAAAAAGCATGGTAATATATTAAGTAATCCAAAGTATTCAGAATATCTTACTCTCATTGAGTAATGTAATGGAATACGTTACAAAATACATTTTGGGGCATGTAATCTGTAATCTGTAGTGGAATATATTTTAAAAGTAACCTTCCCAACACTGGCCTTTGGTGAGCTTATTATCCAAGAAGGGTGTCTGAAAACCAGCTGGTCATAGGTGTTGACTGCCTAGATCTTGTTCTTCCCAATCAGCTGACTCCTCTGGAGTTTCTGGAATCTTAATTCAGAATGTATGTGAAAAATAAAGCTTTCACAGGACTCTGTGTAATCCTTTAAACAACTACATACACTCCATGATTAAGGAGCTTATAGAACCAACTTTAGCTGCAATAACATCTACTAATTATTTTCTATATGACTTTAACATTCTCTCACATCATTGTGAGTAGTTTTGGACCACTTTTCTAGTTTTGTTAATGTCCTGCCAGAGTATAAGGTTGAGGTCTGGACTTTAATCCTTTTTTTTTCAACCATTCTATTATAAATTTGCTGGGATATTTGGGTCATTGTCCTGATGCATGATTCAACTTCACCCAAGCTTTAGCTGTCAGACAGATTGCTTCACATTGACTCTAGAATATTTTGGTATATACTGTATGTACCTTGGGGTCATTACTGCCATTGCATTCCTATTTCTTTCTTTAACCAAATACCTTGGTCTAAGTTGGATTTAACTAGATAGACATGCAACTAATCTGAGCAGAAAACACGACATAGTGCTCACCAATTAATTTTTTTAGTGCAGGATGTAGAACTGACATCTCCCAGAACAAATGAAACAAGACCTTAGAAATTAATGTGGTTCTTAGGTTAAATGTCAGACCTGTCTACAGATAAATTTATATAGTTAGTCTTTTAACATTTGACAAAAACTATTAACCACTGTCATTCCCTGACACTGTTAAATAGTTAACCCTCTGTTAACTATGTTAAGCCCCCACACTTTGTAAGTTTACTATTGACCAAAACATTGGCTGATTAATAGTCAATAGTCAATGGATGCAAAAAAACCCCCCAAAAAACCAACAACAACATCAAAAACCAAACCCAATAAAAAGCCAATGAGAAAGACAATTAAGAAATACTACATAATAATAAAATACACATTATTTTTTCATGCACAGACCAACATGAGGTAGAAGCCAAGTAAGAACAATAGCTTTAGTTAATTTAGTTTGTTTTAGTTTAATGTTGTTTCATTATGTTATATATTTTAACTGACCTCTGCAACTTTGCACCAAGAAACATTATAAACAGAAGTGTTGCCTATTTACAATGATATAACATTACTATAATAAATAATATTACTATTTACAATAATCACAAAGAACTAAAAACGCTGGGTCAGGAGACCCAGGACCGTGACAGAAACATTATACACAGAAGTGTTGCCTATTTACATAACCACACGTACTACTGTGATATGGTCAGGCAGATATTAACATTGAAAATATAGAAGTAAATATAGTGCATTTGCTTAGTTTAAGACAAGTTAATAGTTAAACACAATCTATATGAACTTAACTATTTAGGTTAGTAAAAATCTAAATAGTAGTTTATTATTTTATTTAAAAAATATTAACCTGCTCTAAAATCATTAGTAAGCAGGTATATATATATATAGGTAAATGGAAATTTCTTCTTTGTTGCTGAAATAAATAAGAGAAAATAATGCACTACTATACTTTGACACATGCACACGAATGCCCACAAACACCTTTGCTCAGTATGATGATGCTGGCAACAGAGCTCTAAATCTCATTTTCTTGTTCTAGACACCAGGTCTAAAAATTCACCAGACACACACGCAGGCTAAAGAGAGGAAACATAAACAATGTCACAATCTCACACAAGAACACACATACAGACACATTTGGCTAAAAATATTCATGGCTATAGAACTTCAGCTCTAATGGGATCACCGTCTGATCTAATTGTGGATTTTGTGGTCATTTTTGAATTTTTTCTCACAGGTTGTTTCTCTTTTTGTCCCTTTTTCTCCATCTCATGTTCTAACCCTCTCTCTCTTCTCTTTGTGCAGTATTGAAAATGCTGACTTGTTTTTGTGATAGATGAATAGTCCATAGATGCTTCTGAATATTTCATGTATTATGCTTAAAAATCAATCCCCTTAGTATTAGGTATATGTGTTCAAATAAAATATGCACTTAGCACATGCTTCTTCCTGCCTGCTATAGATCTATAGATGCTGTGAGGCAACACCTGCTGATATCTGTATTTGTCACATCTTATATATACAGTTGAAACCAGATATTTACATACACTTCAGAAAAATAAAATCTTTACCATCAAACATCAAATCAGAGTAAAATTTGTTTGTTTTACATCAATAAGTATTAGCAGCACGGTGGCACGGTGGTTAGCACTGTTGCCGCACGGCAAGAAGGTCCTGAGTTCAATTCCACCATCAGGCCGGGGTCTTTCTGTGTGGAGTTTGCATGTTCTCCCCGTGTTTGTGTGGGTTCACTCCGGGTACTCCGGCTTCCTCCCACCGTCCAAAGACATGCAGCTTGTGGGGATAGGTTAATTGGATAATCCAAATTGCCACTAGGTGTGAATGTGCGAATGAATATGAGTGCGAATGGTTGTCTGTCCCTGTGTGTTGGCCCTGCGACAGACTGGCGACCTGTCCAGGGTGTACCCCGCCTCTCGCCCTATGACAGCTGGGATAGGCTCCAGCGCCCCCCCCTCGACCCTGAAAAGGATAAGCGGAAGTGAATGGATGGATGGAAGTATTAGCATTTTTTTTTAGAATTTAATCAAAGTCAGAGGTATGCATACACTTCCTTAGTGTTTGGTAGAATAGCCCTAAACTGTTTCACTTGTCTAAACGTTTCGGGGTATCCTTCCACAAGTTTTCTACAATAGTTTGCTGGAATTTTCGCCCACTTCTCTTGACAGAAATGGTGTAACTGGGTCAGGTTGTAGGCCTTCTTGCTCACACTCACCTTTTCAGTGCCACCCACACATTTTCTATGGGATTTAGATTAGGGCTTCATGATGGCCACTCCAATACCTTGACTTTGTTATTTTTAAACTACTTTGACCACAAGCATAACTCCAAATTAGTTACATTGTCCATTTGGAACACCCATTTGCACCCAAGCTTCAACTTCCTGGCTGATGTCCTCAGATGTTTCTGCAATATGTCAACATAATTTTCTGAGGCTTCAACACGTCCCCCTTTTTTCTTCATATATACAGTTTATTATTATGGCCAAACAGTTAAATTTTAGTATTGTCAGACCATAGGACATGCCTCCATAAATTAAGACTTTGGTTCCCATGTGCATTTGCAAACTGTAGTCTGGCTTTTTATGGTGGTTTTGAAATAATGGCTTTCTTCTCTCAGAGTAACGATTAAGCTCATGGTGGTACAGGACTTGTTTTACTGTGGGTAGTAACACTGTCTTGTTGTCTTATTTTTTCCTGTTCTCCTGTTGTGCTGCTGATTTGCATATTTCACACCAAAAAATGTTCCTCTCTGGGAATCCACCTCCTTCTCAAGCAATTTGATGGTTGTACATTCCCATATTTTTAAACTTGCGTATTATTGTCTGAATGGATGAACATGGGGCCTTCAATCAACAGGAAATTGCACCGAAGGATGAGGCACACAATTATTTTCCTGATGTTTTAGTTGATTTCTCTTGATTATTCTAATGATGCCAAAGAAACAGGCTCTGTGCTTGGGTTGTGCCTTTATATGTATTCACAAGTGTTCCACCAATTGACTCAAATGGACTCAGTTAACCTATCAGAAGTTTCTCGAGCTCAGAATGGAATCATCTGGAGTTTTCTTTTTGTTTAAAGGCACAATGAACTTGGTGTGTGTACACTTCTGACTTTGATGAAAGTAATAAAAAAATACATAACAATTTTCTCTCTCTCTCTCTTTATTCTGACATTTGAAAAATACAAAAAATATGTTAATATTTATTGATCTAAAACAAAAAAGTTTACTCTTGCAAACAGGGCCTCTGTATCCAGTAAGGGTCCCTAGGCTAGACCACCCATGCTAACCAAGCCTACCTCGGATATGAGCAAGAGACAGAAAACTGAAGCCATACATGAATAGGATGAGGGACCTATGGATACTTCGATACCTGGCATCCAAATTGACGGCAGAACAACTAGTAGTTCAGTGTTCCAACATTCGGAAGAAGGAACTGCTCCCAAGTCAACACAAGGTACAACAAAAATGCTGCAGCCAAGGGGAGCCAGGAGGATAGGTCACGGGAGATATCATCATCCCCACTGTAGTTTGGGTACCAAGCCCCAAGTGCAATAGAAGAAGGATTCTTGAGTGCGAGAGGAAATAACCTGAAAGATAGGATCATGGCGAAGCTTGAAACCTGGACCCCCCATAGCTGGTTACCAAGATTGCATGAAGTACCCTCTGAAGGTGTACTGGATTATCTACACTACAGCAGCAGTGATCAGTGAGATGCTTGGCTACAAGATGAAGAGCCTCAAGAAGCATTATCCTCCATCAAATTTCAAATTCAAATTTAAGTATTTATTGTCATTGTCAGAGAACAATGAAATTGCGTTTGGGGCTTCCGTACAACCCGTAAATAAAATAATGAAGAAAATAATAAATACCCCTTAAAACCCAAGTGTAAATATTTAACCCAGTGTGACTCCAGTGCAATAAGACAATCCTTAGCAACAACATGAGAACATGACAAGTAATGTTCATAAGAAATTCAGACAAAGACCTGAGAAACATGACAAAGTACAACAATGCAACCCGTTCAATATTATTGTACTGTGAGATATGATGTCAGATATGATAGTTATCTATTTAAGAAAAAGGGGGGGGGGGGGGGGGCAGGAGGGGGAAAGAGAATAAAGATATGATGCACCAATGCAGACCAGTTCAGTGCCATTAAGAAGTTGGATATGGTTATTGTCCGTGAGAGGGGGGCAGAGAGTTCAGGAGCCTCACAGCCTGTGGATACAGGCTGTTGGCCAGTCTGGATGTTCTGGCCTGTATAGACCTGTACCTTCTCCCTGAGGGCAGCAGGTGGAAAAGGTGGCGCGCAGGGTGATGTTGGTCCCGCAGGATACTGTGCACCCTCCTCAGACAGTGAGTGGGGAAGATATTACTAATCTCTGGCAGACTTGTTCCAATAATTCTGCCAGCTTCTTTCACCACCCGCTGGAGTGCTTGCTGATCGGCCTTGGTGCAGCTGGGGAACCACACTAGAAATCCATACGTCAGAACGCTGCTGATGGCACAGTTGTAGAAGTTCAACATCAGAGATCTGGGAATGTGTGCGCTCCGCAGTCTCCTCAGGTAGTAGAGGCGCTGTTGGGCCTTCCGTGCAACTGAGGTGATATGGTTGCCCCAGGACAGGTCCTCGGTCACAGTTACCCCCAAGAATTTAAAACTGCTCACCCTCTCCACCGCCTCACTGCCAATGAAGAGAGGCAGATGGTTGTTATGACCCTTCCTCCGGAAATCTACAATGATCTCCTTGGTCTTTTTGGTGTTTAAGACCAAGTTATTGTCGTGGCACCATGACTCTAGTTGTTGCACCTCTGTCCTGTAGTTTGTCTCATCGTTGTTGGATATAAGTCCGAGCACTGTAGTGTCATCGGCAAACTTAACAATGAGATTGGACGCGCAGGAGGAAATACAGTCATGGGTGAAGAGAGTGTATAGCAGAGGGCTCAGGACACACCCCTGAGGGGCACCGGTGTTGACCACAAGGGTGGAAGAGGTGTTCTTACCCACTCTGACACTCTGTCTACGGTTAGTGAGGAAGTCCACAATCCAGTTGCACAGAGAGGAGTTAAGTCCCAGTTGGTGGAGTTTGGGACGGAGTTTGTATGGCCGGATGGTATTAAAAGCCGAGCTGTAGTCTACAAAGAGGAGCCGTGCGTAGGTGTTCCTGTGTTCCAAGTGCTTCAGTAATGTGTGCAGCACTGTGGCGATCGCATCCTCGGTTGACTGGTTCTCCCTGTATGCAAACTGGTGCGAGTCCAGGGATGGTGGAAAAGCAGCTCTGATGCGTTTAATGACCAGTCTCTCCAGGCATTTGGCGGGAATGGGGGTGAGTGCCACAGGTCTGAAATCGTTCAGACATGTGACATTTGACTGTTTTGGGATGGGAACGATGGTTGCTGCTTTGAAACAGGATGGTACCAGTGAACAGGACAACAAGGTGTTATATATAGAGGTGAAGACGTCCGCCAGGTCCGCAGCACAGTCTTTTAGCACCCGGCCCAGCACTCCATCTGGCCCGGCCGCCTTCCTGGTGTTAATGCTCCGGAACACACGCCTCAGCTCATGAGTGCTCAGGACTGGAGCAGGGTCGGATGAGGGGAGAGGGGACAGGACAGGGTCGGTGTTCTCCCTATCAAAACGGGCATAAAAGAGATTTAGATCCTCAGCCAGAGTAGAACTGTCGGCTGAGGGTGATGGTGTTCTCCTTTTGTAGTCCGTGATAGCCCTGATGCCCTCCCAGACCTGCCTTGGGTTTGTGTTGTTCTCAAACCTGGCCTCGATACGCCTCCTGTACTGCTGCTTGGCAGTCTTGATGCCTCTTCTCAGGTTGGCCCTGGCAGCACTGTATGCCTCCTGGTCCCCGGATTTGAAAGCGTTGTTCCTCGTTCGAATAAGTTGTTGAACTCCGTGTGTCATCCAGGGTGGATTATTAGGGAACACACGGAGTCGTTTCCAAGTTGTTACATTGTCCACACAGAAACAGATGTAGTCCAAGACAGTGGAGGTGTAACTGTCCAATGCGACACGATTGTCAGTGTCCTGCACCTTGAATACATCCCAGTCTGTGCAGTGGAAACAGTCCTGAAGCATCGGAATAGCATCCTGCGGCCATGTTCTCACGGTTTTGGTTGTAATCCCAGTGCTCTTGATCTTTTGTGTGTATATTGGGTGTAGCAGAAGGGAGACATGGTCTGACAGACCCAGGTGGGGATAAGCCTGGGCTCTGTATGCATTCGCCATGTTGGTGTACACCTGGTCCAACGTTCTATCTCCTCTGGTAGCACACTTCACATTTCGGTGGAAATTGTGAAGTACAGATTTCAGGTCCGCGTGGTTAAAATCCCCAGCCGCAATAAAGACACTGTCCGGGTGTGCTACCAGGCTGTTATTGATGCTGCTGCTCAATTGTGCTAATGCTAGCTTAGCATTAGCATCTAGTGGAATGTAAACAGCGCAGATGTAAACGGCAGAAAATTCCCGAGGGAGATAGAATGGACGGCACTTTAACACCAACAGTTCTACCTCTGTACTGCACAGTCTTTCCGTTACCGTGACGTTCGTGCACCAAAAGTTGTTAATATAGATGCACAGCCCCCCGCCGGTCTTCTTACCCGAGTCCGCAGACCTGTCGGCTCGATAGGCGGTGCGGCCTGCTAGATCAATAGCCGCATCGGGAATGGCGCTGTCCAGCCAGGTTTCAGTGAAAATCATGCACGAACAGTTATTAAAAGTCCGTCGAGTGGCGATCTGCAGTCGTATTTCATCCAGTTTGTAACGGATTGAATGGGCATTGTAGAGGAATATGGTCGGGAGTGGTGGTTTAAACGGACTAGTCTTTAGCCGTGCCCACAGGCCTCCCCACCTGCCTCTCTTCTGCCTCCGCTCGCAACGTCTCCTCCTGCGGCTTGCTGTTGCAGGTAGCCCCGGGGGTTGCTTAACGATCTCCGGGGGGATGAGATACTCGGATGTTAGTTGAAGATCTCCATGGCTTAGTTGTAGTAGATCATCTCTGTTGTATTGAAGTAACCCCAAACTGTGTGAAATAATACCCAGTACCACCAAAAGTGCAAAAGTGTAGGAGCTCCAGGCCGCTGCGTCTGTGCGCGCCGCCATAGTTAAGTGCTATGAGACCTCCATGAAGAAGAAGACGAGAGACCAAGATCAAGGTAGCCTAAGAAATACACCAAGCTGTCTATATCTGAGGCCCTGGAAATTGCTAAGCAAAGACTCATAGCCTTGGCTAGCCACTTGAAGAGGTATACCAGAGAAATAGAGGGCAGGAGAATAAACCAGCTGTTCTCCACAGAACCATCCAATGTATACTCATAGTGGCAGGGAAACAATGTGAGAACAGCACCACCAAGGCTGGATATGGAGCAATACTGGAAGAGTATATGGAAGAAGGATGCAACTAATAACGGCAATGCACAATTGCTACTGGATCTAAGAGCAGACCACAGCAACCTCTCTGAACAGGAACCAGTAACCAGCACAGTGGCAGACATCCAGGAATGGGGCTCCAGTATAAAGAATTGGACAGAGTTGGTAAGAACAAGATCCGGGCAATCTGCCCGTGATCGGGGACCCTGCTGGGGTAATAAGCTGGATAGCTGGAGCTGGAGGAGATAGAAGCCACTGACATCCAGACAAGAAGGCTCCTGACCATGCATGGAGGTTTTCACCCTAAGTCCAGCACCCTGAGATTGTACACTAAGTGGAAGGAAGGGGGCTGGGGACTGGTGAGTGTCAGTACCACAGTCCAGGATGAGACAACAAACATCCACGAGTACATCAGGATGATGTTAACTGATAGGTTTGTAGCTTGAACCTATTCGCTGGAACATTGAAGACAATATAATTACACAGCAAAAGCATTGAACACCAAGTAGGCAGAGTTCTTCATGTTACTCATGCATGAGGGAGACCTGCCTGGAGCCAAGTGTCGTTCCACCACTTGACCTCCATCAGACTCTCAGCCAGGTTCCCCATAGCACTCCTTTTATTGTGGTTACATGAATATGCATAGGGTCATTAACATATGATGTCTACATACACACAAAGAGTACCTTGCCTGTGTGTGTGTGTGTGTGTGTGTGTGTGTGTGTGTGTGTGTGTGTGTGTGTGTGTGTGTGTGTGTGGTCAGAGTGTGACCCCATAAATAACTTCCCTAAACCTGCTGGTCTGGAAGTCCAACAGTTCATCTAAACAAAAGGCACTTAGCCTAAAACAGATATAGCCACGTTTATCCTACCATAAAACAATGAGAGAAGGTACGACCGCTTCCATGCTCCCAGGAGCATGGGGTGCATTCCAGTGTGGAATACACACCAAGCCTTTGCAGCCTGCTAAAGATGACACATCCTATCACTACACAATCGATTATACACCTCTAAGCATATATGGTTAAATATTCCTAAGCATAAATGACAATCAACAATACAAAACCTAACAGTAACGACCAACCATGAGCTCAGTAATTACCTCAGGCAGCACAAACCCAAGACAGAGGAGCAAGACGAGGAACCATCATGGAAGGACAGGCCCCTGCACGTTATGTACCAGTGGTACAGTGGTACATAACGTGATAGAGGAATTGACATCCAGAAATCCTACTAATGGCTGGACAAAACTGGACTGAAAGATAGCAAAGACGCACTTATCATGGCAGCACAGGAACAACCTCTGAGTAAAGACCCATAGAGGCTGGGGTCTATCACACAAGGTAAGACCCCAGGTCCAGGCTGTGTAAAGATGCCCCAGAGACAATCCAGCACATAACAGCAGGGTGCAAGATGCTAGCAGGCAGGGCATACATGGAACGCCATAACCAAGTGGCCAGCATAGTGTACAGAATCATCTGTGCTCAATATGGCCTGGAAGCCTCGAGGTCAAAATGGGAGATGCCCAATAGGGTGGTGAAGAATAACCGAGCTAAGATCCTGTGGGACTTCCAGATGCAGACGGACAAAATGGTGGTGGCTAACCAACTGGGCATAGTGGTAGTAGAGAAACTGAAGAAGATGGATAGTGATAGATGTAGTGGTTCTGAATGACAGCAACATAAGGAAGAAGGAACACGAGAAGCTTGAGAAATACCAAGGGCTCAGAGAAGAGCTTGAGAAGATGTGGAGGGTGAAGGTAACAATGGTCCCAGTGGTAATCAGAGCACTAGGGGTTTAAGTCTGGAGACTGTGCTGGACACTCCATGTTTTCAAGCTTACCATCTTGTTAATTTTTCCTGACTTAGTTCCGGTAAGTCTTGGACGTATGTTTTGGGTGATTATCTTGCTGTAGGATGAACCCTTGACCAACTAGGTGCATACCAGAGGGTATTGCATGGCGCTGCAGAATGCTGTGGTAGCTGTTTTGGTTCAGGGTGCTTCATTCTGTACAAGTCACCGAACCTGGATTCAGCAAAACAGCCCCAGACCATCACACTTCCTCCTTCGTGTTTGACAGTTGATGCCACACACTGTGGAACCATCCTTTCCCTGCATAATACCTTCTTTCAACCTTCAGTAGTTCCGTGCTGGTGTTTCATGGCCCAGGCAAGCCTCTTTGTCTTATTCTGACATCTTAGCAATTTCAAGACTGCAGCCAGAAGTCTTTTCTTCACAAATGAAACTGAGACTTGCTTACTGCAGCCACTATTAAACTGTGCTTGAAGCTGTTGTCCTGTGAGCTAACTATCACTCAAGCTGTTAACTCTCAGAAACTTGTCCTCTGACAGGAAGAAGTCTGGTAGACCCAAAGACACAACTGAATCAGAGTTTGTTTCTGAGTGCCTTTTGATGGTGAAGGAAACTGTACTCACTGACACCTTGACTTTGTTTGTAATTGCTATGTAGGAAAGACATACATTTTTAAGTGGTGTAATGGTATGCCTCTCTTCCATTGTTAATTTTCTTTTTCTCACCATTTTTGTAGATACACACTACTTTCTGGAGCACAATACTGTTCAACTGATGCTCACGAGGCTATGGTACCACATACCACAATAAACATGCTTTTCAGTTAATAAATGCAAAACTGAATGCAGAAACTGAAGGTAGCGGCAGTAAAAGCCTAGGAGAGCGTCTTACTGGAAGAAATTGGTGATGCCACTCAATTCAATATATCAAACAATCACTTTATTGTAAAATATTTATAAAATTAGGTAATTTTGTCAAATTTTCTGACTTAGAAAATTGGAGACTATCTACAAAATGTCTGTAATTTATTAAGTAAGTGCTGATAAAGTAGTAAGTAATTTTTGCCTTTATTCTAACTAAACCTACCATAAACTTAACTATATGTATCTTATGTTATGGTACTCTGTGGCTGATAAGGATGCTGTTGTAATGGTCTCCTGACTGTGGATAGTGACATCAGTCCTTCTTTGGCTATGAAAACGTGTGAGCCAGTGCTGATTTTAACTTCAGGTTAAGTTCATGTGTTGATACGCTGAGCTCACTAGTATTGTAGAGCAGAACAAGGACTGCTGCTCCAAAATGCAAGATAATGGAGTCGAGTACATCGACAAGATGAAAATTTGCGCTGTTCTGTTATTTATTTCCACAAAGTATGTATGGTATGATTTTCTAATGTGTTTATGAAACTGTGGGTGTACCAGTTGCTGCCCTTTGGCCATATTTTACCTTTGTGTGCTCTTAGGGGACAAGTGCACTAAAGCCACGGCAGAAAAATGGCACACACCTGATCCCCTCACTGTAGAGGCCAAACAAGCCTCTATAGTGAGGTTTTTCTTCAGGTTTTTCTTATCATTTATCAGCCATCTGTGTGTTGTTATACCCACAGCAAAGTTTACAGAATCAGGGATTTTATAAAGGTTATTCCCTATTGATACTGACTCCTTTTATGCCATACGTCCAGTGGTTAATGTTCTTCCAGCATAGAAGAAAACTAAATATTATTATTTTTAGTCTGGCTCTTCTGTTACATCTCTGTCATGATATTTCTCTCCAGGTAGATTACGCTGTGGGACTGAATTTGAAAAAAAAAAAGAAAAAGTGCAGTAAGAGTTTTTTAAACGTCAAATATCATGTCCAATAATCTTTTCCCACAGGTACAGTGCTGCTGCTCTTGAATTGCACTGATTTCTCAAGGTTTCTAATGATAGAAGTTAAGCTTTTCTTTCTCATTTTGCTCTGCCCAACCTCTCTTCACTGATGTTACTGTTTGTCTCCCTGAGCTAGAAGTCTTCCTGGCTTCTGGGAGTGTGAGAAGGCCTAATGGCTCCAATGGGAATGACACCAAACTGTCTTTGATAAATTGTTTTTAAATTACAACATAATTTCATTTAGCTAGCAATTTCCACAAGACTCCTGCAGAGAAGAGATTCAGGCTATGTCAGGATTGGCTTACAAACACACATGCATGCACGCATACTCTCGCACACACTCATGCAAATGTGCACGTGCACATAAACCCAGAGTCATCTGCTTTGGCGCAGATAGTGTTACATGACCTGCAGCCCGGAGGCTAAGTAAATTACCGCCTCCAAACTACTAAAGTGGTCATTAAGGACACTCTCTCTCTTTCTGTCTCTTTGTGTCTGTCTGTTGCT
The DNA here is from genome assembly GCF_057381915.1 of Diplotaxodon limnothrissa. Lineage (NCBI taxonomy): Eukaryota > Metazoa > Chordata > Actinopteri > Cichliformes > Cichlidae > Diplotaxodon > Diplotaxodon limnothrissa. The sequence continues at coordinate 2,897,332 of NC_140601.1, read as the reverse complement.
CCCTCTGTCTTTTTCATCATCCTCTCTAACTGTTTTCCATCATTATTCTTAATTATTTCTCTTAATCTATTTGCTCCCCCTACATGTTTTTACCCACTCACTTCGGGCTTATCATGCCTGCTCCAACGTTTTCATTTTTCCCTTTCCCCCCCTTTTTTTTTTGAGTGCTCTTCATCCCTGTCTTTTCCTATTTTTTAAAAAAAATTTCTTCTATCTCTGTCTCGCTTTCTGTCTTTGCTGGTAAAAGCTTTATGATTGTGGCCCATCTCTATTATTGTTCAGACTGTCAGCTGTACATCATTACACAAACACACACAGAGCATTACCAGCCTTCATTACACAGACAGTATGAGGTAATGCACACATTCACACAAGCTGTGTAATACCAAAGGTGAATGTCTAAATGATCCATAATGATCCAGAGCCCTAAACCTTGTTAGCCTTGCCCTGCCCTGAGAAAGCCCACACACATTAGAGGCAAGGTAACTTTTAGTGCATTAAAGTATCCAAAAAACTACTTTCAAATTTATATTCATTCGAATAAATCCCGAGGAATGCTACAGTTACTTTTGATATCCATTTGGAAATCCATAGTCATATGTGTCTTGCCTGGAACACCATAATCACCATAGAAAAGAGAAGATAGTCATATTTGCTTTTATTTATTTACTTTTAAAAAAGATACCGTCTGTTTACATTCGACTCATTAGGCAGCATTTCCACTGGTGTCTCTTCTCACTACTGTGATCTTCTTCAGTTTGATTAGTTACAAATATGTTCATTATTTTGAATTACTGAGCCATTATCAAATGATTATCCTTGTCAAAATACAATTTTAAATTCTGTCTTACTACAAACTGTGTTTCTCATTACACACAACCTAAACAGAATTTGGAGGCAGTGAGGTTTTAAATTAAGCAAGTTGGAGTGTGAGAGTGTCAAGGTTTTGAGTCTTTGACCAAGTACTTTGATTTTGGCTTTGGACATGCAATTCCATCTTTTGGAATTTGGAGATTTTCCTGTTCTAGTTTTGTATTAGTTAACCTTGACTTCAGTAATACCCAGTGACTCAGACTTTTTATTGTTTCTATTTCTAGTTCTTGATTTCTTGTTTTGTTATGTCAGTTCCTCTTTCGTGCCCAGTCTGTCCTAGTCTTCTCTCCATGCTCCATCGTCATTGTCTTTGGGTTGACGCTCCTTCAGCACAGTAGATCAATTATTCACAGTCAGTTGAATCTCAGCAGAAAGCTCACAAAAACATTTCAACAACCGCCAAAGAGTTAAAACACCAAATGATTAAAAATCAGGTAAATGGATTCCACAGAAAGACATAAACACAGTGTGACCTGGCAGCACGGACACGCTATCGGGTGCTGAACGCAGACATCTCACAGATTCTGAGGCTGCAGGTTTCATCACTCGACCAAAATTCACTGAACCAGCGGCAAAAAAGATTAAAGCCTCATCTTTGATAAACATTGTCATTAGCTCTTTCTTACTTTGTCTTTTTTGCTCCCACCATGATAAAATCACACTTCTACCCAGCTATTTCGCTCTCTCTGTACTCAGAGACCAGTTTCCCATGAAAAATCTGTTTTCTGCATTATTCGCTTGGTTATTACGCACCAGTCTATTGCTGTGTTCAGTGTCATTGCCTGCTGGATTGGTTTTTTTTAAATGACTAAATGAATTGACTCTGATTGTTCACATATTCTGACACTGCTTATTTGACACTCTGGATTTTACAGTGTATGATAAACTGAACCACGCCCCTTTTAGATTGGTGTGATGCTGTAATACCCCTTTTGTGTGACTGCACAGGGGAAACCCTTAGTGAGCTGATAACCTTCTTCACGTGGCAGTTTTTCCTATTTACCAGTGTTAGGGTAAGTGTAGCCTGGGTATATTGAACAAGTTCGTATTATAGGGCTCACAACTAAGGCTTTTAAGATAGGCCTACACAACTATATAGTTCTATCAGTACCACTCAGCACTAACTTTCTCAGCTAGTTCTCTTCATTCTTCAAACACCAGAATGACTCAGAGACTCTTTTACACTGCAATGAAGTACTTCACATTACCTCTATCTGGGAGCTCTCTGTATGTGTGGGATACTTACAAAATACACACACATGCAATAAGCCACAAGTGGAGTTCTCAAGGGAAAATGAATCAACACATTGCTATTGGTAATTAGGAAAGTATTGAATGAAAATACGTTATTTGTAGGCTTAAAGCTGTGAAACAACCATGGGCACCAGAAAGCTCATTAAATATAATGTAAACAATATCACAGCAATTAATGTTTAAAGAAAATGACTGTGGGTTGTTTATCGAAGAAATATATAGGAGGTCAATAACCAGTCTATACAAGTGGTGTACACTGTCGCAACAATGCTCTACCCAGATTCACACTAAATTCGAGAGGTGTAGTGCTGGCAGAGCACTAATGAGGAAATCAAATATTCACCATTAGTTTAATTGGTTGAAATGTAATTGTAACTTTAAGAGTATTTCATGAAAGAAAATTAAAGACAAAATGAGTTAAAGCATTATGATATTTATGAGCAGACGTAGTACAGTCTGCACCAACACAAAAGCCTCATTTGCCATCGAAAAGCTACTGTTGAGCTTTATCAATGAAGTACAGTGTCAGTTTTGTAAGTAAAAGCCACAGAGTAATAACATGGCGATTTGCAAAATTCAATGGAGTGTCAAGTTTTGAATGTAATCTACTAACAGTATTCTAATTAATATACAAAGACACAGTCAGTTTATTTGAATAATTACCTGCCACCAGCAGCACAAATTAATGGCTCAGAAAGGAGCACACATGATGTCTTAACAAAAGTAAAACGGTCTAAGCAAAGGATTTGCACCAATTTCAGAGAGAAATTGGTGCAAATCCTTTGCTTAGACTTGCACACTTTGCCTTTTGAGAGGCAAAGTGTGAAATGGACACGGTGAACCAGCGTGACTATTACACACTTTGCCGTGATGCTGGGTTGGTCTGTTGGACTGTCTAAAGACTAAAAATAAGGTGGAGCAGGCAAGAGACAGGTACGTTTGCTCACTTACAAAGAAATTAACAGTCTCTAATATTTATAGTAGTTTCATTCAATAGAGAGAGACAAAATTTTAGTCAAAAAATCAAAAATGATACATAAAAGATAAATAGGGTCATTGAGACTATATTGAAAATCCATCCATTCGCTTCCGCTTATCCTTTTCAGGGTCGCGGGGGGCGCTGGAGCCTATACCAGCTGTCATAGGGCGAAAGGCGGGGTACACCCTGGACAGGTCGCCAGTCTGTCGCAGGGCCAACACACAGGGACAGACAACCATTCATACTCACATTCACTCGCACATTCACACCTAGTGACAATTTGGATTAATCAATTAACCTATCCCCACAAGCTGCATGTCTTTGGACGGTGGGAGGAAGCCGGAGTACCCGGAGAGAACCCACGCAAACACGGGGAGAACATGCAAACTCCACACAGAAAGACCCCGGCCTGATGGTGGAATTGAACTCAGGACCTTCTTGCTGTGCGGCAACAGTGCTAACCACCGTGCCACCGTGCTGTCCACGGATATATTGAAAATCCTAACACTAAAACAGCACGTGCTTTTTTAAGTGTTAAACTTACCTTACTAAACCCGATGGGCACCAGTTCTATCCCTCAACCTCCTAGTTCATGGACCTATGGTGTGAATTTGAAAATCACCTTGCTCTTGAGTAATCACATTTATAATGTTTTCAGAATACTTTACCTCTGATCTTGACCTTCAAGACCACAGAGATTTGAACACAGAGATTTTTAGTACTGTAGCAACATCTATGGTATCTACCTGAAAATCCTATGTTGCATCACTCTCCAGTTATTGTACAGTATTCATAAACTTGGGGGTCCATGCTGTCCATCTAGGTGGGGTGATGATAATACCCTATCAGCCCTTTAGAGCTAAGGGGTAAAAACTGATGAAGATGGTCAGACTGATGACTTTATGTTCTTATTCAGTTTGACATTTGATCGCTTACTCACTTATAGCTAAACAACGTTAACTTTCCACTGTATTGAAATTGCACTGTGCCTTAGAAACAAACACCATAAATGTGCACATGAATGTGAATATGCACCTAACCAGTGTGCTCTGTTACTGAGCCAAACAGCACAACACCTCTGCATATAACAATTCATTTACTTCAGTTTCTTACAGAATATATTATACCAAGGTCAGTGTATTTACATTGTTCTTAATTTGAGTGATATTTTATATAAATCTTCAGAATGTAATTTTAATGGTTATGATGTTGTTAATGTTCTGTACTCATAATGCAAACTCATTAGGCCTGATAATTTCAGCATAGATTACATTCCCATAGCACTCTTTAAGTAAGTACCATTTACGCCAGAATTCAAATGACAGCTTGTACACACCCCCAAAAAACAAACAAACAAACAAACAAACAAACAAACAAACAAACAAACAAAAAACCAAGACAAAAGCAAGAAAAATCCTGAAGACTTTAATTTAACATTAATCAGAATCATCACCAACAATATTCAAATCCCACTACAAAACATCTTCCTTTCAGAAATATCTCTTGAGAGTCTTTGATGTTTTTTTTGTTGTTGTTGTTGTTGTTTTTTACATTCCTTTAATTGTTTATTTATTGGGAAGCTTACAGACAAGACAGAGTTGGTAAGAAATGTGTACAAGTGTGTGTAGTGAGTGTTAGGGTGTTAGTTTCCATTCATTCCAGGATCAATGCAATCCATGAGAGAACTATACCTATAATGACAACAACAGCAAAGCAACATCATCTCAGTACCATCACCATCATCACCAATAACGCAAGATTGATCAGACAGCAGTATGTGTTTGTTTATTGATGACAGTTGACCAGTTTTTATTGACCTGAGCTGACATTGTTTCTAAGGATATGTGATCTAATAGAAGGCTCTTCCACTGTAAGAGCTTTAAGTTTTTTTTGTATTTCCACTTTAGGAGGATGACCTTCTTTGCAATAGTTAAGGTTGTGAAAAGAATAGTTGCAATGGAGGTTTGTAGTTGGAATAGTGATAGCAATGCCGAATGACAGCAACATCAGAAAGAAGGAACACGAGAAGCTGGAAAAATACCAAGGGCTCAGAGAAGAGCTCGAGAGGATGTGGAGGGTGAAGGTAACGGTGGTCCCCGTGGTAATCGGAGCACTAGGTGCGGTGACTCCCAAGCTAGGCGAGTGGCTCCAGCAGATCCCGGGAATAACATTGGAGATCTCTGTCCAGAAGAGCGCAGTCCTGGGAACAGCTAAGATACTGCGCAGGACCCTCAAGCTCCCAGGCCTCTGGTAGAGGACCTGAGCTTGAAGGATAAACCGCCCGCAGGGGCGTGCTGGGTGTTATATATATATATATATATATATATATATATATATATATATATATATATATATATATATATACACACACACACACACAAAGTGTCTAGTGTCTAATGATATAATTTGTCTGTTTAATTCCCTTTTAATGCTTGCATGATCAAACAAATAAACAAAACAGAAGCAAATAAACATATAACTCTAAAAATTGTCAAGTACAAGGACTGTTGAAAAATGAATGAAAATGTTGCAAATGTCTAAAGAAAATACTTATAGAATTGTATAAGGTTCAAGTCTGTTGTATTTGTCATTTATTAAGAATAGTCATAGTTACTGGAAGCAGCCCATGATTTATACTGTGAGAAAAAAAATGGAAAAAAAAAAGTTGAAAAAGGGAAAGAAATTGGGGACAATTTTCTTTGTTTTTCTTTTCCTCTTTTTCTTCCTGTGTCTTTTGAATGTGTATTTGATCTAAAGGACACAGCTAAGGGTTGATTCCTGCTGTGTGTGTTTGTGAGTGTGTGTGACTGGTTGCTATGTCCAGCCAAATGACCTCTCCTGGGGCACTGGCTGATGTCTTTGTTTTATGACTTGTCATAAAAGTGCCATCTGCACACACACACACACAGCAGGACTACTTAGTGGCCTTTACTTTTGGGGGGGGGGCACTGTGTGTCTTTGTATATACCTACAGTGAGGTGAGGCCTATTGTTTCATCTTGGTGTTTTAAGAGTTTCAACTGGAATGTGTCCTGAACAGCAGCCAGCTGCAGAATGATTTCACAAACATGTTAAAACCTATTGCCAAAGCGTACAATTTGCAAGTTTGTATAACTTTTTTTTCTGAACACAAACAGCAGTAAATATCTTCCTAATCATTAGGTTGCTCCCTTCATGGGTTCATCCTATCCCTAGGATCCTATTATATGGTTAATTCATATTCCTCTACTAAAAACAGTAGAAGATAATCTCACATGTTAGAAAATATTATCCAAATCACTCATGAGAAGAGCTGCCATCATTAAAATTAAAACGCTTCAAAATTTGTGTGGGAAAAATATCACAAATAGGCCTAAAAACACAATGGTGATCTACAACTACAAAATATCTATCACCACGTCTTATCCATATATCCTTTCTATATGTTTTGTAATGGATTAAACCAAGCTTATACTTATATATAACTTTTATCACAATATGGAATCAGCAGGACTACATTTCTTGAATATCTGCAATTAAAATCCATTATACAGGACAGTTTTAATCCCAGCCAACTGGACCTAAAAATACCTATGGGGGTAATTTTAAATTTCCATCCCCCAAATTTTTATTAAAATATATAAGATATTGCTAAAATTGGATGAATCAGTTTTGCTCCTAACCAGTGTTGGTCAAGTTACTTGAAAAAAGTAATCAGTAACTAATTACTTTACTGATTACTTATTTTCAAAAGTAATTAATTACATCGTTACTTAGTTACTTAGTTACTTTTTAAAAACACGATTTACAATCTGAATAGGTGATAAAGCGATAGATCTTTCAGCCCAATTCTACTTTTTCTACATGATCCATCATACAAAATGTAATCAAATGGAAAAGTCTCTTTTTAAAACTTGTTTTGTTAGTTTTAATCTTTTAACTTTATGAATCAAGCAAAAATTTAATTATATGCAACATTCTCTGACTGGAAGAAATTAGTTTAACATTTAAACTTATTTTCTGCACATTCCAGCACATAAAATATATATATTTTTTGTGTTTACACTCAGTCTTTCAAATAGATGCAAGTAAAACACAGCAGAAAATAAATTAAGTCAAAGACTAGCGGTCCTTTTGCTCTATTTTCACCTGTAAAGCAGGAGCAGGGTAGGCGGAGGTTTACCCTGGTGCAGGTGTGCCGCGGTCAGTGGAAGAATCCGTGAGTTTCTCTGTGAGTTTCCCATTACGTCGTAGCTACTCGGTGCTTGCTCGAAAGTTTAGGGGTTTTTTCGCTGTAAAAAGAAGTTTTCTTCCCACGCACAACGGACACTAATGTTTTTGTCACTTTTTATGGAATCAAACTTAAAGTAAGGTCAGTACTTCCACGCTTTAAATGCTGCATGCTCATACTCTCTCCCACACTCGATATATTATCTATTGTTGATCTGCACACAGCTGTTGTCACGAACGTCGCACCCGCTTACGTTACTGTCATGAGACATTCTCGCAAAAAAAAATCACGGTTTTAGTAACGAAGCGTTCCTACGGGAAAGTAACGGTAATCTAATTACCGTTTTTGCAATAGTAATCCCTTACTTTACTCGTTACTTGAAAAAAGTAATCGGATTACAGTAACGCGCCCATCTCTGCTCCTAACTACAAAGTGCGACTGAGATCTGTCCATCAATCCAGATCGAAGCTTCTAGCCACAAATATGATAAAACACCTTCAAAATGACTAAAATGCACAAAATACAACTTATATGAAACAAATTATAGAGAGAACACTATACAGGATGAAGGGAACTCCGAATGGGTCTTACAGACTCAAACACATGCACCTACTGCACAGAGAGCTCTGATCCCCACTGATCAGTTCCATTACTTTGTTGGGGTGGTCGGCTGTAGTCTTGTCTCTCTCTCAGCCTTGGAGGTGGCTGAAGGAGGTTTCTAGGACTATGGGCATCTGGTGACTTCCTGCAGACTGGAGAGCTGCAGCTGCTTTTATGGTGTCTCTCTGCCTAAGTTGGTGGTAGTGGGGGCTGGGGTTGGTACTGCCTTGCAGACGCAGGATGTGGGGGCTAGAGTGCTTGTGGTGGTGGGTGTTTTCTGGATTGGTCTAGGTGTCAACCGTACATACACAGCACAGACAACACATGGGAAGACAAGGTCAGAGACCGGTAGTAGTATGGAAAACACACTGAAATGTACAATACAATGGGCAAGTGCATGGAGGAGGGGGAAAAAGAGACCTCTACTCATGCTGGGCTCCTGTGGGAGGACAGCATGAGAACAGAAAACAAAAAAATAACTCCTCTGCATAGAGAGCACATAAATATCCACATCACAACACCATAAACACATAACAAGCAACAGGGGTGGGTAAGGGGTGAGAAGTAAGCCAATGTAGACATAGCCATCCTGCCCTGCAGCTATCCAGCGCTGGGCCAGACCCACCATCTGACCTCGGCCTTGGGGATAAGCGCACGAAGGCGTTTGGAAAAGGAGGGACAAAGAAGTCTCACAACAATCCTGTTATCATGGAAGAAATGTTGTTGTTCCATTCAGCTTCGACCTTGACAGGCCTTCAGCTGGTGCCTTTTGGGATAGCTGCATGAGTGAAGATGGTGAATGTTTGGGTTAGTGCGAACAACTGCATCCAATTTTTACATTTGGTCTAATGTCCGTCACTTGTCACCTCTCGTTCCCGTTGTTCTCTATTCAAAATCTTATTCATATTGCGTTCAGTAAACACAGTCTGAGTACTCACAGCCCTGCCATCGTCTGTCATGTCGGCCAGCCTTGTGGGATTTTGAACAGCTGTAGCTGCTTCTTTTCCATAAGCCAGGTCTGAGCCAGCTCCAATCAGCCAGAACTCTGTTATCGTGGTTCCAAATTGGTAGATGCAGTTCAATGTCCTCCATCGAGAGTGTCGCCAGACACATGACACAACCGACCATCAAGTATCCGACAACAAACGTCTCTGCAGAACAATCGGGCTCTCCGTAGCCCATGAGGGTGTCAATTTCGCTGCGGGACCAGTTGATTAAATCCATAATTCTTTAGGTTTTAGAGAACAAGTCTGAGAGACTCCTTGAGGGTTAGAGTGAGACAAGACTAGACTTACATGAGCAAAGCAGGAAAAATAAGGGAGAGGGAGAAAAGTCCGACCGCCTTCATCAAGAGCCAAACAAGAAACGAGGCGTGGAGCCTGAGGCTGTGGTACCGGGGGTCAACTGGTTCCTGGTTGGGTCCCTTCTTGCCCACGAGTGGTCTGCTCCACTGTCTGGAGGGGTGTCCGATCTGCACCTCAGGGCTTCTTGGGTACCTGCAGGCCCTTTTTGGGGTGGGGTGTTCAGGTGAGGAAGCAACCTTTGTTAGTTGTAGCTGGTCTCAAACTTATACCAGTTTGTCTTGTCCCTAACAAGTATTGTTTTTTTGGTGATGGCTAGAGCTGTGAATGTGGGTTTAGCTTGTTTGTTTGGACGACTGATTGATGTTATGTCACTGAGCACGTACATGTGAGGAGACAATGACTTCTCCAGCCCAGGCTGGAGAATCTCAAGCTTTTGAGTAACTTGAGTACACTGAGGACAAATGTTAGAATCACACAAACCCATTTTATTCAGAATATGTTGTGTGATATGAGTTCTGTGCAGGATTTTGTATTGACTGAGTTTTGTCATTGATAATGTATTTTTATATTCTGTTGTGCCAGACTGTGGAAAGCCTACAGGAGTTTAAGGGTTTTCTACCAGACTGTAAAGTTCAAGGTCAACAGGTTTTTGAAGCAGGTGTGCTGTTTAATAGACATGGTAATAATCTTATTCTTAAAGTTCACTAAATATAATCATTTGGGGAAGGTAATTATAATTAGATATTTGATACTGCCTGTGGGGAAGGGTTAGGGTGAGAGTGGACATCCTTGTTTGGTCCCTCTCCCCAGAGTAAAGGATTGTGATATGATCCTGTTAGTGGATATAGTTAGTGGTTAGAGTTATACAGAGTTGTTATCCATTGAATGAAATGTATGATATGTTGTGGGGTTTCATTTCGTAATTACTAGTTTTCCGGGTTTTTCCAGAATAAAAACGGAATTATTTTAGGAGGGTCATTTTGTCCAATCCTTCCTTATAAATCTGTCAAATTCCATCTATCAAATAACTCTGACCATTAATAGGGAAGTATTAAACCAGCATCGGAAGATGGTATAGAAATAGTTTAAATTTGTGTAATAAGGGATATGGATGCATGATCACCTATATATATATATATATTGTATGTATGTATGTATGTATGTATATTCCTTTATTATTTTGTCACATTGTAAATGCATTATATGAGCGCTGGTGAAACTCTGAATTCTGTTAATGACCACTAAATCACTGTGATTTTTACTTTCCACAATGACCATTTAACACAAGGGAAAACCCTCCTTTAAGTACTTCATGTACTTTTTTAGGAGACCTTTAGAGGAATTTAAATGTCCTTGTCTCTAAAGCCCTTTGTGTTAGGCTATAAAAAAAAGTAGACGTAACAGTCAACACAAAAAGGTTTAGACATTTTTCATAATGAATGTTTCAAATATATATATATATATATATATATATATATATATATATATATATATATATATATATATATATATATATATATATATATATAATTTTTTTTCCATTTCCAAGAAGTTTTGAAACCAAATTCAGTGGTTAGATACTGATCTTAGAGGATACTATTTTCTATCCAATAACAGTACCAGCGCTGGTATCAATACTATTGATATTTGTATTGATCCACCCACCTATGCCTTACATTTGCTTAATTATTGTAGTGATTGGTTCAAGGGTTTAAAACAGTATTAAAATTTTCTCCAGCAATATGTTTTACATTTGCAGTGAGATGAGATATTTGGATCTGGATGAATATCTGTGAAAGAACTACTTGCTTGTGGGGAGCTACTGTACAAACTGTGAGGTGTTGGGCTATAGATACTGAGGTATTAACAAGGGATACACACAAAATGAAACAAGACAAAGTAGAACACAACATATACAGAGTGTCTGTGTGTGAGGGGATGAGATGTGTGAATGAGAAGGAGAGGAAATGGGAGGAAACGTTTGGGAAGGAGAGCATCACAAACCTCTTTTTCTCCCAGTGTGATGTTAATGTGTTACTCGTGATTTTTATGTACTTCTTAGGTTTTAAGGCTATTCTTTGATTACATATGCATTCAAATTACCTCCATTTAAGAGGTGGTGGTGGGATCCCAGAACAACTGCCCATCAGGGTAAAACTTATCAATATAGAGGGAGGGCCTTTTGCCCTTCTGTCTTGGGATTTTACATTTATTGTTGATTTCCTTAGGAAACTGATCATTTATTCTATTTGATGGTCCTTTTGATTTGATTTATGCTCATTGCTTTTAACCAATTCTTTTGCTGGAAATGTTCAGTTTAGATATACGATGTGATGTGGTCTGTATCCTCCTCAAACTCAGTCAGTGTACGTGGAGGAAGGAGATGTTATCTGGAATATTTTCAGGTATTTCTGAGAAATCAAGTTGTTTCATGAATTTCTTTGACAGTTTCTATCCAGGATTTATTCTTATATTTTTTGACTGTCCATTAAATTATTATTACATTATTATTAAAGAGGACATGGCACATCTGAGCTCCTCCCACGGTATCCCTTTGGAGCTATTTGCTAGTGTGTGAATTCTAGGCTTGATTTTAAATGTTTGACCTCATGATGGAGCATGGATAGGATATCCAACTTTTTGTTTATGGGCTCTAGTACCTGAATCCCAGCTGTGAGCAGGTCCTTGGTGTCAGCTGTTGGGTTATCCAGTTGTTTGTGGGATTACTCCATGACACACTGGTAAACGTGTCAACATATGAAATCTTTTAGTTCCTCTGCCCTGGATAGTGTTGCCGCACATTCTAATGTGTGTTTTAAATGGATTTTAAGTTTTAGTTTAAGTGTAAATAGAAGCTTAACTAGTTTTGCTAGTCTGAGCCAATTGCTGCACATTTGAATCTCTGGCACTTGGACTCTAGTGACCTCACAGCATCTCACATTCTTCCTCTGATTATTTAAATGACTTTTGTTGTGGGCAGTCTGAGGTACACCTGTGCACTACTCATGATGTCAGATCAGCATCCTGATGTGGCACACCTGTGAGGTGGGATGGATTATCTCAATATAGCAGATGTGCCCACTACCACACATTTGGACTGATTTGTGACCACTGTTTGGGAGGGATGGTTATATTGTGTATCTGGAATGAATTTTAGGTCTCTACGTCCATCCCATGGGGAATGGGAGCAGTAACAAAGGTGTTGCGTTTATATTTTTGTTGAGTGTGTCTGACCCAGATAGACTGCAGCTCATAACTTCTTACCTGATGTTCAGTTCACCTGACACTCGGACCGGCAGCCACCTTGGGTCTCTCCTCCTCCTGCCTCCCCTTTCTCTCATCCACCATAACCACCACTAGACAACTGAGTTATTTTTACACATCTGCCAGCATCTGGCCAATCCACCACCTTTCATTGTTTATACCGTTACAAAAAAAAAAAAAAAAATCATCGGCCCATAAAAAAACGAAAAATCACAATTGGCCCACTGGGCAAATGCCTGGTATCCCAGATGGCCAGTCCAGTTATGGTCGTGCCATCAATTAACCCTTTGCGTGCCACAGCTGGCACGCGTGCCCAGGGTGGCCGACCCCCTGCACTATACAGAGGGGTAACTGTTGCCTTAGATCTGATGCAAAGAGCATCAGAAACATCTGAATGTGATCAAATGAAACAGTACATTACATTCCATGCAAGCAGCAGCATTCTTGGTTATTTGCTTTATAGCACTTTTATATGCCATAATTTGATCAGATGCATCCATAATATATGAAAGTCACTTTGAATGGGAGAGAGGCCAGAAAATTTTTTGTCTGAACAAATGAAACATCTTTCTTTCACTGTGTCAGTCTGGATATGAGTGTATCAAAGTCACTTTATGCTCTTGCTGTTTGTCTTGCCAACGTTTGAGACCCCTGCATGCCATCAGTCTTAATAATCACTGTGGATAGCCGTAGTTCTTAATATGTATTGTGTACTCAGAGGATGTTTTCTCTGTTCTGCATTCCCTCTGTAATCTACAAACTGACCCTCAAAACACAGAAAACAGGAGGAAACAAACAGGAATGATCGAAATGTCTTCACTGTACTAACAAATAGAGAAAAAGTGAGGACATGCATATTCACAATCAGCTACAACAAAGGCTTTGCTCCAAACCTCACAGCCCACAGTGAAACTGTAAACCACAATGAGACAGTTCCACCCTGTTGTTTTTATTTAGTGCTTCTGCTCTCCGGTTATGCATATTTCATGGGTGGGATATTCTTCTTTATATCATTAATGTCTTCTGCAATAGTGTGTGTGTGTGTGTGTGTGTGTGTGTGTGTGTGTGTGTGTGTGTGTGTGTGTGTGTGTGTGTGTGTGTGTGTGTGATATAAATGTTTATCCTTAAATTTCAGACTTCTGTTTTAGTGCTCAGCTATAGTGGGTGATTTTAACATCCATGTAGATGCTAACAATGGCAGCCTCAACACTGCATTTACGTTTTTATTAGACTCAATTTTGCTTCTCTCAAAATATAAAGAGCCCTCCCACCACTTTCATCTTATTCTAGATCTTGTTCTGACACATGACAGAGGTCCGAGGTCAACTCAATAGACTAAACTCAAGATAATAATTAACAAAACCTCAAACAAACATAAGATAAACTGACCTGCTGAAATGACACACGGGGGAACTTAAATACTGGTTTAGCTAAACCAAATGACACACGGGGAATAACAAAATGGCTCCCATATAACCAGTGTTGGGACTAACGCGTTATTAAGTAACGCGTTACAGTAACTACGTTATTATTGTGGTAATGAGCACGGTAACTAGTTATTATGCCAAAACCGGGAACGCGTTACTTGTTACTGGGATTTAGATAGGCTCGTTATTCGTTACTTCGTGTGGTGGCTATCGCGGAGCTTCCACAGATTCAATAACATTAGCAAGTGGTGGAGGCCAGCAGGTGGAGGAAGGAAAAGGGAGGCAAGAGGAGAGACCCGAAGCGGCCGCTGGTCCGAGAGTGTCAGGTGAACTGAACTTCAGGTAAGAAGTTATAACCTGCAGTCAGGCTCACAGCAAGGAGCACTCATTCTTGAAGATGGGCATTTAGTGGGCTAAACAGAAGTATACGCAGCACACTGATGAACACTTTGACATTAACATGGACTATGTGGAGCACCATTAAGATCATAAGATCATATAGTCTCTCTAACCCTAAGAGAGTCTCCCAGACTTGTTCTCTAAAAACCTAAAGAATTATGGATTTGATCAACTGGTCCCTTAATGAAATTGACACCCTCCTGGGAGAGCCTGATTGTCCTGCGGAGATGCTTGCTGTGTCGTGTGTCTGGCGACACTCTCGATGGAGGACATTGAACGACATCTACCAATTCGGAACCACGATTACAGAGTTCTGACTGATTGGAGCTGGCTCGGACCCAGCTTATCGAAGAACAAGAAGAGGCTACAGCTGTTCAAAATCCCACAAGGCTGGCTGACATGATAGACGATGGGCAGGGCTGTGAGTACTCAGACTGTGTTTACTGAACGCAATATGGATAAGATTTTGAAGAAGAAGAACAGGAATTGAGAGACCTGCTGACCAGTGACGGACATCAGACCAACTGTAAAACTGCAAGCAGTTTGTTCGCACTAACCAAAACAACTACCATCTTCATCTCATGCGGGCCCCCTGGCGCCAGCTGGATGCTCAAGGCAAAAGCTGACGGGCATAACAATTCTCCTTTAGATTAGGGCATTTTTTTACTGCAAGTACGCTGTATAATTTAAAGATCTCTAGTCTGAATAATCAAAGCATTAAATGGGATTCCATCGTTTTAAGGATGCAGTGAATTCTTGTTGTTTAAATATTAATACAACAACCCAAGCAGATGTAAGTCACACTCCCAAATTCATCAACAGCTCCACATTTCTCCCTCCGTACCTGGATAGAGCCTGTCTGCAGCGCCAAAGCACCGCGAGCGATGTCTGTCTTGCCCTAGCAGCTCCTGCCCCTCTCCTCCTCTTCACTTCACCTCATCATAAACTCATCATCACATTCTGTGTTACGCTTTACTTTTGTTTGTGTTTGACAAGCTTTGTGGACCTACCACATGTGGCACAAACTGTGTCTTGGCTGTTTGTGGAGCTGAAATAGCTCCACACATGACTCTGCTTACGATCATGAACTGAGTGAGTGAGCACACGTGATGCATTTATACAGCTGTACTTCGGATATCACTGCTACAGGCGAAGGAAGTAGTTCCTACCCATCATTTAGACACAAAACCCTGAGCCTAGACCGATCAGGAACTACGAATTTACCTCAAATTACTGAAATATATATATTATAATATTTTAATATAAGAATTGATTGTAGAACATAAATATCTGATATCACAAGAATCAATATTTCAGTATCGATGCACACACCTTTAGTGACCTCAGTTTTCTTTGGTATGTCAGAGGCAGAGTGTGTTGTGGTGTATTCTCCTTTAGTATTGTCAAAGGGAAGTTATAAATTGTAACTGTTGTCAGTGTTGAATCAATGGGCACTACACCATTGACGTTTAATACACAAGCCAATGTCTTATTCAATCTTTTACTGTGTGTCCATCTGTGTATTTGTACTAAAATGTGGTAAAAAAAAAAAAAAAAACAGAGAAAGAAGAGTTAAAGGATGCAAACAAGGAGGAAAAACTACAAACAGAAACATTTGGGGCTTCACTTTTGAATCACTGCTATCTGTTTTACTAACAAGACAAGAAAGGAAGTGAAAGGACTTGGCGGGTTCTCATTTAAACGCAAACCTGCACATGTTTTCATGAAGACATTTTAAGGGTTTTCAAACTGATTTATTTATTCACTTGTTCTTCACAGGGATAAGTAGAAAACGAGGAGCTGGCTGTGTATTTATTTACACCCACATATGGTTTCACACTCTGTAATGCACCCACTGTGCACAATTATGCATGTATGTGCATAAGTCATTCACTGGTACACGGTGTATATAGTGACACTGAGTGATGATTGCCTAGACACTCACACACACACACACACGCGCATGCACGCACGCACGCACACACACACACACACACACACACACACAAACACATGCACACAAACGCACACACACAGGGAGAATGTCACTCTACAGGATTGGTACAATGTACGTTTAGAGGGTGTCAGTCGCTGCTTTCAAGTGTGCAGCCTATTTTGTTGCTACAGTGTGGACGAAAGGAGGCAGATTACAAATAAAAGAGCAAAATGTTTTGTTTTTGCTTATTAGTCTATAAGCAAAAAGAAAACACTAATCAGGGAAACCATTAGGAACAGGCAGAGAAACCCAGAAACACAATAACCACACAAGCAAATTGAGAATTTAAATAGACGCATGAGGTAATTAGGGAGTGAAAACACAGGTGGGGAAAATAAGAGATATAAAATAAATCCATAAGAGAAAACCAAAACAAAATAGAGAGCACAAGAGACTACCAAAATAAAAGAGGAAGCAATCAAAACCTGAGATGAAATACGGGAATTAACAACTGGACACACAAAGCATGAATAGACCGACCCGTCTTGCAGGCAGTTGTAACAAGAATCATGCTTTGTTGTACCAAACAGGTGTGCTTTCCCTGAGAGGAGCACTGTGGGCTCTCGGTAGGCTCCTCTTGATGATCTTTTATTTAATTATGATTTTTTTTAAGTGAATGTTTACATTTGATAAATTAACGTATATTGCTCAAAATAAGTCAAACATCTATTATCATTATGCAGAAGACAAACCTGGATGTTGTTTTAATTACTAAAAATTGCAAAAACGGTCAAATCTAAACCAAAAGCTGAATGAGACCAAGAGCTCACAGCATTATTTCTCTGCAGCTTAAAAACGCTCACCTGAAAATTTCAGTGGAGCTATTATTACGTCAATGCAAAGTATGATTTTGTGCAGTTAGCATGTAAGATCAATGTAAGTGCATTCACACAACAGTACGTAAACCCAGTATACTGTGTGTTGTACATGCAGGACAGTGTAACCTGTATACGGTATGCTGAGTGAAGGTGTGTTGCACTGAGGTAACAGCAGCCTTGTTGAACTCTCATTTTTCCTCATTTTATACTACACTGATCATAGAGACAGCGAGAGGGGCGAGACACAGCCACGGTTGAATGTAAGAGGATAGGAGATCTGAGGAGGTTTGAAAGGCAGAAAGAGCCTCTTGCTGCAGGTCAGCCTGTGTACATGTGCCACAGTGTGTACTAGCTGCTTGGTTCTATGTGTGTTTGCAGGTGTTTGTACATTTTTGTGTATTTATCCACAAATGAGCACTTTTCACCCCATTTTGCTGAATATATGCTGTTTTGTGTTCTTGTCATGTTTGTCCGAGCATGCTGTTAGTGTGAGTGTGGTCTTCTCTAAGAACAGGTAATGACTGTGAGCAAAAGCAAGAAACAGAAACATAATATCAAGATATCTGGTGAATGGAGCTATATTTGAGTTTTCTGTCTAATGATTTTTCACAACAATAGTCATTTCATGGCTCTTCTTACTGTAAGATAAAGACCCAGCAGTAACTATTCATAGAGGGCTTACTTTCACTGAAGCATTTAAATACATTTTTATTTGTATTTATTTGTGTGTAGCCATTTATTGTTACTAATATATACTGCATGTATTTGCTATATTTTATATTACAAAGTTAGCAAATCAATTCAAGCCTTGTCTTGTCATTGGTGCTCAGCTAAAAATCTGTTCTGTATGTTATTGTTGCCATTATTGCTCCAGCTTCGCAGTTGATCTGACATTTGTATAGCATTTTTTGTAACTTCCCCTTTTATACTTTCATACTTGTTTTTTATTTTTCATTTACCTTATATGTTTATTTTTTGTACCAATGTAAGGTGACTTTGAGGGTCTTTAAAGGTGCCTATAAACAAAATGTATTATTATTATTACTATAATGTGTAAAACGCTTTTCATTTAAGCTAAATAAGGAAGTAAATGCAAGAAATCTGAAAGTCTAAAAAATATTTTATTGAGTTTCCTTTTTTCCCCCCTTTTTTCAATTGGAAGAACAATGTCTCCAGGTAACGCACCTTAAAGTAGAAGAAAGTATCCAAACATCAGCTTGTTACTGGGTGGTAACATTAACCCAACAAACAACAAAATAAAGGTAAAAATAGTGACCTTGAGATCCAATAATTAGTCCTACGAGGTGGTTTTATGTATGTTATGTCTGTAGGGACAGAAATGGACTTTTTCCTAACCCTTTTGTTTCTGAGAGTTTACATTTTTTAAATTTAGCAAATCCATAAAAATGTAATTTATTGTTTCCTTCTTTTAACCTCCTAAGACACGAACTTTTTCATGGCATGCATTTTTTTAATTTCTCCTTGCTATTCGGGCTGATTGGGAAAAACAAAGAATTACCTGATTTTTTTTATTTTTTATTTTTTTACCTGATTTTGTTTCTGAGGCAAATAAGATCCACATATGAGGACATTCGTTTTCATTTTCGATAGAACAGTGGCAGTATAATGTCCTCATAAGTGGATATCAGGCCCTTGTTGAGCAAATTTAGTATTTTGCTCTAGACCAGGGGTCGTCAACCCTTGGCACGCTTGCCACAGTTGCCATGTGAAGCGTTAACTGATGGCACGACCATAGCTGGACTGGCCATCGGGCGTACTGGGGAAATGGTGATTTTTCGTTTTTATGGGCCGATGATTTTTTTTTCTTTTTCTTAATGGTATAAACAATGAAAGGCGTTGGACTGGCCAGATGGTGGCAAATGTGTACAAATAACTCAGTTGTTTGGTGGTTTCTATGGCGGAGCTGCCACAAGAGGCCAGGTGGATGAGGGAAAGGGGAGGCAGGAGGAGGTGAACTGAACTTCAGGTAAGAAGTTATGACCTGCAGTCTATCTGGGTCAGATATAAACCAAGTTTAGATGGAGTTTGTTTTCGTTGTGCTGAATTTTTACAGTCAGTTACAATAACTCGTACTGTGTACTAGCTAGCATGACGGCTACAGCTGGGTGGGTGCTATGATGTTACTGATAGTGAACTTTATTTAATTCATAAGGTTAGTTAGTAGAGTTGCCAACCGTCCCGTAAAAAACGGAATCGTCCTGCATTGAGAGAAAATATTACGCGTTTCATATTGAGCTGAAAAGGAACACAGTTTGTCCCGGACTTCAGCTACAATGAAAAAAGACACAAAGCTGTAGTTATTCTGCGTCTTTACGCTGCAGCTGCCTCTTCTTCTTTCATTCAATCATGAAACTGATCAATGATCAGCTGATCGGCTTTTCTCTCTTCTTTGTTTATCGCCCACTTTGTGCCGGAAAGAGGAAACCAGCAGATGTCGCGCTAAACAACAGCAGCACGTTTAAGCTTGATCAGCTGTTGTTAGAATTTATTTAATATTAATTTCTAGTATCAGCTGATGTTTGCTGGAGCCACAGCTGTAAAGCTGCTGGTCATGATGTTGGTTTGGATATGTGGTGAGAGGGAAACATGAAGATGAAACCAGGAGATGTCCTTACTGAACCATCAGAGCTGAACAGGTGATGGAGAAACAGGTTTACCTTTTAGGTGACATGAATGAGTTGAAGGGAAGTTATGAACTGTTTCTGAGAGACAAATAACACCAGGATCCTTTTCTAAGTAGCTGACAGCTGGTAACTGTGCAGGGGCGGGTCTAGTGTTGCCAGGGGGCAGGTAGGGCATTAACAGGGAGAGGGGGGCACAAAGAAATACTTTTCTTTCTTATTCTCATTTAAAATGTCTCACTTTTATTAAATAATTATCTGAATCTTACAACCAAAGTTTTTATCTGATGTACAATGTATAGAAATCTTACATATACCAACAAGACAGTGTACATCACTGTCACCACAGTATCTGTTTTCATTTTAGATAGCACTCGTCATTAAAAAGTTTGCCTACCCCTGGTCTAGACAACCCAAAATGTAAAGTCCACATATGTGGACACCAGGTCCTAGGAGGTTAAGACTACCTTGGCCTTTGTTGCTGTTGTATAGATTTTTTTTGTGTCAGTTTACAGGGAATGCAGAATTATTAGGCAAATGAGTATTTTGTCCACATCATCCTCTTCATGCATGTTGTCTTACTCCAAGCTGTATAGGCTTGAAAGCCTACTACCAATTAAGCATATTAGGGGATGTGCATCTCTGTAATGAGAAGGGGTGTGGTCTAATGACATCAACACCCTAGATCAGGTGTGCATAATTTTTAGGCAACGTCCTTTCCTTTGGCAAAATGGGTCAAAAGAAGGACTTGACAGGCTCAGAAAAGTCAAAAATAGTGAGATATCTTGCAGAGGGATGCAGCAGTCTCAAAATTGCAAAGCTTCTGAAGCGTGATCATCGAACAATCAAGCGTTTCATTCAAAATAGTCAACAGGGTCGCAAGAAGCGTGTGGAAAAACCAAGGCGCAAAATAACTGCCCATGAACTGAGAAAAGTCAAGCGTGCAGCTGCCAAGATGCCACTTGCCACCAGTTTGGCCATATTTCAGAGCTGCAACATCACTGGAGTGCCCAAAAGCACAAGGTGTGCAATACTCAGAGACATGGCCAAGGTAAGAAAGGCTGAAAGACGACCACCACTGAAGAAGACACACAAGCTGAAACGTCAAGACTGGGCCAAGAAATATCTCAAGACTGGTTTTTCTAAGGTTTTATGGACTGATGAAATGAGAGTGAGTCTTGATGGGCCAGATGGATGGGCCCGTGGCTGGATTGGTAAAGGGCAGAGAGCTCCAGTCCCACTCAGACGCCAGCAAGGTGGAGGTGGAGTACTGGTTTGGGCTGGTATCATCAAAGATGAGCTTGTGGGGCCTTTTCGGGTTGAGGATGGAGTCAAGCTCAACTCCCAGTCCTACTGCCAGTTTCTGGAAGACACCTTCAAGCAGTGGTACAGGAAGAAGTCTGCATCCTTCAAGAAAAACATGATTTTCATGCAGGACAATGCTCCATCACACGCGTCCAAGTACTCCACAGCGTGGCTGGCAAGAAAGGGTATAAAAGAAGAAAAACTAATGACATGGCCTCCTTGTTCACCTGATCTGAACCCCATTGAGAACCTGTGGTCCATCATCAAATGTGAGATTTACAAGGAGGGAAAACAGTACACCTCTCTGAACAGTGTCTGGGAGGCTGTGGTTGCTGCTGCACGCAATGTTGATGGTGAACAGATCAAAACACTGACAGAATCCATGGATGGCAGGCTTTTGAGTGTCCTTGCAAAGAAAGGTGGCTATACTGGTCGCTGATTTGTTTTTGTTTTGTTTTTGAATGTCAGAAATGTATATTTGTGAATGTGGAGATGTTATATTGGTTTCACTAGTAAAAATAAATAATTGAAATGGGTATATATTTGTTTTTGTTAAGTTGCCTAATAATTATGCACAGTAATAGTCACCTGCACACACAGATATCCCCCTAAAATAGCTAAAACTAAAAACAAACTAAAAACTACTTCCAGAAACATTCAGCTTTGATATTAATGAGTTTTTTGTTCAATAATAAAATTATTCCTCAAAAATACAACTTACCTAATAATTCTGCACTCCCTGTAGCACTCCCTGTGTGTGTGTGTGTGTGTGTGTGTGTGTGTGTGTGTGTGTGCGTGTGCGTGTGCGTGCAGTGGCGGTCCTAGCCTGTTTGGCGCCCTGGGCGAACACTCCCTCTGCCCCCCCCCCCCCCCCCCCCCCCACACACACACACACACACACACACACAGACAAAACATGTTAAGGATTGTACATTAACATAAAGCTGTTATACACACACACACACATATGAAGAGAGAGAGTATGCGTTGTATGCAGACGGCTATCATGATTCGTCATACAATGAGAACAGGACAAATCAACAATTAACAATGACTAATTAATATTAAAATCTGTAACATAATGTATTGTTTGGAGTTTAGTCTGTTACTGTTACTATTTTTACCATTTCTTCTTGGAGAAACTATAACCCACATAATTTCCTTAGGGATTAATAAAGTATTCTGATTCTGATTGTTCCAGGATGACCTGCCATGATCCAATCACGCATCTGCTTACCTGCATCTTTTGCTCGTTTCTCCTCCTCTTCTTTTCTCTTTTTTCTAAACTGAGCACCTGATGGCTTTGAACTTTTCTTGTCCATCTTACATTGGTTTTAATTTTGCACTCCAGTATGAACACAACTCCTCGAGGACTCGAGGATCACAACATAACCTAACACACCTACACCTTAGCTCACAGTTTCACTTTGTCTAAGGTTTATTTCTGGGATTTCACACAACCCAGGATTCAAATCATGAATACATAATGGGCTTAGATTTACATAATTATAACTGAAATGTGCTCTATTTGGAAGCAGCCAGCCCCCCTCCTCTTTGAACGGATTGTTCAAGGTTCAAGGTTCAAGGTTCTTTATTTGTCACATGCATAGTTATACAAGTATAACACACAGTGAAATGTAGCCTGACACGCTCCTCGACATGTGCAAAAAAATTGGGGGGGGGGGGGGTGTAGAGGAAAAACATTATATATATATATATATATATATATATATGTATATATATATATATATATGTAGTATATACACTGGGTGAATGTGCAGTAGTAGCAGCAAGCAGGTGAATTCTGTACATTAATATGAATAGACATCTGACTATTTTACAGGATAGACAATATAAACATATTTAAAATTAAAGGAATTTGAAATGTACATTGTGCCTTGGTTTAGTGTCTGGAAGAGAGTCCTGTCTCAGTCAATTATAGATGATGTGGGAGGGCGGGTGTGTGTGTTTAGAGCACGGATGGCTTGGGGATAGAAGCTCCTCTTGAGTCTCTCTGTCCTTGCCCGGAAGATGCGGAACCTTCTACCAGATTGCAGAAGTTGGAACAGTTTGTTGCCAGGATGGGACGGGTCCTTCAGTATCTGCGCTGCTCTAGTCCGGCATCTCCTGGTGTAGGTGTCCTGAAGCGGGGGGAGAGCAATCCTGCAGCAGCGTTCTGCTGTACGGATCACTCTCTGGAGAGCTTTTTGGTCCTTCACACAGCTGTTCCCGAACCACGATGTCATGTTCTGTGTGAGGATGCTCTCCACAGCGCCTGTATAGAGCATGTGTGTGAAACTTTAAATCATCAAACTGTAAATTTTAAATTGTTATTGATCCCTTTACCCTGAGTCCTAAAGTGTATATTTATTTTCTTACTCTTCTTATATTTATTGTTTGTTTACTTGCACTGCTGTAACTGGAGCCTTGTCGTCTCTCTATATACTGGACTGTATGTAGCGGAGATGACAATAAAGTTTACTTTGACTTCAGCAGCGCGCAGGCGCACCGAGGGCTCTCACGCTCAGTTTTCGTGTATAGAATTTCGAAAAAACATCGGTGCAAATTATAAGTCTGTATCATGATGTCTGTTGTTTTCGTGTTTGTTGTTTTGTTTTTATTTTGTTTTATTTTGCGAGTTGGTCATTAGATGCTGCTCCAGCCGGTCAGAGAATCCCCCTCCGCCCCGCCCTCTCATCTCTGCGCTGCAAGCAGCAGGCGCACCTGGCAAATGGAGGGCGCCCTTACTCCCAGCAAATGGGCGATAGAAAACCGATCGGTGCCTGTGGCATTCCCAATATGCGCTGGCTGACGTCGGGGCAGCATGAGTACGAGCATTTTTTTTTTTTGCCGATGCCCGTGATGCCGCCCCCCACCACTAACCCTAACTCCCTGTGTCGCCCGTATCTAAAACCGCTACTGTGTGTGTGTGTGTGTGTGTGTGCGTGTGTGTGTGTGTGTGAGTACACAGTCTGGTTAAGTTCAGGCCCCTAGAGTAGATAAGGATCAACTAAAATTATGTGTGTTTTAAGTCACTTTAATTTTTTCCAGGATTTTTGTTTCCTCTTCATCAATTTTCAAGGTTAAAAATACATTTAAACTATTAAAAACCAAATACATTTTAAAAACACTGCAAGTGTCACAATCTTGTTTTTTAAACAACAAAAGACATCTGTGGCTTAAAGTTATTGCTTTTGTTCCTTTATTTTCTGTGGTTAAGTGGTGGTTGGGCTGTACAATTAATAAATGTCTGTCTTGTTTTCAATTCAATAAGCACAAACTTCACTGTTTTAACTGCAAGGAAAAGCAAACCAAAGGCACCCTGAATCAACTGATTACATGCTTTTGTCAATCAGAGCCTGATGTGTCTTGGACTTGTCCGGACGAGCAACACTGTGGAAAAATAGATGTAAAGTCAAATATGTATAAATGACAGTCACATAACAAAATTTAGAGGTTCCTTTAAGAGGTTCATTACGTGTTATTTGTAAATACTTTGGATGTAGTGCAGGACTGTAGTATGATTCATGCATGAAGGCTAAGAAACACACAACAACGGGTTGTCAACATGGATTTAGTAATAATCTGATTATTACTGAAGGTTGCACAGTTAAATTGGTATGCAGTTTTAAAGGTGAGGAATTAAGCATTGCTGTGTTCTAATACCACTGCTTTCAAATTTAATCTGAGCTAACAAACAGAATTAAGAAGAGGAAATCATTTCCAGCCACATCAGTGAGATGTTAGCTAATAGCCGAGCTCAGCCGTAGCATTTGGCCGATGCCCAAGACTCATTTTCTTTCCTGTTTTCTGAGCTGATGGTGAAAAGCCACCGACACCCTGTGCTGCTGCACAGAGCTACAGTAACAAGCTGATACACATGTTTTCCTGTTTTAGCCATCTCCATGGCTTTGACACCCCTTTCTATCATTTCCAGCTCCTGCCTGTGCCTCTCATCACATCTATTTTTCCGCTTCTTCTTCATTCTCACTGCAGTCATTTTTTGCAGGCCAATAACCCAAAATCAAAAGGAGAAAAACAAACAAACACACATAATCCCAGCTGTTTAATTTATATTACAAATCTGACCGTTTCAGCGTTTTTTTTTTGTTTGTTTTTTTGACACATTTTGTCATTTAAAGCAGTTGAACAGCTGTGGGTTTGATTTGGACAATATCTTTTCCTGTAATTTAAAAATCACATAGCAGCTAATTTTAAAATCCAAAATTAAGAACCTTAATCATTTAATCTGATTGTTTAATACAATGGCATATTGTTTTCCTTTTTTATTTCTGCTTTTTAGGAATATCAGCATATCTTTAGTCCATAGAAACCCAAGCAGCCAGTTCAGTCTTTCTAGTTTTAGTAGAAGCAATTATGTATTGAAATCATAATTATTTTCACTTGGTAATGAGGCTTTATAAACTATCAGGGTGTGCAGTTTGTGTGTGAAACAAAATCAGCAGTCACATATATCCTGAAGTGCTCTGTGGCTATAAATGCCCCCCAAACCCCTGAAAGTTAATTCCATTGATTAAAAAAAATAATAATAATAACAATAATAATAAATTTTTATAGGCGCCTTTCAAAATACTCAAGGACACCATACAAGCACAGTATAGGTAAAACAGTTGAATTCAATTCAATTCTATTTTGTTGAAGGAAGTATTGCCTCAAGGAACTATGCTGTAAGGTAAAGACCAGAGAATGATACAGAGAAAATGGAGAAGGCCCCCAAAATCACATGACCCCCTGTGAGCAAGGGTTTGGCAAGAGTGGGAAGGAAAAACTCCTAACAGGAAGAAACCTCCTGCAGAACCAGGCTCAGGGCTATCTGCTGGAACCGGTTGGGATGAGAAGAGGAACACAGGACAAAGACAAATTCAATTCAATCCTGGATTTAACAGGAAGCCAATGAAGGGAAGCCAGTATTGGATAACTTTGCTCTCTCTTTCTAGTCCCTGTCAGGGCTCTTGCCGCAGGATTTTCGATTAACTGAAGGTTTTTCAGTCAGTTTTTAAGACTTCCTGATAATAATGAATTACACTTCAGTTTCAGTTTTATTTGTCATATGCAAGTTAGCACAGGGTCAACATTACAATCAAATGTACAGGGTGGGCCATTTACAGTTTTTTCTGAATGCTTAAACCCTAACTGTGATTCCTGTAGCACAATCTCTAAAACTATTCAGACTTATAGCAAAACCACTCACTGAGTTTGCAAAACTAAAAGCACAAAAACTGCTTTGCACTCAGTTTGCAATTTTGTAACACACACTTTGCAAAACTGTAGGCACAATTCACTGCACAACACTCAATTACCAAATTTCCAACACACTCCTAGCAAAAGTATACACATGTATGGCTATCATTAACACTAATTTGCCAACTGTCTGGCACACTTTCACATGTGAAAACTTTTTTAGATAATTAGTTCACTTTGCAATCAGCCTAAGCACTATAATACAGGTAAGCTGTGTGTGCGGAGTACAATGGAGGGAGCAGAAAGAGTGAGAAGTAGAGGAGGCCGAGGAAGAGGAAGAGGACGTGGAGGTGAAGAAGTAGGATGAAGAGACATCTTCGACAAGGACGACAAGGACAAGGAGGAGCAAGAGGAAGACGAGAAGGGGGGAGAGGAAGATGAGGAGGGGGGAGAGGAAGGGTAGGAAGAGTAAGAAATAGAATTGCTGATGACATCAGAGCTACAATAGTGGACCATGTCATCAACCGTGGAATGACCCTGAGGGTAGCTGGCCAACGGGTCCAGCCTAACTCGAGCCGCTACACTGTAGCAAGTACCATAAGGACATCTTGAAATGAGAATCGGTTAGTACAGTCACTTCGCACAAAGATTTGTAGCACTGCCATATGCCAATGAGAAACACACCAATACCATTGATGTAAAAATACTGAAATTGTTACTTTACAGAATTGCTAGATGACCAGATGCTGGGGGCAGAGGAAGCATGTTCACTGCAGACCAAGTAACCCATATAGTCATTATGGCGATTGCAAATAATCCTATACTTGGAAATGAACACTTGTGTTTGTTTTGATGTGTTTGAATAAACACCAGTACTTGAAGTTTGGATCCCTCTATGCTTATGGATCTATGACAGAAGTATGAGCTCAAACTGACATAGCCTACCTTGTGCACAGAGAAAGCAAAAGCCAGATGTGTTTTGTATTCATACCATCAGTGTGCAGTTGGCGCATTGTGTGCTTAGTAGATGATGGCTTGTGTGTACTGTTTGATACGGAAACACCATTTTTACGAAGGTGTGAAGAGTTAATCCAGCTGTGTTTGCTTTTGCAAGAGAACTACAATGTTTTGATTATTGGGTGACAGGTTTTCTTATTTGTGTGAAGAGTTTTGCAAAATTAGCCAATAGTTACAAAAAATGTGCTTACGCAATCAGAAAAAACTGTATATGGATACACCCTAATAACACGAGAATGGTTGGTGATATTAAAGTCCTGTTTGTGGCACATTAGTATATGTGAGGGGGCAAACTCCTCAAGATGGGTGGTGACCATGGTGGCCATTTAGAAGTCGGCCATCTTGGATACAACTTTTGTTTTTTCAATAGGAAGAGGGCCATGTGACACATCACACTTATTGGTAATGTCACAAGAACAACAATGGTGTGCTTGGTTTCAACGTAACTTTATTCTTTCATGTTTGTAGCACTCTTTGAATTGAGTGTAACAATGGTCCAGTGTTTGATCATCTCTTGTGGGGAAGGAGATGTGTTGGTAGTATTTGGGGAGAACTTTCTTCACGTTGGCTCTGTTGAAGTCTCCCAGCACAATAAAGGCAGCTTCAGGATTTTTGTTCTCAAGTCCAAGAATGATGTCGTACAGTTCGTTCATAGCCATAGCTTTATCAGCATGTGGAGGAATGCAAGCAGCTGAAAGGAGAACTGAACTGAACTCACTCAGGAGGTAAAAAAGTCTAACTTCATGGTCAGCAGCTCGAGGCTCTGAGTGTCATGGTCCTGGGCCATGTTGGCCCAGTATTCTTAGTTTCCTTGTATGTTTGTATTTTGTTCCTTGCTTAGGCCATGTTTTCTGAGTTGCCCTGTTGTGTTGTTCCCTAAGTGTTCTCCCTTCATGGCTCTTACCCCCTGTGTGCCCCTCTGTGTATCTGTGAGCCCTCGTCTCTCCTTATGTTTTATTCCATGCTTCCCCTGCCCATTATGTCTAAGTTCTCCCCGTGCTCTCTCTTCCCCCTGTGTGCCCTCTATGTATTTATGAGCCCTCGTCCCCTTTCGTGTTTATTCCGTGTCTCCCCTGCCTGTTACGTTGGTGTTCTACTCGTGCTCTCTCTCCTCCTGTCTGAACCTCTGTACTTCCTGTTTCACCTCTCCCGTCAGTGTTCAGTTCACCCCGCCCTGTCTCGTTATGATTATCAGTGTCACCTGTGTTCCCCGTGTGTTCCCACTTCCCTCGTTAACCCTCTGTGTATTTCTGTCTGCGTCTCCCTCTGTTCAGCGTGACGTCGTCCCTCATGCTGCGTGGATTTCCCTGTGTCTCTCTCTCTCCGAGTGTTAGTTTACTTTTCCCAGTTTAGTTTTGTATTTCCTATGTTCTGCCTCTTCAGCAATAAAGCTGCCCTTTTGAGTTCATTCCCTCGTGCCTGTGAGTCCTGCATTTTGGGTCCTACTCCTGCCTGCCACACAGCCGAGCCTTGACAGTACGACGTCACCAGACATGGACCCAGCAGGCTCCTCCCGGGAAAGCGATTTGGCCCGCATCTTCGGCCTGTGGGAGCGAGTTTCCCACGCCTCGGACATTAAAGCCATGTCCATTGGGATAAACGCCATCGAGGCTATTCTCAAAGGGAATCCCCATCTCCACGAGCTCTCAGGATTTTCGGGCCTACTGTCCAATCTGCAGAAAGCCAAGGAGACAGTACAAATTCGCGAGCTCGTCATACCGCAACAGCGACCGCCACAATCGGGAAACGTTTCCACGCTGCTGCCACTGGACTCCTCTCCATCCACCCTCCACTCTGACTGTCACTCACCCGCTGCTTTTCTCGCAGCAATGTGGTCGGAGGATGAGGAGCCGGCCGCGATCTCTCCGTCGTTGCCGGTTTCCTCCATCACCGCACCTCCGGCTTCCCGAAGAAAACGGCATTCACGCCGCCGACGCGCCACCCCACAGCCGGACATTCGGCCTTCTAATTCACCTGCTGTGGTGAGTGAGAACTCTGTGTCTTTTCCAGACATTATGACTGTTCATTCAGGGGCTGTGTTTTGTGTGGCGGAAGTCAATGCGAGCTGCTTATCGCCTGCGCAGCCCTTCACAGTTCAGTTAGCTCCCTCGCAGCCACCCTCAGTTCAGTTAGCTCCCTCGCAGCCACCCTCAGTTCAGTTAGCTCCCTCGCAGCCACCCTCAGTTCAGTTAGCTCCCTCGCAGCCACCCTCAGTTCAGTTAGCTCCCTCGCAGCCACCCTCAGTTCAGTCTCCTGTGTCCCCGCTAGCTCAGCCATTAACTCCACCACAAGCTCCATTTTCACCTCTACCATCGCTTCAGTCATCAGTTCGGTCTGCCACTCAGTCGCCCTTAGCTCCATCATCCACACTACCACCTGTTTCTCTTCCACCACAACCGTCACTACACCCAGCCACTCAGGCTGCTACTCAGTCAGTCATTCAACCCATAGCCCTGCCGTTACTATACCCTGTAGCTGAGCCACTAGCCGCCCGACCCACAGCCACTTCAGCCACTCCTCCACCCGTTACACCTCCACTACAACCATCACTGCAGTCTCCAGTGTCCCCAGTGCAGTCTCCAGTGTCCCCAGTGCAGTCTCCAGTGTCCCCAGTGCAGTCTCCAGTGTCCCCAGTGCAGCATCCCTTAGCACAGTCATCCACTCAATCACCAGCTCCACTTTCCCCTCAACTATCACTACCACCTCTAGCTCAGTCTCCTGTGCACTCACCTCTGGTTCATTCTCCTGTGAAGTCATCTACTCCACTGCCCACTCCACTCTCACCACCTCCGTTACAACAGACATCAGTTCAGTCCCCTGTGCCAGTGCAGACACCCTCAGTTCAGTCCCCAGTGCAGTTATCTACTTCACCACCATCAGTAGCTCAGCTCCCACTCTCATCCGCCTCTCCAGTAGCTCAGCTCGCACCTGAACCATTGGCCCAGTCCCCGATAGCAATACGGTCTTCTGTTCGGCTTAACATTCAGCCAGGGGTCCCAAACCTCTCTGGCTCTACATCAGCTCCTGCTGGAAGCTCGGATGAGCTCATCCAGGACTCCGCGGCTCCCACGCCGCCATCTACCTCGTCCGCTGGGGGTTCCAGTGAGCCCGGCCAGCAGCACCTCGTCTCCGCTGGAGGGTCCGAGGGGCCCGTTCAGCCTCCTGTCTCCGCTGGAGGGTCCGAGGGGCCCGTTCAGCCTCCTGTCTCCGCTGGAGGGTCCGAGGGGCCCGTTCAGCCTCCTGTCTCCGCTGGAGGGTCCGAGGGGCCCGTTCAGCCTCACGCCGCATCAGCTGGAGGGCCCGAGGAGCCTGTCCAGCCTCACGCCGCATCAGCTGGAGGGCCCGAGGAGCCTGTCCAGCCGCCATCTGCGACCGCTTCGTCATCGCCTGGGCCAGCCTCTGCCTGTGCTTCTGCTACGCCTGGCCCGGCCTCAGAGTCTTCGTCCTCGTCTGGCCCGGCCTCAGAGTCTTCGTCCTCGTCTGGCCCGGCCTCAGAGTCTTCGTCCTCGTCTGGCCCGGCAGCCGCCTCCTCAGAGCCTTCGTCCTCGTCTGGCCCTGCAGCCGCCTCCTCAGAGCCTTCGTCCTCGTCTGGCCCTGCAGCCGCCTCCTCAGAGCCTTCGTCTGCTGCAGCCTCAGCCTGTGCTTCGCCTGGTCCTGTGCCCACCGGGCCTCGGCCAGTACGCCTGACACTGGAGAGCCGCCGCCGCTGCCTTCCGCACGGCCGGCCTCCTGAACTGTTTCCACGTCGCCGCCGTTGCCTCGCGCACGGCCGGCCTCCTGAACTGTTTCCACGTCGCCGCCGTTGCCTCGCGCACGGCCGGCCTCCTGAACTGTTTCCACGTCTCCGCCGTTGCCTTCCGCATGGTCGGCCCCCTGAACTGCTCTGTGTTTGGGTTATTTTCTTGGGCTCCGGTGTTTGTTGTGCTCTTCTTTTGTTTTCTGTTCCGAGCCCTCCGTCCTGGGCCCCCGCCGCCCGCCCTGGGTTGTTTTTCTGTGTTTGGGCTGTCTGGAGCCAGCCCTTGAGGGGGGGGTACTGTCATGGTCCTGGGCCATGTTGGCCCAGTATTCTTAGTTTCCTTGTATGTTTGTATTTTGTTCCTTGCTTAGGCCATGTTTTCTGAGTTGCCCTGTTGTGTTGTTCCCTAAGTGTTCTCCCTTCATGGCTCTTACCCCCTGTGTGCCCCTCTGTGTATCTGTGAGCCCTCGTCTCTCCTTATGTTTTATTCCATGCTTCCCCTGCCCATTATGTCTAAGTTCTCCCCGTGCTCTCTCTTCCCCCTGTGTGCCCTCTATGTATTTATGAGCCCTCGTCCCCTTTCGTGTTTATTCCGTGTCTCCCCTGCCTGTTACGTTGGTGTTCTACTCGTGCTCTCTCTCCTCCTGTCTGAACCTCTGTACTTCCTGTTTCACCTCTCCCGTCAGTGTTCAGTTCACCCCGCCCTGTCTCGTTATGATTATCAGTGTCACCTGTGTTCCCCGTGTGTTCCCACTTCCCTCGTTAACCCTCTGTGTATTTCTGTCTGCGTCTCCCTCTGTTCAGCGTGACGTCGTCCCTCATGCTGCGTGGATTTCCCTGTGTCTCTCTCTCTCCGAGTGTTAGTTTACTTTTCCCAGTTTAGTTTTGTATTTCCTATGTTCTGCCTCTTCAGCAATAAAGCTGCCCTTTTGAGTTCATTCCCTCGTGCCTGTGAGTCCTGCATTTTGGGTCCTACTCCTGCCTGCCACACAGCCGAGCCTTGACACTGAGAGCAGTAAGTTTTTAAGATACATACATCTCTAGCTCACAAAGAGTTAACCATAAAGCACACCCCTCCTCCCCTTTTCTTGCCTGAGTCCTTCGTTCAGTCTCCCTGGCAAACAGTGAATCCATCTGGTGTGACGGCATAGTCAGGGACACTTGGCTCCAGCCATGTCTCTGTGAAGGCCAGAACGCAGCAGTTCATGATGTCTTTTTGGTGTTTAATCTGTGCACACAGCTCGTTAAGTTTTTTGTCCAGAGACTGGAGATTCGAAAGCTGGGCAGAGGTGGCTTGCTGTTTCTCTGTCGGGTTCGGCTCAAAACTCCGGCGCGTTTCCCCCTCTTTGTTTTCCCTCGGCGTCGCGCGAGTAAACAAAGGATCCCAGGCAGAGCG
Organism: Diplotaxodon limnothrissa; assembly: GCF_057381915.1. Lineage (NCBI taxonomy): Eukaryota > Metazoa > Chordata > Actinopteri > Cichliformes > Cichlidae > Diplotaxodon > Diplotaxodon limnothrissa. Next base: position 2,864,911 of record NC_140601.1, on the reverse strand, counting down.
TCCACAGTGTCGAAACCCGCTGTAAAGTCCGAACTGGCTGATGAACGTAGCTCCAAAAGCGTTTGTCTGTCATACCGAGTATATGATAGCGCTGTCTGCACAGAAATAGCAAGCAGTACAAAATAAATTTAAAAAAATATTTGCTGAGATGACTCAGAGCTCTCGTCGGTGTGGCCATTTTTCGATGCTCCCGGATGCAAAAACCGATGTAAAAACAGTCATCCAGCATAGAAGCTATGAACTAGTTTTTCAGCATCACTCTGAGACAGGATATTTCTAACTTTGGAGATGTTGCTCAAATGGAAGAACGCAGTCTTACATATTTGTTTAATATGTGCGTTGAAGGACATGTCCTGGTCAAAAATGACTCCAAGGTTCCTCACAGTGTTACTGGAGGCCAAGGTAATGCCATCCAGAGTAAGAATCTGCTTAGATACCATATTTCTAGGCTTTTCAGGGCCGAGTACAATAACCTCAGTTTGATCTGAATTAAGAAGCAGAAAGTTAGCGGCCATCCAGGTCTTTATGTCTTTAAGACATTCCTGCAGTTTAACTAATTGGTGTGTGTTATCTGGCTTCATGGGTAGATAATGTGTTTTCTACGCCTTCTAATGATACTGCCTAATGTGGGATTTATGGTCCCACAAATATGTTCCTCCGTGTAGAGTTTTTGGTCAGACAGAAGGGATTTACACTGTTTTCACACAGATGACCAGGAGAGAAAGTTCCATTCACCTGAAGCAACAAGCACTGATTTAGAATGAGTCTTTTTTGTTATTCATGAAAAATATGGGGTGAGAGAGGGTTTTTACCCACGCAAGACCCGCTGCCATGCCATCCTCCAAGATCCTGACTGCCTTACTGGAAGCGTTTGACTGTTGATTGGTTAGTGGATAGGGGAGTTCACTGGGAATAGGAGAACTGAAAAACATTACAAGATCAAAAAATGAAGCGCAGTGCACACTGTTCATTGTATTTAACACCTGGTTTCACTTCAGCTCTTTGTATGTTATAACTTGGCTCACGGACCAGCAACACACGAGCAATTAAATCCACAGCAGGTGACGAGACTGATGAAGACAAGTGTGCAGGAAGAAAAGTGGGAACTGTAGGCTCTTCCCCTAAGTGGAGCCTAAATTAGGCCATGAACTCCCTCACTGAAAAGTCAGGGCTAGTGTACAATAAAATGTACAATGTTATCATCACATCGTCCGCTTAGAGGCTTTGGCTCTGAAGCTTTTATAAGCTTTTCTGTGCAAAGCTGAAACATGCATGTTACATTTTTTACCATCAGCCACGATGAATAAATATCCAAAACTGCTGCACATTTATCTTTTGCAACTTTACTATTTATTTATTTATAATTTAGAATGTTTTCCAGAGAACAAAGTGGCATCTTAGTGTCAGTGCATTATACTGACCGTATAATTATAACATGCCCACATATGCAAACACACAATATAAACCTAACAAACCATAACCAATTATTACCATGACAAGTGTAATTACAGCCTCGACTGTGTTCATAGATGTGCTTTCAGCCCATTTCAGTCTTTGTGCATGTTTGGGTGCATTTATGTTTGCCAGTGAAGCCAAAATAATACGTGACATAATGGCTCATTCTTCAAACTCTCAATATCAAAGAACATTTAAAACAGCCAAAGAAAACTGAAGTTGGACAACCAGGGCAAAATGAAAACACCATGAATAATACATACACCAAATTACATATTTTTCATGAATAACAAAAAAAGACTGATTCTAAGTCAGTGCTTCTTGCTTCAGCTGGATGGGACTTTCTCTCCTGGTCATCTGTGTGAAAACAGTGGAAATGCCATCAATAGCAAGATGTGAGGGCCAGTTTACAGTTTTTTCTGATTGCTTAAGCACATTTTTTGTAACTATTGGCTAATTTTGCAAAACTCTTCACACAAATAAGAAAACCTGTCACCCAATAATCAAAACATTGTAGTTCTCTTGCAAAAGCAAACACAGCTAGATTAACTCGTAAAAATGGTGTTTCCGTATCAAACAGTACACACAAGCCATCATCTACTAAGCACACAATGCGCCAACTGCACACTGATGGTATGAATACAAAACACATCTGGCTTTTGCTTTCTCTGTGCACAAGGTAGGCTATGTCAGTTTGAGCTCATACTTCTGTCATGGATCCATAAGCATAGAGGGATCCAAACTTCAAGTACTGGTGTTTATTCAAACACATCAAAACAAACACAAGTGTTTATTTCCAAGTATAGGATTATTTGCAATCGCCATAATGACTATATGGGTTACTTGGTCTGCAGTGAACATGCTTCCTCTGCCCCCAGCATCTGGTCATCTAGCAATTCTGTAAAGTAACTGTCACGGTCCGCTGTGACAGACCGTGCGGTGGTGTGTATGGTGGACCCAGGTGCGAACACAGGTGAGCAGACGGGAGTGAACTTTAAACAAAAGCGAGCCTTTTATTGTGGCTGATGACAAGGTATACAAATACAGCAGGGATAGCGTGGCTAAACAGAAACCTAAACTGGGAATAACTAAGGTAAAGCTATGACTAAGAATGCAATAGACCGGGCATGGAAACATAGAGGGTGGAAACACAGACGACGCGACACAGACTACATGAAACACAGAGACTAAATACACAAGAGGGATGATCAGGGGAAGTGGCCACACATGGGAACACAGCTGACACAGATAAACATAACAAGACATGGCAGGAGTAAACAACACTGACGGGAGACTGTCAAAGTAAAACAGGAAGTACACAGAGGTGCAAACAGGAGAAGAGAGAGAGCACGGGCATAGTGGGCTGGGGAAACATGGAAATGAAACACGAGGGGAGATGAGGGCTCACAGATACATAGAGGGGCACACAGGGGATAAGAGTCACAAGGGGAAGTCAAATAAGGAACAACATAACAGGACAACTCAGGAAACATGACCTAAATAAGGAACGAAATACAAAAATACAAGGAACTGAGAATACTGGGCCCACATGGCCCAGGACCATGACAGTAACAATTTCAGTATTTTTACATCAATGGTATTGGTGTGTTTCTCATTGGCATATGGCAGTGCTACAAATCTTTGTGCGAAGTGACTGTACTCACCGATTCTCATTTCAAGATGTCCTTATGGTACTTGCTACAGTGTAGCGGCTCGAGTTAGGCTGGACCCGTTGGCCAGCTACCCTCAGGGTCATTCCACGGTTGATTACATGGTCCACTATTGTAGCTCTGATGTCATCAGCAATTCTATTTCTTACTCTTCCTACCCTTCCTCTCCCCCCTCCTCATCTTCCTCTCCCCCCTCCTCATCTTCCTCTTGCTCCTCCTTGTCCTTGTCGTCCTCTTCATCCTACTTCTTCACCTCCACGTCCTCTTCCTCGGCCTCCTCTACTTCTCACTCTTTCTGCTCCCTCCATTGTACTCCGCACACACAGCTTACCTGGATTATAGTGCTTAGGCTGATTGCAAAGTGAACTAATTATCTAAAAAAGTTTTCACATGTGAAAGTGTGCCAGACAGTTGGCAAATTAGTGTTAATGATAGCCATACATGTGTATACTTTTGCTAGGAGTGTGTTGGAAATTTGGTAATTGAGTGTTGTGCAGTGAATTGTGCCTACAGTCTTGCAAAGTGTGTGTTACAAAATTGCAAACTGAGTGCAAAGCAGTTTTTGTGCTTTTAGTTTTGCAAACTCAGTGAGTGGTTTTGCTATAAGTCTGAATAGTTTTAGAGATTGTGCTACAGGAATCACAGTTAGGGTTTAAGCATTCAGAAAAAACTGTAAAAAAAAAAGCCTGTCTGTATTTGTTTTTCACTTCATAAAAAACGTAGACAGTAAATAAATATGGTGATTTTTGTGATTTTTTGTTATTTCAGTTCCAAATTTCCAAATAAAAAATATATTCTTTAGATCCTCATTTGGAAAATTGCCACCTCAGTATTGTAAATCTAAAGAGCCGGATTAGAACATAAACACCGTAAATAATCCAGTTTTCACTGGATTTTGTTTGTACGGGAATCAGTTGAGGGGAGGGCAGTCCGTTTGCTTTTAAGACACAGAAGTAGAAAAAAAGTTGTGTGGAGACACTAACACGATTGTTTGGTCACAGTCAGCACAGTTGTTGTTGTTTTTAGAAGCCATGAAAAGTGAACAGACAGGCAGGGACAACATTTTGTACTTACTGGATACAGAAGTTTAGGTCTTTCTTTCTACCAATGAGAAGCGGTGACGGTAAGGCTGTTTGTCATAACAATTAAGGTCAGGGTTATATAGACAGTGACTGAATGGAATGAATGCGCTCGTCACAGTGGGCCATTGAATGTTTGTGTCTGTGGATTTGCATGCCTCTTACCGTGGCGGTAGCCATGAATTCCACGTCTCACTCGCTTCACTTTTCCTTTAGAAAGTCTCGTCATGTTCTATTTGTCATTAACGTTAAGGTCAGCCCTGTGGAGTGTTCACTTCACATTTGACAACCACTGAAGTTAAAAGTAAAATGAATTTATGTTTGTGTTTGCTGTTTCGAGCCTGGATGTGATAAGCGAGTGATCGAGGCACATATAGGCTAGTCCTATCAGACTGGTTACACTGTAAAATATGGGGAAAATAACCATCATGTAAAAATACAGAAAATGTCCATATTTTTACAGGATAATAACATAAGACACAACTGCTTTAGCTTTACATGAAAGTTTCTGTTTTTTAATTGCAATGTATAGTTTTTTGTGACTGCTGTGAATGATCCTTTTTCCTCCCTCAAAATTAGTTTTTGATGTTTTTACAGTAATTTTCGAGTGTTCCTGTGTCCGCAGTGTTTGTCCAAAAGTAAACACTGGTTGGTCTTATAAGGTCCATTTTTCCATCATTCACCTGGTACAAACTTAGAAATATTTAATTTTCCTCCGCTGAATTTTCTCTTGTTGCTGGATATTTGAAAAAAAAGCTTCACCTTCTCCTCCAAAGGGTGGAAATTTGCATAACATGCCCACATATGCAAACACACAATACAAACCTAACAAATCATAACCAATTACATAATAACATAATAAAAATGTCCCATAATCCACAATGGCTCCATGTGCTAATGTGAGTGATAGCTGCTGTTGATATTGCTGTACCTTTGTTTCTGTTTAAAATAATGATTGATCGCTAAAATAATTAACCGTTTCACTTTTTGCTAATTTATCTGTATTATAAAAACAGAATATTAAGCACTAAGTATTTACAAAACTATTTTGACATTGTGTAACAAACTATTTTTAAACTTATCTAAAAAAATGTACAATAATACTAACTACATTTGTTATGACAGAATCGTGTCATTTTCAGAGGCATTTTTGGATATAAGTATATGAATAATATATGTTATGTTATATTATATATATTATATTATTTCTATTTTTATTCTTTTTCTGTAAATTACTGTAAGCATACATTTTGACACAATACTTGAAGGTTGTATATTAAAAAGAAAAAAAATCGTACAATAGTTTTCCATCACTTATGTAGTGACTTCTATAATTACACACCATCTTTGAATTAATAAACAAACCCATGTAAATTTACAGAAAATGTCTGTCTTTTAATGGCATTTTACCACTCAGTGCGACACATTTTAGATATATATTTATAGCTAAATATATATCTAAAAATAAAACTAGAATTTATTTTGTATAATTAATTAATTATTAAAAATAATACTTTTAAAAATGATTAATAATTAGTTAATTTAGACATTTTGTCATTTGATTGATGTTCCATGTATGTAAAAATAACAGGAAAACTTTGTAAAATTCATATATAAAATTCTGTTTAATTACACAGAAAAGATGGATAGTGATTTGTCAGTCGTAAACCCTGCTTTATCCTCTTTTTTGACTTCATTGAGGACCCTAATTTACAAACTGTACATTTGTTTGATTTACAAACAATTTGTAAATTGAATAATGTGTTAAATTTACAATTTAAAAATGTTCAGTAAGACCTGAAACTCGCACTTAAGGTCATAAACTATGGAGTGCCTTGAGGTGACTGTCCTTCTGTTTTGGTGCTACATAAGTAAAATTAAACTGAAACCGAATTGAACAAACTAATCGTAAAGTGTTAAATGAGATCACTTTAAATCCAACTTTTAGAAAATAAAAAAATACTCACAGAATGATCAACTTGAATAAAGGTTGGAGTACTTGTTGTGCTTTGTCAAAGTATGTTCCAATAAGTTAGGCATTTCTGTTTTTCGGGTATTTACTAGGACAGGAGTACTGGCATATAAATTGGCAGAGGATCATAAATATTCCTTACTTTAGGTGCAGGCTGGATTATGTCTGGGAATATTTTGCTTCAGAATTTTGTGGTCATGGGCAGCACTTTCTACGTCTACAGCTGTCAGTGTAGATCTCTTCAGCACAGAGCTCACTGTTGGCTCACACACACACACACACACACACACACACACACACACACACACACACACGAACAGACACAGAAACACACACACACACACACACACACACACACGAACAGAAACACACACACACGAACAGACACAGAAACACACACACACACACACACACACACACACACACACACACACACACACACACACACACACACACACGAACAGAAACACACACACACAGGTATGAATACCCTCTTTAGACATATGTGATCTCTCCAACCTTCTTGTTCCCTTGCCTGATGTTTTATTCCTACTTGTTCTTGTTCCATGGACAGCATTTCTTCCTGGACATACGAAGATTGATTACTGTTCCTGTCAGATGTGTGTGTGTGTATGTATGTGTGTGTGTAGCCATATTGTTGCTGTGATAACTGGTCAAAGGAGAATTCAAGGACATCAGTTCTTCTAGAGGTAATAAGGTGTGTGTTACGAGGACACTATTTTCCAAATAGCAAATTAATGAAATGAATACATACGATGCCCTATAAAAAAGAATAAGATAAGATAAGATTAACAATATGATTTAAATCTGAGCTATTTAGTGACTTTATTCAACAAGTTATAGAACTCTGATGCTGACTGTTCCAACCTGCCCCAACGTGGTTTCATAGTGTCAGTTTGTGATACTGAAACGAAAAAAGACTGGAAAGATTTTTTATTACATTTTCTTCCAGTATTTGTTAGAGTTTCTTACAAGAATTAGCATGGACCAGTTTACTAGTTTACTAATTAGGTTGGCGAACGCATCACATTCTCCTCTTGTGGTTGTAAGTGCTTTGAGTGGTGAAATAGAGTAGAAATCATTATCGATATTATCAAGATATATATATATATATATATATATATATATATATATATATATATATATATATATATATATATATCGATAGATAGTTTCTACCAATGAGAAGCGACATAGATAGATAGATAGATAGATAGATAGATAGATAGACACTATATTGCCAAAAGTATTTGCTTGTCTGCCTTTAAACGCATATGAACACAGACACATCACTGTCTGTAAGGTTAGACACTGATGTTGGATAAGAAGACCTGGCCCGGAGTCTCTGCACAAATTCATCCCAAAGATGTTCTGTTGGGTTGAGGTCAGAATTCTGTGCAGGCCAGACAAGTTCTTCCACACCAAACTCGTTCATGTCTTTATGGACCTTGCTTTGTGCACTGGTGGGCAATCATGTTGGAAGAGAAAGAGGCTGTTCCCACACAGTTGGGAGAGTGAAATCCCCCTGCACCAAACTTTACACTTAGCACAATGCAGTCAGACAAGTTTGATACTCCTAGCAACCACTAAACCCGGACTCGTCTATTGGATTACCCGACGGAAAAGTGTGATTTGTCACTCCAGGGAACCGGTCTCCACTGCGCTAGAGTCCAGTGGCGGTGTGCTTTACACCACTGGATCTAACACTTTGCATTGTACTTGGTGATGTAAGGCTTGGATGAAGCTGCTTGGCCATGAAAACCCACCTGCCTTTATACACCCATGGCCAGGGAAGTGATTCCAATGCCTGAATTCAATGATAGGGATGGATTAGTAAATATTTTTCAGCAATATAGTGTACATACTCAATTTACTTAGAATATGTTATGTCTCTGCTGGTGACATTTCAGCTTTTGCATCTAGACGAGTGCCCAGGGATCCTCCCATGACCAGTCCTTTCTTGCAGCTTTTGCAATTTGCTGTGTTTTACTTTTTATGCATCGCATGTTTTCTTCTTTTTTTTTGACTGTTTAGTGGGCCTGGCATAATCACAACGTTTAATTCCAGAGACCCAGTTTTAACTGTCAGCAGTAAGAGCTAAGCTCATGTCTGACTGCCTGGGCTACATATAATAAACAGTAAACAGTTATAAAATCAATGCATCTTATCTGGAAATGTATCTTAATTGGAAATAATAATTTGAATATGAAACTACATAAGTTAATACATGTGCATGCAATTAATCCATCTAAGAGTACTTGATGGACTACTGCAGCAGTTTCCATAAGAATGCTTAAACATACACTGTTTATATATAATTATTGAAAACCTGTATAGAATCTGTATTTAGCATTACTCCAAGACACAAACAAGATGTGTATAATATTGACTGTACCTCTATTAGCAGCAGATTGCAATATGAAAATGCTTGAAAATTCAAATTGTGTTTTACAGAACATCTTGGTTTCAGCCCTCAGACAGAAAATATGAATCCTACCTGAAGGACACCACAGATACTGCTGGGCTATCTCAGCTTCTTGGAAAAATGTCTCATGTCCTTCAAGGGGCAATCCGAAGGCTTATCAAGGCATTTGACAGACTTCTTTGTGTGATGGATGGAAGTGTAGTCCCTCCTAGAAAGAAACCAAAATTGTCAGCCCTCCTTCACTTTCACCCTCATTGCTTGTGACTCATATATCTGCAGCCTGAAGCACATCTGGGGACTGGCTATGAGCTCCTTGAGGCCCTGAAGGAACTATCAGACTGGTAGTACTAATGTACTTCACATCCATGGGAGTACTTTTGTCAGGGAGAAATACACCTAAATCAGGGGGTCATTGAATCCAGGGGCACATCTGAGTCAGAAACACTCTGATAAAATTAAAGGAGGTAAAGACTGTCAAAGTATAACCCTTGGGAGTAGATTGTTTTGTCCCATAATCTTAAAAAATCAGGAATCATCTTTCAGTCACAGAGTTGAAATATGTTCATAATTACCTAAGGGAAATGTAGTCACACTAATGACTGGAAGCAATGGCCAGCTATCACAGAGCCAATTATAATTAGAGAATTTCATCTTCTTATTAATAGGTGTGTGTGTGTGTGTGTGTGTGTGTGTGTGTGTGTGTGTGTGTGTGTGTGTGTGTGTGCGTGCACATGTAAATGTGACTGTCAGGATCCATCTGTATGTAGGTGCCTGCTGTATGTTGGCTTTTTATACTCATATAGAAGAATGTGTGTGTGTGTGTGTGTGTGTGTGTGTGTGTGTGTGTGTGTGTGTGTGTGTGTGTGTGTGTGTTGTCTATTATACCTAATAATTACCAGCCCCATTAACATTTAAATGGAAATGTATGTAAAAATAATTACATCATAAGTCCTGATTTTTATTACCATGACCCCTGGCAAAATGCTGATGGAAGGTGGAAAGGACAGATTGATGGATGGATGTAAAGAGTTTTTAGGGAAAAAAGAAGAGAAGATAATGTGAGTCAAGATGAAATAGGACCAGGTTAATGGCAATACAATTTATCATGAAAGTTTTCCCTCAGCAAAACCTTTACAAGCAATGACACCCATAAGGATATAAACAATAATTTACAAACATAATGTATAAAAAGGAAAAAAAAAACAGTTTAAGAAAAGTCCAGACTGAAAAAACAATGAATCATCAAACATTATGTTAAATTGATTAAACATTGTGTCCATTAAAGTAAATCCTTTCAAATCAAGATGTCAAACATCAGAACATTTTTGTATTTTAGCCTGCAGTTTTGATATTGTGGCTTCAATTACTCGGTCCTACATAGACAGATGTATGCCTTTTCTAATCACGTCCACACCAATAACTTTACCACAGGTAGATTCCAGTCAAGCTGTAGAAACATGACAGACGATCAGTGAAAACAGGACGCACCTGCTGAGATTAATTTATTTTATTTTACTGGCAAAACCTTAGTTTTTATAAGCTGACAAATATTGTAAATATGGATTGAGATCTAGATGTGGTTAGTACTTTCAAATAAGACATAGTAAATTTATAATATTATTAATGATGTTTAGAGTATTCACCACTCCAGTTTCCATTGTTTATGCCACGGCTAAGGGGATGAGCCTTTTGGAGAAAATAAATGAGGATCCAAGCACAGGCACTCGCTGAGATGCGAAGGTGGTTTAATATACAGGGTGGGCCATTCATATGGATACACCGTAATAACATGGGAATGGTTGGTGATATTGAAGTCCTGTTTGTGGCACATTAGTATATGTGAGGGGGCAAACTCCTCAAGATGGGCGGTGGCCATTTAGAAGTCGGCCATCTTGTATACAACTTTTGTTTTTTCAATAGGAAGAGGGTCATGTGACACATCAAACTTATTGGTAATGTCACAAGAACAACAATGGTGTGCTTGGCTTCAAAGTAACTTTATTCTTTCATGAGTTACTAACAAGTTTCTGACCACTTATAAAATGTGTTCAATGTGCTGTCCATTGTGTTGGATTGTCAATGCAACCCTCTTCTCTCACTCTTCACACACTGATAGTAACACCGCAGGAGAAATGCCAGCACAGGCATCCAGCATCCGTAGTTTCAGGTGCTGCACATCTCGTATCTTCACACCATAGACAATTTCCTTCAGATGACCAGAAACAATTCACAAGGACGCTGAACTAAACCTGCACTAAACACGAGGACACAACATCTGAGAACAAAACCCTAAACCAGAATAAACTGAAACATAGAATATGATATTCAAAACAGGATAAGAAAAGAATCAGAACATAAATCATAATACAGAAGAATACCAAAACATAAGAAACTGAAAATGCTGGTCAAAATGACCCAGAACCGTGATAGTTTAGGTGAGGAGGTTTGAGGTTTGATAGGGATTAAAAATGTGTTTCAATGCGTTACCTTTGGAAGAGAAGGAAAACTATTAATTCATTATTTTACTTTATATACAAATTATAATGGTGGATTTTCTTTAAATAGGACAGTCCGTGTGAAATTGTTACATCATGCTTTCTTTAAAATTGTTCTTCTTCAAAACTTTGAATTTTTTAGTATCCAAGGCTTGGTGCTACTGGCTGCAGGCGAGACTGGATCTTCGGATGGTTAGAGGTCAATCGGTGATGAAGGCGGTGCAGGATGGTGCTGTTGTGCCCCCCACAAGTCTGAATATGACAAGAATATGACATTTTTAACATGTACTCCACGTTCTTGATAGCTGAAATATTTTTACCATATTATAAATTGTGTATTATGTAGTCATCTACACTCCTATGCAAATCTACTGTATTCATGTGTATTATTCTTTTAAAAGTTACTGTTATGTTAGTAAATACAAACAGGCAGTCTTTGATTTTGCAGTCCTGTTTCCTACTTATTACACAGAAACTACCACAGGTAACTGAGTGGTAATAACATATTTGTTTCTGTACTTGTTTCTTGTATAAAGTAGTCATTACTTTGGTAATTTAATGGTAATAACCATGCACACCTTGTTTCCCTACTATTACTACTTTGTTACCAAGCTGTAATAGAAAGTGCAACCCTTTTTATTATTTTTGTCATATTATAATCATATTATAATGATTATAACTACCGATGCTGGAAAAGGTTCTAACACCAATAGTTTCTGGAACACAAATGATTACAGAATGATACTTTTCTGTCTTTTACACAAATAATGTTCTTTGTGACTGTGAAAGAGAAAGAACGAGACACAGGGGAAAAAAGATTTGTGTGAGAAAACTGAAGAGGTAATTTCTTGCCCTGCCCCTGGTTTTGCTCTTTGCTTTATAATGGCAGCCTGTGGAACCATACAAAACTTCATTCAAGGAGCATTAGATGAGAGGAAAATGTCAGGGTCAGCCCACTTTGGGTCAAACTGAGTGAGCTGTTTGTGAGTGAGAGACAGACCTGCAGCTTTTGCTTCAGTTTAATTACTTCAGCATCAATAGAGGGAGGCAAAACAGAGGAAACCAGTTTCATTAAAACCTTTTAGTTGGTAATATAGGTACTGAAAACAACTCACTAATAAGAGGGAGCTACACAGGGTTAAACACTAGAATTTTTTCAGGTTTCTATTAACAACAACCAGATGCAGAGGATGCTGATCACTGCAGTGTCATTACTACAAGGATCATTACGTTTCAACTCAACCACGTCTTCTGCTCGAGCATCTCTTATTTGCATAAAGGTTTTATGGTAGAGAATTTCAACATGATTGCTGTAAAATTGGGATGGCTGTAGCTCAGGAGGTAGAGCAGGTCACCTACTATTCAGAAGTATGGTGGTTCGATCCCTGACTCCTCCCTGCATTTCAAGTATCCTTGGGCAAGATTCTAACCCCAAGTTGCTCTCCGATGCATCCATTGGAGTGTGAATGTAGTTAGAAAGTGCTTCTGAGAATGGGTGCAATTGGGTGCATGTTGTATAGAGCACTTTGAGTACTCTGGGAGAGTAGAAAAGCGCTATAAAAGAATCAGTCCATTTACCATAAAACTTCAGCTGCTTACTTTTGGACAGATGCATCAATAAATGTCCAATAACTGACCAGTTGACATATGAAAAACAAAACAAAGTAACAAAAAAACCCATCAAACACTCCTTTGCCATATTTGAGCACACATCATTAAAAAAATGTAATTGGAAAAGACAACAAATGACAATTGTTATTTAGTTGGATTAAAATCCTATAAAATGAAGCATTTAGAATTCTGTTCAATGTCCTTAAAAAACATGATAATGTAATAATAAAAATCCTCCATGAAGTCACAAAAATGAAGAAAATGCCATTTTCATTCAACTTTCATGTTAGATTCAGCAAATATAACAAGTTGTAACACAAAAGCACGACAATAGCTTGTTTCCACTCAATACTCTAATTATAACTCAGAAATAATTTAATAAGCCTTTGATCAATGATCAGTCAGTGGTTGGTGATCAATGGTCATGACAATTTGCATATTAATGATCAAGGATCTGACCTCTCAGCCCATTGTTCATTCAGTGGTGCTAGTTTCAGTCATTGTGCAGATGTACTGTTTATAAGGTTGGAAACCTGCAGTCAGCTGAGACTGAAGAAGTCACCTGGATGATTGTCCACTGAAAATGTCCAGATGGATAGAATCAACGTTTCGGGATTTCCTTACCTGGATGATTGAGCATGCATCGAAACACTTCCTGTCTTTCAGTCAGCACCACTGTTTCCAGCGTGTACATCATACCTGACTCGACTACAATCTTGAAAACCTTCCCTTTCACTTTTTCTGCTGTCCTTCTGTCACTGACATTGACACTCGCTTAAATCTGCATGAACTTTCTTCATCAACCCTCTCAAAGTCCATTGCTTTGGTTGTTTTTTTAAACTCACCTGCTTTGACTTTATCTGCATGTTCACCTTTAAACCTGTCTCCCTCTCACACATATATTCTGTCTTGCTTCTACTGACTATCATTATTCTTCATTCTAGAGCAGGGGTAACCCTGGGCAAAGGTTAACTGATGGCACGACCATGTGGGCCGAAGTTTTTTGTTTTGTTTTGTTTTTTGTAATGGTATAAACAATGAAAGGCGTTGGACTGGCCAGATGGTGGCAGATGTGTACAAATAACTCAGTTGTTTGGTGGTTTCTATGGCGGAGCTGCCACAAGAGGCCAGCAGGTGGATGAGGGAAAGGGGAGGCAGGAGGAGGAGAGCCCCGAGGCGGCCGCCAGTCCGAGTGTCAGGTGAACTGAACCTCAGGTAAGAAGTTATGACCTGCAGTCTCTCTGGGTCAGATATAAACCAAGTTCAGGTGGAGTTTATTTTCGTTGTGCTGACTTTTTACAGTCAGTTACAATAACTCGTACTGCTACTAGCTCGCATGACGGAGTTTCTTTACAGCTGGGTGGTGCTATGATGTTACTGATAGTGAACTTTATTTTATTCATAAGGTTAGTTAGTAGAGTTGCCAATCGTCCCGTAAAAAACAGAATCGTCCTGCATTGAGAGAAAATATTACGCGTTTCATATTGAGCTGAAAAGGAACACAGTTTGTCCCGGACTTCAGCTACAATGAAAAAAGACACAAAGCTGGAGTTATTCTGCATCTTTACGCTGCAGCTGCCTCTTCTTCTCTCATTCAATCATGAAACTGATCAATGATCAGCTGATCTGCTTTTCTCTCTTCTTTGTTTATCGCCCACTTTGTGCCAGAAAGAGGAAACCAGCAGATGTCGCGCTAAACAACAGCAGCACGTTTAAGCTTGATCAGCTGTTGTTAGAATTTATTTAATATTAATTTCAAGTATCAGCTGATGTTTGCTGGAGCCACAGCTGTAAAGCTGCTGGTCATGATGTCGGTTTGGATATGTGGTGAGATGGAAACATGAAGATGAAACCATCTGAATCATCAGAGCTGAACAGTGATGGAGAAACAGGTTTACCTTTTAGGACATGGATGAGTTGAAGTTATGAACTGTTTCTGAGAGACAAATAACACCAGGATCCTTTTCTGTGTAGCTGACAGCTGGTAACTGTGCAGGGGCGGGTCTAGCAAAGTGTTGCCAGGAGGCAGGTAGGCATTAACAGGGAGAGGGGGCACAAAGAAACACTTTTCTTTCTTATTCTCATTTAAAATGTCTCACTTTTAATAAATAATTATGTGAATCTCACAACCAACGTTTTTATCTGATGTACAATGTATAGAAATCTTACATATACCAACAAGACTGTACATCACTGTCACAACAGCATCTGCTTTCATTCAAAGGCTTTATGGCTTTAATACCTGGGGGGCCGGTCTCTAGTGAAAATGCCTGGGCCGTTTTTTTGTCCCTGGACACGACACGCAGTGAATTAATCTTAGAGGGTGCATTAAAAAATAAATGGCCGGGCCACCGGTGCACATCGCAAATTAGCTCGCATACACACATTAGTTGTGCTGCTTCTTAATGATGGTATCTTAGCTAACAACCCCAGCTACCAGATTCAACTTGTAATTGGCTAAAAATCACTTAGCCTACTGGTGAGAGGGATGTTGCTAGCTCTCAGTTTTTTCAAGTGATGTTGAAATTTCCACATTGCGACACTTCAAATGCTTCAGTAGCTCTCCGCTCAGCGCAGCAACTGTTAATATAGAGCATTATTAAATTTATTGCTAATGCAATTATATGGGACATTGACTTCTGAGGAAATTTTAGATAGCACTCGTAATCAAAAAGGTTGCCTACCCCTGGTCTAGAGCATACCTCCACCTCTTCAGGCTGCTCCCTACTCTCACTAACAATCACAGTGTCGTCACCCTTCTGTGGAGCGTCCACGGAAACTCCTGACATCATCAGTCAACCTGTCTGGGGCTCAGATCCCTGATGTAATCACATCCTCACCTTGAACCCATTTGTAACACACACCACCATACATCTCCTTCACCACCGTCATGTACTTCTTTAACACTTTTGACATTAATAAAAAAAATTTAAAGTCAGGAGTGGCAAAGCTGACTTCAGTTACACTTGTCAAACAGACTTTATTATCAGACCTGGTAAATAAAGAAATCAGAACTAGAAATAGAACCTGTCCGACAAAGCAAAGTAGGCTAAAAGATCTCAAACAGCAACACGGCATGGCACAAAAAAAAAAATCAGCCGCGAAACAAAGAGAGCAAAATTTATGAGCGTACAAAGGGTTACAAAGCCATTTCTAAGGCTTTGTGCTATGAAACCAAGTCTGACCCATGAGTGGATGTCATGTGGCATCAGCTGCATATGCTGGATAGAGGCAGCTGCTGTTGGGAAATGTCATCCTATTATGTGGCTACTGTCCAAAAGTGTTTGGGTTAGAGAAACTAACAAAAATCGTATCCACATAAAGTGTAGTTATAGTATGTAACTAAGAGTATAAGCATGGTACTGGTTTAGCTCAGTGGGTGAGCAGGCTATCATATGCTGTCTGGGTGGAGACCAGTTGGCCTGGGTTTGAGTCTGACCTGCAGCCCTTTGCTGCACGTCTCTCTCTCTCCTGTCTCTCTACACTGTCTCTATCCAATAAAGGCCAAAAATGAAATACAATAACTGTGAGCAACAATCTCCTAAAAGTATGCTGCATTGTAAAGATTTGATTAATGTTCTTCACCTGCAGTAGTTTCAATGTTGTGTCCACATATTAATTATGAGACTCTGAATCTAATGATGGTCCTGAAGCTTGACTGCCTCCTAACCAAAACAAGAACCTCCCAAATGCCTCATCCTATATTTGGTCTCATATTAAAAACCGCTGTGGATGGCCAGTGGGGCAAGTGCAAACGTCTGATTTCCTTTGGGGGACATGTCATTGTCAAATGCACTGGTCCCTGTCTGTATACATGACAAATTATTAAATAACCAAACAAATAAATACATTGGCTAGTTCAAGTTATTTCAATGTGTCAGCACAAAAGAGCCAAAGTGGTCATGGAGTAACAATGTTTAGATGTCCCAAAATAAGAACAAAGAAGACTGTTTGCTGTATTTATCATCCGACTTGAAAGTACCAATGCTCATAAACCCATAATGAAATGTCTGACAACAACAATATGTAATAGGGCAGCTATGAAGGTTAAGTGAGTCATCTACCAATTGGAAGGTTGGTGAATTGATTACCCAGCAACTCCAGCCTGCATGCTGAAGTACATTGGAGCAGGATAGTCAACCCTGAGTTGCTTCCAATACATCCATCAGAGTGTGAGTTTGCACGTTAATGTTAAACAAGTCGCTTGTATGAAAGTATATGTGTCACTGGGTTAATGAGACTTGTAGTAAGACTGCTTTGAGAGTTCAGCATGGAAAAGCATGGTACCAGTTCATTTATTATAATACATAATTCACGCACTAAGATCTATGTAGTTAAGAAAAGAGTGTTGTTATGTTATAGGAAACCACGACCGAGTTTTGCAAGAGACGCTATTGTTAACAGCCTTGAACATTCATTTCACCCAATCACTTGTATTAGTAAGACTCAATAAGACTCAAGTGATCATAGAGAGGGAAAAAGTTAAGGATCTGTTGTTTGACAGGGTACAAGTAACACAGACTGTTTACTGTCATATAAATGAGCTGTTAGTGTGAATGATGAGGGATAGACAATGTAGTATCACAGCCCAGTTGACAAACAAAGCATAACAAAGCATAACAGGTTTAAATCTGGGACTCCCCACCATTTGACCTTAGAACTGAAGAAGCTTCTCGGATGAGAGGTGAAACGTCTTCAAGCAACTTAAAGAAGTCCAGACGCTTTTCTTTGCAAGCTCCTTTGACTACGATGACCTGGATGACTGAGAACCTTCACAGACAAAGCATAACGGGGGCGATCGTAGCTCAAGAGTTGGGCGTTCGCCTTGTAATCGGAAGGTTGCCGGTTCGAGCCCCGGCTTGGACAGTCTCGGTCGTTGTGTCCTTGGGCAAGACACTTCACCCGTTGCCTACTGGTGGTGGTCAGAGGGCCCGGTGGCGCCAGTGTCCGGCAGCCTCGCCTCTGTCAGTGCGCCCCAGGGTGGCTGTGGCTACAATGTAGCTGCCATCACCAGTGTGTGAATGGGTGGATGACTGGATATGTAAAGCGCTTTGGGGTCCTTAGGGACTAGTAAAGCGCTATATAAATACAGGCCATTACCATAACAAAGTAAACTGTCAATCAAAATGAGCAGTTAACAGTATTACCCTTTTTATTATTTAGCTTTTCAGTATATAGATTGTATATAGACATTTCATAAGTTTTCATTTATATATTTTTTATTTCATAAAAAATATGAAATACAATTGTTTAAGCCATTTTAAGTGGCTGTACCTATTCGAGTCCATCCTATTTGAGAAAGTAAAACTCTCCTTCTTGTTTGGAATGGTGACAGGTTGACTTATAGGTCAGGCAGCAGTCTCAGTACACTACACGGAGTGCAGAATTATTAGGCAAGTTGTATTTTTGAGGAATAATTTTATTATTGAACAACAACCATGTTCTCAATGAACCCAAAAAACTCATTAATATCAAAGCTGAATATTTTTGGAAGTAGTTTTTAGTTTGTTTTTAGTTTTAGCTATTTTAGGGGGATATCTGTGTGTGCAGGTGACTATTACTGTGCATAATTATTAGGCAACTTAACAAAAAACAAATATATACCCATTTCAATTATTTATTTTTTACCAGTGAAACCAATATAACATCTCCACATTCACAAATATACATTTCTGACATTCAAAAACAAAACAAAAACAAATCAGCGACCAATATAGCCACCTTTCTTTGCAAGGACACTCAAAAGCCTGCCATCCATGGATTCTGTCAGTGTTTTGATCTGTTCACCATCAACATTGCGTGCAGCAGCAACCACAGCCTCCCAGACACTGTTCAGAGAGGTGTACTGTTTTCCCTCCTTGTAAATCTCACATTTGATGATGGACCGCAGGTTCTCAATGGGGTTCAGATCAGTTGAACAAGGAGGCCATGTCATTAGTTTTTCTTCTTTTATACCCTTTCTTGCCAGCCACGCTGTGGAGTACTTGGACGCGTGTGATGGAGCATTGTCCTGCATGAAAATCATGTTTTTCTTGAAGGATGCAGACTTCTTCCTGTACCACTGCTTGAAGAAGGTGTCTTCCAGAAACTGGCAGTAGGACTGGGAGTTGAGCTTGACTCCATCCTCAACCCGAAAAGGCCCCACAAGCTCATCTTTGATGATACCAGCCCAAACCAGTACTCCATCTCCACCTTGCTGGCGTCTGAGTCGGACTGTAGCTCTCTGCCCTTTACCAATCCAGCCACGGGCCCATCCATCTGGCCCATCAAGACTCACTCTCATTTCATCAGTCCATAAAACCTTAGAAAAACCAGTCTTGAGATATTTCTTGGCCCAGTCTTGACGTTTCAGCTTGTGTGTCTTCTTCAGTGGTGGTCGTCTTTCAGCCTTTCTTACCTTGGCCATGTCTCTGAGTATTGCACACCTTGTGCTTTTGGGCACTCCAGTGATGTTGCAGCTCTGAAATATGGCCAAACTGGTGGCAAGTGGCATCTTGGCAGCTGCACGCTTGACTTTTCTCAGTTCATGGGCAGTTATTTTGCGCCTTGGTTTTTCTACACGCTTCTTGCGACCCTGTTGACTATTTAGAATGAAACGCTTGATTGTTCGATGATCACGCTTCAGAAGCTTTGCAATTTTGAGACTGCTGCATCCCTCTGCAAGATATCTCACTATTTTTGACTTTTCTGAGCCTGTCAAGTCCTTCTTTTGACCCATTTTGCCAAAGGAAAGGACGTTGCCTAATAATTATGCACACCTGATATAGGGTGTTGATGTCATTAGACCACACCCCTTCTCATTACAGAGATGCACATCACCTAATATGCTTAATTGGTAGTAGACTTTCGAGCCTATACAGCTTGGAGTAAGACAACATGCACGAAGAGGATGATGTGGACAAAATACTCATTTGCCTAATAATTCTGCACTCCCTGTATAATGTTTGCAGATGACATTGTGATCTCTAGCGAGAGTAGCAAGCCAACCAAAGCAATGAAAAGTACATAAGAGAGGAAAAGAAGAGAGTACAGGCAGGATGGAGCTTGGGAGGTGAGTGTCAGTGGTTTGTCAAGAGAAAAGCTGGTGGTGGCAGAGTTGAAGATACTAAGCTTTTGTTGAAAGTGACCAGGACATACAAGATTAGTGTATCCAAGGGACAGATCAGGTTTGAGCTTGAAAACAAAATTAGAGAGGAAAGGCTGAAATGGTTTGGACATGTACAGAGGAGGGATAGTGGATATATTTGGCAAAAAATTTTGAAGATGGACTTTCAGGCAGGAACATAAGATACCTGGATGGAAGGACCACATGCAGAGGGTTGCTGTGACATGAGTGAGGTGGTGGCAGACGATCAACTGTAGTAACTGTTTTTCCCAGTGGTACACATGTTATTATACTAGATGTACAATATTCTGACTCACTGTTTATCAGTTTAACAGATAAGTATTCATTAACTACATTTTATTCATACCTTCAAAACTTCCTTTTATGAAATGATCTTTTCATTTTTATAGCACTGTACAAATAAAGTTAACCCTCTGATGGTCATCGTCAAAATAGGGACCCTTTTGGGTCCCCTTGGATTTTTGATTCTCAATATATCAGTCATTTTAAAGACTAGTTGCATGAAACTTGGCTAGGAGTTGCATTTTAGCATTATTTTTAAAATTCATTGATCCCCTCTATGGTGTTGTGTATAGTAAAGGAGATTCACATAAGTGTTACCATCTGTGGTCCTCGTACCATTTTGGGTCCCATTGACTCCCATTATAATCACATATTTTCGATATACTGTAATCCTGACATGTGATAATTTTTTTCTCGTGAATACCTAATGGATCTAAGCCTCAGGCTTCAAAATAAAGGAAAAATATGTTTCGGATCCAATGAGCACAATATTAGGTACAGCACCACCATAGACATTTTCAGTGGTTTTGAATGCAGGACATGGTTATCTTATTATGCAAAATACATGACAATAAAACAGCTGACCACCATAAAATAGTCTCGATGTAGTGGAACTGATATAAGAGAGTGGTGTGAATGTGATTGAGAATATATTTATAATATATATTACGGGTTTCCCCCCCCCCCCACCCCCAAAATAAATAAATAAAAAATAAACAGGGGTCTTTATGACAATAAAGCTATAAAAACATAAAAAATATTTACAAATTTATGAAAAACTTTATATCTGTGGTTAGGTCTGAAGTTGTTTAAAAGATCTGATGTGAAAAAAAATGAAAAAACAATTCATAAAATTCATTGCTATATCACCTTTTGGATGGGGACCATTTTGGGTCCCGAGGGATACCAATGGAAGTATATTGCAAAAACTCTTATTGCTCCAAAAATAATAATGCATCCAAATCAATTCTATTCTGAATTCTTTACCTATCCAAGGCTCTAATAACCTCATGCCAAGTAGTTCCATTTGCAACTCATTTTTTGAAAATATTGCATATTATGGTTTTTTACCCCCCAAAATAAAAAATAAACAGGGGTCTTTATGACAATAAAGCCATAAAAACCTAAAAAATATGAAAAAAATTATGAAAAACTTTATATCAGTGGATAGGTCTGAAGTTGTTTAAAAGATCTGGTGTGAAAAAAACTGGAAAAAAAATTCATAAAATCCATTGCTATATCACCTTTTGGATGGGGACCATTTTGGGTCCCGAGGACCATAAAAGGGTGTAAATTTGAAAAACTCTTATTGCTCCAAAAATAATAATGCATCCAAATCAATTCTATTCTGAATTCTTTACCTATCCAAGGCTCTAATAACCTCATGCCAAGTAGTTCCATTTGCAACTCATTTTTTGAAAATATTGCATATTATGGTTTTTTACCCCCCAAAGAAAATAAACAGGGGTCTTTATGACAATAAAGCCATAAAAACATAAAAAATATTGAGAAAATTATGAAAAACTTTATATCAGTGGATAGGTCTGAAGTTGTTTAAAAGATCTGGTGTGAAAAAAACTGGAAAAAAAATTCATAAAATCCATTGCTATATCACCTTTTGGATGGGGACCATTTTGGGTCCCGAGGACCATAAAAGGGTGTAAATTTGAAAAACTCTTATTGCTCCAAAAATAATAATGCATCCAAATCAATTCTATTCTGAATTCTTTACCTATCCAAGGCTCTAATAACCTCATGCCAAGTAGTTCCATTTGCAACTCATTTTTTGAAAATATTGCATATTATGGTTTTTTACCCCCCAAAATAAAAAATAAACAGGGGTCTTTATGACAATAACGCCATAAAAACCTAAAAAAATGTAAAAGAAAATTATGAAAAACTTTATATCAGTGGATAGGTCTGAAGTTGTTTAAAAGATCTGATGTGAAAAAAAATGAAAAATTAATTCATATATGATATTGCTATATCACCTTTTGGATGGGGACCCCTTTGGGTCCCAAGGGATACCAATGGATGTATACTGTAAAAACTCTTATTGCTCCAAAAATAATAATGCAGCCAAATCAATTCTGTTATGAATTCTTTACCTATCCAAGGCTCTAATAACCTCATGCCAAGTAGTTCCATTTGCAACTCATTTTTTAAAAATATTGCATATTATGGTTTTTTACCCCCCAAAAAACAGGGGTTTTTATGACAATAAAGCCATAAAAACCTAAAAAATATGAAAAAAATTATGAAAAACTTTATATCAGTGGATAGGTCTGAAGTTGTTTAAAAGATCTGATGTGAAAAAAAATGAAAAAAAAATTCATAAAATCCATTGCTATATCACCTTTTGGATGGGGACCATTTTGGGTCCCGAGGACCATAAAAGGGTGTAAATTTGAAAAACTCTTATTGCTCCAAAAATAATAAAGTATCCAAATCAATTCTGTTATGAATTTTTTACCTATCCAAGGCTCTAATAACCTCATGCCAAGTAGTTCCATTTGCAACTCATTTTTTAAAAATATTGCATATTATGATTTTTTACCCCCCAAAAAACAGGGGTTTTTATGACAATAAAGCCATAAAAACCTAAAAAATATGAAAAAAATTATGAAAAACTTTATATCAGTGGATAGGTCTGAAGTTGTTTAAAAGATCTGATGTGAAAAAAAATGAAAAAAAAATTCATAAAATCCATTGCTATATCACCTTTTGGATGGGGACCATTTTGGGTCCCGAGGACCATAAAAGGGTGTAAATTTGAAAAACTCTTATTGCTCCAAAAATAATAAAGTATCCAAATCAATTCTGTTATGAATTTTTTACCTATCCAAGGCTCTAATAACCTCATGCCAAGTAGTTCCATTTGCAACTCATTTTTTAAAAATATTGCATATTATGATTTTTTACCCCCCAAAAAACAGGGGTTTTTATGACAATAAAGCCATAAAAACCTAAAAAATATGAAAAAAATTATGAAAAACTTTATATCAGTGGATAGGTCTGAAGTTGTTTAAAAGATCTGATGTGAAAAAAAATGAAAAAAAAATTCATAAAATCCATTGCTATATCACCTTTTGGATGGGGACCATTTTGGGTCCCGAGGACCATAAAAGGGTGTAAATTTGAAAAACTCTTATTGCTCCAAAAATAATAAAGTATCCAAATCAATTCTGTTATGAATTTTTTACCTATCCAAGGCTCTAATAACCTCATGCCAAGTAGTTCCATTTGCAACTCATTTTTTAAAAATATTGCATATTATGATTTTTTACCCCCCAAAAAACAGGGGTTTTTATGACAATAAAGCCATAAAAACCTAAAAAATATGAAAAAAATTATGAAAAACTTTATATCAGTGGATAGGTCTGAAGTTGTTTAAAAGATCTGATGTGAAAAAAAATGAAAAAAAAATTCATAAAATCCATTGCTATATCACCTTTTGGATGGGGACCATTTTGGGTCCCGAGGACCATAAAAGGGTGTAAATTTGAAAAACTCTTATTGCTCCAAAAATAATAAAGTATCCAAATCAATTCTGTTATGAATTTTTTACCTATCCAAGGCTCTAATAACCTCATGCCAAGTAGTTCCATTTGCAACTCATTTTTTAAAAATATTGCATATTATGATTTTTTACCCCCCAAAAAACAGGGGTTTTTATGACAATAAAGCCATAAAAACCTAAAAAATATGAAAAAAATTATGAAAAACTTTATATCAGTGGATAGGTCTGAAGTTGTTTAAAAGATCTGATGTGAAAAAAAATGAAAAAAAAATTCATAAAATTCATTGCTATATCACCTTTTGGATGGGGACCATTTTGGGTCCCGAGGACCATAAAAGGGTGTAAATTTGAAAAACTCTTATTGCTCCAAAAATAATAATGTATCCAAATCAATTCTGTTATGAATTTTTTACCTATCCAAGGCTCTAATAACCTCATGCCAAGTAGTTCCATTTGCAACTCATTTTTTAAAAATATTGCATATTATGGTTTTTTACCCCCCAAAAAACAGGGGTTTTTATGACAATAAAGCCATAAAAACCTAAAAAATGAAAAAAAAATTATGAAAAACTTTATATCAGTGGATAGGTCTGAAGTTGTTTAAAAGATCTGATGTGAAAAAAAATGAAAAAACAATTCATAAAATTCATTGCTATATCACCTTTTGGATGGGGACCATTTTGGGTCCCGAGGGATACCAATGGAAGTATATTGCAAAAACTCTTATTGCTCCAAAAATAATAATGCATCCAAATCAATTCTATTCTGAATTCTTTACCTATCCAAGGCTCTAATAACCTCATGCCAAGTAGTTCCATTTGCAACTCATTTTTTGAAAATATTGCATATTATGGTTTTTTACCCCCCAAAATAAAAAATAAACAGGGGTCTTTATGACAATAAAGCCATAAAAACCTAAAAAATATGAAAAAAATTATGAAAAACTTTATATCAGTGGATAGGTCTGAAGTTGTTTAAAAGATCTGGTGTGAAAAAAACTGGGAAAAAAATTCATAAAATCCATTGCTATATCACCTTTTGGATGGGGACCATTTTGGGTCCCGAGGACCATAAAAGGGTGTAAATTTGAAAAACTCTTATTGCTCCAAAAATAATAATGCATCCAAATCAATTCTATTCTGAATTCTTTACCTATCCAAGGCTCTAATAACCTCATGCCAAGTAGTTCCATTTGCAACTCATTTTTTGAAAATATTGCATATTATGGTTTTTTACCCCCCAAAGAAAATAAACAGGGGTCTTTATGACAATAAAGCCATAAAAACATAAAAAATATTGAGAAAATTATGAAAAACTTTATATCAGTGGATAGGTCTGAAGTTGTTTAAAAGATCTGGTGTGAAAAAAACTGGAAAAAAAATTCATAAAATCCATTGCTATATCACCTTTTGGATGGGGACCATTTTGGGTCCCGAGGACCATAAAAGGGTGTAAATTTGAAAAACTCTTATTGCTCCAAAAATAATAATGCATCCAAATCAATTCTATTCTGAATTCTTTACCTATCCAAGGCTCTAATAACCTCATGCCAAGTAGTTCCATTTGCAACTCATTTTTTGAAAATATTGCATATTATGGTTTTTTACCCCCCAAAATAAAAAATAAACAGGGGTCTTTATGACAATAACGCCATAAAAACCTAAAAAAATGTAAAAGAAAATTATGAAAAACTTTATATCAGTGGATAGGTCTGAAGTTGTTTAAAAGATCTGATGTGAAAAAAAATGAAAAATTAATTCATATATGATATTGCTATATCACCTTTTGGATGGGGACCCCTTTGGGTCCCAAGGGATACCAATGGATGTATACTGTAAAAACTCTTATTGCTCCAAAAATAATAATGCAGCCAAATCAATTCTGTTATGAATTCTTTACCTATCCAAGGCTCTAATAACCTCATGCCAAGTAGTTCCATTTGCAACTCATTTTTTAAAAATATTGCATATTATGGTTTTTTACCCCCCAAAAAACAGGGGTTTTTATGACAATAAAGCCATAAAAACCTAAAAAATATGAAAAAAATTATGAAAAACTTTATATCAGTGGATAGGTCTGAAGTTGTTTAAAAGATCTGATGTGAAAAAAAATGAAAAAAAAATTCATAAAATCCATTGCTATATCACCTTTTGGATGGGGACCATTTTGGGTCCCGAGGACCATAAAAGGGTGTAAATTTGAAAAACTCTTATTGCTCCAAAAATAATAAAGTATCCAAATCAATTCTGTTATGAATTTTTTACCTATCCAAGGCTCTAATAACCTCATGCCAAGTAGTTCCATTTGCAACTCATTTTTTAAAAATATTGCATATTATGATTTTTTACCCCCCAAAAAACAGGGGTTTTTATGACAATAAAGCCATAAAAACCTAAAAAATATGAAAAAAATTATGAAAAACTTTATATCAGTGGATAGGTCTGAAGTTGTTTAAAAGATCTGATGTGAAAAAAAATGAAAAAAAAATTCATAAAATCCATTGCTATATCACCTTTTGGATGGGGACCATTTTGGGTCCCGAGGACCATAAAAGGGTGTAAATTTGAAAAACTCTTATTGCTCCAAAAATAATAAAGTATCCAAATCAATTCTGTTATGAATTTTTTACCTATCCAAGGCTCTAATAACCTCATGCCAAGTAGTTCCATTTGCAACTCATTTTTTAAAAATATTGCATATTATGATTTTTTACCCCCCAAAAAACAGGGGTTTTTATGACAATAAAGCCATAAAAACCTAAAAAATATGAAAAAAATTATGAAAAACTTTATATCAGTGGATAGGTCTGAAGTTGTTTAAAAGATCTGATGTGAAAAAAAATGAAAAAAAAATTCATAAAATCCATTGCTATATCACCTTTTGGATGGGGACCATTTTGGGTCCCGAGGACCATAAAAGGGTGTAAATTTGAAAAACTCTTATTGCTCCAAAAATAATAAAGTATCCAAATCAATTCTGTTATGAATTTTTTACCTATCCAAGGCTCTAATAACCTCATGCCAAGTAGTTCCATTTGCAACTCATTTTTTAAAAATATTGCATATTATGATTTTTTACCCCCCAAAAAACAGGGGTTTTTATGACAATAAAGCCATAAAAACCTAAAAAATATGAAAAAAATTATGAAAAACTTTATATCAGTGGATAGGTCTGAAGTTGTTTAAAAGATCTGATGTGAAAAAAAATGAAAAAAAAATTCATAAAATCCATTGCTATATCACCTTTTGGATGGGGACCATTTTGGGTCCCGAGGACCATAAAAGGGTGTAAATTTGAAAAACTCTTATTGCTCCAAAAATAATAAAGTATCCAAATCAATTCTGTTATGAATTTTTTACCTATCCAAGGCTCTAATAACCTCATGCCAAGTAGTTCCATTTGCAACTCATTTTTTAAAAATATTGCATATTATGATTTTTTACCCCCCAAAAAACAGGGGTTTTTATGACAATAAAGCCATAAAAACCTAAAAAATATGAAAAAAATTATGAAAAACTTTATATCAGTGGATAGGTCTGAAGTTGTTTAAAAGATCTGATGTGAAAAAAAATGAAAAAAAAATTCATAAAATTCATTGCTATATCACCTTTTGGATGGGGACCATTTTGGGTCCCGAGGACCATAAAAGGGTGTAAATTTGAAAAACTCTTATTGCTCCAAAAATAATAATGTATCCAAATCAATTCTGTTATGAATTTTTTACCTATCCAAGGCTCTAATAACCTCATGCCAAGTAGTTCCATTTGCAACTCATTTTTTAAAAATATTGCATATTATGGTTTTTTACCCCCCAAAAAACAGGGGTTTTTATGACAATAAAGCCATAAAAACCTAAAAAATGAAAAAAAAATTATGAAAAACTTTATATCAGTGGATAGGTCTGAAGTTGTTTAAAAGATCTGATGTGAAAAAAAATGAAAAAACAATTCATAAAATTCATTGCTATATCACCTTTTGGATGGGGACCATTTTGGGTCCCGAGGGATACCAATGGAAGTATATTGCAAAAACTCTTATTGCTCCAAAAATAATAATGCATCCAAATCAATTCTATTCTGAATTCTTTACCTATCCAAGGCTCTAATAACCTCATGCCAAGTAGTTCCATTTGCAACTCATTTTTTGAAAATATTGCATATTATGGTTTTTTACCCCCCAAAATAAAAAATAAACAGGGGTCTTTATGACAATAAAGCCATAAAAACCTAAAAAATATGAAAAAAATTATGAAAAACTTTATATCAGTGGATAGGTCTGAAGTTGTTTAAAAGATCTGGTGTGAAAAAAACTGGAAAAAAAATTCATAAAATCCATTGCTATATCACCTTTTGGATGGGGACCATTTTGGGTCCCGAGGACCATAAAAGGGTGTAAATTTGAAAAACTCTTATTGCTCCAAAAATAATAATGCATCCAAATCAATTCTATTCTGAATTCTTTACCTATCCAAGGCTCTAATAACCTCATGCCAAGTAGTTCCATTTGCAACTCATTTTTTGAAAATATTGCATATTATGGTTTTTTACCCCCCAAAGAAAATAAACAGGGGTCTTTATGACAATAAAGCCATAAAAACATAAAAAATATTGAGAAAATTATGAAAAACTTTATATCAGTGGATAGGTCTGAAGTTGTTTAAAAGATCTGGTGTGAAAAAAACTGGAAAAAAAATTCATAAAATCCATTGCTATATCACCTTTTGGATGGGGACCATTTTGGGTCCCGAGGACCATAAAAGGGTGTAAATTTGAAAAACTCTTATTGCTCCAAAAATAATAATGCATCCAAATCAATTCTATTCTGAATTCTTTACCTATCCAAGGCTCTAATAACCTCATGCCAAGTAGTTCCATTTGCAACTCATTTTTTGAAAATATTGCATATTATGGTTTTTTACCCCCCAAAATAAAAAATAAACAGGGGTCTTTATGACAATAACGCCATAAAAACCTAAAAAAATGTAAAAGAAAATTATGAAAAACTTTATATCAGTGGATAGGTCTGAAGTTGTTTAAAAGATCTGATGTGAAAAAAAATGAAAAATTAATTCATATATGATATTGCTATATCACCTTTTGGATGGGGACCCCTTTGGGTCCCAAGGGATACCAATGGATGTATACTGTAAAAACTCTTATTGCTCCAAAAATAATAATGCAGCCAAATCAATTCTGTTATGAATTCTTTACCTATCCAAGGCTCTAATAACCTCATGCCAAGTAGTTCCATTTGCAACTCATTTTTTAAAAATATTGCATATTATGGTTTTTTACCCCCCAAAAAACAGGGGTTTTTATGACAATAAAGCCATAAAAACCTAAAAAATATGAAAAAAATTATGAAAAACTTTATATCAGTGGATAGGTCTGAAGTTGTTTAAAAGATCTGATGTGAAAAAAAATGAAAAAAAAATTCATAAAATCCATTGCTATATCACCTTTTGGATGGGGACCATTTTGGGTCCCGAGGACCATAAAAGGGTGTAAATTTGAAAAACTCTTATTGCTCCAAAAATAATAAAGTATCCAAATCAATTCTGTTATGAATTTTTTACCTATCCAAGGCTCTAATAACCTCATGCCAAGTAGTTCCATTTGCAACTCATTTTTTAAAAATATTGCATATTATGATTTTTTACCCCCCAAAAAACAGGGGTTTTTATGACAATAAAGCCATAAAAACCTAAAAAATATGAAAAAAATTATGAAAAACTTTATATCAGTGGATAGGTCTGAAGTTGTTTAAAAGATCTGATGTGAAAAAAAATGAAAAAAAAATTCATAAAATCCATTGCTATATCACCTTTTGGATGGGGACCATTTTGGGTCCCGAGGACCATAAAAGGGTGTAAATTTGAAAAACTCTTATTGCTCCAAAAATAATAAAGTATCCAAATCAATTCTGTTATGAATTTTTTACCTATCCAAGGCTCTAATAACCTCATGCCAAGTAGTTCCATTTGCAACTCATTTTTTAAAAATATTGCATATTATGATTTTTTACCCCCCAAAAAACAGGGGTTTTTATGACAATAAAGCCATAAAAACCTAAAAAATATGAAAAAAATTATGAAAAACTTTATATCAGTGGATAGGTCTGAAGTTGTTTAAAAGATCTGATGTGAAAAAAAATGAAAAAAAAATTCATAAAATCCATTGCTATATCACCTTTTGGATGGGGACCATTTTGGGTCCCGAGGACCATAAAAGGGTGTAAATTTGAAAAACTCTTATTGCTCCAAAAATAATAAAGTATCCAAATCAATTCTGTTATGAATTTTTTACCTATCCAAGGCTCTAATAACCTCATGCCAAGTAGTTCCATTTGCAACTCATTTTTTAAAAATATTGCATATTATGATTTTTTACCCCCCAAAAAACAGGGGTTTTTATGACAATAAAGCCATAAAAACCTAAAAAATATGAAAAAAATTATGAAAAACTTTATATCAGTGGATAGGTCTGAAGTTGTTTAAAAGATCTGATGTGAAAAAAAATGAAAAAAAAATTCATAAAATCCATTGCTATATCACCTTTTGGATGGGGACCATTTTGGGTCCCGAGGACCATAAAAGGGTGTAAATTTGAAAAACTCTTATTGCTCCAAAAATAATAAAGTATCCAAATCAATTCTGTTATGAATTTTTTACCTATCCAAGGCTCTAATAACCTCATGCCAAGTAGTTCCATTTGCAACTCATTTTTTAAAAATATTGCATATTATGATTTTTTACCCCCCAAAAAACAGGGGTTTTTATGACAATAAAGCCATAAAAACCTAAAAAATATGAAAAAAATTATGAAAAACTTTATATCAGTGGATAGGTCTGAAGTTGTTTAAAAGATCTGATGTGAAAAAAAATGAAAAAAAAATTCATAAAATTCATTGCTATATCACCTTTTGGATGGGGACCATTTTGGGTCCCGAGGGATACCAATGGAAGTATATTGCAAAAACTCTTATTGCTCCAAAAATAATAATGCATCCAAATCAATTCTATTCTGAATTCTTTACCTATCCAAGGCTCTAATAACCTCATGCCAAGTAGTTCCATTTGCAACTCATTTTTTGAAAATATTGCATATTATGGTTTTTTACCCCCCAAAATAAAAAATAAACAGGGGTCTTTATGACAATAAAGCCATAAAAACCTAAAAAATATGAAAAAAATTATGAAAAACTTTATATCAGTGGATAGGTCTGAAGTTGTTTAAAAGATCTGGTGTGAAAAAAACTGGAAAAAAAATTCATAAAATCCATTGCTATATCACCTTTTGGATGGGGACCATTTTGGGTCCCGAGGACCATAAAAGGGTGTAAATTTGAAAAACTCTTATTGCTCCAAAAATAATAATGCATCCAAATCAATTCTATTCTGAATTCTTTACCTATCCAAGGCTCTAATAACCTCATGCCAAGTAGTTCCATTTGCAACTCATTTTTTGAAAATATTGCATATTATGGTTTTTTACCCCCCAAAGAAAATAAACAGGGGTCTTTATGACAATAAAGCCATAAAAACATAAAAAATATTGAGAAAATTATGAAAAACTTTATATCAGTGGATAGGTCTGAAGTTGTTTAAAAGATCTGGTGTGAAAAAAACTGGAAAAAAAATTCATAAAATCCATTGCTATATCACCTTTTGGATGGGGACCATTTTGGGTCCCGAGGACCATAAAAGGGTGTAAATTTGAAAAACTCTTATTGCTCCAAAAATAATAATGCATCCAAATCAATTCTATTCTGAATTCTTTACCTATCCAAGGCTCTAATAACCTCATGCCAAGTAGTTCCATTTGCAACTCATTTTTTGAAAATATTGCATATTATGGTTTTTTACCCCCCAAAATAAAAAATAAACAGGGGTCTTTATGACAATAACGCCATAAAAACCTAAAAAAATGTAAAAGAAAATTATGAAAAACTTTATATCAGTGGATAGGTCTGAAGTTGTTTAAAAGATCTGATGTGAAAAAAAATGAAAAATTAATTCATATATGATATTGCTATATCACCTTTTGGATGGGGACCCCTTTGGGTCCCAAGGGATACCAATGGATGTATACTGTAAAAACTCTTATTGCTCCAAAAATAATAATGCAGCCAAATCAATTCTGTTATGAATTCTTTACCTATCCAAGGCTCTAATAACCTCATGCCAAGTAGTTCCATTTGCAACTCATTTTTTAAAAATATTGCATATTATGGTTTTTTACCCCCCAAAAAACAGGGGTTTTTATGACAATAAAGCCATAAAAACCTAAAAAATATGAAAAAAATTATGAAAAACTTTATATCAGTGGATAGGTCTGAAGTTGTTTAAAAGATCTGATGTGAAAAAAAATGAAAAAAAAATTCATAAAATCCATTGCTATATCACCTTTTGGATGGGGACCATTTTGGGTCCCGAGGACCATAAAAGGGTGTAAATTTGAAAAACTCTTATTGCTCCAAAAATAATAAAGTATCCAAATCAATTCTGTTATGAATTTTTTACCTATCCAAGGCTCTAATAACCTCATGCCAAGTAGTTCCATTTGCAACTCATTTTTTAAAAATATTGCATATTATGATTTTTTACCCCCCAAAAAACAGGGGTTTTTATGACAATAAAGCCATAAAAACCTAAAAAATATGAAAAAAATTATGAAAAACTTTATATCAGTGGATAGGTCTGAAGTTGTTTAAAAGATCTGATGTGAAAAAAAATGAAAAAAAAATTCATAAAATCCATTGCTATATCACCTTTTGGATGGGGACCATTTTGGGTCCCGAGGACCATAAAAGGGTGTAAATTTGAAAAACTCTTATTGCTCCAAAAATAATAAAGTATCCAAATCAATTCTGTTATGAATTTTTTACCTATCCAAGGCTCTAATAACCTCATGCCAAGTAGTTCCATTTGCAACTCATTTTTTAAAAATATTGCATATTATGATTTTTTACCCCCCAAAAAACAGGGGTTTTTATGACAATAAAGCCATAAAAACCTAAAAAATATGAAAAAAATTATGAAAAACTTTATATCAGTGGATAGGTCTGAAGTTGTTTAAAAGATCTGATGTGAAAAAAAATGAAAAAAAAATTCATAAAATCCATTGCTATATCACCTTTTGGATGGGGACCATTTTGGGTCCCGAGGACCATAAAAGGGTGTAAATTTGAAAAACTCTTATTGCTCCAAAAATAATAAAGTATCCAAATCAATTCTGTTATGAATTTTTTACCTATCCAAGGCTCTAATAACCTCATGCCAAGTAGTTCCATTTGCAACTCATTTTTTAAAAATATTGCATATTATGATTTTTTACCCCCCAAAAAACAGGGGTTTTTATGACAATAAAGCCATAAAAACCTAAAAAATATGAAAAAAATTATGAAAAACTTTATATCAGTGGATAGGTCTGAAGTTGTTTAAAAGATCTGATGTGAAAAAAAATGAAAAAAAAATTCATAAAATCCATTGCTATATCACCTTTTGGATGGGGACCATTTTGGGTCCCGAGGACCATAAAAGGGTGTAAATTTGAAAAACTCTTATTGCTCCAAAAATAATAAAGTATCCAAATCAATTCTGTTATGAATTTTTTACCTATCCAAGGCTCTAATAACCTCATGCCAAGTAGTTCCATTTGCAACTCATTTTTTAAAAATATTGCATATTATGATTTTTTACCCCCCAAAAAACAGGGGTTTTTATGACAATAAAGCCATAAAAACCTAAAAAATATGAAAAAAATTATGAAAAACTTTATATCAGTGGATAGGTCTGAAGTTGTTTAAAAGATCTGATGTGAAAAAAAATGAAAAAAAAATTCATAAAATTCATTGCTATATCACCTTTTGGATGGGGACCATTTTGGGTCCCGAGGACCATAAAAGGGTGTAAATTTGAAAAACTCTTATTGCTCCAAAAATAATAATGTATCCAAATCAATTCTGTTATGAATTTTTTACCTATCCAAGGCTCTAATAACCTCATGCCAAGTAGTTCCATTTGCAACTCATTTTTTAAAAATATTGCATATTATGGTTTTTTACCCCCCAAAAAACAGGGGTTTTTATGACAATAAAGCCATAAAAACCTAAAAAATGAAAAAAAAATTATGAAAAACTTTATATCAGTGGATAGGTCTGAAGTTGTTTAAAAGATCTGATGTGAAAAAAAATGAAAAAAAATTCATAAAATCCATTGCTATATCACCTTTTGGATGGGGACCATTTTGGGTCCCGGCGACCGTGAAAGGGTGTAAATTTTGACGGCTATCCAAGGGTTAATATCCACATAGTGGTATACAGAATTAGTAGGTGCATCACAGATGAATAAAAGCCACATAATGTTATAATTAAAACTAATTATACATGTTCTAAAATACAGGCACTTGAAATGAATTTTAGGGTCATACATTAATTCCAACATAGACCCTTCCACACACTCAGAAACTATGTAAACTATGGGCCCAATATAATGGGGAAATCATTAACAGGTAGCTGAATAAATCACATAATCAGCCAGCCTGGTAGGCTGAGGAAAGCTGTTCCAAAGTCTGGTTTTAAAGTAAGAGCGTGGAACAGTTAGGAGACCTTGATCAGATGATCTGTTGGCTGTAGTGACGAGGTCTCAGTAGCTCTGATACATAAGTAGGGATCTGTCTCTGTAGAGCTTTTTATGTTAGTAATAGGATTTTAAAGTGGGAGCCAGAGAAGGGAAACATGATGATGTTACTGGGAATGGGGGCCGATGTACAGCTTGACCTTTGGAGCGCAGTACCACTGATGTCAAGCCAGTTCTGTAATCTGTTGTTGTGAATGGTACAATCAGTAATATCCAGGGCAGCAGATAAGTCAATCACGACAAAAACTGAATGTTCACCTTTATCCAAGCACATAAGAATATCATTATGCTGTTTGGCTGAGTTTCCCCTCTGCTTTCCATCCATCTTCACTGTACTTTCCAATAAAGCCAGAAAAAGGCTTAAAAAAAGTAATGTGCTTTTTTCTGTAACCAGATTTTATTTGTCATAAAGCTAGTTGAAGGGTTTGATGAGCGACGACATTTATATCACGTTAATAGTTAAGATGGTGTCACTATGCATGGCTTGTGTCTACAGCTGTTAGTTGTTCATGCTGTGTCTTTATAATGTTTGTATCACTTTTATTTGAACCTTGCTGACTCGACTGACCCACTATTGCAAAGCTCTCTTAAATATTCAACTTGCCACAGAGAAACTGAGAAGGAGTAACACTCGCACACAGGACCCTTTCCCACCTCTGTTCTCATATGAAGCATAGACCCTAACTACACCACACCTCAGCCCCAACTCACAGAGCTTTAAACCTCTGGGCAAACACAGTGGACTGCTAATGAAACACTGATAACACACCTGACACTATCATCTGGAAGTAACAGAACAGTTTCTTAAGGCATTATGGCTGAATTCAGTCTGTTGCACTGGCGTTTTTGTCTCGCGTCTCTCCTGTGACCTGTTGGCACCTGGCTGGTTGCCGGCATTGTTCCAAAAAGTAATTAATACAGTTGGCTACTCAAAGCATCTTTACATAACTGTTAGATCATAATTATTGCAGTGACTGTTGCCCTCTTGGCCCAATCTCTCTAGAAAAAAGATTTTAAGTCATTGAGAGTTTTTCATTCGAAATTAAAGGATACATAAAAGTCCTGCTGCCAAAAACTGATTGCAACTTCTACTTCATGACAGAAATGTTATTTCTGTCTTAAAATGTCTCGATATCAATTATGCGAGACATGTTTGACATATTTTTCACAGATGCTAGGCCAACAAATCATTTATAACTTTTTAAATATCCATAATAATGTTTTGGCAAATACCGGAAATCACTTTTGGGCATGTGCTCACTATTTGGCACAACACTGGCTCAGCTGAGAAGATCCAGCTTCCCCACTTTCTCTCACCTGGAGTTGGAGTGAACCCACAGAGCCTTTAGCCATTGAAACGAATTTCTTAAACAGCTGGGTCTAGGCAGGCGGATCCTACTAGGACTGCTCTAAATAATGGTAGATGGCTA
Source organism: Diplotaxodon limnothrissa (assembly GCF_057381915.1). NCBI lineage: Eukaryota > Metazoa > Chordata > Actinopteri > Cichliformes > Cichlidae > Diplotaxodon > Diplotaxodon limnothrissa. The sequence goes on along the minus strand of NC_140601.1, from coordinate 2,829,186 downwards.
ACCAATTAAACCTTCATTATTCAATTCCTATATATTATATATATATATATATATTATATATTATATAGCGCTAAATCACAACAGCAGTCACCTCAAAGTGCTTTATATTGTACAGTAGATCCTACACTAATAGATACAGAGCAAAACCCATCAATCATATGACCTCCTATGAGCAAGCACTTTGGCGACACTGGGAAGGAAAAACTCCCTTTTAAAAGGAAGAAACCTCCGGCAGAACCAGGCTCAGGGAGGGGCGGGGCCATCTGCTGCTGTTGGGGTGAGACAAGGAAGACAGGATAAAGACATGCTGTGGAAGAGAGACAGAGGTTAATAACAGATATGATTCAATGCAGAGAGGTCTGTTAATACATAGTGAGTGAGAAAGGTGACTGGAAAGGAAAAACTCAATGCATCATGGGAATCCCCCGGCAGCCTACGTCTATTGCAGCATAACTAAGGGAGGATTCAGGGTCACCTGGTCCAGCCCTAACTATATGCTTTAGCAAAAAGGAAAGTTTTAAGCCTAATCTTGAAAGTAGAGATAGTGTCTGTCTCCCGAATCCAAACTGGAAGCTGGTTCCACAGAAGAGGGGCCTGAAAACTGAAGGCTCTGCCTCCCATTCTACTTTTAAATACTCTAGGAACAACAAGTAGGCCTGCAGAGCGAGAGCGAAGCACTCTAATAGGGTGATATGGTACTACAAGGTCATTAAGATAAGATGGGGCCTGATTATTTAAGACCTTGTATGTGAGGAGCAGGATTTTGAATTCTGGATTTAACAGGAAGCCAATGAAGGGAAGCCAAAACAGGAGAAATCTGCTCTCTCTTTCTAGTCCCTGTCAGTACTCTTGCTGCAGCATTTTGGATTAGCTGAAGGCTTTTCAGCGAGTTTTTTGGACATCCTGATAATAATGAATTACAGTCGTCCAGCCTGGAAGTAATAAATGCATGAACTAGTTTTTCAGCGTCACTCTGAGACAGAATATTTCTAACTTTAGAGATGTTGCACAAATGGAAGAAAGCAGTCTTACATATTTGTTTAATATGTGCGTTGAAGGACATGTCCTGGTCAAAAATGACTCCAAGGTTCCTCACAGCGTTACTGGAGGCCAAGGTAATGCCATCCAGAGTAAGAATCTGCTTAGATACCACATTTCTAGGCTTTTCAGGGCCGAGTACAATAACCTCAGTTTTATCTGAATTAAGAAGCAGAAAGTTAGCGGCCATCCAGGTCTTTATGTCTTTAAGACATTCCTGCAGTTTAACTCATTGGTGTGTGTTATCTGGCTTCATGGACAGATAGAGCTGGGTGTCATCTGTATAGCAATGAACATGTATGCTATGTCTTCTAATGATACTGCCTAAGGGAAGCATGTATAATATAAACAGAATTGGTCCTAGCACTGAACCCTGTGGAACTCCATAATTAACCTCAGTGTGTGAAGAGGACTCTCCATTTACATGCACAAACTGGAGTCTATTAGATAGATATGATACAAACCACTGCAGTGCAGTACCTGTAATACCTACAGCATGTTCTAATCGCTCTAATAGGATATTAGGGTCGACAGTATCGAACGCTGCACTGAGGTCTAGCAGGACAAACACAGAGATGAGTCCACTGTCAGAGGCCATAAGAAGATCATTTGTAACCTTCACTAAAGCTGTTTCTGTGCTGTGATGAGCTCTGAAACCTGACTGAAACTCTTCAAATAAGCCATTCCTCTGCAGATGATCTGTTAGCTGTTTGACAACTACTCTTTCAAGGATGTTTGATATGAAAGGAAGGTTGGAGATTGGCCTATAATTAGCTAAGACTGCTGGGTCTAGATATGCTTTTTAAGTAAAGGTTTAACTACAGCCACCTTGAAGGTCTGTGGTACATAGCTGATTATTAGAGATAGGTTGATCATATTTAAGATTGAAGCATTAATTAATGGCAGGACTTCTTTGAGCAGTTTTGTAGGAATGGGGTGTAAAAGACACGTTGATGGTTTGGAGCAGCGGTCTCCAACCTTTTTTGCGCCACGGACCGTTTTATGCCCGACAATATTTTCACGGACTGGCCTTTAAAAACCCTGAAAACCAGACATTTCACACCTGAGCCTCAACTCTCGCGGCCCGGTACCAAACGACTCACGGACCGGTACCGGTCCGAGGCCCGGGGGTTGGGGACTGCTGGTTTGGAGGAACTAATTATTGAAGTTAACTCAGAAAGATCAACTGGAGAACAAGAGTCTAAATGAATATCAATGGTACTAAGAGTAGCTGTAGATAATGTTACATCTGGGATAATTATTGGTAATTTTTCCTCTAATGATAAAAACTTTATTTGTGAAGAAGTTCATGAAGTCATTACTAGTTAACATTAAAGGGATGGTTGGCTCAACAGAGCTCTGACTGTTTGTCAGCCTGGCTACAGAGCTGAAGAGAAACCTGGGGTTGTTCTTATTTTCTTCAGTCAGTGATGAATAGTAAGATGTTCTGGCTTTGCGGAGGGCTTTCTTATAAAGCAGCAAACTATTTCTCCAGGCTAAATGATGATCTTCTAAATTTGTGACACGCCATTTCCTCTCCAGCTTACGAGTCATCTGCTTTAGGGTACGTGTTTGAGAATTATACCACGGAGTCAGGTACTTCTGATTTGAGACCTTAGTTTTCACAGGAGCTACAGTATCCAGAGTCGTACGTAGTGAGGAGGTGAAATTATTAACAAGATAATCGACCTCTGTTGGAGCAGCATTCAGGTAGGGCATTGAAGATGATAACATTGGGTGGATTATATTATTAAACTTAGTTACAGCACTTTCAGAAAGACGTCTACTGTGATGAAGTCTACTCTCCACTGCTGTGTAATCAATTATTGCAAATGTAAATGTTATCAGGAAATGATCAGAATTGAGGCTCATAGGCTGGATTTCCTCTGTGTGTTGATATTTTAGCTTACCAGTGACTGGTCGAGGGTGGGTGGCGGCCACAAATACATTTAACTGTTGTCACCTATCATGTATCTCTAGTTTTAAACTGAATATGTTTTAGCTTGGAAGCAATTGCTTTAGTCTGTGTGCCTTGATTTGCTGTCCACCTAAATACACTCAACAAAAATATAAATGCAACACCTTTGTTACTGCTCCCATTCCCTATGGGATGGACGTAGAGACCTAAAATTCATTCCAGATACACAATATAACCATCCCTCCCAAACAGTGGTCACAAATCAGTCCAAATGTGTGGTAGTGGGCACATCTGCTATATTGAGATAATCCATCCCACCTCACAGGTGTGCCACATCAGGATGCTGATCTGACATCATGAGTAGTGCACAGGTGTACCTCAGACTGCCCACAACAAAAGGCCACCCTGGAATGTGCAGTTTTTTGCGCTATTGGGGGTCTGGGGACCCAGAACCGGTCAGTATCTGGTGTGACCACCATTTGCCTTATGCAGTGCAACACATCGTCGCATGGAGTCTATCAGATTGTCAATTGTGGCCTGTGGAATGTTGGTCCACTCCACTTCAATGGCTGTGCGAGGTTGTTGGATATTCGTGGGAACTGGTACACGCTGTCGTAAACGCCGGTCAAGCACATCCCGAACATGCTCAATGGGTGACATGTCCGGTGAGTATGCTGGCCATGCAAGAACTGGGACATTCTCAGCTGCCATCTGCCCTGAACAATGTGAACCATGATTCATCCGTGAAGCGCACACCTCTCCAACGTGCCAGACGCCATCGAATGTGAGCATTTGCCCACACAAGTCTGTTACGGCGACGAGCTGGAGTCAGGTCAAGACCCCGATGAGGACGACGGGCATGCAGTTGAGCGTCCCTGAGACGGTTTCTGACAGTTTGTGCAGAAATTGTTTGGTTGTGCAAACCAATTGTTCCAGCAGCTGTCTGGGTGGCTGGTCTCAGACGATCTTGGAGGTGAACCTGCTGGATGTGGAGGTCCTGGGCTGGTGTGGTTACACGAGGTCTGCGGTTGTGAGGCCGGTTGGATGTGCTGCCATATTCTCGGAAACGCCTGTGGAGATGGCTTATGGTTGAGAAATGAACATTCAATGCACGGGCGACAGATCTGGTTGACATTCCTGCTGTCAGCATGCCAATTGCACGCTCCCTCATTGCTTGTGGCATCTGTGGCATTTTGCTGTGAGACAAAACTGCACATTCCAGGGTGGCCTTTTGTTGTGGGCAGTCTGAGGTACACCTGTGCACTACTCATGATGTCAGATCAGCATCCTGATGTGGCACACCTGTGAGGTGGGAAGGATCATCTCAATATAGCAGATGTGCCCACTACCACACATTTGGACTGATTTGTGACCACTGTTTGGGAGGGATGGTTATATTGTGTATCTGGAATGAATTTTAGGTCTCTACGTCCATCCCATGGGGAATGGGAGCAGTAACAAAGGTGTTGCGTTTATATTTTTGTTGAGTGTATAACAGAGTTTATTACGGATGAGTTCTTAGCTGAAACAATTCCTGTATGACAAAGTTTTAATTATTAGCAATATGAATGTGTTTTCCTGTATGACTCCTGCAGTATTTAGCCAGTTTTAATCTCTCTCTCTCCTTTTAGCTATTAGAAAGTTATTACTCAAATCAAATCTGGCTCTCCCTATTTTATCCTCCCCTCTAAGTTACCATAAGTTTATGACACTAAATAAACTAACACTAATACAGACAACAAAACCAAAAACTAGAAACTAGAAATAAAAACTAGGAAACAAGGAAACTGCACTGGAAACAGAGAACGAAGAAAGACCAGGAGCTCGGAGCAATCACACACAGCACAGAGTGGGTACATGAGGGTTAACAACATGACAACAGACAGAGGAAAACACAGGGATTAAATACACAAGGGAGTAACGAAGGACTCAGACACAGGAGGAGCACAGCTGGGAATAATCAAGCATAAAGAGACAACGAGAAGCAAAACTCAGCATACTGAACACAGGACACGGACTATCAGAATAAAATCTGAAGCATGGAACAGACACAGACTTGACACTGAGACGTGGAAACATGACAGACTCGGGAGCAGAGGAAACATGAAACACAGAGACAAAAGTAACTAGATGTGGAACACAGGGAAGACACTGACAGAGAACAAAGACTCAGAACTAAGCACATAATACACTGAGAAAAATAAGGAGAACAAGAATACAGAATTACACTTTCACTAGAGACATGACACCAGGAACACAGGGGAGGCACAGAAACAGAACAAAACACTAGAAACTAACTACACTGAAGAATATTAGTAATAAAACAACACAAACATGGAGTCGCCAGACCACGACAGCCTTACCTCAGCTAATAGGGACACGCAGACGTGTGCACATTACTTTTGTCAGATTTACTTAACCATTAAAATACAATGACCCTAACCCCCTTAGCCCTACGTCAGGATGTCCCAAGGACATCACAGCATGGCTGTCTCTGAATTTTTTAAATTTGAATTACATTTGAATTAAATTTTAATAAACAGAGATCATTATGTTTGGACAGAATGGCCCAGGTGTCCGACCGTCTGACTAGTCCTCTCATATCCTGTGTCAAACCAGTTGTTACCAACCTTGCAGTGAAAATGGACACAGCTCTTAAAATAGACAAAGAAATAAATACAGTAGTGAAAGCTGGGGCAGCTCTCTACAGTTAAGCTTTTTATTTCTTTTCTTGGCTGCCCCCGAATTCTGGAATGAGTTATATCTGTATTATGTCAGCCCCAGCATTTTAAGTGCAGCCAGTAATACACAACAGTGTTAATATGTCTTATGTTAAAAAATTCTCTGATTGTACAGTTTGATTCAATTCAGTTCAACTTTTTTATATATACAGCACAAAATCACAACACCAGTCACCTCAAGGCACTTTATATCTTAAGGTAGACCCTACAATAATACATACAGGGAAACCCCAACAATCATATGACCCCCTATGAGCAAGCACTTTGGCAACAACTGCTGTGGGGGAGGGGAGGAAGGCAGTACAAAAGGCATGCTGTGGAACAGAGCCAGAGATTAATATTAAGTAATGATTAAATGCAGAGAGCTGTAGAAACACATAGTGAGTGGAAAAGGTGACTAAAGAAAAAAGAAAACCACTCAGTTCATCATCCCCCAGCAGCCTACACCTACTGCACTGTAAACCAAGGGAGGATTCAGTTACCTAATCCAGCCCTAACTATATGCTTTAGCAAAAAGGAAAGTTTGAAGCCTAATCTTAAAAGTAGAGATAGTGTCTGTCTCCGAAATCTGTCTGCAGGGGATGTTGAAGGGATCATAAATTTAAATTAATTATTCAAATCAAAGTCACCTACAAAATTATCTTGTCAAATTTAACAACAGATGAGGGCTAATTAGAAAATTACTTAAGAAAATCATTGTAGGATTTTTAAAGAATTGTTAAGAATAAATAATTTATCAGATAAAACTTTCTATGATTACAAAGGGCAATGACTACAGGAGAAGCAGAGGCTTACACTGCACAGTAATTCGATTATTAAGTCTAGGTGAAGAAATATGGTCAGTATTTTTCTCCGGAAATGGTAGAGTGGAGGTGGCAGACCTTAAGACTGGGAAAGGAATGGTGGTGATGAAACAGTGGTTGTGCAGATTAACAGTAGTAAGAATAGCTAACAGGCATTAAGGCATTAAGCTGTAGAAATCCTAGAGGAGTGAAGGATGAGTTTACTATTTGTGGACAGAATATTTGAATCCCAGTGGTTTGGGCGAAGGTGATCTGTCTTTAAAAAGTTCAGGGTGGTTGAGGAATGATGTGAATTTGTCCACAAAAGGAATTTTATTCATAGTCCTATATCCAGATGGGCAGTTGACGCAGAATAAGCACTTTATCATCTCCAATCCGGTGTCATGCCTCTGTTTGGCTGTCAACAAGGTGCACAAAGTCTTGCTTGAGGCTGACTACCTTTTGATTCATTAGTGGTGCAGTTGCAGGAGCTTTGTGGTGTTTTATTTTCAACAGCTGCAGAACATTTGGAATAATGTATTTCTCAAAGGTACCTGGATAGCAGAAGGTACAGCTATCATGCACTTCCTTTGTCAGACCATAGAGGTGCCAACAACTAGCACCATTGGTAAACGCGGCCTTAAGATAGTGATAGATGATGAGCAGTTAGTGAGGATTGTAGCAAGTGAGCGCTGTGGTGCAACAGTTGGGGCAGTGACAGCAGGATCAGCAGTGGCGGCAGCAGTACCCAAACAAGAAAAGTGCCAACTGCTGCTTCTGCAGGAGCGAGCTGTGTAGCTGTCTCTGCTAAAGAAAGGCAGTCTGGAGGAGAATTGTTGAAGGACCCAAGTAGGGGGACACAGCAGTGTCCGGTGGAGAGCGGGCCATTATGAGAAGTGTCTTGGTGAGATCAGTTTTGGTGTCCAGTAGCTGTTGCTTCTTTGGTGAAACAACAGTCCTCAGTGTCACTGAGCTGACCGAGTAGCATCTCTCTGGTAGCGACCGAGGCAGTGCCTTAAACATCGTCTTGCACAGGAGCACATGGTCAGGAGAACTGAACTGGTCACTCAAGTGGTCCCACACCAGAAATAATACGTTTCTGTATCCATGTTTTTTTTTACAGTAAATAAAATTTGTTGACCAGCCAAATCGCCTCTGCTTGTAGACAAAGAATGTGTCTAGCACTAACCTTGCTGCTCTTTACCAGGACCCAGGGCATGTGCCACACTTGGGACTTTGGCTTAGCCCCAAGAATGGGCTACCTCTCATTGGCCAGAGGCTCCAGTGGCTAAATCGGAGCAGGGGAGTGTGGTGTCGCTGGACTGAGCACTGAGTGGAGGGGCAGTAACTGCTGTTACCACAGCAGGAGGCCCACAGAGAAGCCATGAGCTTAGTTGGTCCACTCTGATAAAACTCCATGATAAGCTTTTTCTTGCTCCTATGGTCCGGTTTCAGATGGCAGATATCATCCTGTAACAGTGAATATGCCAGCAGGCAGGCAACATACTCATCCTTAGCTTGAAGATGTTCTGTTGCTGGAATAAGTCATTGATTAGGTGCAAAACGGTACTGCTTTTATAATTTGACTTATTGCTCTGCTTAATCGACTTGAAGATGTGTGGCTGTAGTATACACTGACCGACAAAAACCTTAAAAATTCCTGACTGTTATTATATTTTTAAAAAACAAACTCTGTATTAGGGCCTTGGCACAGGAGCTCCTGGGTCTCCGGTGCTGTCAGGCAGTCGGAGATCGGCTGCAGATCCTTTTTTTTAAAGGGTGTGGATCCATGGGCACCAGTCACACCTGTCATTTGGAGGATTATGGAAGAACCCCATGACACATTGGCGTTTGCTTTTTCAGCACGAGTGTTTAGGTTGTGTAGATGTCTTAAAATAACATCTATAAAAATGCCAGGAGCACATTTTATTGTAATGAAGTTGACTGGTTAATATCCAAATATTTGCTGCACACAGATTGTGCAGGATGTTACAGTAAAGAAGTGCCAGACAGACTAACATAAACAGACAAGCTGAGCTGGGTGACAAGCAGAGATAATGTGAATGTCTCCAAAGAAATCCTTTTGTCAGTGATCACTTATTACTGTTTCTCCCCTGAGAAATTAAGCAGAGTCATTAAACAGTGCTCAAACACAGAATGGTGGAGAAAGAGAGGAATCATGTTGATTATCAACAGCTACTCCATGACTGCATTATGTCTCTGTCATGTGACCTTGGCTAAGAGAGACAGCAGGTGGAAGGGTGATTGAGGAAAATCATTTGTGAATATTTATATATCTACATGTATATATATCCTGGATGTCTTATCTAGTGTGGGTTTACTTCAGTTTATTAAATCTAAACCTAAAGTGGTTTGAAAATGGCGACACAAATGAAACAGACGGAGTTTACGATTGGAGTTTTTAACCTGCCCTTTTAGGAATTATAATTTGTAACATAGTCAGTGTTGTGTCATCACACAGACGAACTGACAAAGTGCTAGGCCCAGTATTCTACAGTTCTGAACACTTCTAACCATTTTCTGAGGACCAGCATCATGACCATGTCGAGCGTTTCCTTCATTGTGTATCACTTAAGGAACGTATCCTCCCAGTGTGCCTCTAGGTGGCAGTATGCTCACAACCATAGAAGGCCAAACGTCCAACCTCAGGCTGTGCTCACACTGTGCGAGAGGAAGCCACGCCTGTGTGGCTGTCACTGACGGTTTTTTTGTATTTTCTTTCTAGAATAAGCAGGACAGTAAAAGAAAATAAAGCTGTGAATTTTTCATTAGTGTGTGTGTTTTCATTTCCGTTCAGTCTCATGTACTTGGTCTGTTCTTTTCAGTTCTGTTTTTATTTATATAATAGGTGGTAGTGATAATGTCATATGAATGATATTGCTTTGTAACTTCTCTGAACTGCTGATTGGCTAGGTTCTTTTTCAAAATGTAAAACCTCTTTAAAAACATTTCTTTTTAAGGGAAGCTTACATTGTTGTTAAAGCAACCTCTGTTTGTGTTCATTTGCATAGGTACATTCATTCGCTCTTCTGTCTCTAATCTTTCATACCTGTATGTTTATTATTACCTTTCTTCTTGAACTGTACTGAAGACAAACTGGCAAACAGGACAACTGCCCAGAATTGCATCATCCTTACAGCTTGCTGTACTGCATCAGTTTGATGAAAATGGAAAATATTCTGCTGAGAAGATATGAAGCCTTCAAACTGTATTGTAATGAAATATTCTTGTAGAACTGCTGACTCTAACAGCTCAGCATTGTTTTATATATATGTAACATTTGGACTCTCTCAGTTCTGAAATGTTTACGTACTGTGTTCATGGTGTGTCCCTGCTAGCTTTAAAAACTCTCCCTGTGGGTGTATGAGTGACAGATGCTTCTTAATATCCATACGTGTCATAACTGTTCCACTGTCATCCATCAACCGACTACCACAGAACAGCAGTCTCTACATGTTTGCAGCATCACTTAACATTAGTATTGGTTGTGCAACGCTCTATCATTCAGTATGAATATAATTCCTGGGAAACTGGATTGGGGAAAAGAATTGATCGGCAGAAGGAGGCAGGTTTCACACCGGGATGTGGATTTAAATTCCATACAGCGGTGAAATGATTAGTTTTCTTGCCACAATATCTTATATAAAAATAATAAGAATGAAAGCACAAGCTATGGTCAGGCAGAAACCTCCATCATATCAGAGACGAACGACAGCAGCTGGACCCGACTGATTTTTTATCAAAGGCCAATATCAGCAGAGGGCTTACGCTGCTGCCTCTTAAAAACTTTCACAGCGGGGGAAAGCTGGTGCCAGAGGCTTTCTTCCTCCGTAGTATTTATTGGACAGAGGTTTTTATTTGACAGAAGTTCCAGTTGGGTAAAGACTTGAAAGAGTGGGTGTACTATGCTTCAACTCGCTTTCTTGTTTAAACTCAAACCCAGAAATCCAGAGGGATTAAACTTCTGTCATTGCAGCCATGTCCTGCTCTGAGGGACTCACACACACACACTTAGAACACACAACCCTTGCAAGTACAATGTGTTTTTCTCAAAGGAACTAAAACTCATACAGCTCTTCCATAGTTGTGCTTCACAAGAGGTGGCAGTCCCATGCATGTATAAACGTACATGTTGTCTTTCTTTGGGCTCAAACCGGCATTCCTGCACCTGTTTAGCAGAGTGAAACTGAGAATAGGACATGACTCCTGACTCTCTTCCTGTAGTTTTGATGCTTCGAGAGCAGCAGGAGTGAAGGGGCTGCTCCACACCATTAGGCCTGGGTTGGGGTGAGGGGAGCTCAGTGAAGCTCCCCCGACTCTGTCTCTTGCTTCTGTACAAGTCCAACCCCTCCCTCGTGATATCTAGGAGCTCACTAACAGGCCATACACTGAGCTGCCAGCTGCCAACAGCAAACTCTTAGTGGGCAGCGAAGAGTGTGGAAGACTGGTATTATAGGGGGAAGAGGAAATGTCAGGTTTTTGCTCTGACATTTTTTTCTTTAATGAGAAAAAATGCAGTAGATAGACATAGCACTGGTGCATGTGCTCGCTCCTACCACGATTAATATTAATCTGCTTGTTCTTTGGTTCATTTTGTTCTTTCTTTATGATACATTTCACAGATAAGATGGTGAAGAAAGGTTAATGAATGAGTTATTGGTAAATATGCTGAGACACCTATCTAAACGTATGTTTTTATTCATCTATCACCTTAGAAGCTGATACAATCTCCTTGAGATCAGAACAGATTACTCAGTGGGATTTTATAACAAGTTCTTTTTCTCCTGGGGCACCGTACTCCCTGATCCATAATCATTCTCAGGAATTAATTAATACAATTGCATTTTTTTTACTTAATATGTCATCAAGATTTGCCCCAAAAAAGGCAAAAATGTATTTATTTATGTTAGGTTTGTAGCTTGAACCTATTCGCTGGAACGTTAAGACAATATAATTACACTGCAAGCAAGACACAAGTAGGCAAACTTCTTCATGGTACTCGTGCACGGGAGAGAACCGGACAGGCACCGTTCCTTCGCTTGACCCCAGTAGCTCTCTCCGTTCTCCCGTATCACTGTCCTTTTATTGAGGTTACATGAATATGCATAAGTTCATTAACATATGACGTCTACATACACAAAGAGTACCTTGTGTGTGTGTGTGTGTGTGTGTGTGTGTGTGTGTGTGTGTGTGTGTGTGTGTGTGTGTGTGTGTGTGGACTGCTGATCAAAGGGTCAAACATCCTTGGTCAGGAAGAGGGTAGCCTCCCCCTCACCCTAGATGGTTCATCCTAGATAACACGGTGAGGAAGTCCTGCAGTTCATCTAAACAAAGAGCACTTAGACTAGAACAGACGCAACTACGTTAATCCTACCATAAAATAATAAGACACGGTATGACCTCTCATGCTCCCAAAGTGCTGTCTAATACACACAAAGTTTGCAGACTATCAAGGATCAAAACCTCTACCAATCTACAACTAATTACAAAACTCTAAGCATATATAAGTAAATATTTCTAAGCATAAATGACAATCAACAATACAAATCTAACAATTTTTTTTAAATAAATAAATAAATAGGGTGAAAAATAGAATGAATTCAGGATGTTCTTTCTCTCTTGTCATGTTGATAAAGCCTTCTGTCAGTACTTCCAGTCATTTATCTGAACTTGGACAGCTGATCTGAAGCTTTCGGAATGTAGATAAGTCACGGGGACCTTGCTGCTTCAAATATTTGTAAAGACTGTCCTAATTCATAAGGAGATGTAACTTTGGTAGTGATTTTAATTTCATTGCCTACGAATCACAACTGTGCATTTATCTGGGTGGAACATGCATCCACCTGCTCAGCGTGGAATTTATTGATTTACCATGTAAATGGGTGATTATTTATTCCATGATCTCAAGCACTTCTGTAAAAATTGAGCTGAAATCTGAGAGCTGTAGTGTGCGTGAGCCTTGCTTTTCTAAGGTTAAGCTTCACTTTGAGAAGACATGCAGTAGATAGACAGCACTGGTGCATCTGCTCGGCCCTATTAATATTAATCTGCTTGTTCTTTGGTTCATTTTGTTCTTTCTTTTTTATACATTTCAGTATAAAAAAAGACTCCGCCATTAAGGGAAACGTTCTCAACCAAACAGATTGGAGTGTGATATGTCTGACATGTGGAACATTGTGATGTTTGGATGTGAAGATTTTGTGGAAATTCTGGACAGTAGGATGATGAGCATTTAGGACAAGCACAGGTGCAAAGTAAATGTTTTCTAAAAATGCTGCATAAATAATGAACAGTAGTTCTAATTTTCATCAAAGTGCTGTGCAGCATGACAAGACATATCGTAGAAAACACATGTAAGCCAGCAGTGTAAAAGCTGTGTGCAAACGACTAGAACAAAAATCAGTACCCGTGATCTCTGCGCCCTCGGGCAGCACTGCATAAAAAATAGGCATGATGCTGTCACTGGATGGAAATCAGTGCATAGGCTCCGAAACCTCACAAAATCACTGGCTGTGAGCACAGATACCATCGACAAATACGTGTTACAGCTCTATCATCCAAAGAAACAGCTGTATGTAAGTATAACTCAGTGTTGCCTCATTCTAGGAGCAAAAACTCATTTAAAATGGAAAACACTGGAATCCTCAGTTCCCAGATGTTTATTCCCTGTTGTTAAAAGAAAGTTTTTTAAAATGTTGCTGCCCCAACTTTTATATATATATATATATATATATATATATATATATATATATATATATATATGTTTTTATATTTTCTATGTTCCATAGAGAATATTTTGTGTTTATGAGAATCATTTTATGATTTCATTTTATTTTATTTCATAAGTTCATGAGATTTGCAAATCATTGCATTCGGTTTCCATGTAGAATGCTAAAAAATGTATAAAACCACTTGTTACAAAAACAAAAAGACACAAATACTTTAGAAATCTGTCAAAAACGTGTTTAGAATGAGACATGATATTCTTATTTACTAAACTAAAGTATACTCACAGTTGAGCATGAACACATAACATTCAAACACTAAAACACAGTTATATTCATGAATGTACATAAATGGCTATAATTTGGACTTTATTAAAAAACTTTGTTGTGTCTTTTTCCTTTACTATTTTTTTACATTTTTTTTGTAAAACTGTAAATTTGCAAAATAAAGAGAATAATAATATTTCAACCTTAAAAATGCGATTTCGATTTAAGGGTTTGTGCATGACGATTTAATCATTTCATAAAAATGATTTTGGTGATTATGGATACTATTAAATTATTTTATTTATTTATTAAATTATTTCTTAAGCACTTTACATTTTACACAGCATAACAACTTTATCACAGTTAGAGGTGTGTTTGTGTGTGTTTTTTCTTTGTCCTCTAAATTAAATCACGTGTGTGACAGTCACTAAACATTATAATTTCTATACTGCTGAATGCTATAGATGTTATTAAAGGCTCTGATATACGGCATCTTCTTCCTTTAAACTGTCATTTAATGATGAAGATGTGATATATTTTATGGGTCCAGTGGGTCATTTCTGAATCATTAACTTTATGAATGTTCAAAATGTTATAAAAATATTTTTATAAAATCCTTCATAATCAGTTCAATATATCCTCTATCTTTAAGCTGTCATTCCTAATAAGAAATATGTTTGATGAAAAAATGAAACTAAATAAAATATAAAAATCAAAGAAAAGAATAGAGTGTAAAGAACAATATACTCATGTTGACTGTTGTTCAGCGGCTCAGTTTTGACCCTCGTACACTGAGCACAGGCAGCTCGTGGAGACCTGGAGATGTGAATGCGTGTGTGTGAGAGACAGATCCTTTTTTCCTCATTTCTTTTCTTTTGTGTCTCCATATTTTTCCATGAAACACACAGATTTTTCCACTGGTGCCCTCCTTCCTTACATGATCCATGGAAACAAAGAACTCTATTTACTTGTTTTCTGTATATTTAAATAACACGCTGGCAGTGTTTGATAGGATTGGATTATTATTTACTTATTATTACTTTTTACTGCCTCGTATTTTGTACAAAAACCCCATTTAACCATTTCATAATGCATACTTCTGATAACGCAGAAACCTCCTCACACAGACATGATTCCTCGTTACCTCTCTGTCTTTCCCTGCCCCGTGTCTGTTCCTCTATCTTAACTAAAGCACCACTGAATTATTTGCTGAAGATCATTAGTTAGTTATAATAACTATATTATGTTAGCTATAATGTTACTTCATGTTCACATTTTTTAAACTGCTCCATCTCAGTATGTCGTTATTGAGCGGGTGGAGGTCTGTTAAGGTCGTGTCCCAGCACATGTATCTTAGTGTCCCTGTCAACAGATGGTGCTAGAGAGCTTTTATTTTGGAGGTGGATCATTGGTTTAATGTAATCCAAACTCACGCTTACAGTGTCATTATATGTGGTCATATACAGTTGAGCAGCATATAGACACACTGCTGAAAACTGTGACAGCACAAGATTATAATGACAGACTGTGTGCGTGTGTGTGCATTCAGTACTTATGGGAACAAATATGTTAGTGTCTATGTTGGTTGTGACGTTTTCTTTTGTAATTCTTGTTTTTTAGAGCTCCACTGCCCTTCAGCATTTGTTTATCCTTGAATTATTGAATTATCTATTGCTATTTCACAGGCATTGTTACACTACAAAATAAAAATGGAAAAGTAAATAAATGATGGATGTATGTTTGCATTAATTCTATATTATATTTCCTTTTACCTTGAGAAACTAGTGACCTCAGCTGACTCCCCCCTCTCTCTCCTGCTCTCTTCTTTCCTGCAGCCACTTCCAGCTTTCAGTCAGTCGCTTTTAAAGGAGTGGAAAAACAGCACCTGTAAGTCTATTTGATTTTAATCCTTCCTTTTCCCCCGCTCTCTGTTCTCTTCCTGCTCGGCCTCTTGTTCTCCTGTGCTTTGTTTCTCTGCTCTGCCTTTTTCCTCGCCTCTTACACGTGTTTCTGGAGCCCTGTTCTCATATTCTAACTTTTTTGTTCTCCACTTCCACCTCTTCCTTAGTTATTTGCTTCCTATTCAACTTCATTTTTTTTCTTGTAAAGTGAAAAGTGAAAGCATTATTTGTTTTCATTTTTTTCTCGTTCCATTTTTTTGTTATTTTATTATATTTTATTCTATATTTTCTTTCTTCTTATTTGTTTCCTTGAATCACTCCCACCAGCCTCTCTTTTTTTCTTATTGCTATCCCATAATCCAAAGCTCCACAGAGGGGTTTGGCTCCCTACCCTCTGTACTCACTCTCCTGTTGTGTGCATCAAAGGCTGTGTGTGCTTGTGTATGTGAAATTCTGTGTACTTGTGTGAAGCAGTGTGTGTGTATTCATGTCCGAGTTTCCAGCAGAGGATAGTAGTGTTATTTAGCAAAAGAATGTCATGACTGCTTCCCTCTGAGGCGTGCAGGAGTGTGTGCGAGTCATCCACAGAGGACTGACAGCACAGATGTGACTGAAAGATGGTTTAGAACTGCCTGTGCAGGAGAGCGTTGGTTAGCAAATTACTTTACTAAACACAATCCATCAGTGATTGAATGCACAATACATAAAAGTGACTGCAGGCACTCATCAGTCCAATTACAACTCCAAATGATTACTATGTAGTCTGTAAAAGAGACCATAACATCCCTTCATCAGCACTTTAAAGGGACAAAGAACATTTCTGCAGCACATGTAACTCTGGCAATAATCTGAATTACCACATACATGTGTGAGCGTTCATTAGCAGTGAGCTGGATCAGTTTTCCTCTGCTTTAAACCTGTGCATGGATAATATCTGAGAATAGTACTCAGTAATGTGCCCATACTGATCTTTAAAATATTGTGCAGTTGGTATTTTCTATGGTTTGATAAGAAAACAAAATACAGAAAGAATGAATGTTTGTGTGGTTTAAACTGTGACATACGTTCATGCAACTGATGCAGGATGGGTCTAGAACAAGTTTGGTGATGGCGTGTACATTTTATGTCTCCTGTGTGTGTGTGTGTGTGTGTGTGTGTGTGTGCGTGCGTGCGTGCGTGCGTGCGTGCGTGTGTGTGTGTGCGTGCGTGCGTGCGTGCGTGCGTGCGTGCGTGCGTGTGTGTGTGTGTGTGTGTGTGTGTGAAATAGTTGTAAGAAGCATGTAAAGGGAGGGAGCGTAGAATTTTTGTGCCAGTCACCCCAGGGTGAGGGGATTAAGTGTGAGCCAATTCAGTAAAGGTTAGCGCTTGGTCTCTCACTGAGGCCTCTATCACACACACAAATCACAGAAACGTGTGAGTGAGGGGGGAGCTCCGTGATACTATTACAGGCCCACAGTCGCGCAACCCGAGGGATGAGTTTCCACAAAGCTCATCAAGTCACCAAGGAAATCTGATCAAATCACCAGACAAATCCCAAAAAGACGGAAAGAAATGTATCAATGAAAATGTGCCAGGGAACATTTCTTAAACAAGGTGCTGGATTTGAACTGTTTTTTACTGTTGGCTCACGGACTGCGCTGGTGAACTGTCGAGTTCATTTTGTGTGGCCGACGTTTCAGGATATATTTTCTCCTGTTCTGACATATCACAAAATGGCGGATGGCATCGAGATGAAGCACCAAGGAGGTATGAGCATCTACAAGTGTGTGTGTTTGTGTGTAGTTGTCTGTTCTGAGCACAGCACCTGGCTGTGTGCGTGCATGTAAAGAGAAAAGTTTCCGATATATCTGCAGACTCTGAACTGTGATCAGACTTTGGCTCGTTGAACGCACACCGAGGACTCCAGCACATCTTTATCGTTTCCATTCATAGAGAAATCGTACACAGAGCAGGCCCTCACACTTCTTCAGCAGCTTCTTTCTAGTCCTCCATGTTGAAATGTTGCGAGTCATTCTGTCTTCTTATTTCATTGTGCAGTTTTTGAAATCTCCCGTTTTTAAAGTGTCAGACTTTCAGAGCCTTTTAAAAACTGGTACATAAAAAAGCTCACACAGGCTTTAACTGACGCCAGTGATTAACAGCCACCATGGTCCTTTAGACTGCATGATTTGTTGTATAGAGTGACATTACATTAAAGATCACAAATCAAATTGTAGATCACATTTTCCAGCAAAGGTCCACATTCAATCAAAGCAGCAACACTGTACTTGTGTTGCTTTGGACTGGAAATTAAAGCAAATTAGGTAAATTAACCCATTTAATCCCACCGGCAACAACTGTTGCCGTTTTAACCCCCTGTGACATTAACAACAGTAAACACATTGTGTGTACAGACGTCTAAGGTGTAAAATGCATGCATTCATTTTGCAGGGAAAAAATTGGGTTTATTAAATGAGTTTGATTTTAATGTTTTATTGTTTCCTTTAAGTTGAATGAAACACTGAATTAATTCTGATGATGTTTTACAGAGTATCTGTTGTGTATCTGGAGCACAGTGGTGTAGAGATTAGCAGGGTGGTCCTATAGTAGGACAGCTCTCTGTGTGCATGCTGGCTGCAGGGGCAGATGTGACACTTGAAAAGCCTTGAGAGGCGTTGCACCGATGTTTCCAAGACTGTGATTCTAAATGAATACAAATGGGTAACTAGTCTGGTATTCTTTTAAAGGTCCAGCTTGTTTTCCTGTATGAAGCTGCAAAATTGTCATCAGAGTTGCAGGACTGCTCTCTACAAACCACCATTGTAAGGATAACCTTTGTGCTTCTAAAGATACTAAAGTGTCCAGTGATGAGTGAACGCTTGATGCTCAGTGCTTTGCCTTTTCTTGTTGCAACCCTGATCATGTGACTACAAAACCTTAACACTTCAGATGCATCTTAAACAGCTGTTTGTGTCTAGTTTTTGAGCTGACACCAGATTTATGATAAATTCCCAATGGTAAGACAAAGTACAAAGGGTTTCCTGACGCCTAAAGAAAGTTGAAGAGTTGCTACAATTATCTAGTCCACAGGGTCACAAATGTACCTGCTTGCCAGAGTTGGCCCTGATTCGATGCTCTGGTGCCAGGTATGCCAACATCCAACTACAACTGGTCCCAGTGGCTTAGCCTGCTGAATTCCTTTTGGTAAGATTTACTTTAAACCAGGCCACAATCATCAGCTGTTCAGCAGGTCTGAGTGCCAAAACAGAACCAAAGTGTTTGATGATTCAAAGATAATTTGATGTTTCACAAAATCTTCCATGAACAGAAGTGTGGAGGAAAAATCTTGGTCTGAATTCTTCTGTGAATTACTGCAGAAATCAGTTTCACACAAAAACTGATGGACTCAGTCTGAACCTGCTCGTAGTGACCATCGTCTATGGCGTTATTTTTGTGCCACTCTTCTGAGCGCACGTAAAAAAAAATGTCAGCGCACGTAAAAGAAATTTGCAGGTGCAAGTGTTGTATTTTAAGGATAAATTTATTTTCAGCGAAGACAAACTAAATTTGAGTGAACAAAATTCATTCCTGCATGCAAAAAATGTATTTCAGTGTTTGCTATCATCCACACACACACAACAGCAGCCCCTCTCGCTCAGTTTTTGCATTTGCGCTTGCTCGCAATGTGCTTGTGCCCGTGCGTGTTCAACTTTCTGTACACCGTTATATTTGTGCCACAAAACCAGCCAATCACAGACTTGGATGCAAAAAAATCCGATTTTTGTCTCCAATCCGCTCAAAATGACGAAATGCAATATCCCAGAATGCATTTTGTCCAAAACTCAAACGAGGCAGTGGCGGAGGAACACAGAGTGGCAGAGTTTGAAATATTACTCTGTCTGGGTCACAAAATAAACTTTTAAGATATTTTCATGCGAGTATGGTGGCGTGTAAATTTCAAATATCTGCTCGATTTATCAAGATGTCACATATTTGCAGAAGTGCTCTAATGTTTTCGGAGTTGCCTGTTCCTTTTAGCAATACTAAAGGCTGACAGAGGAGCTCAAGAAGATGTGAAGTCAACAGGGCTCCCCATGGTAATCGGAGCACTTGGGGCAATGACCCCCAAACCTGAGATTGAAGGATTGAAGGATAAAAGTGGGGTAACATATATATATATATATATATATATATATATATATATATATATATATATATATATATATATATATATATATATATATATATATATATCTCTTAGAGATGGCACAATACCACTTTTTAATGTCCGACACCAGTTTCATAAATTTGGATATCTGCCGATACCGACATGAATCCGATATAGTGTTTTTTAATCAATAAAACTGTTTTTTAAAATATTTTGCTGCATTTTTTATAAGTTCATAGTCAATTTTTAGCAAAACTGATCAATCTAACAAACTTAAACCTGCTCCATCCTCCCTGTTCTGGTATTTTAAAGAGTACTTAGCAGAAATATTAAACAACCTAACTAATATGGTTGCCAACTCCCAGCAAAAAAATAAATAAAAAATAGGGAATCACAATCCGCCTCATGATGCTTAATCGATTAGATCAACTTTAATTTAATGCATGATAAAAAAAAATGCACAGAAATCAATAATTTGTCTACAATAATGAAATAATGAAAGATGAAAGATTCAACATCTGTCTTCAACAGAACTGCAGACTGCCCAGATGGTACAGTCCCAAAGGAAAAAGTACTATAGCTTACTAGGGTATTAGACTTAATAGTTCCGATATACAATAATGGACTTCCATACTTTTTACATCACATTAAAACTTTGGTTTAAGATTCAGATAGCAAAACTTTGCTAGATCCGCCCCTTCACAGTTAGAAGCCGTCAGCTACGTAGAAAAAGATCCTGGTGTAGAAGAACAGTTTATCAAGGTTAAACGTGCTGCTGTTGTTCAGCCGCTGGTTTCTTTCTGGTGCAAAGTGGGCCAAAAACAAACAAGAGAGACGGACTCGCGACAGAAAAGCCGATCAGCTGATCAGTGATCAGTTTCATGATTGAAGTAGCAGCAGGAGAGGGAGAGAGAGAGAGAGAGTCCACCTGCCCATGTATCTTTGACCACTATGTAAGTGAGCCAGTGGGTGAGAGACTCACAGCCAAAAGGCCATTTGGCTCCACACACTGAATTCCCTCTTCATTAGCAGCTACATTACTTTAGATTAGACTAAAGTGGACATTTTACAGGCAATACTGACGCCTGTAATTAAAATTAATTTAAAAAGAAAGACACAAAGAGAAGTAATTACTCCAAGTGTTAAAGGTTTTCTCCCCAGCAACTTCTGTTATCGTTTTATTGCTCCATTCTTACCGAAGGAAATAAAAATGCAAAAGAGAGAATGGACTTAGTGGGGGGAGGAATTAAGAGCTAGCGGTCGCTCATTAATGACTTCACCTGATTATTGGGAATGGGAAGTCGCCTGCAAAGGTTGATTGGTTTACAATGAAATTTTTTAATTAGAGTGGATTTGCTCTGATTGAAATGAAATATAAATGGCTTCTTAAATAGCTTATCACAACCTCTGGGACTTGCCAAACTCCCTCGGCTGGCTGGAAAGTTTTTTTACGTTGGACGGGGAGGTTGAAATTCCCAAAAACACGATTTTCCAAAATTTGAAAATAGGAGCTGGTGCTGTGTTTCAGTGCTGATTCTTGATATTCCATCCAACGGTTTGGTACTCTGGGAGCTGTGTGTTGTTTTCCTTTGTCATGCTTTGAAAGAAAAGAAAGCAACTGAACCAATGTCCTCAAGGATCCAAGTTCAGTTTAAAATAAATATTCTACAGTTTATCAGCAACCAATTAATAATGCAGTACCTTCACACAAACAAACACAAGTGAGTCAAAGTGCATACTCTTTCATAGCAGGACAACAGCCTTGGAGCTCACTGTTAATGTCTAAGGACAATTAAGTATCGCACTTAGCCCTGGATTGGAATTCGACCATCTCTAGTTTTTCTATCATGCCAGCATTTCCACAGAGAAAACTGACTTGCAGCTCAGCTGGACAGTGTGGGCACATGCCAATATGGTTTAAGTGCTTTCCAACCATGGAAAACATTTGGAATCATGTGTAGTGGGGTTTGTTGCAGGATAGAGAATGTGTAAGCTGCACTGAAAATGAAAAACCAGAGTGAGTCTTTTAGTCTTTTTACTTACAGATACAACAAAAGAAAGATAAGAGACTCAAACCTTCGGCAGAGCCACTTATCAACCAGACGAGTGATATTAAATGGTTTAGTAAAAACTCAGCAATCACAGTTTTTGTTTGCTGAAGGAGACTTTTGTTTGTGGAATCAACATCATCATCAGACTCAAGCATTTGAAAAAGCTCAATTCAGTTGGTTGGCAGAGCAAGGAATGCACTTGGACCAGGACAATGCAGGGTGCGTTCATATTTGACATACATTTCAAAATAAAAAGTAAGGGGGAAAAGGCCTTTGTACGTGAAACTGAATTGACACTGTTTATTATTTTAAAAGAAAAAAATGTGGAACATTAAGGGAAATATTGGACAATTATATCAGATAAATATTTCTTTCAGTATCTTTTATTAGTTTGAGTGGTCTTGGTGGTTTGTGGGAGTTGCTCACAATAAGATTGGCTGCAGTTACAGGACACATACGTGCTATTGTAAGCCTTCCTGTGAGGTGACAGCTTTTACATTGTTCTGTGCAGAATAAATACAATACAAAATCTAAATGTATATTTTTATAAATATACATTTATAGGTATAAATATGGATCTTTCATTATTTGAGTTGCTGACTGTCCATGCTTCAGTCTATCTGGAGCCCAGAGCGTCCCTCCAGGATCAAAACAAGTATCCGTAAACATGTTTACACAGAAAATATCTTTACTATAAAAATGGCAACCATAAGCAGTATTCAGCATATTGAATGTCGCCAACAAAGGTTTTCCTGTTCCTGTTATTCTAAAATAACGCCCAGTCACTGTGTTGGATCATAGCCTTTCTTATTTGCAGCAGGTGTATTACGGTAGAGAAGGCACTCCAACTTCATATTTGCATGCCGATTTTTACTTACATTTTCTTTTCTTATCAACAAAATAACTTTAAACACACACACACACACGCACACACACACACACACACACACGCACACAAAGCCCTTGTAAGCAGGTAGCTGGAGTTTGGGAGGCCTTCAGCTACAGACTATCATGAGGAAATTGTGCTTTAACGGCCCTCTGGGGCTCTTATTTGATCATTTTTATATTATTTCTTGAGCTTTAAAGCTTTTAATTTCTCTTTGCTTCTAATTTCAAAAAACAAACAGAAGACACAAGATTCCCAAAATTTCCTATTTTAATTAAAAACATGCACTGTGTTGACTACAAATTTACAGAAAATGAATATATTCCAAAATGATGTAATGGAGAATTACGTTTAGTTTTATGGCCCAATCATTTTTAGGAGACTTAATAATACAGTAATACAATAATACAGATAATAATTATCTGTATTTGTAAGTAAATAATTGCAGGTATAGAAAAAATGATTTTTGTATTTACTTGTGTCGCATTTTCAATTTTACAGCAGCAAAAGATCCTGCAAATACTTGAAATATGACATGCAAATTTGAAATACAATTTGACTTTTTGTAACTACAGCATCTGCATTGCTCAGTCGATAACTATGTCCTTAACTTCCTGAGTGTTTGTAACTGCAGTACTTTGTAGTCATTTTTTTTAATCTTCTTGTATGTTTGTTCACAGTCGATGAAAATTCATTGACATACGTCAGACGTTAAGTCTGTGCTTTTGTGAATTTTAGTAGACATGCTCACCCACCATTTAATACATAAGAGAGAATGATCTTCAAACAAAAATACACACATTAGAACTGGAACTGTACATTCATCCCTACACATACTAACCCTTTAGCCAATGATATAGCTCCATCTTTCATGAGGGGAACTTTTTTAAGTGGAAAATTGTAGATAAAAATCTGTTTAGTGCTGGTGCCAAACCTTAACCAACCAGCAGCATCCTCTGCACCACTGTTATGTACCACTACTGTACATACACTTTGTCTGTTTCATTTGCATGCGAGGGGATAGACCAGTTTGTCCCAAAAAACAAAGTTATCAAACCTTGCTGCCCAAAAGCTGCTACTCTCGCTGTATCTGCTAACACATACACACATGCACACAGAGAGTGACTGACTATGCAGCCTGTTCTGTGAAGATAAGCAGTTCACTTCTGTAGTCAGTGAAGTATAAATAAAAGCAGAAAGAGAGCACGAGGGAGAGATTGATATAAGCATGTATATTTACCCAGAGAGAATAAAGAGAGGGACTAGCAAGGGAGAAAGAGGCAAAAGAAAAAGAGGAAGGTGCTTATAATGTTATCTATGAGTGAATATTTACCTCTCAGTGTGAAATAGTCACCCGTTGCCTCCGACTTTGACAGCACACATACAACTCACTTTCTGCCAGTAATACTCGAACGTGGGTGCAGCTGATTTCATACCCTTTCTACTTGATCAAAGTCCGAAACGATCGTGGTGAAATGTTTTGCGATCATTAATAAATGATGATGATTTTCTTTATCAGGAAGTGACCATCAAATATGAATATGGGGTCTTTGTAGATGAAGCCAAAGGTGAAAAGCAGCAGCTTAAACAACCATTTTTATTTCACATTACAGAGATGTCTGCGTTCAAGTGATAATGATCTGAGATCATTATTTTAATATTTAACTGGCATTCACTGGGTTATGCAGAAGTTGGATTTCTAGAAGTAATTTCCCTTGTTAAGTAGGTCATATGATTGGCTTGGCTGTGTGTTATAATAACAGTTAACCCTAACACAGTTTAAATGGAACTTCAAAATGATTGTGTGTGTGTGTGTGCGTGTGTGTGTGTGTGTGTGTGTGTGTGTGTGTGTGTGTGTGTATGAAGGTTTAATTTAATGTGCCAGTTGTGACTTTGCACGTTAAACTCCCAAACTTCTTCTATTAACGTTTTTTTATTTGTGAAGGTCAGATCGAAAACATCTCCTCTTGTGGGTGTGACATTGAAAAAAATGATTTTTTTAACTGGATGCCAGTTGGAAAGTTGCCCAAACAACTTACAGATTGTCTCTAACAAAGACAAGTATTTCTATTTTATGTTTCCTTTCTTAAGGAATGTCAGTAAAAATTGTAGATGCTTTTTTCTTTTACTATCACTGTCACAAATTGAAATATTATTTTGGAAAAACTGTTTAGTTCAGGAAAATTTTCTCACCATAAACATTTGTTTTCCTAATAAAAGAAAACGTTAGATTTATCATATAGCGCAGACATACGTGTTTAGATGGTTTCCACTGGGTTTTTTGTAGATTATATCATTTGTGCATGTCATATCCTATCTGATAGTAACAGTAACACATTTCTCTAAGTTGGATGTTTTGTCAGTCGAACTTTGTGATAAGAGTAAAGTTTGCCTTATTTAAGGCAGGTCTGCTATTTTTGTACTTTATGTTAGTAAGTAAGTAAGAAAGACACATGTTTGGTGATATTTCCATTTTACCAGTGACAGCACGTTGTTGACATGGCAAAACCAGTGTGCTAACTACATGAATGGAACAATGTGAACACAGCAAAGTTGTCTTTGATGCTGGAATCAGCTTTAAAGGGTTGACATCTTTGTGGTTATATATCACCAAATCAACAGGTTCCAGAGCAGCCTATTTGTCTGTACTACAAAGGTGGTTCACTTGTCTTTGTGTTTCCCAGATTGAGCATTACTATTAAATATATAGGTCATTAGATCATTATGAGAAGACGTTATACTTCATTCTAATCTGCCGCTATGTTTCTTTCTGCTGAAACATAGCGGCAGACCTGGCTACTACACACATCAAGAACCTGTCAATTATTAAATAATTAATTACAGTTCACCCATCCATCTGCTTATTATTATCAGGGTCACTAGGGGCTGGAGACTATCCCAGCTACCACAGGGTGAGAGGCAGGGTACACCCTGTTGCCAATCTGTCATAGGGCTAACAGAGAGACACAAAAAAACATTCACACCTATGGGCAATTTAGAATCACCAATTTACCTAACAGTCCATGTCCTAGGACTGTGGGGGAAAGCAGACTACCTGGAGAGAACCTACGCAAACACGGGGAGAACATGCAAACTCCACACCATGCTGTCTCATTAATTTAAAAACTCAGTTTGTTCATTTTAGTTTGATCTGCCACAAAGTGACTTCCACATCTGCTTCATTAGGGTGTGAGACAGAAAACTTTAATGTTTAAAATGATCCAGTGTAAATTTTAGAGCTCTAACCCATATCAGTCACCTTAGGAATAACAGCAGCACTGAGAGCACAGTCAGCATAAAATAATTAACTGGAATTAAAATGCTTATTTTACCTCTCTGTGCACTAAATCCCCAGATTAGAAAATTTGCTGCAGCGTTAAGTGTCCTTTTTACAACAGTCTTGCTTGTTTTATTTTTATGTTCTTTACAGATTTTTATTCACCATTTGACAAAAAGTCTGGAGTAGGTGGCACTCATAGGGATCGCTTTCTAACCCCAAACCTAACCCCAAATCTATCTATTGATTTTCTGAAGGAGTAATTACGTGAGAAGAAACCTTGATGATGCTTTCATATGCTAGATTGTATGTTACCAATGAATGTTTGCCCATTACTAACAATAACCCTGGGTTCCATGCTACAAATCAACTTTAGTACAAAAGTTGTGCAAAAGTCTCAAATCTGTGAGTCACCCGATATTACTTCATATTTTTCATCCAGCCAAACTTGACTTTATGGAGAGGATATAGCTGACGAGGTAGTGCCGGCCACTTACTAATCAGGAAAAAAGTGTCTTTCTACAGCTATCTGTACAGTGAAGGATCTGCCATGGTTTGGGGCTGGATTTGACCCAGTGATTTTGGGGATCTTGTCAAAACTGATGAAATTATGAACACAGAAAAATACTGTCATATTTTGATCCATCACAGAATACCATCTGTAAATCATCTGATTGGCAATGTCTTCATTTTTAAGCATGACAATGATCCCAAACACACTGGCAATCACTCAAAGCATACCTGGATGTGTTAGTAGCATTTAATCTTGTATAAGATAAGATAAGATAAGATAAGATAAGATAAGATAGAACTTTATTAATCCCTCGGGTGGGTTCCTCTGGGAAATTCGACTTCCAAAAAAAGCACAGCAACGACCGAAGTTAGTTACAGAACTGTTATATATATATATATATATATATACACACACACACACACACATATATAAATACAGAGACAAATATAAATAAAATATACAAAGGGGATAAATAGAATAAATAGGAATAAAAAATAAAAATACAAGTGAATTGCACATTTCAAGTATTGAGTCTATTGCACTGTTGACTATTTACAAAAAGTATTGCACAAGGTATTGTACAGTGAGGTGAAGAGGCACTACAGCTTAGTTGTTCCCCCCTCCTTTGTCCTCCTGTTTCCCCTCCCTCTCCCCTCCAGAGAGGAGTTAAACAGTCTGATGGCGTGTGGGACAAAGGAGTTTTTTATAATCTAGAAGCGAAGGTGTTCTTCAGTATATCTTTGTTACTAGACATATATGATTTAAGGATTTCCAACAATAGCAACATGGAAGTAAAATATGCAAATATACCAAATATACAAACATAAAAGAACCAACTTCCTCATACTTAGCGCAGTATGCTTTAAATCCAATTATGCAACATAGCCGTTCTATCACTTGTCAGATTTCCCAAATTGTGTCACGGTAGACCTCTCCTGAATCTATCAAAGATTCCTGTCATTTATTCCAGTACAGCTGTTCACTTCAAAGCTCTGATTGCACTGTATCTCACGTTCCTCCCTCAAGGGTTGATGAATTCATTACATATAGGCTCCATCAGGATCAAAATACTACATTTAAAAGTGGCTGCATTAATTTTAGTTCAGTGGAATAAAATGTAGAAAACAAAACATGTCTGCAGTAGAGTGATCTTAACTTTTTTTCTGTCTATTGGTATTCAGGACAGTTGATGCCTCAAAATAGGGATCTGAGAGAGTGAGGCATCACTTATATGGACCTGAATTGCACATAACTTGTCAAGGCTAGGAGTGCGGGCAGGCAGAGATGAGGATCCAAACGCAGGACTCAGGAGACTGAATACAACTCAAAACCTCAGCTTTGTTGCTGGTGACAAAACAAAAACCTAAACCAGAATAAGCTGAAACAGAATTATAATGATCAAAACAGGATAAGTAAAGAATCAGAATGCAAACCATAATACAATGGAATATAAGAAACTTAAATTGCTGGGTCAAAACCCAGAACCGTGACAGTACCCCCCATCTAAGGGCTGGCTCCCGACAGCCCTAAATAAAAACAGAAGGACAAAAACAAGATCACCAGACCAAGGCGGGTGGAGGGGGTCCAGGATGGGTGGACAGAAACAAAACAAAAGACAAGGAGCAGGATTCCAGACACACATGAAAACAGTTCAAAACAAAACAAAACTGGGTCTAACATGAGTCCATGAAAAGTTCAGGGGTTCAACCCGGAGGTCAACAGCACATGAGCCACATCCAAAACAGTTCAGGGGGCCGGCCGTGCGGACAGCAGCGGCGGAGGTGATGCAGGCGAAGCAAATCAGGAGGCCGGCCACACGGAAGGCAGCGGCGGCGACAGAACAGTTCCGGAGGCCGACCACTAAGCCAGCGGCGGCAACGAAATCGTTCAGGAGGCCGCACTTGACGATAATGATGTCCAGCTAGGGGCCTCGAGAGCAGCCAGCGAAGGCGAGATGGTACAGGCCAAGATGGATCTGACAGCGGTGTAGCAACCGCGGGACCAGACGAGGCGGGAGTATACGAGGCGGGACCAGACGAGGAGGGGACCAGAGGGGACCAGATGGGACCAGACGGCAGTGTGGCAGCTGTGGAACCAGATGGTGCAGGCCACTTGTGGAAGCTGCAGGTGGTGATGCAGCAGGCGACGGTGTGGAAGCTGCAGGTGGTGATGCTGCAGGTGGTGATGCTGCAGGTGGTGATGCTGCAGGCGACGGTGTGGAAGCTGGAGGTGGTGATGCAGGTGGTGGTTGAATGGGCTCCCCAGAGATGTCAGCGGACACGAGGATGTGCCGGCTTGGTCCTCTGAGATCCCCAGCTGACGAGGTGTGATGCTGGACAGGCTCCTCGGACCCCCAGCTGACATGGCTTGATACTGCCCGGGCTCTCCGGAACCCCTAGCTGAAGTGGCTTTATGCTGGCCGGGCTCTCCAGAACCCCACAGCTGACTTGACACAATGCTGGCTGGCTTCTCCTGAACCCCCAGCTAACTTGACACAAGGCTGGCTGGGTTCTCCTGAACCCCCAGCTAACTTGACACAAGGCTAGCTGGGCTCTCCTGAAGATGACTGGATGGGACCCCGGGACTCTCCAGCGGAGGCAGGCGGCTGAACGGGCCCCTCGAACCCTCAAGCAGAGGCAGACGGTTTTAACAGTTCTTCTGAACTGCCAGCGGAGACAGACAGTGGCATGGGAGCCGCGGAGTACTGGATTGGCTCTCTAGAGCTTCCAGCAGGAGTTGATGCAGGACCAGAAGGTGTTGAGACCGCTGGCTGAGGGTGTAGATGAGTGGCTGACTGGATGGGTGACAACACTTGAGCCTGAACTGGGGACGAAGCTAACGACTGAGCTACCAACAAAGCTACTGACTGCGCTATGGACTGCAATAAAGGTTGTAGTGAGGCTGGTTGTGATGGTGGCTGAATGGCTGACAGAACTGAAGCCTGAGCTACAGGTAGCGGGGCTGAAGCCTGAGCTACAGGTAGCGGGGCTGAAGACTGAGCTACAGGTTGTGGCAGATTGTGGTGGAGTAATAGGTGGTGGAGTGGTAGACTGAGCTAATGGCAACTGAACAGGGGACGGAGCTAGCGGCAACTGAACAGGGGACTGAGCTAGCGGCAACTGAACAGAGGGCAACTGAAGTTGAGGTGAAAACGGTAGTGGAGTTGGCGACTGAGCTACAGGCCGGGTGGCTAACTGGGCTACAGGTAGCGGGGACACTGGAAACAGGGCTAGTGGCTGCTAGCTGAGCTGGTGGCTGCTGGGCAGCTAACTGAGCTGGTGGCTGCTAGGCAGCTAGCGGAACTGAGGATGGCTGGGCTGTTGACTGAACTGAGGACTGAAGCCCACCAGGTTCTACTTTCTCCAGGGGTCCAGAGGTGGCAACAGTCACAAACTCAGCCTCTGGGGAAGCCCTGTGGAGAATCTCCATCTCTGTGTAGCCTGACTGGGCTGACAGGTTCACTAACTGTGCTGCAGGTCCCATGACAGCCACTTCAACCGAAGCCACAAGAAAGAGTGGAGGTGTGGTGGGGTGAAGATAGCGAGGATGCAGTTTCTTCCTTAAGGGAGGATCAAGCGATTTGGCAATAAATAATGATCGGAAAGGCCGCTGATGCCGAGAATACCAAGCGGTGAGAGCTTCCAGGAGGGCAGCTAAATTGTCCTTCCCCGGACCACCCATGCCAAATAATTGAAAGCTGAGCCTCGCTCTCAGATCAATTATTATTTGTTTTAATCCTTTTATGTCCATAAAACTGACAGTGGAGGTAGTGGACAACAAATAGCGATCAAAAAACATTACCTCCAGTTGCCTCTTTAAGCGATCCACAGAGTGAAGTATGCGCCGGCAATAATCCTTCAGCTGCCCGAGATACTCCCCCTCTGAGGCAAAACCTTTGGCCATAGTGCCTGTGACGGGAGGAACAAACAGTTCATATACTTGTGTCTTTGTTTTGGGATCAAAAATAACACCTTTTTCCCCAACCCGATTTTCTAGCCAAGTGTTGTACAATCACGTCAGCAGGTGAAGTTTTCATCACTCACAAGAGGGTTGGATTAGGTAGTTAGTGCTTGAAATGTAGAAGTATCCTTTCTCCTTTCCATGTGTAGTATGACCAGGGCATGCCCCAACTGTCTCAGGTAGATCTAATGGCATCACCAACATTGTAATAACTTCCATTCTGGAAAATGCAGAGGATGAATGCAGAAACAAAGTCTTTCTCCTTTAAAGTAACTGAGAGAGTAACCCCAGCACCTTTGATACTGTATGATATCCACCTCTGATCTAAAACTTTGTTAATGTCCCTTATACATCACTGTGTTAATCAGGTTGATGGTCATCAGAAACAAAGCCAGACAAAATAAAGCATACAAGATAGGATATTTAAATCTCACTCCCACATGTTCGAGTCTCTCTATCATCCCCTGCCATATCTCTGTCATCCCCTTCATGAAGTCACTGGCTGGTATGGCAGGGCTGAATGACTGATTACAGTAGAGGACAGAGGTGGCTATTCATCATATCACCATTTCTTATATCCAGTCAACTCAGCAGTGCCCAATTTTACTTGCTTCCTTTCCTCTAAGTCTCAATATTAAATATCTCCAGCAGTAATACAGACCCAACACTGCAGAATGAATACCTTTATTTTGATATTTTAAGATAACTTAAAATAATGGTTCTAAAATGAATTCCATCTTCTTCTTTCTTTATTCTGTTTTGTAGTTTAATAGTTTAAGTAGAAGAAGAGTACAAAGTTACAGGCTGTCAATTTAAATCAAGAAAGGGACAAATGAATAAATACAATTCTGTGTCAGATAATGTTGATAGGACAAATCATCCCATCAAAAGAAAAAAAACCTAATGGGTTAACTGAAAAAGTTATGATTTTCAGTTGCAAGGAACAGGGTCCAACTATTTTAAAAAAAATTGCATCATAAATAATATTATTAGGGAACTAGGCTTTATAGATCCATGGAGAGATTATACATATATATTGTAGGATAGAATTTAACCAAGTGACAATGGCACTGTTTAATGAACTGTGGATTTGAACAAAGATTGCCTTTTTAAAATACTGGTGACTAACAAATAATCCCCTAAATGATTAGGGATATAAGACAAAATGTAAAGGAATATTTTTCAAAGAAATGACAGTGGAGAAGTATCACCATGAGTTGTATAGTAGGGTAGGAAAGCAGTTATAAGAAGGAAAATAATACAAGTATCAGACAGGATAGAATATTTGTTCTGAACAAAGAATGTTAGAAAAGAAAATTAAAGAATTGGAATTAAAGAAAAAAGAAAAAACTTTAGCTAATTCTGCATTACTTCAATTGAAAAAGGCAGATAGAAACTGGACTGCACTAAATTATTCACCAATGAAGCAGAAGCAGCCTTACATTTAACAAAATACAGATTTAGGATAGGAACTCGTCCCTGACTCAGAGCACTCCACCTTTTTCTTTTTGAGGACCATGGCCTCAGTTTTGGAGGTGCTGATTCTCATTCCTGCTTCTTCACACTCCGCTCTGAACCGCTCTAGTGCAAGCCTGAACCATCACCTGATGAACCCAGTGGAACCACATCATCTGTGAAAAGTGGAGATGAGATTCTGAGACCACCCAAGTGGAAACTTTCCCGCACCCTGGCTAAGCATAAAAATTCTGTCCAAAAAAAATTCTGTACAGAATTGGTGACAAAAGGCAGACCTGGTGGAGTCCAACACCCATCAGAAATTAGTCAGACTTATTGCTGGCTATGTAGACGAAGTTCTTCCTTCTGATTAGCATATAGTCTCAGGCTGCTGGACTTGGAGTGAGACCATCCATGCTATCAGGAGCTTCCTCGTCTTAATGTTAGTGGCTTCTATCTCCTCCTTTGGTCCGCTTATTATTCCAGCAGGGTACCTGATCACAGGTCAAGAGTGATCAGGTGTTGATAGCCTGGATCTTGTTCTTCCCATTCACCGTTGCCATTTCCATTCTTCAGGACTTGCCTGACCCTCTGCAGTACTTGGTGGTTGCAGCTTACCTAGTGGCTTCTTCGTGATTCCCATTTGCCTGTGGGATTCCCAGGTGTGAATCAGTGAATCAATGCCCTTGTTCACTCTTGGCATATAGCTTGATGTCATCCATGTAGAGGAGGTAGCTGATGATTCCGTAGTCGGTATCCGTACCTACGCTTGTCAGTGATCTCACTGACGGGGTTTAGGCCTATGCAGAACAGCAGTGATAACAGAGCATCTCTATGGTAGATGGCGACCTGTGCTATTGGCTTGAAGTTGGCCTCTAGTGTTTTGATGCATGCTCAATAATCCAGGTAAGTAAATCCCCAAAAGTTGATTCTGTTCATCTGGACATTTTCAGTGGGAGAAACGTTTCGTCATTCATCAAAGTGACTTCTTCAGTGTCAGCAGACTGCAGGTTTCCCCAATCTTATAAACAGTACATTTGCATAATGACTGAAACTAGCACCACTGATGGAACAATAGGCTGGGAGGTCAGTTACTTCACAATTCTTCATAATTATGCAAATTCTCATGACCATTGATCAACAACCGCTGATCAATGGCCATGAATACCATTCACAGAGAATTAGGGAATGGCTGCAACCACAGCATGTCCAGGATGTGTATATCCTCATCCTTGAAAGAGTGTCCACTGGCCTGTAGGTGTGAATAGAATAGTCCTGGCCTGACGAGGTAGCTCTTCTGTGTGGTGCAATCCGCTTCGCCAGAGGTTGTTTGGTTTCCCCGATGTATAAATCCTGGAAATCCTCATGGCAAATTTGCGTAACTTTCCTAAACCCAACACCCCCTAGAATTACTGTTTTTTTTATTTTCTGGTGCAAGTTCCGAGGTGTTAAGCACCCCTGCTGAGATTTTCACAGGTCGTCCGCTCGTTTATCCTCCAGCTTTTGTTGTGCAAACCACCCATTATCCTTGAGACCTGGCACATTTGCATTTGCTCACTCAGAGTTGCTCAGATCCAAGTCAGGCCAAACCTCTGTGTTACAACTTTCAGAAATGCCTGCCGTACCTATACAAAATATCCCACACGTTGACTGACCTGCAAATATAAAAGACACACATTCACAGCTTCCTTGACTCTCAGCACAGATCTTCCATTGTTCCACTGTTCCATTGTGACTGTGTATGTGAGGAAGTGGCATTGCTTGACTACAGCACAGTGCTGTGCATAAAAGCAGACCGACCCAGGCGGGAGAATGATTTCTTGTTTGCATTTCTGAGAACGCACATCAGGATGGCCTCCGTATCACTGCCACGCAGGAAGAACCTCTCCGCGCAACAGGCTTTGGCCTTGCTTCAGGAAATGGACGAAGCAGATTCTGATGGAGGAGAGGTTTCATTTGTCCAGCAGGCCACTGATACCGCCTCAGAAGAATCTGAAAAGGAGACGGAACAAGAACCCAACATGCCTCCACGGAAGAGGCCCCGTGGTACTGGAAAGCCCAGCCAGAGCCACACGGCAAAAGACGGCACTGTGTGGGTTGAGGGGGACATTGGATTGCCCAGTGCTCGTGCTTCCCTGCGCAAGCTGGACCCACAGAGTCTGCTAAGGTTTGTCACTGCCATAGTAGATATGATATTTATATAAACCCATTTAGAGTGAGGTTTATGTAAATTTACCACAGAGACGCTGTGTTTAGAAAAAACACATCAGTTACTCATGTCATGGGTAGCATAGAGCACAAATACAAATGCTACAATGTATCACTAACTGCTGCACCTGTAAGACAAATCAAAGAAAGAGAATTTATAAAGAGTATAATACAACTATAAACAACTATTTAAAAACATCTAGGATAATATTGTTAATGATCCAGCCTTTATAGATCCATGGAGAGGTGATAAGGGAAAGAGTTGACTATAAATATACTCAGGGATGGGGACAGTAGGACTGTGCGAGTGAGTGCAGGATGACAGACTGGTACTGAGGGGCCAGGCCATTGAGTAATTTGTAAGAAGAAGGATCTTGTAAGTTTGTGTGACTTGACCAGGAGCATGTGGAGATTCATGAGGGTGGGGGTGATATGTTACCAGAGATTAGTCCATGTTAGAAGCCTGGCAGTTGAGTTCTCGACATACTGGAGCCTGACTAGGGTTTTGGTGGAAATCCCAAACAGAACCACATTGCAATACCGTATTTTCACGACCATAAGGCGCACTGTGCTAAAAGGCGCAGTCTCAGTTATGTGTGCCCTTACTGTATTTAACACACACATAAGGCGCACTGGACCATAGGGCGCATACAAGTACCGCATGCGTATTTAAAAATAAAGCGGGAGCAAACCTGAATTCGGTACCTTACTCACATTTCTATTGCCGGTAATCGTCATCATCAACAACACACAAGCATACAAGTGTGCATATTTAAAAATAAAGCAGGAGCAAAACTGAGTTTGGTACTCACATTTTTATCATCAATCAAACCCATCGAAGTCCTCATCCTCTGTGTCTGAATTGAACAGCTGCACTAAATCTCCATCAAACATGCCAGGTTCACTGTCTTCACTGTCAGAGTCACTTTCCGTGCCGTGCGGCTCCTCGGAAACGATGCCGGCTTTTGCGAAAGCTCGAACAATAGTGCCAGCAGACATGTTAGCCCAAGCATCTACAATCCATTGGCAAATTGTGGCGTAACTCGCCCGGCGCTGCCTTCCACTCTTAGTGAAACTGCGTGGAAAAAACCACCTGGTCTCCTTACATACACCTCCCTCAGCCAGTCTTTCATCATTTCCTCATCCATCCAGCCCTTTTCATTTGCCTTAATGATGATTTCTGCTGGAAACTTCTCTTTAGGCAAAGTCTTTCGCTTAAAAATCACCATAGGCGGCAGTTTCTGTCCATTAGCATGGCAGCCAAGCACAACAGTAAAAGAAGACTTTTCATACCCCGTTGTGCGTATCGCTACCGTGCTGGTCCCCTTCTTCTCCACAGTGTGACTCACCGGGATGTCAAAAGTGAGCGGGACCTCGTCCATGTTTGTGATGTGGCTGGGCTGGATGTTTTTGTCGCCGATGTGTTTGCTGCAGTAGGAGCGGAAGATGGCCAGCTTTTCCTTATAATCCGCTGGAAGTTGCTGCGCTACCGTAGTCCTGGTCCGGATGGAAAAATGGCACCGTTTCATAAAACGAAAGCACCAAGATGGACCTCCTTGGAAATGTTCAATGTTCATCTCTTCAGCTAGTGAAACTGCTTTTAGCCGAATGGTGACCGTCGAAACGCTTCTCCCGCTCGCTCTTTGCTCGATGATCCACCGCTCGAGTCTTTCCTCCAACTCGGGCCACCTCGCCTTATGTCCGCGGAAACTCAGCTGCGTTTTCTTGACCTGCCGGAGCTTGTTTTCCAGCTTCCTCCATTTGCGAACCATCGATTCGTTAATCTTAAATTCTCTCGCCGCTGCTCGATTTCCATGTTCCTCCGCGTAGCTGATGGCCTTCAGTTTAAACTGTGCTTCGTAAGCGTGTCTCTTTGCCATTTTCAGGGTTGTTAAAACAACGATGTCCTGCATAATGCACATACCTGTTCTTTTATACAGGTATGTGCGATTGTCCCGGTATATACGATCAACGCCCACACTTCACCCTTTAACGTTCTCATGGTGTTCTCTACTACGTCCTCCTTACAACACATAGGGCGCACCGCGCTATAGGGCGCGCCGCACTTTTTGAAGAAAATCTAAGACTTTTAAGTGCACCTTATGGTCGTGAAAATACGGTAATCCATTTGGGTGGTGACAAAGGCAAAGCTCTCTGCAACTGAGTCAGTGAATGACTGCCAAAGTTGAGAGATGTTCATTAGGTAGAAAAAAGTTGTTTTGGTGACAGATTTAACATGCATATGTAATGAAAGTGTGGAGCCCAAAACATCACCCAGACTGCAAACTTTGGAAGAAGATGGGACACACCTTCTCATGTAATAATGTTTCTTTATTTTCATTACTTCCTACATTGTATATACATACTGAAGACATCAAAACACGAAGCAAGATATATGACCATTTGCTTTGTTAACAATGCTGCAAACCCTTGGCCTTCTCTTAATGAGTTTCATGATGTAGTCACCTGAAATGGTTTTCACTTCACAGGTGTGTTGTGTCAGGGAATTTCACTTGTGGAATTTCTTACCTTCTTAATGGGGTTGGGACCATCAGTTGTCTTGTGCAGAAGTCAGGTCGGTACACAGCTGATAGCCCTATTTGACAATTGTTAGAATTCATATTATTTATTATTACTTTAAGAACTGAAGGTTGTCATGGTCTGGATAACTGCTAAAACTTTGAATCCCAGAATTGACTGCTGAGAGTCTAACCAGTAGTGGACCTGTGCTTTTCACAGATAAGAGCAGGTTCACCCACATGTGTCAGATGGCAAAGTGTCTGGAAAAGACATTTATGCTGCCTGTAATATCTTTCACCATGACCAGTATTGTCGTGAGTCAACAATACCTGGCTGGGCGATGTCTGGGAGGAGATGCCTCAGGACACATGCCCCGATGTTGTCAGGCATGCAAAGAAGCACATGCGGCCATCCAAATTACAGAGTACCATTGTTGCAATGAAAACTGCAGCGAAATTCACTTTTTTTTTCTCCTGTCCCGTTTGGTTCTTTTGCCATCAGAATTATTGTCTAAAGGCAAAGAAAGATGCCCAACGGATTTACTTTACCAAATTAACCATCCCGGCTTTGCCATATTGGTCTATTTGATTCACCTTTGCTTTTATTGTTCATTTTATTTTATTTTTGCTTGCTACACATGGGACAGACATGACTGGGGGAAAGAAAAAGGAGAAAGAAAGAGAGAAAGAAAAACAACGGTGAAGAAGAACGGTGATAAAGGGGAAAAAACCCAAAAACCAACAAAACAGACAAAAAATACATATTTCAATCACCTGGATCACCTGTTGAGAAAGAAAAAAGAGAAAACAAGCAAAAAAAGAGAGCAATATAATAAACAACATCATCACGATGATCTATGTGAATATAACAGTGAATACTAAATATTAAACATTATTGTGCCGCACGTTGGATCGACAGCGCACAGTGTGCTTTGAGGTAGGAGCCAAAAAGGGTGTAGTTTGTGAGCACCCGTGTGTACACCTGTGAGCATGAGCGCACTTGTATTCAAAAGGTTCCTTCATGTAATGATCTGGTAGAGGGTGTGGGGGGCCATAGCCCCGTCCTCCAGGGCATGAAGGAGGTATGGAGGAGATCCAGGCTCCAGACATCCAGAGTCCCTCAGAACACAAGTGGCAACCATGCCACTCTCCCGGAAAGAGCTGAGGAGAGCCCCAGATGAGGGGTCACTGCAGAATGCAGCAAAATTCACTACCCTGCCAACCTAGAACCAAACTAAAACGCAAAGAGCAAATGAGTCCAGTACACCAGGACAAATAACTCAGGTGGTCTAACTGGCTGCGGGCCAAGGCTGTAGTGGAAACTATGCAGTTTAAGGGCAACACCGTGACGCCGGTGACAGAAACTAAGCTGTTCTGGGGCCTGATTGGGGGACCAATGAACGCAGATCTTGGCTGGAGGCCTAAAATAGAAAACTATAAACTTTCAAGAACTCAGAAAACACTGAGTTAGTGACAAGGGAACATGACACTAAATGTTGTTTGTAACAAAGAAATGGCAGAAGTTATCGAATTACTGTTGGTAGTAATGCAGCCAATTCTATAGGCAGGAAGGAGTGTGGAGAGGTAAAGACTTCCAAGAACAGTTCAGCAAATGAGAGAGGGGTATGATCTAACTTGGGGGCGGGGGGCTAAATAAACTGATAAAGGTAATCAGGTGACAAGTGGTTCGAGCATGTCTTTAATTATTGTAAGATGATGTTAGAGTACTTGCAGATGCTCACTGACCTATCTCTGTGATTTTGGGAACCTCTCCTGATGAGCTGGGATTGACATCAGGTGTGATGGTTGATGAGATTCAGCTGTAAGCAAATTGTCTTCCTTGTCTGATTCCTTTCTAGATTTTGGGTTTATGATCTAGTCTTAAGTATGTGTAATGCTTTTAATTTACTGTTCAGTAAAAGACAAGACATTGTATCCACAAACTGATATTTGAATAAATACTTACTTTTAAATTAAGACTTAATACAAAAGGGTACAAAAAATGTTTAAGTGTGAAATTTTACAAAAATCAATTTTGAGATTTACAACGATTAAACCTTTATTTTAGTAGTCCATTTAAACTAAGCCAAACAATGGCCAGTTTTGCTACAGGCAACCACTTTTCAAGGTATCTCTTGTCATTGTGCATACATCTTGGAACAACATTTGATCATTATTTGGGTAGTTCCTCTAAAACTTTGTCCGGGTTACCTTTTTTATTTCAATAGTCTTTATATACAGTTTTATAATAGGAGATAAAAACTCCATATATAGGAGTCTAAGGAGCTTGAAAAGAAAAGTGTCTGGACTTCTTTAAGTTGCTTACAGATGTTTCACCTCTCACCCTCAACGGGACAAGACTCGGCTGTCCATCTACACTTAAAGGACAAAGGTGACTCTTTCGAGGATATTCACATTTTGGACAGAGAAGACAGATGGTTTGAAAGAGGAGTGAAAGAAGCCATCTATGTCCACTGTGAACGACTATCTTTGAACATAGGCGGTGGTTTACGACACCAACTGTCTGCCATTTATAATCCAGTGTTGAGATCCCTTCCCAGATGCCTTAACGCCCACTCACATCCTGGGCCATCTGACTTCAGGAAATCACTTGATAGAGTGGGGCCAGGTTTCACAATGACCTCATCCGAAACCTTGGCTGATTGTGACCTACACCCGTTTTCACACCTTGGCTTGTGTGATTAGGTAGAGGATCAACAGCGGGTCCATGTCTCTCTTGGAGGACACTCCCACAGAGCTTAAATCTGGGACTCCCCACCATTTCACTTTAGAACTGTAGAAGCTTCTCAAATGAGAGGTGAAACATCTTCAAGAAAGTTAAAGAAGTCCAGATGCTTTTCTTTCCAGGCTCCTTAAACTACAAAGAGCTGGATGACTGATCACCTTCACATCCATACATAGGACCAATAATGTGACAAAAGAATTAAAGAGATTTGCTTACACTGCCTCACAGTAGGGTTACGAAAGAAAAAAGTCTACCAAGGCAAAGTAGCTAGCCCCAAAGTCCTTTACATTAACTTTCATTCTCAAGCCTGTTAAAATGTATGACGGTTCACAAAAGGCACAAAGGTAAAAACGATGTGACCTTAAAACCAAGTTATATTTTGAACACAATTTAAAGTTAAGCAATTAGAGTTTATAACTGAAATCAAGCAACCCTAGTGTTAAGGCTGAGGCAAAATTAACAGATTTTAATAGGGGAATCTCACAATATTACAGCACAAAACAGCACAGAAGACAAACATGAAAACTTCAGAGAGGGCTTCTTAAAGAACACTCAAAACCACTGGGACATTACCTAAACCCCTTCAAATGAAATACATTCGATTTGTATTATTTTCACAATGTAAGATTTGAGTATCTTAATCAGTCACAGCAAAGAGGTTACAAAAGCAAAGTATTGCACAAGTGCCTATGTTGTGTAGAAATTAGGCTTATTAGACATATTTGATACAGAAATTTGCTACCAAGCTAGAGGTACGCACTATTTCAGGCATTCAAAAGGGCCCTGTCCACAAGTACATAGGTATTTTGGCAAATGTAGCTTGACTGTTTTGGCCTTTGCCTAAATGTAAATTTTAGATCACTGAAAATGAAGCCAGCAGGATGAAAATTTTCAAAAATGCAATTACTGCATGAATATGTGGACAGAGATTTTGTCTTGGAAGGCTTTTTTAACATCAGGCTCTGCAGAGTGTAATCTTTTTACCCTGTGACAATGTACCTGTGTTCATGTAGACATAAACTAGGATTAGCCACAGAGAAACAAGCTACAGCAACTTAAACACAGGTGCCTTAAAATGGACCTAAAAAAGGCTAATTTACCATTAAGACTGAACACATGAACACTGTCTATGAAGACAGATTTAAGACATAAATGTTTAACTTTAAAGTTTTTAGAACATGTTTAGCACCATCTTGTGGCAGTACAGAATGTGGCGTGACCAGGTTGGTTGGATGGTTGCAGCTAGTCTTACATTAGTTGATATTAGCAAACTTATGGGGTGTGGGGTGGCTGTAGCTCAGGAGGTAGAGCTGGTCACCTACTGATCGGAAGGTTGGTGGTTTGATCCCTGGCTCCTCCAGTCTGCATGTCAAGTATCCTTGGGCAAGATACTAACCCCAACTTGCTCTCCAATGCATCCATCGGTGATGTACTTAGAAAGCACTACGTATAGATAAAGCGCTTGTGAGAATGGGTGTGATTGAGGCATGTTGTATAGAGCGCTTTGAGTACTCCGGGAGAGTAGAAAAGCGCTATATAAGAATCAGTCCATTTACCAAACTAATAACAGAAGCAACAATACAGTGGAACATAAGGAGACTAAAGGTAAAAGTCAGTTTGAGCAGGTTACTGTTATACTACCCCTAAATGTAACAATGACTTGACGTTAAGAAACCAAGGACATAGAGTTTATTTTCACTCTGTCTATTAAACAGTTAGCCGTTCTTTGTTATTTGGATGTTTGTACTGAAGTCGTATATCCTCGGTTTCTTAACATAAAACTTATTGCAGTCGTTGCAGTCAGGGGGAACTAAAAAGCAGTCTGCTTTTTAGTTCCCCCCCCCCATGACCCTGAATTGCATAAGTGGAAGAGAATGGATGGATGGACATTTTATGATTTATTACATCAAAACTGGTTGGGATGCTAAAGTTTCCCAATCACTTAGCTATTATCTATACAAGTAGGAGTTTTACCATTGAGTAAATCACTAAGATGAAATATTCTTTATAAACTTTGAAGCAGAAGCGTTGCTTCATCATCAGTCCATCACCTCATTTCCAACATTTCAACATGTTCAGTGCTCTTGGGAGATCATGGAAATGAAGCGCAAGAAGAGTGAACGTTTTGAGCTGAAAGGGAGGTCAGAGATGTTTCACTGTCAGTCAGTTACTGCTGCTTAGCTCTGCCATTTTACCAAAGCGCTTTAGAGCGAAATACTATGAAAAACTATAATTTAATAGAGTGGATACTGTCAGTTTCTTTAACACCAGTTCAGCAATCGTCATTTTTTTTGTTTTTTCAAGGCTACAGACAACTTACTGCTATCTGATGATAGATTTTGATTTGTGCCTTTTCGAATGTTTCTTTGAACTGTTTCATTTTTTTAATGGAAAGCTTTGCTGATGAGGACATCCTTAACTGTGGCAGCTGCTTATACTGCATTTATATTTGTTCACACACATTTTAATGACAGACATATATATATTCCTTCTATGTTAGATTCTATTGTAAGATGGAAGTTCAGCCTGCCACTCTTGGGACAAACAGAGGTGCTTTTATTAAATAACAGCCTATGCCTTTGTCATGGTACACAAGTAATTTCAATTATAGGAAGTTACAGTGGGGCAAAAAAGTATTTAGTCAGCCACCGATTGTGCAAGTTCCCCCACTTAAAATGATGACAGAGGTCAGTAATTTGCACCAGAGGTACACTTCAACTGTGAGAGACAGAATGTGAAAAAAAAATCCATGAATTCACATGGTAGGATTTGTAAAGAATTTATTCATAAATCAGGGTGGAAAATAAGTATTTGGTCACCTCAAACAAGGAAAATCTCCGGCTCTCACAGACCTGTAACGTCTTCTGTAAGACACTTTTCTGTCCCCCACTCGTTACCTGTATGAATGGCACCTGTTTGAACTCATCATCTGTATAAAAGACACCTGTCCACAGCCTCAAACAGTCAGACTCCAAACTCCGCCATGGCCAAGACCAAAGAGCTTTCGAAGGACACCAGGAAAAGTATTGTAGACCTGCACCAGACTGGGAAGAGTGAATCTACAATAGGCAAGCAGCTTGGTGTGAAAAAATCAACTGTGGGAGCAATCATCAGAAAATGGAAGACATACAAGACCACTGATAATCTCCCTCGATCTGGGGCTCCACGCAAGATCTCATCCCGTGGGGTCAAAATGATCATGAGAACGGTGAGCAAAGATCCCAGAACCACACGGGGGGACCTGGTGAATGACCTGCAGAGAGCTGGGACCAAAGTAACAAAGGTCATCATCAGTAACACACTACAACGGCAGGGAATCACATCCCGCAGTGCCAGACGTGTTCCGCTGCTGAAGCCAGTGCATGTCCAAGCCCGTCTGAAGTTTGCCAGAGAGCACATGGATGATACAGCAGAGGATTGGGAGAATGTCATGTGGTCAGATGAAACCAAAGTAGAACTTTTTGGTATAAACTCAACTCGTCGTGTTTGGAGGAAGAAGAATACTGAGTTGCATCCCAAGAACACCATACCTACTGTGAAGCATGGGGGTGGAAACATCATGCTATGGGGCTGTTTTTCTGCCAAGGGGACAGGACGACTGATCCGTGTTAAGGACAGAATGAATGGGGCCATGTATCGTGAGATTTTGAGCCAAAACCTCCTT
This sequence comes from Diplotaxodon limnothrissa, assembly GCF_057381915.1. Classification (NCBI taxonomy): domain Eukaryota; kingdom Metazoa; phylum Chordata; class Actinopteri; order Cichliformes; family Cichlidae; genus Diplotaxodon; species Diplotaxodon limnothrissa. The sequence goes on along the minus strand of NC_140601.1, from coordinate 2,786,366 downwards.
CCATCAGTGAGAACTTTGAAGATGAAACGAGGCTGGGTCTTCCAACATGACAATGATCCAAAACACACCGCCCGGGCAACGAAGGAGTGGCTCCGTAAGAAGCATTTGAAAGTCCTGGAGTGGCCTAGCCAGTCTCCAGACCTCAACCCCATAGAAAATCTGTGGTGGGAGTTGAAAGTCCGTGTTGCTCGGCGACAGCCCCAAAACATCACTGCTCTCGAGAAGATCTGCATGGAGGAATGGGCCAAAATACCAGCTACTGTGTGTGCAAACCTGGTAAAGACCTATAGTAAACGTTTGACCTCTGTTATTGCCAACAAAGGTTATGTTACAAAGTATTGAGTTGTATTTTTGTTATTGACCAAATACTTATTTTCCACCCTGATTTACGAATAAATTCTTTACAAATCCTACCATGTGGATTCATGGATTTTTTTTTTCACATTCTGTCTCTCACAGTTGAAGTGTACCTCTGGTGCAAATTACTGACCTCTGTCATCATTTTAGGTGGGGGAACTTGCACAATCGGTGGCTGACTAAATACTTTTTTGCCCCACTGTAGATCAAGTTATATAAATTCTTCACAAAAGCACATAAGAAAGAAGCCTGAGCGCAACAGTGTTTGTCATTGCCACTATTTTATATGAAGATTCTAGTCATTACATGGACTAGGCCTGATTTGGCATTAACCAATGTCCTAATAAATAGAAAAGTCAACACTATGAGTGGAAATATAGACCGCGGACACATGAACAACACATATATATAATTTGATGTTTTCCTTTTTTCTCCTATGAATAAACAAGTAATTGGTATTGAGTGAAACAGAGATGTAGCTTGGACTTGTGCTGCTTAACACCTGGGAAAACCTACACAAAAGAGGGATAATGTCCCACTTTACTTGTATATTTTAAATAGTAAAAATTCATTTTGAACCTAATGGGAGGTGCCGCCCATGCTGCTCTATTATTGAAGAATTATTAATATTATTTTAGAAAAAAAAATGGAAATCAAAGAACTAGTCATTTAAAAATCTTTATGGGTTAAATTGCATTTTGTAAGGTGTAGCTAGGAGTGCAAGGAGGTTAAGCATGTTTTAAAGCTGAACGTAGTGATTTATAATCTTGGAACTGTATCGTTCAAGTCATCATATTACCTTCGAGCCTGCTCTTATTAGTCTGTTTTTCCCGCAATTTGAAACAGTATATAATGTGTTTTTCAACCCTAATCCTACAGAAAACCTGAAGCATGTGTTCCATTGTGTATGCAGGCCTATGATATGTGTTCACCCATGTTTCCAGTGCAGTCCTGTCAGTGTTCCACTTGGTGCTGGCAGGACTGCTGCAGTGTGTTGGGTTTTTTTCCAACACTAACCTAAAGCACGTTGAGCCCAGAGGGATGTAGATTTGATGTTGCTATATATAAAATAAATAGATAAAACTGCCAGTTTGAGTGAAACAGTTGATGGTTTTATTTGAATCTACCCTGCATGATCCATGAAAGCTTGAGCTGAAGATTTTAAGTCAATTTACACAAGTATTTCAAAACAGTTTGTTTATGTGACATTCTTTTTATTGCTATATTTTATACATATTAAAGTGTGCAATATCATTTAGATGATGGATCTTTTTGACGTCTTCAAAATTTAGAACTTGGTATCTTCAGTGTTTAATATGTGCCTGGTAGCCGATGCTGTGGATAGCGCCAAGCAATGCAATGATGCACCTGAAACTGGAATTTGGCACACAGATTTCCTAATTATTCACAGATGGAAATTGACATACACATGGCCTAATTTGCAACTGCTTTTAGCCATAGTGCTATCAGAGAATTAGCATAATGTCTCCCTAGTGGCCATTTTCAAAATGGCTGCCAAACTGCTGTAGGGTTGGACTCGTCTAGATTAAAATGACCATAATTAAACTGCACATGAAGTAATCGCCACAATAGATTTGAAAATGAGGAGATTTACTGAAAGTATTTTATTATCAACATAATTGCTAAGAAGAAATAAAAAGACTTACTAACTACTGCCATCTTACATAAAGCGCATGTCTCATACACACTGCATGTCCACCATGATATTGAGACAATCAAAGCCACAAATGAGTTAAAACTTTAATTCACAACAGGAAAAAAGCTGATTATATGTACCTTCATTAAGTAGGCAATCAGATTCTTGACCATTTCCAATTAAGTGGTACAAGAGGGTGATATTTTGGATAATTTCATACATATTTCATATAGAAAAAACAAAGGTAATTATAGAATAATAGGGAAATTTAGGTTTGATTAAAATTCTGTCCCCTGTCATTTATCATTCTGTGATTTCTTTCCGGCCTGTAAGGGATGAAAATATGACCATATGCTAATAATTCTGAACCTGTTTAAACATTTAAATACTCAATTATTTCCATGTAAATATTGTAACAAAATAAATATAAATTGAGTGGAATTTTTAGGCTACTGCTATTAAGTGAGTCAGATCAGATGTCTGCAGTAGCCTTGTATCATTCATTAGGTGATGGGCAGTGATGAACAGATAGCAGCTAGCAAACACAATCTGTTCATTAAAGACACGAAACAGGATCTAAGGACAGTCTTATATTTTTCAGTACTTCAATACATCAGTACTAGTCAATACTTTTCAACAGTGGCAAGTGTATATTTGAAGATTATGACTGATTCCCTGATACGTTCACATTCCCTGATTTGTGAGCTGTGCAGAGGTGAGGATCTGCTATGTGTACAATACACTCTCTAAATATTTGCCATTAAATCAAGTTTAGATGGCCAGCTTTGGATTCAGGCTTCTGTCCTGACCGACTGCAAGCACATTAGAAATTTTAACAGCATGTTTCTGTGAGATCATAAACTAGTATTTCAAAGTATGATGTTTTTATTCCAATTGTGAAAAGTCGACACGACAGCCTCCACTGTATGTATCTGAGTGTGCTGTTGTATCTCTGGTGTCGTCAGTTTCACATGACGGACAGTGAGTCTGAAAGACCTGCTCAAGCTTCTGATGTTCAAACTGAGACTTTTTTCATGAACACTCAGGTGGGATCTTTACGGGCAGCTGCTCAGACATAACAGATGTCCTTTATACAGTGTGTCCTTAGCTCCTGAAATCTTTCAATAGCTTTAAAATTGTGGGGATTTCAGTAAACTGAAAGCCACTGTAAAATTCATAGTTTCATTTAGTGAGTACTGTGGAGAATTTAAAGGTTTTATTTATCACATTTCAGTAATGTCAAAATTCAAATTCAAATTTTATGTGAATTTTATGTAAAAGTGGTTTTAATTGTGGTATTGGTAAACATTATGACTGAACTGCACTAATTGTGAAGCACTTGTTTTCATTCCAGTCTGGGAACTCAGATATAAAGTTTTTGTCAAACTGTGGAGGTACACAGGTGAAGTGGGTGTGGGAAGTACAGACAGCATTAAAGACAAGCAGGGCTTTTCTCTTCCAGTATAATTCTCATTGACAACTTAAAAACCAGTAAATGTCTGGATTAAGGCCTGCTGGTACATTTACATCCTAACATATTATTAAGGCTGATCAGCTTAATTCTATTTTTTAGTTTGGCCCTTTTGTGAAAGGATTTATTAAGTAATAACGCTTTAAGATTAAAAGTTCCATCAATCAGTGCGGCAAGTGAAAGAAATGTCATCACGCACATTAGTGTGTGGACTGTGTTTTAGGGTGGGTGTTGTGTGGTTTACATACACAGTGCTTTTCTTCTAATACCTTTTTTTTTGTAAATTAGGAAGACTACACCATCAACTCTCTCCTATGTCAGCTTAAGTTCAGTAAAAAGCTGTGCACGCATTAACAGATTAGAAATGACAGAAAGAACAACGGGCAAAAAAATCCTTCCAAAATTAAACTGAGAGCCAAATAGAGCCAAACCACAACCGAACGATGACAGGACTAAAAAAAAAAGACTTTAAATACAAAATATTAAAAGAAGGTTGTTCATCTCATGTGACCAGCAGATAATGATGGTGATGGAATAAAGAGCTAGCTGGAATGAGTTGCAGGAGATGTGTATCATCACACCTAAGAAAACATCTGCTCTCAGCCAAGTATTCAAAGCCAAAATAATTACCCTTAAACACCAAAGAAGAAAGTTTAACTTCCTCCCTCCAGGAGCTCCTAGAATGACTACATGATATGGTAATTAAAAGATGATTAAAGATTAGGAGTTTCAGTAATTACACCTTTAACTGAGCTAATGGAGCAATCAGAGAAAATTTGAGATTGGGTTTTTTTTTCCTTCAGCTCACTATTTTATCTTCTAGGCAGAATATTTCTTCTTTTTGCATATAATTTTTACATGTTCTGAAGAAAAATCAAAAATATATAAAGAATCGCTGTAATCAGAAGTAAAATTCCCTCGGCAGCTTCATAGAGAATTTCACTTCTCTGCACATGTAAAAGCTCAGGTGTAACAAAGTATCTTTTTCTTAATCTTTTAAAAACTTTTTTCTATTTCTGGACACATGCACACACACAAATGATTTCTAGAAGGCAAAGATGAACAAAGATGTCAAAATTAGACTGTAGATGGAAGTGAGCCACTCTTGCTCCAACACACACAAAGATATGTTGTGTCCTTTGGACGTGGATTAGTGTTTGTTCAGTTTAACCTCATAAAGCTCCATGACATCGTGGTAAAAGTGTCACATCAGGGTCGTGCCTGTAAAACTCTACTTGACAACACACAAACACACAGAGAGCCAGAAAAGGAGTTGTGCACACAAAGACACTAATTACCGTAGAAGACACAGTTTCTTCCACATACACATGCACTGACACACTTACAGACCGCTGCTGACATTATAGGATGTGACACTGTTGAGTGTGAGTTTCACAAAAGCAGGTTGAAATTTATGGAGCGCCGCCTATAATGGGCTCGGGACTGATGTTGTTGTTAAATGACAAAACCAAAAGCAAATGTTCTGATGTGTTCTCCATGGTTTCACCGGCAGCGGTTTTGACCATAATAATGGGATCAAGTTCAGCCATTAAAGTTTCAGATGGACTGTAGCTATGCGTCCTGTCATTTGAACAAAAGCTGTCCAGTCACAGCTGAAAAGAAAGCACAGGATTATCCAGTAAAAACCGGCCTTCCAACATAAGATGGTGTGGTGGTCAGTCAGATACGTTTGGATGCATGTTAAACTTAACAAAATACAGATAGCTGGATAAAGAAGTATGTTTTTGTTTATCATAGGATGTAGAAAATCTTTTGTCAGAAGTCAAAAGTCAAGTGTAATCTGAGACTGAGAAGACAAATACATATATGGCAAACATGTTAAATAGCGATTTATCATAAGATGATTAAATACACTCAGTATAAAAAAAGCTTAAACATAAACAAACATGTTGTGCTATTTTAAAATGAGATAACTGTAAGACTGTTCTCTGTGTTATAACTACACAACTTTTATCAGTTATTTTTATGTTATTCATTCATGCAAAGGTTTACTTAACATGGCTTTATTCTGGAAAACCAATGTGCACATTGATTTACGTGGTTACGCGGTCTTTTTGTCAGTGGTTCATTCAATATATGTGCACTGTTAGTGCTGAGCTCACGCAGGTGTCTGAGGTGAAAAGTCATTTTTCTCAACAATCACTGGTCAGGTTTCTCCATTTTAAGCTGTCAGTCAGAGTTTTTGTAGCTGAGATGAGCATGAAATTACAATTCAGCATTTCACCATCTTCTACACACGTGCGCTGCTGAATACAGAATCTTGTATGGTCACAACATGTGTTTGCTGTCAAAGATTTAAAATTACACAATTGCATTTTATATGGATATTCTTGTGTCTTTGTTGATATTATTACCAACAGTAGTAGTTATAACTGTAAACTCACATATGTGATCACATTAGCGATGATCATTTCTCGTTTGTATCACATGTTAACTTGAATACATAAATACATTCAAACCAGACGAAAACAGAAGCTTTGTTGCACATTTCTGCACACACACTGTCTGACAGTATCTCTCTCTCTCTCTCTCTCTCTCTCTCTCTCTATATATATATATATATATATATATATATATATATATAACACCCAGCACGCCCCTGCGGGCGGTTTATCCTTCAAGCTCGGGTCCTCTACCAGAGGCCTGGGAGCTTGAGGGTCCTGCGCAGTATCTTAGCTGTTCCCAGGACTTGTCCACCACTACAATGTCTGGTTGCTTAACCACCACCATTTTGTCAGTCGTATCTGATCTTAGCTCAGATCAGCTCAGAGCTAAGGAGGATCTTAGCTCAGTCAATCATTCTCGACCACACTAGGGGGAGTCTCCTACTTTGACCTCGGGACTTCCAGGTTATACTCGGCACAGATGTTCCTGTACACTATGCCGGCCACTTGGTTATGGCGTTCCATGTATGCCTTGCCTGCTAGCATCTTGCACCCTGCTGTTATGTGCTGGATTGTCTCTGGGGCATCTTTACACAGCCTGCACCTGGGGTCTTGCCTGGTGTGATAGACCCCAGCCTCTATGGATCTTGTACTCAGAGCTTGTTCTTGTGCTGCCATGATTAGTGCCTCTGTGCTGTCTTTCAGTCCAGCTTTGTCCAGCCACTGGTAGGATTTCTGGATATCAGCCACCTCCTCTATCTGCCGGTGGTACATACTGTGCAGGGGCCTGTCCTTCCATGATGGTTCCTCGTCTCCCTCCTCTTTCTTGGGTTTCTGCTGCCTGAGGTATTCACTGAGCACTCGGTCAGTTGGGGCCATCTTCCCAATGTATTCTTGGATGTTCGTTGTCTCATCCTGGACTGTGGTGCTGACACTCACCAGTCCCCGGCCCCCTTCCTTCCGCTTAGCGTACAGCCTCAGGGTGCTGGACTTGGGGTGAAACCCTCCATGCATGGTAAGGAGCTTTCTTGTCTTTATGTCAGTGGCTTCTATCTCCTCCTTTGGCCAGCCTATTACCCCAGCAGGGTACCTGATCACGGGCAGGGCGTACGTGTTGATATATATATATATATATATACACACACACACACACACACACACACACACACACACACACACACACACACACACACACACACACACACACATATATATCTATATATCTAGATAGATATATAGATATATCTATCTAGATATATCTATCTAGATATATCTAAATATAATAGCTAATTGCTAGAAAATAAATAGCAACATATAAAATGTAAAACATCAGTTATTTGCTCCATGATCCACAGTCACGAACTATGAAGTCATTTCTTTTCAAGCCCTTATCACTGATGTTTTCAGTACATGCATTTCATGGCTGTCATTTTTTTTAATCATTACTGTCATGTTGTCAGGCAGCACATTTTATCTGATGAATATGTTCAAGTTCAAACCCAAGAGAAAAAAAATGGATTAAGAAGTGCAAACAAACAGGGTCAGCAACATTACAAGACCTGGACAAACAAAGATTCCTTTCCATAATTTGAAAAAGAAAATCTGCTTAGGTCATGAAATGTATTGCTCGAAAATGAAGAGCATATTTAAAACACACATTGGATATTTAAGAATGAAATGATAATATTTACCGTCTCGTGGGTGAAGAAATAATGATGCTACAAAGGTCAGTGACAACCAGCATCATCCACACTCTGAGGGTCAGGTTAAAAAGTACATCAAAGTATAAAAATTATATAAATATAAAACAAATAATAATAATTGTAAATGTGTAACAATGAAAACTGTTTGTAGTTGTATTTTGATCATTTCTCAAATCTACTCTAATGCAACTGTGATTTTTTTAAATGTCTTTGATTATTTTTCACTGTTTAGACGATGCCATTTGGATGAAAATGAAGATAATGAAATAATTTGCTGTCATTGTCTGGGTTACGAGAATTTGCATTAAGTCTGAATTGTTCCTTAACAGAAATGTTAACTGTTTACAAAGGGGAAAAAAAAGATTTCTTTTTAAACATAATTGCAGTTTAATTGTACGGGAAGGTCAGTTTGAGGGATAAAGACATCGTGTTTTTCTGTGGTAGCTGATAACACAGTGGTGTGTGTTTCTGAATCTGTGTTTGCATAGCTGCTATTGATAAAACACCTTTATATTCATGTCTGATGTATCACATCATAACTGATAGTTTAAAATGACATTTTATACTACTGGTCATTTTCTGCGATGCTGCTTTAAATCTGGGGTGGATTCACTGCCTTTTGTTTTTCTGTTTTGGCATCTTTTTTGGATCCACCTCCAGTTTATAACCGTGTTACAACATCCCGCTAAGGGAAGATTGCATTGAATCAGCAGAATGTTGTAGAATCAGTTAGACATTTAAAATATTTAAGGTTGGAGTAGTAATACAAAGTTAATATGCTTTGCCAACAGGCTCCAAATGGAATTTGCAGTCTTCTTCAGTGAAACCAATTGGAATTCAGTTGGTCTCCCTTACATTCAGGCTTGATTTTAACTTTCCAGAACCAGCTGGATACACTGTCTTTTTTCTTTCCTGACATGGATCTATGCAGTGGAGCGAGGAAACCACTCCAACCACATTACAAGATTGAATTTCATGCTTTAGCATGCTGTTGCAGATGTTCCTTGTGTAGTGTACAGGTAGGAGACGTGCAAATGAACTCTGAGTGTCAGCATTTTCTTTCTGTTCACTTTCTAGGATGGAACAACAGGCAGAACATACTCTATGAGTGAACTCTGTGAACTCTGTTAGCAACCATATTTCCATGCGTGTCATTGCTGAAAAATATTTCTTTATGTGGCATTAATCTGTTTGTGTGTGTGTGTGTGTGTGTGTGTGTGTGTGTGTGTGTGTGTGTGTGTTGGTTTTCCTCCCTTGGTGGGGACCAAAATCTGAAATTTACTATACTTGTGGGACCAACAGCCCTCATGGGGACCGAAATCAATTTTTCACACTTAAAATGTGGTTTTAATGTCAGGGTTACAGTTAGGTTATAGTTAGGGTTAGGGTTAGTTTAGGCACTCATTTCTGATACTTAGGGGGAAGGTAAGCAGCTAGGGACAGCATTATGTCACTGGGATGTCCCCACTAGGGTAGCAACACTTGACGTGTGTGTGTGTTTGTGTGTGATTGCTGAGAGATACAGATTTTTATTTTCTCTTCTTCCCTTCACCTCTTTTAGTTTTGTGTGTGTGTTCTGACCACCAGGGACATGTAAGTTAACAGGTTCTAAGGAGTGGCGAACCCCAGCTAAAGCATTAACGTGAGAACTTAATTAAGGCGACAGTAAGGAAAGCTATTATAGGTAAGCTGTTACAAATTAACCAGTCAATCTAAAAGCGTCTAAATTGAAATTTTCCTGAAGCGTCCGGCCTTCAACTCATCAAATCTCATTTTCTCTTGCTACCCCTGAACCCCTGGGTTCAATTTAGGTGTGAGTCCATGTGTGTGTGCATGTGTGCGCATGCACCTGTGTGTATTAGCAGAATGGGACATAAAGATGTTCACTTTTATATTACCAAGAATACAAAACTCAATTAAGAAAGCACTTTAGCAATCCAATTAAAAGTCTTTGGACAATTCTTGCTCTTTACCCAGCTCCCTCCTCTACTAATAACCAAATAACACACATATCTCTTCTCACTCTCTACACGTTGGCTTCATAATGAAGCAACTTAAAAACACACCAGGGTTTTAAATGAAAGGTTTAAAGGTTGCAGCCTGTTTTCTTTCTCTCACTTTTATTCTCTGTTGATTTAATATTAGTCTTCTTATTAAAAAAGCCAAACGATTGACTGTGTTGACTTGTTGATTGAAATGAAGTGGTATTTGAACAGCTGTCACAGGCAGAGCCTAGACTTGTGTTAATTCAGTTAAAGACTAAATTAGCCAAATTGTCCTTTCTATAGTCTGTGTTTTCCATGTTGACACTATTGCAAGCATGCATGTTGTTAATATGCTCATTTACCTTCTGTTTCCACGGCCACGAGACACTTTGCTTGGCCATCAGTCTCCCGTGGCAACCTCCCTGCAAACTCAGATTATTTTTGTATCCCATAATAACATGTGCATGCAGGCCAGAATGCGGGGTATAATTACTTGACATCTCTCCGTGGTAACATCAAAAAGGCTTTTATTAAATTAGCCCAGTGGGTCAGCATTTGTAGAGAAGTGTTTGGAGAGGCAGAGGGCTGGTTATGCGGCAGGGCATTGGGGCAACTTGGCCAACATTCATCATTCAACATGGAGAAAAGCCATGCTGAGTTAGCTGAGAGTCACTTCTTGTGGAGAAACGTTTTTTGTAATGCAAACATAAACTCACTGGTCACCTCTGCAAAATATATGCGTTGCATATATTGTCAAAACGTCACTCCTCCATGCCTTGGATATTATTACTAGGACTTCTTCTACCCACCACATCTCCCCAATCCTGAAGCAACTTCACTGGCTCCCGGTCAAATTTCGCATCCATTTTAAAATAATTCTGTATACATTCAAGGCTATTCATTCTCTCTCTCCACCGTACCTCTCTGACTTATTACAGATGAAGCTCCCATCCCGCTGCCTCAGATCTTCATCTTCTCTTTCTCTCTCTGTTCCCTCTGCTCGTCTGATCACAATGGGAGGGAGGGCCTTTAGCTGCTCTGCCCCTCGACTTTGGAATTCCCTACCCCCGGACCTCAGAAATATTAGTTCATTCTCTCTTTTTAAGTCCACCCTCAAAACTCATCTGTTTAAAATTGCCTATTCTTAAATTTCTGTATGTTTTAACTTTTATCTTCTATTTTTATCATTGTGTATATTTCCAGTTTTTATCTGTTGTACAGTGTCCTTGGGTGCTTTGAAAGGCGCTATTTAAATAAAATGTATTATTATTATTATTATTATTATTATTATTATTATTATTATTATTATTATTATTATTATTATATCGTTAGATATTGTTTTCTGGGCTGAGTCTGTTCAGTCAGTCAGTTTTTCAAATGATAATAATGAAAAGTCATCTTTGTATGCATTAGCTGTTAAATATAAAGCAAACTTTGGTTACATTTGGTCTAATAAGGCAAATGAAACTGCAGTTTCATTATTTGTGTAATATAATTAAAGAACGTATGGGTCTCAGGTCAGGAGGCAGGTTGATCCAAAAAAACAGAACCACACTAACTGAAAGTACATTCATCACACTTAGATCTAAGTTTAGCTGAAAGATCTGCACCTGATGACCTGAGAGATCTGACCAGGTTGAGCAAGTCAGAGACGTACTTATGAGCCAAACCTTGAGATGTTTATAAACTAGTAAAAGTATTCTAAATGTAATTCTGTACTGCACTTGGAGCCAATAAAGTTCCTTCAGTGCTGGGGTAATGTGGTCAAATTTCCACAAACCTGTAAGAATGCTCGAGCTGTATTTTGAATGAGTTGAAATCACCCTACTGATGATTTTGCTAAGCATATAGAGCTTAACATGAATGCATGCACCATTTTCTACCGATAGAGTTTTTCCAAACTTGTATTTTTAAGTGATAGAAAGCAGTTCTGGTAACCTTATTAATGTGATTAAACTGATTTTTACCGATGTCCAGAATGATACCAAGATTCCTGACTTGGTCACTGTGGATCAGGAATAATACATTTTCTGTCCCTGATTCTTTGGACACCAACATGTATTTCTCTCTTGTCTCTGTTTAGTTCTAAAAACATTTTGAGACATTCAACAGTATGTCCACAATGCAGCTTATTAGTTTATGAACAGACGTGAGCTCACATTATAAGGACATGTGGACATGCTTCCACATGTGTGTAATACTCAATTCATTTGAATTGAATTTATATAGCATCATATCACAGCAACATTTACCTCAAGGCAATGTATACTGTTAGAGAGAAAACCCCAACAATCCAAAGAGCTCTTAAACTCGAGTTTAACTATAAGGAACCTCCAGCAGAACCAGGCTCAGGGAGGGACAGCCATCTGCCACCACCAGTTTGTGGTGATGGAAGGAAGACAGGACAAAAGACGCACTGTGAAAGAAGGACAGGGAATAATAATGGGGCCTGATTATTCAAGACCTTGTATTTGAGTAGAAGGACTTAAGAGGGAGCCAATGAAGCGAAGCCAGTATGGGAGAAATATGTGCTGGAAATCTTATGAAGCACCTTTTCTAAAATCTTTTTTTCTATATCAGCTGACTTGGTCCCAGTATCTTAGCAGCCACACCTGTTAACAGCAACTCCCCTCTCAATCAGTGCTTTTGGTAACAAACTGAATTAAATTTAGTAGCCTGAACAGTAGGCCCCAACGGTCTGGTACTTTTACAGTACTGGACTAACCTGTGAGAGCTATTCACACTAAAATGAATTAAAACTCAAATTTTTACTTTTACTGTTACACAAAGGGTTCTAAAGGCAATGTACCTAATTTAGACTTTTTAGCACAGCACATATTTTTAGCAATGGATTCTGGGAACAGTCTTTTACTTGTGCTTTTAGATCTAACAGCTGCTTTTGACGCGTTGGACCATAACGTTCTCATCTCCAGGCTGGAGCAGTGAGTGGGCACTGGCTCAGCTCTGATAGGAGTTTCTGTGTCATGATTGATGATTTTACCTCTGCTTCTGCTGCCCATCCCCAAGGAGTACCTTAGGGTTCCTTTCTTAGTCCTGTACTGTTCTCTCTGTATTTGCTGCTATTTTTAGAAAGCATTGTGTTCTGTTGTATATGCTGATGACTATCAAGTCTATTTCCCTTTAAAACTAGTGGTTCTGTTCAGCCTCTCCTTGATGGTCTCATTGAGGGGGTGCATGGCACTAAACTCTTTTAATTTTAATGAAAAAAAAAAAAGACTGAAGCTATGCTTTTTAAATCCTCCAGCTGTGTCCCTGCCTTTGACCCCTCTTATTTGGCCCAGCATTACTAATTTAGGTGTGTAAAATGACTCACTATCAATACTGTGGTTAAGTCCTCCTTTTTTCAGTAGAGGCGGCTGTCAGAAAATAAGCCCATCCTGTCTAGATGCCACCTAGAGACTCTGATCCATGCATTTATCAGCTCTCGTCTGGATTATTGTAATTCTCTGTTGATTGGAATTAGCCAGGCCTCCCTCTCACGTCTACAGATGGTACAAAATGCTGCAGCATGATTTTTAACTGGCACAAGCAAACAAGATCACATAACCACGGTTTTAGTTTTAGTGTCCCTTCATTGGCTTTCGTTAAGTTTCGAATCCTCTTTAAAATTCAATTAAAAAAAAAAAGTCTTTTAATGGTCCTGTCCCTTCTTACTCGTCTGAGCTGCATCACCCTTACATGCCGTCACATGCTCTTAGATCAGCTAACCAGGTGCTTTTGACTGTCCCAAAGACATGTTATAAATCCTGAGGAGACAGAGCCTTTGCAGCTTTGGCTCCCAAAATGTGGAATGAGCTGAAGATCAGGCAGACTCCACCCCTCGCTGTTAAAACCCGTTTAAAAACACATGTTCTCTGTTTGGCTTTTAACCCAGTGTGAGATGTTGTCTGTGTTAAACATTTTACCCCTTGTAAGCCATGTAGCATGGAGCAAAACAGAAGCAGACTCAAATAACAATAATGAGAGTATAATAATCAAATCACTTGAATTACACTTATCTAATGAATCTACTCTGAGTTATTGCTGATTTTGCTCTAATCTTTGGAAGGAGAGAGATTAGTGAAGAGAACGTGCACATCCAGGCCTGAAAATGCACTTATCTCTTCATAGAGGTACAAACTAATAGGAGAGGGGCCGAGTCCGGTAGGAAGCAATGAAAATCCAAATCCTGCAGTCAGCTGAGACTGAAGAAGTCACTTGGATGCAGTGTTGGGCAATTTACTTTGAAAAAGTAATTAATTATAGTTACTAGTTACTTCTTCCAAAAAGTAACTGAGCACTGTAGGGACTAACGCGTTATTAAGTAACGCGTTACAGTAACTACATTATTATTGTGGTAACGAGCACGTAACTAGTTATTATGCCAAAATCAGGAACACGTTAATCATTACTGGGATTTAGATAGGCTCGTTATTTATTACTTTGTGTGTTGCGTTCAACTTACCTAGGAAATCGGAACACAGACCTGGGAATGATGCCACACTAGAGTAAACGGCGTCTGGTTAGCCTCGTCAGAGAAGTCGGGATTCCAGTATGGCAACGCCCTCGAAAACGGTTGTTTTGCTCAAACAAATTACTACTAAGCACATATGCAGCCATAGCTGGACTCAGTGGGCCGATGGTAATTTTTCGTTTTGATGGGCCGATGTTTTTTTTTCTTTATTTTTTTCTGTAAGGGTATAAACAATGAAAGGTGGTGGATTGGCCAGATGCTGGCAGGTGTGTAAAAATAACTCCACTGTTTGGTGGTGACTATGGCGGAGCATTCACAGAGGCCAGCAGGTGGATGACGGAAATGTGAGGCAGGAGGAGGAAGTTATGAACTGTTTCTGAGAGACAAATAACAACAGGATCCTTTGTAGCTGACAGCTGGTAACTGTGCAGGGGCGGGTCTAGCAAAGTTTTCCCAGGGGGGCCAAGTAAGGCATTAGCAGGAAAAGGGGGGCACAAAGGAATACTTTTGTTTCTTATTCTCATTTAAAATGTCTCGCTTTTAGTAAATGATTATCTGAATCTTACAACAAACGTTTTCATCTTATGTAAAATGTATAGAAATCCATTATTGTACATAGTAATTTTTTTCAGGGTCCCATCATAATTTCTCAAGAACTAAGTACTGTATATGATGCCAGTATTTTCCCACATTTTCTAGATACTGCACCAGTACTGTGTGTAAAATGCCATCAAGAAGTCAGTTAAGTTTTATTCTTTCTCACCTGTCTTTCTGTCTCATTTCACTTTTAAAAGGTTGCCATGTTAGAAAAAATATTTTGCCCTGCCATGCTGTTAATTTATGTGGTAAATAAATAGTTTATGAAAATATCACTAAATCTGTCATTTATTATTTTTAATATTCAGTAATGATCATGTCTCACCTCTAGTCTTCTCTGTCTTAATGTCAGGTTTCGACTATGTGTTGTAGATAGTTCAGGAGGTTAACTCGACCAAGCAGTCTTCGGGTTTCAGCTAAGTCTGGCAAACCAGATCTGGGCCACCAAAGGGCCATCATTCTTTGCAGTATGTGGGCCATGTGTAAGCACATTGTGTGGGCCAGATCCGGGCCATACCAATTTTCCTATGTGGGAAGAGGCAAGAGAGAGAATAGAATGGTATAGTATAAAAGAGAATAGAGAAAAATGGAGAGCGAGGCAGAGAGGACAAAAGAAAAAGAAGACAAGATTAAAAAAGAAGATTAAGCAATGGACAGGAAAGGGAAGAGAGAGGAAAGGGCAGAAGATGGCAAATAAAAGATGGAGGAAAGGAAAGGAAACAATGGTAATGTGAAAATGGAGAGTACACTGATGCAGACAAGTCAACACAGCTTAGTCTTGTGCCAGCTTAAAATTGACCAGTAAGGCCTCTCTTTTTCCTAAAACTGGTCCATCAGGTTTTGGGAAGCAACAGTAAAGTGCATCATAGAAGTCCTCTTAGAGATTTTCCCTCCATCCTGCTGAACTCGCAACAAACCTGAAACACACAACATAGCAAATCATTTATAAACCAGTCGTCTGTGTTAAACACTCCCAAATAATTATATATGTATATATAAATAATGTAGCTTCTTGTGTATATGTTTATGGTCAACGTGGATGCTAAACTCAAGACACAGTGTGTGTCTGCTTTACTATGGGATTTTGGACTATGCCTCTGTTCTCTTATCGCTTCACCGTGACACATGTTCATGTATCAAAGTGCAGCAAAGAACAGAGCGGAGTCATCTTTTAAAATTACATCCTCAAACAAAACTTTACATTTAGAACAAGACCATGAAATCATTTTTGTTTTCAGAACAGTCATAAAAATCTAGCTCAATCTGACATAGGTCAGGCTTGTCTTTCACAACTTATGTCCTCCAAAGAGCAAACATCACATCCATCTGTTTCTTAACAAGGGATCCATTTGGCGTTGCCTTAATTATTCCTTTGAACAGTATCTGTTGAGCTGTTTCCAGGTCGCGGCACCAGGGAACACCCAATCAGCAGCACCACGGTCGCCAGAGCACCCAAACCACACCCGCAGCCTGGAAATCCCAGGCCTCAACAAGATTTCCTTGTTTTTATTTCATTGTCTAAAAATAAAAGTAATATACATATACAGTATGTTTTAAATATCTATCAGTAGCTATGCATGTGCTTTGTTGCTCCATAGTGTAGTAGTAACACATTTGCCTGTGTGGACACGATTCCTCTTGGTTTGCATCAGTGAGGGCATCCAGCATAAAAAATGTGTAAAGTCAAACGTGGAGCTGTAGTAACAGCTTGTGAATAAGAAAGCAGAAACTTCATCTATAAATATGTCTGCTTGTTTTGTGGCATCATGACACGATACATCTTCCTTTCAACACCTTAAAGCAGTGTATCTTAAACTGATGCTTGCTGGAATATTTATATAAAAAGATCAAAATAAATCCAAATTGTGTTTTTGTCATCAGAAACACAATATTGGGGTGATTCCCTGAACAGAAATACAATTCTTAATAACTACTCACGCTCACTAAAACATTTTCAGTGCTGTGTTTTTTCACTTTTAATATAAAACCTTGATGATAAAATTAGTATTCACCTTGAAGTGTAGTACAATTGGATCTAGCGAGGGAGAGAGTGGGCGAGCTTACAACAACAGATCAGCAGCCTTGGCCAAGTCAATTTGCTGAGCTATCCCAACAATTTATCTACTCCATTCTGACATGCTCATAATTCCCTCTGACAACTTTGAGAGTCATCAGGGTGAGTCACTCTCCTAGCGTTTGTGCGCACACATGTAACCTAGTGCATTTCTGTCAGCGTGTGATGTGTGATGGGTTTAATGGCCCGTGCAAGTTATTTATATGCATCGCAGTCGCCGATTGAGATGTACAAATGTGTTGATTTTCAAACAGTGAGCACTCCTGCCACACATTATTGCCTTGATTAAGGCTGTCATGTCTACTGGTTGACTGATTACCGCTGGCACCACTCCTCAGTTTGGAACACACGTGCCTTTCCTCATGCTAAACAGGTACGATTTTGGAAAGATTCAGCTTGTTTTTTTAAATACAGTCGATTCTGCTGACTTTATTCTTTGCTGCCACGCAGAACAGGGATTTGTGAAGTTTGCAGTAAACAGTCAGTCGTACTTTCACACGTCCGTATCTAAAATATACGTTTGTCTTACAGTATGTTGGGATGTGGCACTCCCAAAAATAAAGATTTAATCTGTATAGTGTCTGTTTGTGAGGCTTTTCAAGAATATTTGTCACGAACATTTTGTTGCCTGTACTTTTTGTCATCTTGCTTTTTTAAACCGTTGCTCCCTGTTCATTTCTCCTAGACAAGGAATATGTTTTTCAGGATTATTGTAGAGACTAATGTTAATGCTGTTAATGGATCTGTTTAAAACAAAACCATGTTCTGTTCCTAAACCTGATCAGCTAGCTTCCGTGCCTTTGTCAGCCTGCTAGCGTAACCTAACTGAAAACAGAATGACAAGTTAAAAATGAAATATAAATAAATAACAAGATGAAGAATAACTGCTCTGTATGCTGCTCAAATACAGATTTTATTTGATTTTAGTTAACTACAAAACTTGGTCACAGTATATTTCCTTCTGTCAGTGTCAGTGTGATTATAACAACGTGTCAGTGTTTCCAATGTTGACATGTCAGTCTCAACATGGGCATATCCTGGCTATTCAAGCTTGAGTACTTCTGTCTGTGTGCAACAAATGATATTGGTCCTGTTCCCCAGGAAAGGAAAAATCAGGATTTTCAGTCCCAGAAAGAGCTTACTTAATCTCCGAGTCAGTTTCCATGGTAACAGGTTATGTGAACCTTACCTGCTTTTTGGAAGGTTTTTTCTCTCTGACTCCTCCCCTCCCACTACCCAAACCAGCTTTCAGACTCTCACACTCTCATGGTCAAGATCAATCTGCTTGACGAATCACATCCATTTTTTACAAAGTTTACAAAAAAAACATTCAAATCCCATTTGGATGTTAGTCCATTCTTGTTATATTTAACTGTGCTTTTGTAGTCCATCTATAAGGAGAAAATGGTAATTACTGGATATTGTGGATTTATTATCAGTTTTAAATATATAGATTACATCATCACCGTGACTCTGTGGGACACAAATAAGAATTCAAAAAAGTGTCCAAAAAAGTCTGTACCAGTCTGTCCCTACATAAGCTGTCCTTTCAGTTTCATCCATATCTGAAGTTGCTGCTTTTTAGCTTTATCTTATAAGGAAAATGCCACCCAGGTAAATGTGACAGAGTGGCTGTCTTTTCACTCTTTTCACCTCTCTTGTTTTTTAAGATAATTGTCAAACACATTCATGTTCCTTGATCCACTGCATTGAAATGGGGGGAGTGCTCCTTATTTACCCATTTCTATATGATCAAGGTGTCTGAGCTTTACTGACAGTCGCTCATCAGCCTTTTAGCAGCTTGAAAACCCAGAGTTTATGGTTATATTTAGAGTATTTTAACCTGCTTTCTGGGACACGGCTCTTACTGTCATGTTGAGGTGAGTAATTGAGTAAAGGTTCTCTTTCTTAGCTGACTCTATACATCACCTTGCTTGCTTAGCCTTTCTGTTATAATTGAGCATTCCAGAATATGTTGCCATTCCACTCAGCGCTTACTTAACATAACCTGTCCTAACTGTATCTATCATGCTATCACCATGACAACAACTGTTGTCAAGGAAAAACATTTTTTCTACCTTGAGTGCCAGTGTGTCCTAAAATTTCACAAGTAGAACTTAAAAACAAACAATCATTAATCTCCTGTACAGACTAATAGATATGAAGCCATAATAGATGGCAGATGGCAGTACTGGAAGAAGAGTTAAGTCTTCATCCATCATTTATTAATGTGATTTAACACAAAGCCAAAGCAAGTTTGTTTATTTGTTTGTTTGTTATTTACTTGCAGCACTACTGCGGTTCAAGGGAAGCTATGCTCACCCCTCCTGACAACAAATTCCAAAACTCATCTGTACCTGTCTAAGGAGTGATTTATGTATCGCCTACAAGCCAAATTCAGGAAAAGCTTGAATGCTATGTAAAATAAACACAGAATGAAACTGTCTTATTAATTAATCCCATTATTCAGAATAGAACATAGAAAACATATCAAACATCTGAACTAAGAAAATGAATCTATGTAAGAGAAATCTTGGCTAAATTCGAATTTGTACCAAAGACGTCGGGATGGAAGCAACAAAACATGGAACTTAAAGAACCAGCTGAAGGAACATTAGGTTCATTTCTGACTGGTTGCACCAGCATTATGATGTAAAAAAAAATGACAAAGAAGAGCCATGACTATTGATTAGCAAGAATCCTTTAGCACATAAAAATGTAACAACATTCCTTTTCCCAAAGTCCAGCAGGTAGTTTCCAGATGTTCACGGAGTTTTTTTGAAAGGAGAGGAGATGGTCTGGCACAACCTTTCTGAGATCTCTCACAGCCATCAACGTCAAAATGGGCATTTCCTCAGTTTTAAACTTTGATTTCACTGAACTGTTTTCACTCGCCTGTTGTCATCCAACAAAATATGAGTATGTGAGATTTTCACATACTTGCATCCTGTTGTTATTTACACATCACAGTGTCCCAGCTATTTAAAATTGGCTTTGTTTGTTATTGCTGTTATTACCTCACACTAGTCAGGAACAATGAATAGCAAGGTTTTTAAAGCCCTTTATGTATTTTAAATTTCTTAATATGGTGTCAAAAATCTGTGTTGGTTTTAGTCGTAAGCCACAATTTTCAAGACACAACACACAAGTTTGCCACTGGTTTCACCCAGCAACAGTCAGACGCCTCCAGCAGCCTCTGCTTGGGGGCAGGAATGCACATTTTTCATTGGTAGCTGGAAGTTCGCAAGTCATCACCGATCAGTCTCTGGGCCTGTGTGACTGAAGTCTAAATAAAATATTTACAAATAGACAAATGAAAGATGAATTATGGAAACCACTTTATCACCCTGACACAGTGTTGGGTAAGTTACTTTAAAATAGTAACTTAGTTACATTACTAGTTACTTCTCTCAAAAGTAACTCAGTTACTTCAAGTTACTCGTTACTTTCAAAGTAACTAGTTACTAGGGAAAGTAACTTTGGTTTTACTCAGAATTCTCTTGTTAATGTGTTTCTTCCATAACGTTGCCAGTCTTCTAGCTTGCTTACTTGCCACAGTGCACTGTGCCACCTACCAATAGAAAGGAAAAGATAATGTGCATATTTCCACGAGAGAAATCCCACGCCTGGACCGTCATTGACTGTTGCCATGATTCTAGCCTACGTCACAGCGTCATGTGCGCCTTTTACATCCAACACAAAAACTGCAGTCGTGGTGCTTTCGATTGTACTCAGAACTCAGAAATTCTGCCTTCTGAATAGGAAGATGTAGGCAACACCAGACTGCAGATGAGCTGCATACAGGGCTGGACTGGGACAGAAAATTGGCCCGGGTATTTTGACTAGAGACTGGCCCACCATTATAGGAAAAATCTTAAAGCCTTTGAATGAAAACACTGTTGTGACAGTGATGTACACTGTTCTGATGGTATATATGCATCAATCTATCAATCGTTTGTTGTAAGATTCAGATAATTATTTTTTAAAAGCTAGACATTTTAAATGAGAATAAGAAAGAAAAGTATTTCTTTGTGCCCCCCTCTCCCTGTTAATGCCCTACATGCCCCCCTGGCAACACTTTGCTAGACCCGCCCCTGCACAGTTACCAGCTGTCAGCTACCTAAAAAAGGATCCTGGGGTTATTTGTCTCTCAGAAACAGTTCATAACTTCCCTTCAACTCATTCATGTCACCTAAAAGGTAAACCTGTTTCTCCATCACAGCTCTGATGATCCAGTAAGGACATCTCCTGGTTTCATCTTCATGTTTCCCTCTCACCAGATAACCAAACCAACATCATGACCAGCAGCTTTTTTGAACTGTGGCTCCAGCAAACATCAGCTGATACTAGAAATTAATATTAAATAAATTCTAACAACAGCTGATCAAGCTTAAACGTGCTGCTGTTGTTTAGCGCGACATCCGCTGGTTTCCTCTTTCGGTGCAAAGTGAGCGATAAACAAACAAGAGAGCCGATCAGCTGATCATTGATCAGTTTTCATGATTGAAGTAGAAACAGGAGAGGGAGGGGGGAGAATGAGAGGAGAAGAGGCAGCTGTGCAGCAAAGACACAGAATAACTCCAGCTTTGTGCCTTTTTCATTGTAGCTGAATTACGGGACAAACTGTTCCTTTTCACCTCAATAATAAGAAACGCGTAATATTTTCTCTGAATACCAGGCGGGACGGTTGGCAACTCTAATAACTTATGAACAAAATAAAGTTCAACATCATTAACTTCATAGCACCCACCCAGCTGCATAGAAACTCCGTCATGCTAGCTAGCACGCAGTACGGAAAAAGTCAGAATAACGAAAATAAACTCCACCTAAACTTGGTTTATATCTGACCCAGAGAGACTGCAGGTCATAACTTCTTACCTGAAGTTCAGTTCACACTTGGACCGGCGGCCGCCTCGGGTCTCTTTTCCTTCTGCCTCCCTTTTCCTTCATCCACCTGCTGCCTCCACCACTTGCTAATGTTACTGAATCTTTGGAAGCTCCGCGATAGCCACCACACGAAGTAACGAGTAACGACCCTATCTAAATCCCAGTAACGAGTAACGCGTTCCTGATTTTGGCATAATAACTAGTTACCGTGCTCGTTACCACAATAATAACGTAGTTACTGTAACGCGTTACTTAATAACGCGTTAGTCCCAACACTGCCCTGACAACATATGGGCTAGAAATACAACACAATGAAATGGAGAAGCATGCTGCAAGTAGTACAACAAGGAAAGTGTTTCCAAGCTTAACAAAAAGCTATGTTACTCCAGCGAGGTGATGTCGTGTGTCCAGCAGATATTTGCATTTTGCTTATTTGGTTACACTTCAAGTATTTGTAGCTCATGTGTGTTTGGTTGTGTGTGTATTTGGAGTTTAGATGTTGTTTTTTGTTTAGTGCCCAGTTTATTTAATGGAAGAGATTAACTGGAGAATGAATTCTGCAGAATTTTAGCCTTCATCCAGTCAAGAATGTGAAATTAAAGGAAAGCAGATGAAAAGTCACCAAAATCAGGAAAATATGTAAATATTTGACATTATGGTCTTATGTGCCATAAGACCATATAATGTTACAATCATACAGCGGAAAAATGTCATACTCTTGGGAAATTGAAAAATTAGCGTTGACCTGCAGGCTTAAACGTGGCAAAAACAGCCGAGTTGGATAATTATCACAGAGACGTGAGTAGCTGCATTTCACTGCTCTGCACTTTTTTAAATTATGCATCATTTTGCATGCTTCTCCTCGTTCCCTGTTAGACAGAATCAAAAATAGTGCATCACAGGTTCAAAGAATCAGTGGATGCCCTGGGGTGATTTAATGGTAAACTGGTTACTATGCATCCATATTTGGGCAAAGATATTGAACTGGATGATTCACTGTCGAGATGGTCTATGAAATTTTCATACTGCTTTCACCAAGTGCAGTGATTTGGTTACCTTTCCTCCACCAATTACACAGAAATGGAAGCATTGGATGGAGCAGATGCATGCTGTTTTGTGTCTCTCTCCCTCCCTCTCTCCTAAATCCTAAAATTGTACATGCAGGATCTTTCTCGAACCACATGCGAGCATACACATGAATATGTAAATTTGAATGAATGCACATTAGTACCCTACAAACAGAATTCTGATAATAGAGCACAAATATCAGACTATAAATGTCTGAAAATTAATGAAATGAAAGGTAAATGAAACGCTTTTGTTAAACTTATGATGAATGGGTGACCTTTCCAAGTTATATCCCTCCTCTTTCCTAATGATAACCATGTCATTCATGGATGGAGAGAAGTTTAATTAACTTGTTTTTTCCCCACACGTGGATCATACTTTTATTGATAACACCAAGCGGCATGCAATGGGTGCAATGGAAGCAAGTTTGCTAACCATTTGGATCTCAGGTTGCTTTAAGCCGCTCCGTGTGAAGTTTGCATGTTTTCCCTGTGTCAGTGCTCGGGCTTCTCCCTAGAATCCAGAGATGCCCATTAGGTTTATTGGATGCATCAATGTAAGGTAAATAAAGCACTTAAGTGCACAGAAAAAAAAGATGAACATCCTTGTTGCATGATATTCTTTGAGTGCACAATAAGATTAGAAAACATCACTAACAAAGACAATCCAGTGCACAAGAAGGATAACTAATCATATGATATAAGGCATAGAGACTAAAGACACAGTCAGTGGTCAAAGTGGGTCTAAAATAAGTCTTGGATTACTCAGAGCTGGTAGCTGAAGGTATGGTAGCTATGTGATGGAGCCAAAGCAGCACTTGCACACAGTAACGTCTTTCATTCTCATGCAAGAAGACCACTGGTCATAATTATTTATAGAGCTAGGATTCAGTATATTTTTAAGTTCAGTTCTGCTGCAGATCAGATCTCAGTCCTCAAAATGTATTAACAAATTTAAAGACTAAAACAAGAAATATAAGCCATGCATACGTACATGCTCTTGGTGATTTGTAAAGTAGTTGGTCTAAAATGTTTCCCTCTCCTATGTTAGTGAATTATATTCACAATACATTTTATATAACATAGAAGCAGCTGATATGGGTATATTCACTCTGCATTAACTCCACATTGGACAACATATCACATTCTGGTTGTCACTGTTAGCACTGGCTCAGCAGAATGAGAGAATACAAGAATAGTGTCATTTCTTGCTTTTTATTCTCTAAGGTAAATTTTCAAAATAGATTCTTGTCTTATGAAGATCCTTCTAATCTGGTTCCTGTCCTACACTGAAACACAGTCTATGTAATACTGTGTGTGGGAAACTGTTGGTGCTACCATTATATCATACAGAAAGCAGACATGGATTAGTGTGAGAGACAAATAAATCCTATCTTAAAATCAAACTCCTGCTCTGGAGAGACACTGGGGACTATTTCACCAGTGTCAGTGTCAGATGAGCTAGGATACTAAATGTTTGTGAGGACAGTTTTTTGTATGTGTTGTTCACTGGACTCATTTCCATGTATTGTATACCTGTGCTGCCAGTGAATCTAAAATTGACAGTGGACACCATGATGCCAAGAAGTGGCCCCTCCCTTTCGGGGCTAAAGCCTTACTTGGCTTTTCATTAAATATCTCTGAACCATCAAATAGAATTGAGCCATTTCCTTTTTTGTGTTCTTGTTGTCCTAAAACAAGGCAGAACAAACTAACTCACAGTGTTATCTCGCCCTGAATCACCTGTTGTACATTTGCTTGAAGGCATTGGTTTCCTCAGGGGATAAACTCGGTGATGGACAAGAACATTGCCACCAAATCATCAAAGCACCGTAGCAAAGAGTGCAGCACTTTTAACATGAAGGAAGACTTTATAAAGGCTCATCAAGTGAAAATATATTCTCCCTAATCCAGCTCCAACTGGGTTAAGGAAGGTGTGCAGTCAATAGAGGGCCCTTAGAAGTGTAGTTATCCACAAATGTGAGTACATATCCAACTGTGTTACCTCTGCTGGTCTGTAGAATATTGATGAACAATGCAATTCCATTAAAAAGGTGCTAATACGTTTGAAAAATATATATCCTTCTTTCAATAATTGTCACAGTACGTCTTTATGTATTTATTTTCAAATCATTTTTGTCTTTGGTGTGATCCTTTGATCCATTACTTACCAGAACACACACACACACACACACACACACACACACACACACACACACACACACACACACACACACACACTATTGTGGACCAGACAAAAAGTAATTGGAGGAGGAGCCCCAAATAACTTTGCATATTTATGGCATTTTTGTTCATGCAGCTCCAGGTCATGTTGTGCTTTTCTACACAGAGACGACCTAAAAACAGAATTAAGGCCAGAAACTTGAACCCCTCCTATTATCCTTGGTTCACTGAAACCAGTGGACCATTTCATTTCATATGTAAATCCAACAATAAGTGTTATTTATAGCAATTATTTCCTATTATTACTATTATTATTATTAGTAGTAGTAGTAGTAGTAGTAGTAGTATTATTATCATTATTTCTTATGTTATTATTGCGGTCTAACTTTATGACCACAATAACATAATTATTAATTAATAACTTAAAATTTTAAAAAGAGGAAAACAAAACAACAAAAATGGTGATATTAGTGGTTATTTATAAGAGTGAAGGGAAGTGAGAGAGTCAGAATCCATAATGCCACAAAAGCTGTAAAAAAAAAAGAACAATAACATGTGTTCAGGATATCTCCAAAGTGTCACAGTCACACACAATGATGGGCTGACCCTGTCTCACTAATCAAACACAAATGAACAAAACCTAAAAGTTCTTTATTATGATATCGAGTTTTCATTTTCCATCTGGTTTCTAAATACTGACAGATTTTGTTTTAGTTAGTCTGCTGGGGGTGAAAATAAAGAGATCACAAAGGACACAGAGAGAGGAAAATCCAAGAAAATTAAGAGAAATTCAGGGTGAGACTACTGCAGCACAGAGGCCCACCCTCCTGTGAATAAGATTATGACATTAGAAAGGTCTGTAGGTTTGCACTGTCCACGCAGGAAGCTAAGAATTGTACCTTTATCACCCTCAGTCAGTATTCTGCATCTAAAAATGTACTGTGAAAATACTGTGAATATCAGAATCTGTGTTACACAGTTTCTCCTTATAATGAAACCAGTGGTGTGTGACATTTACAGACAGGACTAGCAAACAGAATTTAATATCCAAATAAGGATGTGTGGTTCTTTCCATTTGTACTCTTCTTTCTTTTTTCCTCTGTGTTATTTTACCTCCAAGCAAACATTATCCTTGGTTGACCGTGAGCTCGTGTGTGTGCATGTGTGTGTAATGCAGTTCAAAAGCAGTAGCAGTCAAAGCCCTCCTGCTGAGTGTGTCAAACTAAAAAAATCTCTCTGAACTGTGAATTAACAGCATCTCCATATCGTTCCTCTTTCGTCTGCTCTGTATCGCCACTCCTCCCATTCTCCTTTCTCATAATTATCTTGTCTTTTCTTCTGACCCGTCTCCCTCGCTGGTTATCATCTCCTCAGTTCTGTACCTGCTTTTGTTGTCTCATCTCGTGTCATTGCTGCTCGCCTTTCTTCTTTGTCTGCCTTCTCCTTGTTGATTACTTTTCTTCATTTCAACCTTCACCCAGCTCTTTTTTCCTTAATCATCAACTCTGTCCTCTGTTTTCATCAATTTATCTTTTCTCTTTGGTTTTCAAAAGGACCAACCTTTGGTTCGCTCTTACAAGATCTTCCATTTTTTGCTGGCTCAGGCAAAAGTTGGTCCTTGTGAGAGGATTGCGGTGACTTCTCTGTTAGCCTTAAATGATACTGTGAGACACAAGTATTGTGTCATGTTTCACAGCTGTCACACAGGAACCACCACAGCAAACCAGAATTAAATACTGAGCATCAGTCCACAGATTGTTGGACCTTCTGCACTATATGCGGAGTTGGCTAACTGGGTGCAGGCTGAGAAATGACTTCTTTTGCTTTCTATATCTGCTGTTTCAAAGTCCTAGGACCCATTTCCTCCACCAATCAGATGTTTTACCACTACCCTCCACTGCTCAGCTTTCGAATTTAAAAAGATATTTATTTAATTAGAGCCTTGCAACACTGACCTAGTGACCTAGAAAGGATGTACTCTCCCTGTAGCCCTATAACAATTAGGATGGGGTTCAGCTCCTCATGGCTCTGCACAGCGTTAGCAGAGATGGATGGCTGGAGTGATGTTTACTTAAACCACGACCAACAACGTGTGGATCCGACTCATGCATGAGTATGTGACCCTAAATGAAACCATTGTATTTGTGGTGTCAAGAAAACAACAAAATATCTCAGTGTTTTAACAGCTCAGTCGAACAGTGAAAAAGTCACCAACGAATGCAATCTAGTTTCTTTTTTTCCATTCATGGGCACAAATTGTTATGTTTGTTGTGCGTCAGTGAGCACATTTGTAAGTGATCTATTTCAATAGGAACTGTTTTTGGAGTTAGAAGCATGAATTTTGTCCAAAAAAGTTGTTTTTAATAAACCTAACCAAATGACACATTTGACATTAATAGCATATTTACAAGAGACACGAATGATGTGTGAAAATCTGATATGTGTCACTTAAACTAGTGTCTGTTGTGGCAACATGATGTGCTGCATCATGCTCTGAATCCTTATTTTTGACTTTTAAAAGTTGTGCTCAGACACCTGGAAAATGTGTTTTAAGGAACTGCTGAAGAAAAAATTTAAAATTTGTGTCCACAAGCACAACAGTAGAGTAGGTTTCCACGATTTGACTTGAAATGTTGTGTGACTGGGTCAAGTCAAGTGAACCATGTGCAGTGGTACAGTACAGAGTGAAAGGAGACAACGTCCCTCCAAGATCATGGTGCTACCTGTGACAGACATCAACACAGGACGACATAAAGTGCAAGTGTGCAAAACACCAAAACAAAGACAGACAGAACGATACAGACACACAACAGGGTAAAAGGCTGAGCATTGTGCAAAAAGTGACTTGGTGTATGAAGGTGTGTGTGTGTGTGTGTGTGTGTGTGTGTGTGTGTGTGTGTGTGTGTGTGTGTGTGTGTGTGTGTGTGTGTGTGTGTGTCCAGTAGAAGGAGTCTGACGGCTTGGGGGAAGAAACTGTCTCACAGTCTGGCAGTGAGACAATGAGTGTACAAAATGTGCACGATACCGTCAGAAGAAATGGCAACTAGGATGCGCTGTGGGAACGTGAATAGATGGAGGTAACACGGTGCACAATTTTAGACAGGAACAAACTGGAGTGAGACACAAGGAGAGACGTTAGTGTGACCGGTGCCAGCCAGCTAACAGTGACATCTTTCAGTTGTGACAATTTGGCCTCCTCACCCACATTCTTCCATTCAATTCAGTGTGAGGAGCGCTGCAAAAGATCCCGTGTGTTTGTCTGTATAAGAGAATATGTCGAACACA
This sequence comes from Diplotaxodon limnothrissa, assembly GCF_057381915.1. NCBI lineage: Eukaryota > Metazoa > Chordata > Actinopteri > Cichliformes > Cichlidae > Diplotaxodon > Diplotaxodon limnothrissa. The sequence continues at coordinate 2,758,220 of NC_140601.1, read as the reverse complement.
TTTTACGGAATATTGCTGTTATTTTTAAATACAGAAAATCGTTCAATAAAATTATAGAATAAACATTTCTAATGTAGAATAACATGAAAAACATGCAAATGTAAATAATCACTTCAATCAGAGAACTTTTTTTTTTACGTAAAATGATTATATCTGTAACTATTCATTTCAAATATGTAAAATGTGAGGCAATTGTTTTTGTTAAGAAATGTAGAATGAATCTTTTTCTTTTGTCTTTTCTTTTGAAACTGTTTTTTCTGTCTACAAGAGGTGCTCTTCTTGATGTGTCTGCAGACTCAGGGAGGTTTAATGTACAGTACTGTGTGAAGTTTATTTTTTGGATGTTTTCCATTTTAGTTCAGCTTTATTTGTATAGTGCCTAAAATTCCATTTGGCACAACAAATTGTTTAAATGAAAATAATTCTCTTTGCTGGTTTACAGAATCAAATCTTGAGAACAGGAAGTAACAGAGTTATCATTATAAAGCTAAATCTCATTCATCCTCAAATGTATTCCATTGAACCACAGTGTGAGGGGATAAATGTTTATATATTGTAAAGACGAACATTTGTATAACGGAGCAGACATTTTAAATTTGACAATATTTGTAAAGATGTAGGGGAGACCGGGGATAGTTGTAACATTTTTGACATTTCTGTCTGTAAATTGGAGCGCTTTTAAGGTAGTGGATTCAAAATGTAATGCAAAGTATTTACATGTCTCTGCTATTAAATAGTGCAGCTATTTTCTCTGCAGCACAATTACCCATTGCATGGTATGGTCTCAAACACAAAGAGTGAAATGTTACAATTAACCCCATAGTCTGGGTTAGTTGTAACATATCCTGGGGTGCAATGTAACACAATGAAATAAGGGTACTAACAAAACATTAACATGTAATCTTTGTTTATTCAACACATGAATGCACTTACATCCATTTATGTAGCTATGTGTGTGTGACAGAATGCAGAAATCTAGCTTTTGAACATATTCCAACCCCCCAAAAAAGACAAATTATGGAATTTTCTGCAACTGAATATTTCATTAATTTTGGTTGGTCTTCCTTGAGTTTGGCCTCATTGGCTCAGTGGGAATTATAACCTACAACTCTTGCACCAATTTTGAACATAACAATGAAGCTGAAAAAATGTAGTTGTTCACCAGCATCGCAATTCCATTACTTTTTATCATGGCTTACCTTGGTGTGGTTTGCAAAGTGCTTCAGAAAGATGAGGAAATCTGTTTCTTGCACCCATCCTAATTTATTTCCACTACCAATACTTCCTACTGGTCCATCTCTGACACAGTGGTCTGCATAATGTGTGTGTGGGAACACAAACAGTGGAGGAATTGTGTTGCCAATGGCATTAACCGCATATACAAAAGCGACCAGTGAATCTCTCTCTGCTGATGTCATATCCCCAACTTGTTTAATATAAGTTAAAGTAATAGTGTGGTAAGTTGTAACATCTGCATTATTGTTACAACTGACCCAGACTGTTGCTGTTACAACTGACCCAGACTCCTATAGCCATGAACTAGCTAACATTACAGCCAACGGCTAAAACATTAGCACTAAAGACTTACACAGAATATATCCCCATAGACATACAAATAACATAATTTAAGTTTGATGAGTTTAACTGCAAAGCAGATAATGCTATTACAACTATTTGAAATAAAGTAGAAAAACTTACTTTTTGGCATACAAATTACTTTTTTTTCGTGTTAAATTGTCTGTGTTTGACAAAATGTGCTGATTTTTCACATGTGATAGCAGAACTGAATTGGGCATGCACAGGATGAGTCACATCATTTGAAACTTAGCCCTGATTGGAGAAATTGGAAGTGTTACAACTGACCCACGTTACAACTATCCCCGGTCTCCCCTATATTGCCAATTTAGTAATGCTGTATTATAGCACTGTTATCATAATGTCAAGAAAGTCATGGTTATTTTTTCATATTAAGTGTAACTCATTTAAGGTTAGTATCCATGAAATACAAATGACTTTGCGTAAAGTCACATCTGCATAATATGTTTGTAATGGATGTGATTTATAATTAACAGATCATTGCAATTGCAAAAATAACAACATAAATCTTTTTACGTTATATGTAGTAAAACCTTTTTCAACAGGACAGATGTTTTTAATACACAAAATATGAATAGTTATTCTATTTAACTGTAAACTCATATATTAATTTTACAGCAATATTATGACTTTTTTGAGTGGTATATCACTAATATTACATTTTCACATAAATTTCCAAAAATAAAATCCAAATAATAACAGTAATCTTCTGGGTACTAACAGAAAAGGGGCTAAAGTGTCCCCACTAGTCTTTGGAAGCTTTGACGAGCCTAAAAATAATGTCATGTCGTTAAATTGTGCTTCTTCAATTTGGCAGCTAAATTGTGGGAGACATTCATGCATTACAGCTTTAAATGAAGTCATCTTATATTAGATAACAACTGGAGAATTTTGTCAAAGGGATGAAATATTATCTTTTTACAGAAACTTCACCTTCTGCTTTTTTCACCTGACATTTTACTTCCTATTTCTGATAGTAAGGAAATTAAAGTCGAATCAAATGAAAGTCTTTGGTAAGTGATCAAGTTAAAAATGTAGTGCTGGCCTCTCAGATATTGGAACACAACTTCATGCATATAAACCAAAGATACTAGCCTTTTTGGACATGTTCCTTCAGCTTTTACAGGCTTACTATCATTCTAAAATATGTGAAAGACAGTAAAAGTACAACAAGAGCATAAGCTTTACACAGCTTACTGTCAGCATAACTGTCTGCTTTCCACAAGGATATGCTTCATGTCACTAGTCTACTTGTCAGGCTAAAAGAACATAAGGACATGTTTCAGGTTGGCTTGTGGCTCTGAAGTCTTACAAAATCATCAGAAGGAACACGTGTGATTATCTTGGTTTCATATGGAAACTCACAATAACAACTCCAACAAGGCTAAAACTGAAAAAAACCATCGAAAAAGTTGTGTCTGATATTGTCCTAACTGTTAATTTCATTTTATATGTAAGTTAAAATTCCTTTGTGAACATGAGTCTCTTTGTGGTAATTTTGCTTCTTTCTTTTGTTACTTTGTTTTATTGTGCGTGCTTTCAGTAATCTGATATTGTACTGCTTATTGATACAGTATGCTAACGCTATATTTGAACAAGAAATATGTACAAATTTTTAACATTGCAATATGAAATATTTGACTTTGTATTGATCACTTTATGGATTAATGTTAGTGAACTGAGGGAGAGGGAAACAAAGTGCAGCATCTTAACATAAACACTCCTACTTTATTTATTTATGTTTCAGGGTTAATATAGCTAACTTAATCCAGTTCAATTCAGTTTTATATATACAGCACCAAATCACAACAACAGTTGACATATTGTAAAGTAGACCGTACAATAATACATACAGAGAAAAACCCAACAATCGTATGACCCCCTATGAGCAAGCACTTTGGAGACAGTGGGAAGGAAAAACTCCCTTTTAACAGGAAGAAACCTCCAGCAGAACCAGGCTCAGGGAGGGGCGGGGCCATCTGCTGTGATTGGTTGGGGTGAGAGAAGGAAGACAGGATAAAGACATGCTTGCATTCCCATGACATGCATCATGGGAATCCCCGGCAGCCTATGTCTATTGCAGCATAACTAAGGGAGGATTCAGGGTCACCTGGTCCAGCCCTAACTATATGCTTTAGCAAAAAGGAAAGTTTGAAGCCTAATCTTGAAAGTAGAGATAGTGTCTGTCTCCTGAATCCAAACTGGAAGCTGGTTCCACAGAAGAGGGGCCTGAAAACTGAAGGCTCTGCCTCCCATTCTACTTTTAAATAGTTAGTTACAGTGGGTAACTAACGCACTTAGTTAAAGTAACCAAAAAGATGATCAAAGTAAATGCAGAGGCTTGAAAACATTATGGTGCTGAGTAGAAATGATTCAAATCTCATTGGAGCCTCAGTATTTACACTTTATAATCTCCCTGGTAATTCACACGCTTTCATGAAAAGCAGGCTCTATGAATGATGAGCCGCATTCAGTGAGAGAAACAACCATAACAAAAACCATCACAGCCTCTGTTTCTGTCTGTAAATCTATCAGAGCAGTCAAACTGAACTCAGTTTGGAGTTTTATCTGCTCGAATTATTTAAAAGTAAAATTATTCCTCTGGTGCAGTCCTTAGTTTGATTATTACATATATCTTACATCATGTGTGTGTCTCCATGTGTCTAGTTGCCTTGAGAATATGACAAATAGAGCACCTCTATGCAATAGCTCTCTGCACAGAAGAAGCTGGTAAGTCAGAGATTCTCCATAAAATATGAATATTTCATGGTAAAAAATTCAAGTCAAACACTGCATCTTCAGTGTGTATGTATGTTTCCATGCACAGTAATGCCCAAACCACAGTCCTCTTATTGAAACCATTGAGTTTCACTACTCTGCTTTGTCCTCCTATCTTTAAAATGTTTTCCAAGCTTAAATGTCAGAGGAGGAAATTCATTTCTACAGGCAGATACAGATATATCCATCCAGAAACAACTTTACACAGACCGACAAATCATGGCCGAAGAGTAAGGTCAGTTGTAGAGGCCGATGTAGACTCTTAGTTAGTAGAGTCAGTGTCCACATCTGAGACCTGACATGGTCTGCCCACATTCAGGTCCAGACCAAAAAGGCAGGTACTGTGGAGAGCATCCTCACACAGAACATCCTGGTCCGTAACAAGGCTAAACAGCTGTGTTACGGACCAAAAAGCTCTTCAGAGAGTGATCCGTTTCAAAAACCGTAGAGTCAAGGGTGGTGCTAGGGGACACATTTATGACACATTTGGCTGTAATAAGATTTTTATGAAGTAATCAAAGTGAACCTAAAAGTTATGATTAGTTTTAAATCTAATATGCTATAATTCACTACATTTTCTCACAATTACAGAAGGGTGATGGTTGGTGCTGTTGCCTCATGGCAAGAAAGTTCAGGTATTCGAAGACACCATTTGGCCAAACACCTCACTGGTGGGGAAGGAACATGAGAGCAGGAGGTGAAGCTGTACTTACTACATATAGTTGATGTTATTTGATTGAGCGGTTTTGGAATCAGTGTCCTGGCCTATAGAAAGAGGTGTTATCTATCTATCTATCTATCTATCTATCTATCTATCTATCTATCTATCTATCTATCTATCTATCTATCTATCTATCTATCTATCTATCTATCTATCTATCTATCTGTGTGTGTGTGTGTGTGTGTGTGTGTGTGTGTGTGTGTGTGTGTGTGTGTGTGTAATACAGAAGGTAACGTTTGATACATTTTAATATTTTTAGATGCCGAATAGCAACAAGATAATATTAATAATTATAATAATATATAAATATTGCGTAGTGTCTATACTGAGATATATCAGACTGGACTGTGTGCACATGTGTATGCACATGCAGTGTATACACTGCTGTTGGTAACTGTAGAGTCTTCTGTAGTCTTCTCATAGTGAGTATAACAGACTGTAACTGAAGGAGCTGCTCGGTGCTGTGCAGGGAGGTGTTATCTAAAAGGGGCGAAAGCTTAGCCACCATTCTCCAATCACTGCTGCCTCTACTGGGTCAAAGGGCTATCCCAGAAAAAGCTGCTTGTCTTGATGAATCTGTTCAGTTTTTTTCTGTCCCCAGTGGATGTCCTGCACCTCAACAATATAAAAGATGGTTGATGCCACCACAGAGTAATAAAAGGTCTTCAAGTGCTTCCCCTGCACTTTAAAAGGCCTACCCCTCCCCAGCACACATCCTGCTGTGTCCATTCTTGTAAATAATATTTGTGTTGTCAGTCCAGACCAGTTTATTCAGCAGATTAACACCCAGGTACTTGCACAAGTCCACCGTCTCAATGTCCATTTACTGAATGTTCACTTGTGCAAGTGTTTGTTCCTGCTAATGTCCATCTCCTAATCATTTTATTTCACGGGCGCAATTAAATTCCTCACACAGAAATTCAAGTACTTGCACTCGTAGAACTCAGCAGCCACATACACAAAGGAACCATCGCACACGTGAGAGTGTCTGCTGTGAAAGCGCTGCTGCAGTTTCACGCTCGTGCGGGGAGCTCTTTGTGCTTGCAGAGGAATCCTGGTCATGCAAATCAGCTGACTTTTCACCGTTTGGCGCCGGAGCCCAAAGGAAGAGGGGCTGGTCATTTTGATGGACAGTTTAGGGTACTGCGTTAGCCCAAGTTACACTGTTGCAGCAAGCGCAGTTTTAAACCGTATGTGTTTACAGTGTGGAGGACCAAATTTGAGAAGTTATTGTTTTATGTGTGTTTGTGTGTGCGACAGCTGCTGAGTTCTATGCATGCACTATGCTGAATTTATCAGTCAGTATTTTAATTGTGGACGTGGCAATAGGTACCTGCAATAAAATAATTTGCTCAGATTATGTTTTTTTCTCACATGCAACTTATGACATAAAAATAATTCCATAAAGGACCAGCCTTTCCAGCTTCCCCATGATGTGTGAAGTCAGACTGTAGCTGCTGAGGTCTAAGGTTTGTTGGTCGCTGCAATAATTGAGAATCCTGAAGCTGAGGCCATCTAGAACCACTGCCTTCCTTATATAGCATATATATAATCGTGGAGCGAGGTTAGGGATAACTACGAATCATCGTGGGAATATATAACTGCTATTTAAGTGAACAGTGTTTTAAGTGTCTTTATCTAGTGTTTGTAGCTTAATTGATAACATATCATCCAGGCCTTGTATTTTGTATTTTTGGTTTTACCTAAGATAAATAACAGCTGATTTAACACTACAAAATATGGGAGTGCTGTATATAATTTACATCACAAATAAAATGCATAAATACATGCTTTCAAGGTAAGTATTTTCCTTAAATATTTGCACTGTTCAATGAACAAAATAAATGAGTCTGTTATCTCATGCTGTAAATCTCTTAGAGAAAGATTTTTCTATCACAATCACTATGAAAACAAAAACAGGAAACAGTAAAAAGAGTTAAATCCCTCAGTATTTAACAACACACTTTGTCCTTGCTTAGTTTTCCAGTGCTGGATCACAGCAACTGTAACTTCTCTATGTAGAAACTTAAACAGATGCTAACCGACAGCAGATATTTGTTTCTTTGTCATGTGAGCTCTGATTCATTTTTCATGTCACAGCCATAAAAGTCAACTTCAGAAAAGTACAGTAGTTGTCTAAAACAATAAAGTGATCAAAAATATGAAGTAGACCCATCATTTGATAAAACATGTAATGTTAAAAAACACATTTATATTTTATTTTTAGTTTTCATTTTATGATCTAAAAACATTTGATAAAAAATTGTAATGAACCAACAGAATCTACCCTGAGGCTTTCTTTAAGGGCCACACAGCTTTACTCTTAGTATCGCAGTTTGAATCTAAATCTTGAGAGAGAATATGAGCTTGTCTTGTCATGTTGGTGAGGTTTTTATACTTGTCCCTCTGCTTATCTGTCTGGTTGTCCTTCTCTGTCCTGGGAGATGTGTAAGCTTGAGAGGCTGTCATTATCTCCCATATCTTGTGTCTCTCCTTCCCATCTTCCCCTTTGTCTAAATCCCAAGTATGGACAGAGCTAGACTTGTCAGCTACATAAAGTCACTTGTTAGGTTCCTGTTTAATCTCACCCCGCAGTCTGCGAGCCTGTGGTGTTTGTTTGTACTGACTGACAGCTTTTCATGGATCAATAACCCAGCTGTTGGCTTCAGGGTGGTACCAAGTTGAGTTTATCTCAGACCAGTTATAATAACTCTGAAAAATGACTACAGCAACTAACTTATTGTCTCTCTCCTGGCATCACATGACCCTTCACCCTATGGTAACTGGGAGGAGGCTCCAGCCCTTCGTGACCCTAGATTAGTCTTTTCTGTTTTTCTGAACAGAGACCTCTGATGTTATGCAATCCACCGGAACCACTCTTCCACTTCCAGGTTGGGTTACAGCTCCCGCTGCTTCCATTATCACTGGGACCACTTTGGACTTTTACTTCCAGTCACCTTGTTTGTGTGCTCCTTCTTTTCCAGTGCTCCTTCTTCTTGATGAGTCTGTCTACTGGGATGGCTACATCTAGCATAACTGGAGTCTTCTGCTCCTTGTCAACCATGACTCTGTCTGGTTGGTTGGCCAGCAGATGCTTCTCTGTGTGGAACTCGTAGTCCCACAAGATGTTAGCTTTGTTCTTTTCAACCACCTTTGGTCATGTCTTCCACTGGGACTTAGAGACTTAGGCTACGTTCACACTGCAAGCAAAAGCGCATCAAATCCGATTTTTCTGACCCTATGCGACCCATATCCGATCATGGTGTGAACGGCACAAATCCGATATTTTCAAATCCGATCTGGGTCCCTTTCGTGTGTGGTCCTGAATCCGATACATATCCGATGTTTTAGAAAGCGACTGCTGTTTGAACGGTCATGTTGCATTAAATCCGTCTTTTATGTCACTGACACAAGACAGACACCAATTATCAGCGCCGGAGAAGACATCGTGAACGCTTCCTGGCCATCCAGTGTAGATGTTAGTGAAACTGTTGGGAAGACAACGTTGGAGAAACGTGAACATTTTATTTGTACTGTATAACCTGCAGATTCTGACAGAAATCTGCAGCTATCCTTTGAATCACCGCTCCTCTAAAACAGCAATAAGGATCATTATTAGGTTGTTTACATTATTATGTAAATAACAAAATAACTTAAAGCAAAAATTGGGAAACGTAAAATCCGAAGTCTTTATATTAAGGCCATCAGTCAAACAATACTGTTTGCTCTGGGTCTAAACAGAGCACATTGTGTATGACGTCTTCTTTTGCACATGCGGGCCGCTTTGAGGGTTCACACTAGAGCGCGTTTGCTGTCGCATTTTATTTGTTGTGTGAACAAGCAGACAAAAAAATCGGATTTGATCAAAAAATCGGAATTGAGCATCAAGACCTGCAGTGTGAATGTAGCCTTAGAGTCCATGTGAGCACAAATGTACACTATACCGGCCACTTGGATGTGCCTTTCAGTGCATGCTGTACCAGTTTGCATCTTGGCTAGTCTTGGAACACCTTTCTCACAGTTTCGCAGTAAATACTATTGTTGTGTTTTGTTCTTTAATAAAAATTAATCACAGAATATTTTCCTGATTTATATATTACTGTTAAAATGCATTTTTATGCAATTGTGAAACCCAGAGTGTATTAATAAAACTGATGTTAAGACCTCAGCAAATTTCCTGACGTCGTGTTGAATTAACAACAGAATTAAAGTATAGCTTAAAAATATGGAGAAGTGATTTTGACTTGATAGAAAGACTGTATTTGCTACTTTAGTTACTTATACGCTCAATAAAAGAAATCAGAATGTCAGTCTTCTTATAGCAATAGATCTCCAGGCTTCCTGAAGGACATTCAGAGTCACTATGAATATTTCTGCCTTTTGCTACATTCTCTGTCAAAATGATCCCACACTGCTTTAGTAATGTTTTGGTCTGTACTCTGGGGCAGCCAGTCCATGACTGATACCGCTTCATTGTGTGTTTTTCTATGTGCGTATGCTTTTGCTGTGTTGGAATTGTATTTGGAATCATAGTCATGCTGAAAAATGAAGCTGCTAGCAATCAGAGTCTTTCTAGAACAGGCATGGGCGAACTACGGCCCGGGGGCCACGTGCGGCCCGTTGAACGTTTTGATCCGGCCCGCCAAACTTGAAAAAAATTTAATAAATTAACCTTGTTAATGTTTTATTTCCCCTGCAATTCTGATGTTTCCTCACTAGATGGCGCACTCTAGATATATTGGCTTTGTTGAGGTGAAGCGGCGTAGGCCTATTACTCCACGTTTGCACTTTACCCTGTGACCTACCGCCCCTCTATGAAGATGAGCGGTCCCAAGAAAAGGAAAGTGGACAGAGAATGTCGAGTGTTCAAAAAGGAGTGGACAACTAAATATTTTTTCACTGAACACCGATCATCTGCTGTTTGCCTGATATGCCAAGAAACTGTGGCGGTTTTTAAAGAGTATAATATTAGCCGTCACTTTGCCACAAAGCACGCAAATTATGCTAGCAAGCTCTCAACAAAAGAACGGGAATCTGCTGCTGAGAAGTTGGCAGCTAATTTGAAGGCTCAGCAAAGTTTTTTTCACCGTCAAACTGCCATTCAAGAGTCAAGTACCAAGGCCAGTTTTATAAGATAAGATAAGATAAGATAACCTTTATTAGTCCCACACGTGGGAAATTTGTTTTGTCACAGCAGGAAGTGGACAGTGCAATGGACAGTGTTTATGCTTTCATTCAAAATAGCAAAGGCCAGCAAACCACTGTCAGAGGGTGAGTTTTTAAAAGAATGTATGGTAGAGACAGCAGGTATTTTGTGCCCGGAGACCAAAGACAAATTTGAGAAAATCAGTTTATCACGGCGGACAGTGACTCGCCGTGTAGAACTAATAGATGAAGATATCACCAGCATATTAAACAAAAAGGCGAAGTCATTCACTTTTTATTCTTTAGCACTGGATGAAAGCAACGATGTCAAAGACACTACTCAGCTCCTCATTTTTATCCGAGGAATCAACGAAACCTTTGAAATAACGGAGGAGTTTTTGACAATGGAGTCTCTGAAAGGACAAACACGGGGAGAGGACTTGTTTGAACGAGTGTCTGCTGCCATCGAAAACATGAAGCTTCCCTGGAGTAAGCTTGTTAACGTCACCACAGATGGATCTCCAAATTTAACGGGAAAAAACGTTGGCCTGCTGAGGAGAATCCAGAATAAAGTGAAAGATGAAAACTCTGACCAGGATGTGATTTTCCTCCACTGCATCATCCACCAGGAATCTCTATGTAAATCGGTGTTACAGCTGAATCATGTTGTGAATCCTGTGGTGAAACTTGTCAACTTCATACGCGCACGGGGACTTCAGCACCGTCAGTTCATTGCGTTCCTGGAGGAAACTGATGCGGATCACCAGGACCTGCTTTATCACTCCCGTGTCCGCTGGTTGAGTTTGGGCAAAGTGTTTCAACGAGTGTGGGAGCTCAAAGAGGAGATTGGCGTGTTTTTGGAGCGGCAGGGGAAGACTGATGAATTTCCTGAGCTGAGCAACAAGAGCTGGATGTGTGACTTCGCGTTTGCTACAGACGTATTTTCACACTTGAATGAGCTCAATGTGAAACTGCAGGGGAAGGAGCAGTTTGTGCATGACATGCACACAAACGTGAAAGCCTTCAAATCCAAGCTGGCTTTATTCTCCAGGCAGATTTTGAACAAGTCATTCACTCATTTTCCTACACTAGCCACGCTGAAAGAGGCCGGAGCAAAAGTAAAGAAATACAGTGAGTCACTGGATGCACTGCACGGAGAATTCTGCCGTCGGTTTTTGGATTTCGATAAAATTGACAAGTCACTTCAATTGGTGGCCTTTCCTCTGTCACAAGACCCCGAAACAGCTCCAGAGGAGCTTCAGCTCGAACTCATCGACCTTCAGTCTGACCCTGCCTTAAAAGAGAAGTTCAGCTCTCTGAAACTAAATGACTTCTATGCTTCACTCAATGATGCCGCGTTTCCAAATCTAAGGCGAAGAGCGCAGATGATGTTGGCTTTGTTCGGCTCTACCTTCGTGTGTGAACAGACATTCAGCGTCATGAACATCAACAAAGCCAGCCACAGATCCAAGTTAACAGACCTACACCTCAGATCAATCCTGAGAATTGCCACAACAAAACTAACTCCAGACTTTGATGCGCTGGCTAAAAAAGGAGACCAACAACACTGCTCCCATTAAAATGTGTGTCTCTCCGTGATACGCACGTTGTTAAAATGAACAGTGCGCGCAGATCAACTATAACGCTTCACAGACTGACTTGCTGCAACTGTTTCGTCCTTGCACTGGTCGTTGTTGACTTTTGGCACCGGGGAAACAAATTGAATAAAAGGAACAGGACAAGTACATCTGCATCTCCTACCGTTTTTGGGGGGGAAAAAAGAGTTAGGAGGAGAGTGATGTGATATCCTGAAGGATAACAGAACTTTCAGTGCTTTAAAATAAAATATTCATTTATTTGATTTTCAGTGTTTAAAGGCTCATTTCGAAGTCAGAGATTTTATTGTAATGCTTTTCTTCATTTTCATTGGAAATTAAAGCACATGTTTTCTCCATATCCCAAGATGTGTATTTTTCCCCCAATGAGGTGATGTTTTCAAAGCATGCCATCTATCTACTCCTGTTCCGGCCCCTTTGTCAAATGTTAGAACTCAATGTGGCCCACGAATCAAAAAGTTTGCCCACCCCTGTTCTAGAAGGAAAGAGCATCTGATGCTACTTCTTTTTAATTTCATGAACTTTGACAAAATCCCTAGCTCCACTGCCTGAAATTGATCCTTAAACAATGACAGCTTACAGTGTCTTTTACAGATAGCTGTAGAACTCAGTGTTGTACCTCTCTCCTGACCTTCTTCGTATATAATAATGATAATTTGAAGAGAAATTTCAAATTTGAATTGATTACTCCATAAAACCTGTAGAAATGTCCCTTTTTAAATGAACCATAGTTCATTGGTTTAACAAAAAAAAAAAAAAGAAGAAACATACTTGCTGCTGGGTGTCGTCCAGCTGCACGTGGCAAATGTTAGTGGCTGCATCAGTATCTCCTCCTTTGCCCAGCTTACTATTCCAGCTTGCTATATGATGCCTTTTAGAGTGTATGTATTGATGGCTTGGATCTTTCCAACCATTCAGCTGGCTTGTCAATACCTGTCTTACCAGTGGAGGTATTTGGCTGTGGCTAGCCTTCTTGAATCCTTATGACCTGTGGATACCCAGGTACTTGCAGCTGATCTGTATAACTGCTATTCTGCCTTCTGGCAACTCCAACCCTTCAGTCTGGGCACACTTATTCTATCCAAATGAGATCCGAATGTCCTCACTGTAGACCCAGGTGAGATGGATAGCAGCTGGGACATTGCTTCCCCTTGGTAATAGTCAACACTCAATGGGAACTTGTGCAATTAGCTTCAAGTTGGCCTCTAGTATTGTTTTCCACAGTCCCACTGATTTCCTGTGGATAGTACATGTGCTCTATCAGTCTTGTCCCAAGCACGTCGGTGTCGATGTATGGGCATTGAGTTGGAGGCTTTCTTGTAATCAGTTCAGGTGATGGTCAGGTTGGTCTGCCTCGTGTTAGAGTTCTGGTGTGCTGTTCTGTCAACAAGGTGCTGGTGCCTGTAGCCATTGGTGTTATTTCCATTGTCTTTCTGAGTAGTGCTCATCTATTGATTAGTGTACCTACTCAATGTCTAAGAGAAGCTTCCATGCTGTGTAATGTCCCCTTCTTTTCACCAACAATCTGATTACCTGTCTTTCTACCAGGTAATTGGCCTCTACCTGTGGGGAGGCATGTATTCATCTGGTACTTTGAAGTTTCAAGTTGTTGACTGTGTGTTGACTGTTGTTCTGGGAAGTTGTTGTGATCTGCTTTTAGGTCCACCAGATGCTTGGCATTGGTGTTGTGTGATGCCTCTTTCTCCCAGATCTTCTAGTATTGCTAGGTCTGCCCTTGTATTATTATTTCCTCATAGGTGAGAGTACACCCTTGATGATTCTAATAGCCTCAGCTTCTCTGGAATATCTCGTCAACCTGGTGGCCAGACCTGTAAGCCTATGTTTGTCTGTTTTTAGAAGCATCAGTTATGAATATCTGATATTTATAATCATCAAGGACCCGTCTCTCATAATGCCCTTCCACATTTCAGTTAACTGACTAAACGTCCCTCTGGACTACCCTGATTTTGGCTTCCAGCCTTCTTTACTAGTCTTTATCAATAGTATAATTTTATTAATACACTACAACTTAACTTTAAAATAATCACTGCATCAGATGGAATCAGGCAGAGATACACAGACGTTGTTGTTATGATCATCATGTTATCATCATCATCATCATCATCATTACCATCATCTCTATCATCATCTTCAATCTTTTCAGATCTGTTTTTGTAATGAGCTCATAACAGCATGAAGATGATTGCATGTACCCTCTCTCGCTCGCTCTCTCTCACACACACTCACACATGTACAGATATACCCAGTGAACAGCTGGCATCTGTTCGGGTATGACATCTTCATCGAAAGGGCCTCATCATCTGCTCTCCGTCTCTGCTTTCATCTCTCTCTTTGTCACTCTGCCTTTTTCCCAGCATTTATCTCTTAGACTGTCCCTCTTGCCTCATTTCTTTATTTTATGTCTTTTATCCTCTTTTATCTTCCTCTTCATCATCATCTTTCACAGCTTTGCAGTGTCTAATATACACATCATGACACATCATCAAAAGTCTACTTGTATTAATTACATTACAAATAGCACACATACACACACACACACACACACACACACACACACACACACACACACACACACCAATCATTTGCTGTATTTCTTTCAGGAATATTACATGTTTCTTCTCATGTCTGGCTTCAAAAAGGTGACTTGAGGAATAACTTTCCCACTGCATAACAATTCACTTTTTTGAAGACAAGTACAACAATGCATAAATATGTTTGTGGATGTGGACAATATATTTAGTGGAACAAGAATTTACACACAAGTTAGTCAGGTTATATTGTGAGAAAGCTGACATGTCAAACAAACACTGCTGAGGAAACAAACAAGCCTTAAGTGATCATGTGATACACATAGCGAGGAGCAGTACCCTCCATGGAGAAGGAGAGGCCAAGATCAAGCACGGAGGGAGGTTAGCCAACAGGCCTTGGAAACTGCCAAGCCCAGACTTACAACCTTGGCCAGCCACTTGAAGAGGTACACCAGAGAGATAGAAGGCAGGAAAATACAACCAACTGTTCTCCACAGAATTTCAATCCAACAGCACAAGTCACCATCAAGTGCAGGATTTATCGCTGCTGTTCTGCATAGCTCTAAACTCCCTCAGCCAGATCGTCACCAAACCTTGCTATGGGACTAAGGAGTCACTCAAAGCATAGAAGAAAGATTTTGTGTAAATGGGTGTGAATGGGTGAATTTGGCATGTTATATAGCAAAGTGCTATATAAGAAACAGTCCATTTACCAAGTGATAGCGACATCAGGAAGAAGGAACATGAGAAGCCTGAGGAATAGCAAGGGCTGAGACAGGAGCTCAAGAAGATGTGGAGGGTGAAGTCAACAGGGGTCCCCATGGTAATCAGAGCAAACTGGGCATTTGGTTCCCACAAATCCCAGGAATGCCAGCCAAGATCCCACTGGGATTTGCATAGAAAGTGCTTGTGTTATGAACAATTATTTATTAGGATAGAGAAGAAATTTCATTTCTTTGATGTCACTTCCTACTAATTAATTCCCAGTGTTGGGAAGGTTACTTTTAAAATGTACTCCACTACAGATTACAGAATACATGCCCCAAAATGTATTTTGTAACGTATTCCATTATGTTACTCAATGAGAGTAACTGATTCTGAATACTTTGGATTACTTAATATATTATCTTGCTTTTTACAACCACATGAATGCACTATTGCTGTGTGATTTATTACTATTACTGAAGGTTACTCGCCATAACAATACCGACTAGATTTTTAAATCTTAATATAAAATGAGTAACAGTAACATTAGGTAAGGCTGCACTTTTTGAGTCGGGCTGGACTGGGCTACACCGCCATGAGGCTACATTCTTTAGGGATATACCTGTAACACTCTGCCTATTGCCTTCATATTAAGTAATTTTTTGAATAATAATTTAAAAAAATATTTATTCACATCATTCTGCGGGCCGCGAGATTGAGACACAGGCATTAGAGCCTCTTAATGTGTGTTTTGTTTGGGTTTCCACCAGCGTGGAATTACCTAAAACAGAGAGGGGACAGCCTAACATATGAAACAGGAAAAGACTGCTGTGTAATCCATTTATTTCAACAAAGTAACTGTATTCTGAATACCACCTTTTTAAACGGTAATTGTAACAGAATACAGTTACTCATATTTTGTATTTTAAATACATAACACCGGTCCATGTATTCCGTTACTCCCCAACACTGCTAATTCCTAACACATTTCTAATTTCTGGCCATACAATAAATTGTTCTCTCATGTCCATTATAGTCCTTCAACTCTTCATCATTCCACGCTACGCTTTATCAATCCCTGAAATCAGAGACATGTTATATGAAGCCCTTAATTTGTAATAATTTGAGCAAGGAGATATCTAAACGTAATTAACATCATTAATAGTTAAATGAAAATTGGCAAACCTGCATGCACATGTCACTAATGGATTTATTAGGCTGTGATGATATAGCATCTCAGCTGTACAAAAGGAAGTTTGATATTGGCCTCTTTTTATATAAACTTGGACATTTCTATTTGGCTTTTGAAGGTATATTGACTAACTTAAAAAGAATAATGAAGGCAGATATTTTTAATAGCTGAGAAAATAATGTGTTCAATAATAAATGCAGTAATTATATTACCAACTCTGCAAATAAATAACTCTCACACTCTGTTCTCCATCAAAAGGCAACATACTGATTAGCTCATGTGTTTCTGTGTGTGTCTTATTCATTGCTCTTTAATCTTTTCTTTACTGTAGTTATTGTCTTTACATTCAATTTTCTCCTTGCCTGTGGAAATTATTCTGACCCTAATCTTTCTAAGTGTCTCTAGTCTCTGGCTGACCCTTTTATATTGTCAGTAGCGTCTGACGCCAAGCTTTACAAAAGATGCTGTCACATACAAAGCAATGAGCCGATGGGGAGATGTCTCTGTCTATTTCACACAGTCAAGCAAACAACAGAGAAATCTGGTGATTTTAATCTTCACTGAACACAAAGTTTAATACATTTATCTGCAGCTGTCGGCCCTGGTACTTAAAATTGTGTGAGGTGAGGAGGTTCATGATAGTGTCGGTTTGTCCCCTTTTTGCTTTGGTTTAACTGTGGCTCAGGAACATTTGGGTTATTGGTTATTTGGTTTCTAATAAATTATTAACTAACTTTAGTTGCAGTCTACTTGCACAATCTGAATCAACATCAATATTTACAGAATTTCTCCCTTGATGAAAATTTAATTTTACTTCTGTTGCATCTTCAAAAAATAAAAATACAATAACTGAGCCTTACACCGGGGTATCGTTGCACTGGTTTACTGAACCTTACTTTCAGGGCATGTACAGAACATGAGCATCCATTTTCTACTGCCTCCTACAGGACACACTCTTCTTCCACTTCCTTACACATTAATGTAACACAGAACTAATACTGCCTCTCCTGGCATTACCATTGTAACAACACATTCATTCTGTTTCTTTCAGAAGATTAACAGGAACTTAGGATGTAGGTATCTATGAATAATAACTATTATGTATACTCATATTTATATAACCACTTATTTCTTGCGATACCACATTTCCTCCCCCCTTAAGTCAACAACTCCCTTGACTTACAAAATAACTGTTTATCTAAAGAATGCTTAACAAACAATCAACATGTAATTAAGGTAACCATACAACCATACAACTGTACATAGGTTTCCATGTTTCTCTTTTTTTTTTTTTCTAACTAGGAAGGTACGTCCTTCCTGTGAGATCAGAGCGCATTGTTGCTCTATTTCTGGAAGATCTCACACTACCTAACAAAGTCCTTTAAAGTCTCTGGTGGACGTCTCTCTCTCTGGGAACGTCGCAACACGGGTGTCCCTGAGGAGTCTCCGGGAGCTGGAGTCTCCGGAGCATAAGGCAACTCCATTGCCGGAGGTTGTGGCGATGTGTCCAACTCTGATGGCAAGCAGCACTCAGGCACTGATTCTTTGTCAAGCAATGGCTCCACCTCCCTGTCTGGTGTACTGGGAACAGTGTCAGCCACTCTTGCTCTCACCTGATCCACATGCCGCTTCACAGTTTGACCTGATCCAATGGTAACAATGTAAGACACTGGACCCGATGCTCTCACAATGACTGCGGGAATCCACTTCGGGCCATAGGAGTAGTTTCTGATGAAGACCTTGTCTCCTGGTGTGAAACTTCTCAGTCTTTTCTTGGTGTCATGATTTTCTTTCTGTTTCGATTGTTTGTGCTGCACTTTTGTTTTCACATCAGGCATGAGCAAGTCCAAAACTGATCTGAGTCTCCGTGACATCATCAACTCTGCAGGTGATAAACCAGTAGTGGCATGCGGTGTGATGCGATAACTGAACAGAAATCGGGACAGTCTGGTTTGCAAGGTATCACCTTTGACTTTCTTCATCCCCTCCTTAAAGGTCTGGACCGCCCTCTCAGCCAGCCCATTTGAAGAAGGGTGGAAAGGTGCTGATCTTACATGGTCAATTCCATTCTGCTTCATGAATGACTCAAATTCAGCACTTGTGAAGCATGTTCCGTTGTCTGAAACTAACATTTTAGGTAGTCCAAACACACTGAAACTCTGGCGCAGTTTCTCTATAGTTACCTGTGATGTAGAGGATTTCACAGGGTAAATGTCCATCCACTTGGAATGAGCATCCACAATGATTAGAAACATCTCCCCGAGGAAAGGCCCTGCATAGTCCACATGGATTCTGGACCATGGTGACTCCGGCCACTCCCAAGGGTGTAATGGTGCAGTAGGTGGTGACTTGGAGTGTTTCTGACACTCCTCACATGCCTGCACTTCTCTTTCAATGTTCTCATCCATCCCTGGCCACCATACATACGACCTTGCCAAGCCTTTCATCTTCGACATGCCTGTATGAGTCTGGTGCAGGAGTTTCAATATTTTGTCTCGGCCTTTGGTGGGAATAATTACTCGGGCTCCCCAGAGCACGCAACCATCCCTCACACTCAGTTCCAGCTTTCTCTGTCGATACGGCTTTAAACAGGTGTCGGTCTCAGTTGGCCAGGCTTTTAAGGTGTACTCGTGGACTTGCGACAACAAGACATCCTTAGCTGTCCATCGTTTGATCTGTGCAGTGTCCACTAATGTGTCATCCAGTACATCCATCATCAAAACCTGCTCAGCCATCTCTCGCTCAGGTGCTGAGTCTGGTACCGGCAACCGGCTGAGCGCATCCGCGTTTTCATGATGTTTTCCTGGCTTGTACCTGATGTTGTACTCGTAAGCACTCAATGTCACGGCCCATCTTTGTACTCTTGGTGAGCCCATCTGAGGTATAGGCTTCTTTTCATTGAACAGTGAGATTAGGGGTTTATGATCTGTGTAAATCGTGAAAACTCGGCCATACAAGTATTTGTGAAATTTCTTGATGCCAAATATCACAGCTAGACCTTCTTTGTCAAGCTGAGAATACTTTTTCTCAGCAGGAGAGAGTGTGCGTGACATGAACCCCAAAGGTCTCTCGCTTCCATCCTCCATCTTATGTGACAATACGGCGCCTACGCCATATGGGGATGCATCACATGAGAGAACCAACTCACGGTCAGCAGAATAATGAACTAACACCTCTGCTGAGTTCAACAGGTTCTTAGATTTCTGGAATGCTTCCTCTTGTCTCTTTTGCCATGTCCACCGTACCTCGTGTCTCAAAAGTTCATGTAAGGGTGCCAACCGGGTTGCCAGGTTTGGAAGGAATTTGTTGTAGTAATTTAGCAAACCTAAGTATGCTTTCAGTTCAGTGACATTTGTGGGGGTAGGTGCGTCCATGATTGCTTTAACTTTCTTTTCCACTGGGTGGAGCCCCTGGGCGTCCACTATGTGCCCCAAGTACTCCACTTTCTCTTGCATGAAGGCACACTTGCACCTCTTTAACCTCAACCCAGCTTCCTCCAACCGGGTCAACACCTCATCCAGGTTCTGTAGATGGCTTACTTCATCCACTCCAGTCACTAAGATGTCATCTAAATACACTGCTACATGAGGTATCCCCTTCAAAAGACTTTCCATGGTCCTCTGGAATATTGCTGGAGCAGAGGCCACTCCAAAAGGCAATCTGTTATACGTGAACAGCCCCCGCGATGTGTTTACTGTCACGTACTTTTTCGATTCGTCATCCAAGAGGATTTGCTGGTAAGCGTGGCTCATGTCTAATTTTGAGAACTGCTTACCCCCGGACAGTGTGGCAAACAAGTCCTCCATTCTGGGTATGGGGTACTGCTCCAGTGAAGCCACGGTATTTACAGTAAGCTTGTAATCCCCACACAGTCTTATTGTCCCTGTGGGCTTCAGGAGTGGCACTACTGGTGCCGCCCATTCAGCATATTTCACTGGCGAGATGATGCCTTCTTTCAACAGTCGGTCTATTTCCTCGTCGACTTTTGCTCGCATAGCAAAGGGGACAGAACGCGGACGGAAGAAGCGTGGGGTGGCATCACTTTTCACATGAATAGCAGCTTTCATTCCTTTCAGGGTGCCCAACTCCTCTTTGAACACATTTTCATGTTTACTTAACACTTGCTGAAGTGTTTTCTCTGTTGTTTTGACTTGGTGCAGCTTTCTGTTGTTAGGACTGTTTTTCACTTCACCCCAGTCCAATTTAATTTCCTCGAGCCAAGCTCGACCTAGCAAGCTGGGGCCGTCGCCTTCGACCACCACCAGGGGCAGATGTTTTTTCTGCTGCTTGTATTTGACGCTGACTCGTGTTGCACCAATCACCTTAACAGGATCCCCTGTATAAGTTTCGAGCTTGATTTTGATGGGCTGCAGGCTGGGGGGCTTGCTGTCTTTCCCTGTTTCTCTGAATGTTGCTTCGTTCATGACTGTTAGGCAACATCCAGTGTCTATTTCAAAGTTCACCTTTTTTCCATCAATTTGCATATCCACAGTGTAGGGGTCTACTCTTCTTAAGTGTACCGCACTGCCACACCCTAACTTGAACAGTTTTCTTTTGTGCCCTTGACTGCACTTGACACAGTTCAACATAAAAGAGTCATCTTCAGAGCTATCAGTTTTGTTGTTATCTGCTTTCTCGCCCACATTGTGAGTACTGTAGTGTGAACTCTGCTTTTTTTCTTTCTTTACATATGTCGATCCATACTTTTTCTGGTTCAGTTTAGTCTTGCTTTTACAAGCTCTAGCTATGTGTCCCATTTTACCACAAGCATGACATTTTTCTTGTTTGTACTTACAGTCTGCTGCTGTGTGCTTGGTTCCTTTGCAACGATAACACTCTTTATTTTCTGCTTTAAAGGTACGACTCTCCTGTTGTCCTCTAGCGAGACTGAAACATTTTGCTGACGCCCCTGAGGTCTGCAGATCCTGTGCATTTTTATTTGCAGTCTCCATGGCTACTGCAATTGACAGAGCCTTGTCAAAAGTGAGATCTATTTCTGACAAGAGACGTCTCTGAATTCGGTCATCCTTAATTCCGCAGACGATCCTATCTCTCAACATCTGTTGTAACGTGTTGCCATAGTTACAATCCTGTGCCAGGCGAGGCAGCTCCGCTACATATTCCATGACGGTTTCATTCGGCTTGCGGGAGCGAGAGTCGAACTTATACCTTTGCACAATTTCACTGGGCTTCGGATCGAAGTGATTTTTCATCAGAAGCACCAGCTCTTGGAAGGTTTTGTCTTTGGGCTTGGCTGGGCTGAGAAGGTTTCGCATCAAGCTGTACGTCGCTGCTCCGACGACACTTATTAATATCGCTCTTTGTTTCTCTGCATCGTCGATCCCGTTAGCTGCGAAAAACTGCTCGAGTATTTCCGTGTACTCATCCCAAGTCTGATTCTTTGGATCGAACGCTACTAGCGTACCAATTGTAGCCATTTCCGCTTCGAGGTCACTGCCTTCTATTTCCAGCCGAAAACTTTTGCATTCTTTGAAAAGCTAGCCAAACCTGTAGCCGACTCCATCACTTTATTTTCTTCTCTTTTCTTTCAGTCCGATCGCCCAAACTCCTTCCCCCTAAACGTCCTCGTCGCCAAAAAGATGTTGCATCTTCAAAAAATAAAAATACAATAACTGAGCCTTACACCGGGGTATCGTTGCACTGGTTTACTGAACCTTACTTTCAGGGCATGTACAGAACATGAGCATCCATTTTCTACTGCCTCCTACAGGACACACTCTTCTTCCACTTCCTTACACATTAATGTAACACAGAACTAATACTGCCTCTCCTGGCATTACCATTGTAACAACACATTCATTCTGTTTCTTTCAGAAGATTAACAGGAACTTAGGATGTAGGTATCTATGAATAATAACTATTATGTATACTCATATTTATATAACCACTTATTTCTTGCGATACCACAACTTCGTATCTTTATATTTGTAGTAAGAGTTCAATGACATTCATTCCATCTATAATTTTTAACTGATTACAGAATTTGGCCTAAAAATATGAAATTCTGTATGTATCAATAGCTCATGCTGCTGCCAGTGATGCAACGATGTCCTGGCACACTTTGGGTCCTTTAATATGAACTGAACATTATATGAACACTGCAGCCCTGCCCGAGTTGTGTTGCTGATTATGTCCAGCTCTTTATGACCACGGTGTTCCCATCTTCTGATGGCTGCTTTTAGCAGGATAATGTG
The DNA here is from genome assembly GCF_057381915.1 of Diplotaxodon limnothrissa. NCBI lineage: Eukaryota > Metazoa > Chordata > Actinopteri > Cichliformes > Cichlidae > Diplotaxodon > Diplotaxodon limnothrissa. The sequence goes on along the minus strand of NC_140601.1, from coordinate 2,735,703 downwards.
CTGTGTCAGAGAGCTGAAATAATTTCAAACCGATTCTTGATCATGAAAACGAGGTCAGTATACTCACTGGTCTCGACAGTCACCTAATTTCAACCAATAATGCAACTGTGGTGGAATGACAGATTCACATCATATGTGCAGCCAACAAATCTGTAGCACATGTAAGATGTTATTTTGTCTGTATAGACCAAACACACCTTATTAAATCTATACCACGAAGAATTAAGGCACACCTGAACAACACAAAATTATCTGTATCTGGTGACTGTATATTAACAACTATAAGATCTAGTTATTCATCCTTTTTTAATATTTTTGTTAAAAAATGCTCTTGGCCAGAATTTGAATTTTTAAAAGATTTTTCATAATATCTTTGAACACTGTCCTTTTACTGTTCAGTCATAAAGCAGACGGATAAAGCTCTGTGGGAAGCCGGGGAGACTAAACCATTTTATTGAAATCAGAGTCCCTGTTTCTCTGTTTGACAGGCCATATGGCAATGCTTAAGAGGAAGACCTGAAACAAATCAGAATCAGAATCAGAATCAGAATACTTTATTGATCCCTGGGCTAATCTCCAGTTAATAAAAATGTTGACAAAATGTGGCAGAATTCAAATGAAGAAATCAAAGTTTAACTGAATGATAGAATTGTGAATTGTAGTGTTATTTAAAGAGTTTTACAAAAATACTACAGTACAGTCAGTCAGTCTGAACTTTTCAGATCTGCTGTCCTGTCTGTGTGGTTTCGGTCCAGCAGCCATTATTAGTCTAACTGTTCTCACTTACTGAGCTTCTGTTGAAGAACACACTATAAAAACAAGGTTTGAATGTAAAGTCAAGTGATGCAGCTTGAGTTCAGCTTTCAACAAAACAATCATATTTCACGGTCCTTCGGCTTGTTTAGTGAACAAAATCCAAATTCAGTGAATTCTAGCATAGGAAACAACAAGCTTAGTGGTAAAATTTCCTGGCTACTTAATATTCCACAATCAAATGTTACTGATATTATAAGAAAATATAAACTATACAACAACTCTCTGAAGTGTCAGTTGCTACAGACCTCCAAAGTCTTGCCTTCAGATTAGCTCAAGAACAATGCACAGAGAGCTTCGTGCTTAATGCTTTAGCATACTGTGACATATTGGACAATTTCATGCTCTCAACTTTGTGGGGATTTGAAAGGGAGAGTTTGGGGATGACTCCCTCCTTTTACAACTTGACTGCGCACTAGTGCACTCCAGGTCCATAAAGACATGGATGAGTGAGCTTTGTGTGGAAGAACTTGACTGGCCTGCACAGTTCTGACCTCCACCCACGGGATGAATTAGAGTCTGCAAGCCAGGCGTTTTTGTCCAACATCAATGTTTGACTTCACACATGTACTTTCTTAAATGCTTTGTACTAGAAGAATGGTCAAAAATAAATATACTCCTTAACCTTGTGGGAAGCCGCCACAGAGGAACTGAAGCTGTTATAGCAATAACATCATATTAAACCTTATGGATTAAAAATGGGGTGTCATTCAAGGTCATGTGCATGTGAAGACAGATGAGTAAATACTTTAAATGAGCAGTGTGTAATCAGAGTATTGCACCCAGTCAGTTCAGGCCTACTGAAACACACTTCATGAGGATCATCCTCTACTAGGTCCTGTGCTGATTGCCTGCACTGTGGAACCAAATTGGCATTTGCCAAATAATACCAGAGTTGGCAGGTCTACCACTGGTGCAGGTTAATGCTGAGCCTGTAAAATCATTTATGACGTGTTTGGTGTTGCTACACTGATGGTCTGGGGAGGTATATCCAAGAAGGGATGCACAGATCTCTACAGGCTAGGCAACGGCACCCTGACTGCCATTAGGTGTTTGGTGGGCTGTGTAAACAGACTCTACACTGGTGCAGTGGGTCCTGGGCTCCTCTGAGCCACAGAAATTTCTGGTCTCATGGGATGAAAGTATCCAAGAATTTACAGAAGGATTGAGGAATTGAGACCATTCAATGGCCCCCGTGATGTAAATTCAGTAGAGCACCTCTGGGACGTCACGTTTTAGTCAATTTTTTCAGTCTATCCGATGCCCCAGATTACGCTTCAGACTGTTCAGGACCTCAGTGGTGCCCTGGTCCAGATATGGGAGGAGATCCCAAAGACACTATCTGTCATCTCAATAGGAAGATGCTCTGGTGTTGTCAGGCATAAAAGTAACTGGGGGCCATACAAGCTACTGAGCACTAATGAAATTTCTGCAAATGGACTAGTCTTTAAATTCAAAACTCTGTAGGCTGATCATTTTCATTTCCATCAAACAGTTTGTTTTTTTTTTTTTTGTTTTTTGTTTTTTTTTCTAAATGACATCAGAAACAGCAGTATGCGACATTACGTGATGGCAGAGCTTCAGTTCATCCTTTGTCATTTTTTTTTTTTTTTTTTTTTTTTTTTTAATAAATAGGACAGGGGGAATGAATGAGAGAAAGAGGGGGAGAGAAAGAAAGAAAACCAAAGGGGAGAAGAGACGGTGAGAAGGGGGGGGAAGAGAGAGAAAAAAAAAAAGAACTCCTGGGTCACCTGTATGGAGAAAAAAAAAAAACAAACAAAAAAAACAAACAGAGGAGACAGCAAACAACAAAGAGCAACATAATAATAGAGAAAACAAAGCACCATCACAATAAACTAGCTAGTCATAGATATCAATATTTACTAAATAATAAACGATATTGTGCAGCACGCAAGATAGACAGCGCACAGTGTGCTTTGAGGCAGCAGCCAAGAAAGCTTTAGTCCGCGTCTGTGAATACCCATGTGTGCATACCTGTGTGGATCAGCATGCTTGCATTCCAAAGGTTTCTCCATGTAATGATCTGTTAGGGAGTGTGGGGGGGCCGCAGCCCCGTCCTCCAGGGTGTGAAGCGGGTATGGAGGAGATCAAAACTCCAGACATCCAGAGGCCCCCAGAACACAAGAGACCATGGAAGACCAACAGAGGGGCAGCCGCGCCACTGTTCCAGTAAGAGCTGAGGAGAGTCCCAGATGAGGGCTCGCCCAGCAGCCGCGGAGCAGAAGTCAGGGGGAGTTGCAGTGACGCGCCCGTGAGCTCCGCCGGCCCCCAGCTGTGCCTGAGTGACCGACGTTGTGTGCTATCCTTATCTCCTCTTGCACACTTTATCCCCAGGCTACTTAGACTGGTATCCTGCTGCTGGAGTACACACACACTGCCACATAAGCAGGTGTATGCACACACACATGCACACACACACAAACACACACACACACATACAATTCTGTCAGATTTAACAGTAGATGAAAATCCAACACTAGCCTATAGATGGAAATAAACTGGTTGAAGCAAATTTAAACACACATGGTCTGCACCATAACACATTTTTACAATAATATTACCTTTAAATGCCTTCAAAGGCAATTTCCCCAGCCACCAACTTCTAACCTTGTCCTTGTTAGGACAGTTTTAAACACTTGTTATGAGACTTTTCTTGCTTGTGGTCCATCGTGATGAGGAAATAGTTGATGTGATTTAGGAAATATGTTTGTTTATGGTTTTGTTTGGATAGAAAAAAATCTATAGACTGTCCTTCAAAGAAACACATTTAGCTTTTTCATCCTACGATCTACCCAAGCATTACTGAAATAAAATATGTAGATGTCTAAGTTTATATACATATTTGAATTTTTCTCATTTTTATTTTGTCATTTCATTTTTACAGTTTGCACCTTTGATCCAGGTGGACGATTTTTCATCCCACTGTATACTCAAGTCTATATTGCTGGGTTGACAATAAAACTCCACTTGACTTGATTAGTGACCAAATCCAAGGCCAAAGACAAAGAAATGTAATTTTGGGTGATTTTTAAACTTTTAGGTAGAACATGTTGGAAAGCTCTTTTTCTATAATTACAGCTTGTACAGCTTCATGGGGTGGTTTCATTTCTCAATCTCAAGAGTCTTGATGCATGCTCAGTCATCCAGGTAAGAAAATCCCATAAGGTTGATTCTGTTCATCTGGATGTAGCGTTTTCATCACTCATCCAAGTGACTTCTTCAGCCGTCACTAATGTCGTCCCAACGTCTACCCAACAAAACACCTTTGAGGTGAATTAAAGCAGAGACAGTCAGGCCTTCTCATCCAACATCAGTGTGTGATCACATAAATGCACTTTTGGAAGAATGTTCATAATTTGCCATAATCACACTCCTAAAGCTTGTGGAAAACCTTCCCAGAAGCCGTTATAGTTGCTAAGGGTGTGCTGACATCATATTAAACCCTGTGGGTTAAGAATGGGGTATCGTTTAAGGACATATATGTGTGAAGGTAGACAAGCTAATACTTCTGGCAATATGTGCTTTAATATGAATTGGAACTTTGGATAATTTGCTCCCAGCTATGAAGATTAGGCTGCTTTAATAATATTGGTGGTGTGAAACACATTTTGGGTATTTCAAGCCCAGCTTTTATGACAAGCCTATTATTAATGCATTTTACTTACAGGTTATTGTATTTTCAGCATGACAGAGAGCAAGAACGTCTCTGCAATTCATTAAGAAACATCAAACAATCTTTATGAATTATCATCACAATTTCACTACAATTGCAAAACATGCTACAGCTCTTGGTTTTGCTCAGGTCCTGTGTCCACACACACACACACACACACACACAGTACTGTGATTCTAGAGTGTGTGTACTATGTCAGTTTGACAATGCAGTGGTAAAGCTAAGCCCAGCTGACTCTCGCTCTTCCACTCTGTCCTCTACAATTCAGGAATCCATAATTCAGCTGTCACTGTTGTACCCCACAGCAAGCCCTACTGCTGGATCTCTGTGTGTTCATTGTTTTCTAACAACATTTTCTCACTTGCTGTCTCTCCCCACCTTGTAAATCCCTGCCTACCTTCTCACCTATACTAAAAGTAAAAAAAAATCAATACTTGTGATCTCTCTTTCCCTTTACAGTTTCCATAGCCTTGTGCTGTGCTTTGCTCTTTGAACACGTGTGTCTGTGTGAAACCACAAACACATTCCCACACATCTGTCTTCATTGGGGTTTGAAGATCCATTCATGGTTCAAACAGCAAATTAGTGCAGTAAAATACTCCTTTGTTGTGCTTTTTAAACCTATAATGCCAAGGATCTTGTGTGATTAGTTTGAATTGCCTGTGTGCCTCATTTGTTTTTCAGCAGGATTACTTGAGAAGTAATGGATGGATTTTTACCACTGGTAAGATTTACCTTACCTTTGAGTTAACTGTTTGAGCCAATTCAGACATGGATCATGATTTTTCTGGAAGGTTTCTTTAAAATTTTTGAGATTTGATCACATCCGGACATTTAGCATTGTATCTTCAAACATAAGTTCAAAGACAGAAAATACCATGGACCAGCATAAAGAGTGTCAAGATGTTTCATTCCTTCTCCACTTGGATTGTGTAAAAAAGAAGGCTTTTGTTTTCACTTGGATCAACTCGCAAGTTGTCTGATTCTTTTTAATGCAAAGCAGCAAAAATCTAGCGAGTTAACTTTTGATTCACTTGGCTGAACCTGAACAGAGGACTAGTGAGAGTGGAATGGCATAAAGAGAAATTAGATTAGTCTTATTGAGGCAGTTAAAATTATGCCTTATATTTCCAGAAACATTATATGTTTTGGATTTGATATATGCAATAGCCTTTATGTCAGTATGAATGACCAGTGTAATCCCACGTTGTCCTGGGATGATAAATTTGGGGAGTGAAAGACGGGTAATTCCTCTATACCAGCCTGAGGTTTAAGGGTGGAGCTTCCTGCATACAGACAAAAAGAAAAAGGAAAATATTTAAAGAAGAAGAAAAAGAATAGAAGGAGAAAATTAAACCATCCTGGGCTTGTTGGCTTAATCCACCTTGGCTGGATGTTGAAAGAGAAAAGAATAAAGAGATGTTCATTAAAACAATAAAGACAGAAATGGATGGTAAGAGGACAGAAATGAAGGATATTCAATTTTAGTAAACCAGAGAGAAGTGTGACCAAAAGGGAGGCTTTTAATCTCAGTTGTCCTTCACACCTGCACAACTTGGCTTTAATGGTCTAACTTGGGTTTTACATAAAACTTTATTAATTCATGCAGCACCTTAATTCAAAACTTTTGTAATCTAGTAAGGTATTTTATACATTTTTCACTGATGCAGCAATACATATCAACAAATAACACTGAACTGAATTGAAACGGAATTAAATATCAATGAATCAAATCAAAGAAAATCACAATGTTGCCACTGTATAATAGATTGAAAGCATCATCAAAGTCTAGATTTGATCAAAATCTGGCTGGAAGCAGCTCTCACGCCTTGGCGACTATTTTGAAATGTTATTTTGAAGTGATATTTACTTTCAGTTCAGTGGTCATAGGCACACAACACAAATTGTCAAATTTGAGGAGGCAGAAACGCTGCGTTTGATGTCCCAGGATGTTCCCACACATATTATTTATCTATTAATTTACTGATTTATTTAAACAACTATAGTTTAAAATAAATATGTTTTATAAACATATTAAGATGCTTACATAGTGTACCACAGATTGTATTTCTATTGTGTATGCAAAACCTTGACAGTAGTGTATATGGGAACACACCGAATGAAACTGTTATTGGACTAATCACTGTTTTTCTTATTTTTCTTACGACATTTGATGATAAAGATGATGGGAGGATGGTAGGAGATAGTCAGTTTTGGAAAGTATGGCGTCCATGTAACTTACACCCATATATGCACATACATGTTACAGCCTGGCATTTAAGTTAATGACTTGGAAATAAATTAGAAATAGAGCAGCATAATGACAGTCCACTTGACATTTTGATACTGATGTGGGGGGTTTTGATGCTGTGAAGGGCTGGGGGTTCTTTTTGGAATTCATCTTTCGGTCAGGCTGGCACCGCAGCCATGTTACTTTGAAGCTGTCCATGTCTTCACCACAGTAGCTCTGATGCGCTGAGTTCAGTTCAGTTCTTTTTCGAAGATGTAGGTTGTTATATTCATAAATGCTGCTTTTGTGTTGTAACAGTCAAAAATAATAAATGATGATCTAATAATAATTCAGTTCAATTCAATTTTATTTAAATCGCACCAATTCCCACCAGCAGGTCCTTTATATTATACGATCGAGACCCTACAATAATCTGTTCTTAAAATCTATTCTTCCCAAAATATTGTATTATTATAAATTAGGATTTTTTATTTTACTTACTTACTCTTTAAAGCTGGACAGAATTATTACGAAAAATCTTGAATACATTTCTGCTGTGGAATCTATTGTAATACACAAGCACTGATCAATTGATCAACAGATCAATGATCATGAGAATTTGCATATTAATGATCAAGGAACTGACCTCCCAGCTCAGTGGTGCTAATTTCAGTCATTATGCAAATGTACTGTTTATAAGGATGGAGAAACCTGCAGTCAGCTGAGGCTGGAGAAGTCACTTGGATGAGTTATGAAACGTTTCTCCCATTGAAACGCTACAGCTAGATGAACAGAATCAACTTTTGGAGATTTACTTACCAGGATGATTGAACATGCATCAAGACAAAGAGCTATAGAGTTTTGTGCTGGGACCAGTACATGCTTTTCCTAGACACTATTAGAAAACATTGCATACATTTTCATTGCTATGTAGTTAATATCCATTGGGTCTTTTTTTTCATGACGGTAACAAAATCAATTATTTAAACTACAGGCATTCTTAAAGACAGAAAATCTTTATTGACGTCTAATTTTCTAAATTCAGACAAAACTGCGATTATTGTACTCGGTCCTAAAAATATCAGAGACATGTTGCCTAATCAGATACTTATTCTTAAAGGTGTTACTTGTGAGGAATACTGGAGCCAGTTTTGAGCAGTATATGTCCTTGTGAAATGTTTGGGACCCCAAGGAACATTCAGGTGACAGTTTTCAGGGTTTTTATTTATATAATAACATTGTTTCTTGGTTTGGCAGCGATGTCTTGGCAAGTCAGTCAACTTTCCAGCTGCTTCCCCACTCACCATTCCTCTCTCTCATCTCCGGTCCTCAGCGTCACTAAAAGGAAGGAGACCTTATCAGCACATCACCTTCACCTGCCCCATCAGTCTTCCTGGCACTGCCCCTTGAGCCCACTGTACTACCCCTCCACTGCAGCAGAGCCAGAGTCAACAACCCTGCCAAACACCCCCACCACCCAACTGAGGCCTGGGTGCTGTACTGTGTTTCTTGATTGGTCAGCTTCTGGCTGATGTACACGACCGGGTGGTCGACCCCCCTTACCTGCTCGACCAAAATGAGACAATGAAGGAAGAGAAAGGTGAAGGATGGGATGGGCTATGAGAGAGATCCCCTGTCCCCCACCAATCGTGGCATACAATAAAAATATGGGTGGGGTTGATCTGTCAGGCCAGCTCATTGAGTACTGTTCTACTCACAGAAAAACTGCTCATTGGTAAAGCACCATGTTGCTGCATGTCCTGGACATTGCAACAACAAATTCATTCATCTTGTATCGTGACATGTGCAGCCTGTGACACACAAGGAGTTCATGGTGAAACTGTGTCAGGTTTGTGGCAGGGATATCTTAGATGTTGTTCCTAACATCTGCTGGAGCTACTCACTCGGTTTGGGGGTAACTGCCCTGAGTGCTCAGATTAGTACGAGGAACACTGTTGCCTTCCACCTCCATATCTTTTCGAGCTCCTTCCTCAACCCTTGGTATTGCTCCAGCTTCTTGCATTCCTTCTTCCCGATGTTGCTACATCTCTCACTATGGCCTTCTCTCTACTTGATCACCACTGCTATGTCCACTTGTTTAGCCATCACCAGCATATCCATTAGCAGCGTATCTAGATGTCCCACCTGATCTTCGATTGGTCATTGTTAAAAAACCTAGGGGGTGAATCCCATTCTGATCTTGGGATTTCCAGTTTATTTTTGGCTCAGCTCAGCTGCCAAACACTTATGGCAGCCACTTGGTTATGGCATTCCATGTATGCCCTGATTGCTAGCATCTTGCCTCAGGGTCATCTTTACAGAGCCTAGACCTGGGGTCTTGCCTCGTGTGATAGACCCCAGCCATAATTGATCATATGTTAAGGGCTTGCTTAGGGCTAACTTTAATTTCAGCCAAACCGATTTACTCAGGAACAAATAAAATACTGAAAAAAGACAAACAATAAAATTTTTAAGTTATCTAAGTGACTTATATATCATGTTTAACCTGAGTAGTGAAAGACGGCGGTGGGTTTGAAAACGATTTGCCGGGAGTCCGGTGTTCTCACCGGCTCTAGTGTGCTTTGAACCCAAGCTGTCCTGATAAACTGAGCAGATATTTGAGGTTTACACAGCTACATTCTCGCCTGAAAATATGTTAAACATTTATTTTGTGACCCAGAAAGAATAATAAGAGTAATATTAAAACTAAATAGCTGCCGCCATTGTTGGAAACTGAGCAGGGCCGCAGTGGGCCGCGCTATGAATTCTGGGACACAGCTTCTTCTTCTTCGGGGTTTAACGGCAGCTGGCATTCTTGTACATGCAGTGCTGTCATCTTCTGTTTGAGTCCGTTATTACACTGTTAAATCCTACTACTTATTCCTGCGTCTTTTGGGATCTTACAAAACTTCAAACGACGCATCAACTGTTAAATTAGCCGTCAACGATTTTGATAGTCGACGTAATTGTGACTAGTCGACTAATCGTGGCAGCCCTACCCTCTATTCATATTTGGTTTCTGCAGCTTTGCTAGCAGCTTCTTCATGACTCCCATTTGCTTTGTACTTGTAATTATGTTCCGTGTCTGCAATGTTTCCTTATGGTAGTACAGTCCCCTCAGTTCTGACTGATAACATTGCAATGCCCTTTGATTGATTGATTGATTTGATTGGTAATTTATTTCAACATGTGAACAATATACAGTTACATTTAGAAAAGAAAATAAGAGAGAAAAGAAATACTACAAATACTACAAAATACATACAAAAAAACGTTCTGATTAATTTACATGTTGAAAGGGAGTAGGAAGAAGTAAACACTTATTTAATCCCACCCCTTTGCCATAAATTATCAGTTAATATTTTAGTCAGCTTCCTTACTGATATAATTTGTAATAAAAATAGTGAACAGATTTCTGATATACTATTTACTATAATATCACATCACTTTTTTTTTTAAAATAGAGACATTCACTTAATTTCATCATCATCATTACAATCCAAAGATTTCTGATTTTTACATATTTTGACAATTTCAAAAACTTCATTTTCATCAACGGCTGTGAGAAACGTAGAATATGGATTTCTGTCAATCAGTGTCTCCGGTTTTTCCTGTGCTTTCCCAGGATCCGTGATTGTTCTTGCTAAATTTGGTCCAGCAGTTACAAAGAATTCATTGAGACTATTTGCCACAACATCCATATTGTATTCTTCATGGTCATTACAAATGAAATACTTGGGATAGTTCTTTTGTCCAGTCCCACGTTTTATAACACTGTTCAGGATTTTCCATAATCTTTTATTATTATTTCTATTTATATCTAATTGCTTCATATAGTATTCCTTTTTACTAAATCTAAGTATATTAGTTAACCTATTTTTACATCTTTTGTATCTGATTTCAGCATCTTTAGTTCTCGTTCTTAAGAACTCTCTGTATAGAGCATTTTGCAGACCTTTTGTTATCCATGGACAGTCCATATATTTATGTTTCTACTATATTGCTTTATTGGACAGTTGGTATTGTACAGTAATGTAAATATTCTAAGGAATTCATTATACGCACTATTAACGTCCTGTTCCTGATATACTTCACCCCAGTTTTCCTTCAATAAATCTTTTTTAAATGCATTCATTCTTTCTTCTGTTCTTACTCGTCTGTACTCTTTTTTACTGTCCATTTTATTGATCTTGTAATTCCTATCATAGATTGTAAAAATTGGAAGATGGTCACTTGTGTCGTTAATCAGGAGTCCACTTACAGTCTTATTTTCAATGTCATTTGTAAAAAGGTTGTCTATGAGAGTTGCACAATGTGATGTGATCCTGGTAGGTCTAGTAATTTTAGGGAATAGGTTCATATAGTGCATTATGTTTATAAATTCCTCAGTGGTTATATGTTTATTTGGGTTTAGCAAATCAATATTGAAGTCTCCACAAATGAAAACTTTTTTGCGAGCTATTTCAATAAATGTTTCTTCTATCCAGTCTTTAAATGTCTCAATACTACTACCTGGAGCTCTGTATATACAGCTAATGAGCACATTTTTACTTTTTTCTTTACAAATTTCAACTGTATTACATTCTAGTACATTATCAATCACCATCATCATCTTTTCCACCACATTAAATTTCAAGGATTTGTCCACGTACAAGGCCACTCCTCCTCCTTTGTTTCGACTAGTTATACATGTGAATTCATAACCCTCCAGTTCAAAGTCTGTTCCTTTTTCCATATTGATCCAAGTTTCTGATAAGGTAATGACACTAAACGGATGTGAAAACTGGTTAAGATATTCTTTGATATGACTAAAATTAGCATAGAGACTTCTACAGTTAAAGTGGATAATTGATCATTTATTCTCAGTTTTAATCCTCTGATTGTAGTCTTTATTTGTATAGTAGCAGCAATTGGTATTGTTAGATGAAAAGAAGTTGTTGTCTGGATCTATTTCATATTCCAAGTCCTGTGTATTGTGATCCATATAGTTAAATGTTTTCAGTTCCAATTGATCCTATTCTGCAACTGTCTGACTGATGCAGCTGTTTCTTCCAGATATATCTGAGTTCTTCCTTCCAGTCAGTGTTGCCAACTTAGCGACTTTGTCGCTATATTTAGCGAGTTTTCAGACCCCTTTAGCGACTTTTTTTTCTAAAAAGCGACTAGCGACAAATCTGGCGACTTTTTCTGGTGTTATTGGAGACTTATTTATGACGACTTTTTGACGTGAAAGGGCGTGTTGCTCTTACTCTCAACAAGCAGCGGTGCTGCCGTGGGCACCTCACCCGTGCTAAAGCACTCACGGGCGAAGGATAGTCCTCCCCCAGCTGCAGGAGATGTTCACACCTGTGCGTCCAAACTGCAAATGAATCGCGCATGAGCGAAGCCGCTGCTCCGCACTGACTGTAACGCAGTCAGTTCTTCTTTTACTGATATGCTGTTTTGTGGATCACAAGGTTTAAAACTACTTATAAACACACACTCTCACACACAAAGTAACTCCACCAGAGTGCCTATTTCGGGTCACTTTTGCCAGTCGAAGCCCGAAAAAAGGTGCATGGTTGGAATTGTGACATTAAAAAACAATAACTGCTAAAAGAAATTTAATTTGTAGTTCTAAATAAATTCTAAATGCATTTAGGACGTTTTTTGCTCACTTTATGTCTCTTCCACGATGTTATTTCTCTCTCCGACAGCGTAGGTTACAATTATATTAGCATGACCAATTGTGCAAATTAGGCGATGACGTCATTTAGCGACTTCTAGCGACTTTTAGGACAGCCAATAGCGATTTTCCTTACTGAGGAGCTGGCAACACTGCTTCCAGTGTGTGTCATAAGTGAGTGTGTGGTTGTCTGTTACCTTGTTTGCCGTCCTGATCGTGTTGCTCACTGATATTTTTCGAGATCCGCCATGTTTTTAATGATCAGAACTTTGGCTTCCTGTGCTGATCCGTTTAGTTTAATGAATATTTTACAGTTCGTTGTCCAAGTGCTTTGGATTTTTCCCAGCTTCTTAAGGTGTCGCGCTTTTTTGGCTATTTCAGCGTTGTGTTTGGTTAGATGTTCATTGATAAAGACATTAGATTCTTTTAATTTTCTTCCTTGTTTCAGCAGCGTAATCTTGTGCTTTCGATTTACAAACCTTAATATAATAGCCGGTATGTTGCCGTTCCTCCTGGGAAGAGGGTGGCATGCTTCGACAGAGTTACAGTCCAGGTCAATCCTTTTGGACCGCAGCTGTCAGCGGTCACCGCCTGAGCGTATGACCGGGGTTTAATATGGAGCCCAGTGATGATGACGTTGTTTATCCTTTTTCTGCTGCAACCCGATAGTGGAAATTTCCTCCATTATGAAGTCAAGAGACTTTTTAATATCCTCGACTTCCTCAGCTGTCGGTGTCCTCTTCGGCCCCATTTTATCTGGTTACCCTGGTAGCAGGTTCAGTCAGCTGTTAGCCTGGTAACGTGTTGGCTAGCCTGCAATTACCTGGTTAACTCCATTAGTCCAGTCCAATATCCTGCATCAAAGTCGTAATCCAGACAGGGTTGTACCTAAAGTTCCAACAATTTGAGTAGTCTTTGCTCCAGAAATTGATGGCCACGTTTCAAAAATCCACAGGACACGATCAAAACACAACTTTCAAACAAAATAACTACAGCCCTTGCTGTAGTTATTAGTGGTGTGGATTAGTGAACTGATATTTCTTTTACTCCTGGCATTCTTCTTGAAGTCATCCATCCAGATCTTCCATTTCTATATCAGTCCTTTCCATACTTGGGATATGTAGCCAGTTTTGTTAATGATATGACTGAGGGTGTTCAGGTCTATGCAGAACAGCAAAGAGGACTAAGCATGTCCTTGGTAAATCCCACACTTGATGGCAATTGTGCTATTCGCTTGAATCTTAAATCTGTTGTTTTCCACATTCAAATTCCTGATGAAGACTTGTAGGGTCTTGTTGATCTTGTACAGTTCTAGGCATTCCAGGATCCATGTGTTAGGCATTGTGCCCTATGCTTTTCCATAGTAAATCCAGGTGGTGAACAGGTTGGTCAGTCTGGTCTTGAGTGACTGCTCAATCTAGGCCTAAATGCTGGTGTTCTGCAGGTTTTAGATCTCACCCTGGGTCCACATACCTGAATTAAATGATCAGTTCATTATCAGGCCTCTGGAGAACTTCAAGACATGTTGAGGAGGTCATTTAGCCATTTAAATCAGCTGTGTTGGGTCAAGGACACATCAAAAACGTGCAGGACACCGGCCCTTGAGGCCTGGAGTTCCCCACCCCTGGTGTAGATCATCTGGTATGTTCCAGGTCACAGTAGGGATTGTACATAATGCTGCATTTACAGTACCTATTAGATTTTCAGGGGTTACTTCACGTGGTCTTAGTAATTGGGCACCGTGTAGCCAATTTGTATGTGGTTGTGACCTGTTCGTACAACTTTTTACATTAAAACTTGTGTGAACACTACCACAAAACCACATTTCTCATCCAAGGTGTCCTAAATAAATAGTATTGGCAATTATAAAAAAACCCAAAAAACAATTATGTTTACGTTTTTAATTAGAAAATTTTAATGTTTAAATATGATTATTATTGTTATACGTGCATTTTATAATTTAATACTAATGTACATTAATATTTTTAGTAAGATACCCACTTCCTAAGCTATAACACAGCATGATGTCTAATCAGGTCATTTTCTCCTATATTACTTAACATGAAGTCAGTCCATTGATCTGCTTTATTTGCCTCACTTCATCAAAGACCTATAAAACTCCCCCACACCGCTCATATAAATGATCACTGAAAAACCAAAACAGGCTCTCACACACACTTAACTTCATAGTATCATGAATAGCCTTAGAAGTTATGACAATGCTAACGGAGAGTACATTGATTAATGTACTCTCATCCATACAGATGCAGAAAAACAGACTTGAACCTTGAGATGCACCAGTTTAAACATTCATTAATGCTTAATGAAGTCATGGAAAATGATTGATTAGGTTTTATTAGCTTCTCTGTGGGATGGTGAGAATGGCATTTTGTTAACTGATTAGACTGCAGTAAATAAGTAATTGGATCAGGGAGTATATACAACTTTCTCACCCTACGATATGAATCTGATTAAATACCTTCTCTTAAAAGCATCAAACTTCATTTCAGTGTTGTGTCGCATATATCATAAAAGGGTGGCTCATTTGCTTTTGTCAGTAGAGTTTATGACACCAAGCCATACTAGTTTGTTTCAGATAATTCATAACTGAATAAACAAATCAATAAATAAGTTACTACAATTAAGCAGTAAGCAATTATTCATTACAAATAATAATTAATCTCTAAAATAATATTCAAAAATATTCCATGCACATAAAAGGCTTCTCCCAGAAACAAAACAAACTGTATTACACTGAAGTAACATCTTCAATCACAGCCAAAATGTGCTCACATTTTTTTTTTATACAAGGTGGTTGATGCCAACGTGTTTGTATTTTTAAAATTTTAAACTAGATTTGATTGCATTTCGACAAGATCATGGAGTGCTAAGTTACCAGCTACAATAAGCAGTGTTGGGAAGGTTACTTTTAAAATACTTTCCACTACAGATTAGGGCTGGGCCATATCATACCGTTCACGGTAATACCGCTATAATGTTGGGCAACGATAAGAAAATGAAATATTGTGTTAGAATATGGGTAAAACGCGCATGCGCAGTGCCTTTGTTTTCATACGCACATGGAGGAAAAAGCATGGCGGCGACAGAGAATGAGAAGAGCGAAAGCGGATCGTTGAATGAAACGATGAACCAGAACTGGTTTGTAAAAATGCTGCAGCTTCAGTGGTGTGGAACTGGTTTAGCTTTTGTCCATCAGATACACAACAAAGCACTATTTTTGGTAGCGCATGCTAGCGGGCCGTCGTGTGTTGTTTGGAAAATACGGCACACTTAAAATCAATCCTTTGATTTTTCTGAAAGTCGACAGAGCCCCTTATAATCCCGTGTGCCTTATGTATGAATTCTGGTTTTGTTTACTGACCTCGAAACGATTTTATGTACACGGCGCTCGAAAATCTGTCAAATGTTTTAGTACGACTTTGCTAAGCTACGAAGCCGCACCGCTTGATGGAGTGTTGGAGCGTTACGGCTATCGTAGGCAGGAGCCTCGCGGAGTGATACGTACTGTGCTTCAACATAATGTTACCGTATTGTGTGTGTATAACCTCTTTTTAAGTTTTGTGGATGTTATACATGGTTGTGCTGAGGATATGTCGGCCAATTTCCACTGGAAATACCTTTTGGTTAAACTGTCAGCGAGAAATTTGCACTGTTAAATTTTTATATAGTTTTAATGCACATAAAAAACAGCTGCTTGTTTAAGTGAAAATACATTGATGGTTTTTTGCACTAATAAAGTTGTGGAGTTGTAAAGTATTTTGTCTCGTGTCAATTATATCGTCAGTTATATCGTTATTGCAAATATCATGATAAAATTTTTTGGTCATATTACCCTGCTCTAATACAGATTGCAGATTACATGCCCCAAAATGTATTTTGTAACGTATTCCGTTACGTTACTCAATGAGAGTAACGTACTCTGAATACTTTGGATTACTTAATATATTATCCCGCTTTTTACAACTACATGAATGCACTATTGCTGTGTGATTTATTACTATTACTTGAAGTTACTCGCCATACCAATAGCAACTAGATGTTTAAATCTTAATATAAAATGAGTAACAGTTAGTGATGTGTCGGTCACGAATGAAACGGCTCTTAGAGCCGGATCTTTGAAGTGAACGATGCGAGCCGGCTTCTTATTGGGAGCCGTGGGGTTTTTTTTCTTTCTATCACCCTCTCTCTCGCACTTTTTTCCACTTCACTCCGCACGCCAGCCGTGTGCTTTGCATTGGGCAGAGGGGGGAGGGGCGGTAGTTACACTTGCAGTAGCACAGGAACAGAGCGGGAGGGAGGAGAGAGAGAAAGAGAGCAGGGACAACAACGTCACATTAGAAAGGTATAGTAATCATCCACAACTATTTTCAGTTGCAGATGATAAAGGATTCAGAAAGTTTATTCATGAAGGTCCATATGACAGAGAATATGCATCTTCTTTTTGTTTTCATATTTTTTATTTAATTGTGTTGTGGTTTGCAGTGTTTTGTGTTGTTTCACTTTAAATTTAAATAGTTAAAAGTTGAAATGTGAATAGTTGGTTTTTGTATTATATGATTTATTTATTACATTTAATGTGGAGTGAATAAATAAAAGTATATTTACGGTGGCCCCTAGAGACAAAGCACGTACAGACTCCAAGACACGTAAAAACTCAGAAGCACGTACAAACTCCAAAGCACATACAAAACACAACAGAAGTGCTCCAGGATGCTAGCTAGCAGCTTGTGTTACCTAGTGGCTACACAAGCCAGCAAGTACCAATGACAGGATTTGGTATGTGGTAGTAACAGGCAAATGAAGATTTTTTTTATTTTATTTTATATATGTATGAGTCCTTGTGTATAAATACACGAACAATACACATATGCTTTCAATTGTGTAATTTAAGTGATCTAGGTAGCTCTGTTTTGGAAGTTCAGTTAACGCTAGAAATGTGTTTTGGAGTTTGTACGTGCTTTGTCTCTAGGGGCCACCACATATATTTATATATAAACATATATAAATAAAACCACTTTTTTTTACATTAGTAATTGCTTTTGTGCATAATTTTATATTATTGTTAATAATAAATTAATTAAAGCAACAAAACAACCTGAAGAGCCGGTTCGGAGTCGAAAGAGCCGGTATTCGACGCGTATATAAAACAGGTCTGCGGCTCCGAACCGTAGTAAAGGGACCTCTGGCTAATACGTCGGGTTCGTGTCGGGCTCGTAGCTGAAAACTAGCTTTACTTATTTGTCTGGGTCAACTTTGCTAGCCAGAGTCAGAGAGAGGCGTTGAAAGGCTGCTGCAACGGAACTTATTGTTTCAGAGGAAAACAGGAACACAGTGTACAGTCGAGTCTTAATAGCTTAATTACAACTGGGCTCGTCAGGCACTCTTTTTGGCTGCAGTGGTTATTATTATATTTACATGCTTCCAGCTCCCGTTTCTGCTCGGTGACAACTCGTAATTTTCCTTTTTCTCCCTCCTCGCTCACAGACACATAACGGGTATAGCAGTCCATTCTCCCTGCAGTATGAACTACACTGCTCATGAGGCTACATTCTTTAGGGCTATGCCTGTAACACTCTGCCTATTGCCTTCATATTAAATCATATTTGTGAATAATTTTTAAAAATATTTTTTATTTTCATTATGCAGCTGCAAGTATAGGTGACATGGGCCGGAGATTAGAGCCTCTTAAAACGTGTTTTGTTTGGGTTTCCACCAGCATGGAATTACCAAAAATAGAGAGGCCATAGCCTAACATATGAAACAGGAAAAGACCGCTGTGTAATCCATTTATTTCAACAAAGTAACTGTATTCTGAATACCACCTTTTAAAGCGGTAACTGTAACGGAATACAGTTATTTATATTTTGTATTTTAAATACGTAACGGTAGTACATGTACTCTGTTACTCCCCAACACTGACAAGTATATTGGAGCAACATGTAAAGATATATTTCTGCTAATTAGTGCTAAGTAAAGAAGTAAAAAACAAAAACAAAAGAAATTTAGATTAGGCTCAATGACACCGAAGCACAAACCTAAACCTCATTAAATCATTAACTAAATTCATTTAAAAATGTTCCAAAGGCACCAGCAGCACAAACACAGTGGAGAGGATCAGCTGAGTTACTGAAATAAGCCTCAAGTGACCATTAAGGAACAGCGGTTTTCATTTTTGGCAGTCTGTTAAAGAACACTGCTCTATTCCATGAGAAACAAGGACACATAATCCACTCTTGCATAAACGAGATATGGAGATATGGAAAATTGTTGTTTTTATACAACACCAGCATGCACACTTGTTGACTCTCTGACATTGACCGACTTCTAGTTTGGACTAACCATGCTCCACATGTCGAGGCAGGTGGCCAATTAGCAGTAGCCTGAGGAGGGACCTCCTGCTAGGGTTATAGCTTCTGACCAATTAGAGGGCTAGATTTATCCCAGCAATAACTCTCTGTGCTCCCAGTGGTGCACACACATGATGTGAAAGTCAGCTGTACATGCTAAACAAGAGACACAAACAGCAAATAAATGAATACACACATGCTAATACACACACAGTGTATTCAGCCCTGTATGTGTTATGATAATCAGCAATTAAAGCATTTAGCAGAATTGTTTATATTTCAGTTTTGTTAAGTAAAAGTAAAGCTAAAGTTTTTTTTAACCTTGCATACTTTCATATGTCATTTCTTCACAGTATGGTTCGTTCAGTTTTGATCCAGGTGAAGAAATCCTAAGTGTCTATACCGAATTTTAAACAACAGACCTATCTCGAAAGTAAAAACAGCTTATCTCACATTAACAATGTATGATTAATCCTTAAGTACTGTTTCAAAGACCCAGGAGAGAATATTTTATGACACTGGTGTTTGTAACTACGAAGGAGTATTGCGGCTACAATATAATACAAAAAAAAAAGTTAAAATACTATGTTGAGAGTCAAGTCAGAATAAGTTTTCGAGAAATGAATTGAAGTATTACTTTGGGGGAAAAAAAAGTCGAATATAACACAGAACAGTGTCAGTTTGCTAAATTTAGTAGCACATGTACACCTGTGCTATCTAAAATATTTATTGCGTATTTTGGTTCAGTTTTTGGAAAAGTCATCAAATGTCTGAACAATGACATTTATGGTACTTTTACTGCTGTCAAATTCGATTTGAATAATATGTAAGGGTTAAATATGTACTTATATGTACACGCACAAACAAATTAAGGATTCACATTTCCTATTAACATATTAAGAGAAGAAAGTTGTAGATTTTAACAAATACTGAAAACCTTTCATTTGAAACTAGATTCTTATTAAATATATTATTGCATTGTAATTAAGGGCAGCTTTAAAAAATCCATTTCCCTATTCAAATCGATTTTACTTTGAATAATGTCATATTGATTCATTAAATCCTGAATCAATTCTTAAAGATGTATTTTGCCTGAAACGCCAGAATCTCAGGTTAAAGCTCATAAAACTATTTCAATAACTGCCAAACAGCTAAAACAGCAAACTATCAAAGAGCAGGTAAACACCACTCACTCATCTGACCACTGAAAACGTTACGTCCAGATGAACAGAATCAACTTTTTAATACAAAAGAAATTTCAGCTTTTGCAATTTACGCCAAATTGCAAAACCCTTAGCTACGTCCCCGTAACTCTGCTCTGCTTCAACTTCAACATAATCAGGTAATGTTCATCTGTTGATTCATGGCCTTCTTTTGTTTTATATCCCATGCAGAATATTTTTCATGGGGTTATAAAAAGCCAGGCTGGGAAACTCTCCTGCGTATTTTTCTGTGTTCTGTTCTCAGTTACTTTGACACAAAGGCATCTGCTCTGATGCTTACACATCTGATTATGTCTCACAAGAGCCAATTGAAGAGAAATAGTCCAATAATTTGGAATTAAGTATTTTTAATTTACAAGGTTTAGAGGGATCTTTCAACAGTGCATATCCAAAATAAATGGTCATAATTATAATATTTCTGAGTCAAATTCCAATTGAATTGACTCAGAATCAGTGATGACACCCAGGCCTAGTTCTTATGCTAATTTTGTATATTACATCAAAGCCACCACCAAAATAAATTTTTTCACTTGACGAATTAAGACTTAAAACTTACTGGCACTTGGGTTTCATTTATTTCTTTATTTTTGTAAGGATCACTAACAGGTGGAATATTCACAGCATTTAGTTCAAGGACATTACACATGTTGGACAATAAGAGAGTTTGACCTTATTTGTTATAAAAAGAAGCATCATAGTAGTAATATACCTGTACTTTTTTTTGCCCCCCCCCCCCCACCCCGAGGGCATTCACTTTTCTAAAAGTTTCACAGGCCAATAGTTTTAAATAGAGCACCGCAAACAACATGTATTCTTTTAGAAATAAACTGTGATACTTCTAAAAAACACATATTCACACACTCTGTAACAGTTAGACAGAGGGGGGTACAGTTAGGCTCCCAACAGTCTGTAAAAAAGGTATGAAGCAACAAAAGAGGAGACCTTATCAAGAGCAACCCAGCCCAAAGGTGTTTCTTCACAAATAGTTAATTCCCACACTCTGCAACAGTTAGACTCGATGATTACACATAGCTGATCAGAGGGGGTGCAGTTAGGTGCCCAACAGTCTGCAAAAGAAGTCATGAAGCAAACAAAAGATGCTCCTTATCAAGAGTATCCCAGCCCAAAGGTGTTTGTTCACAAACAGTTAATGGCTTTAATGCAACTAGTCTTATCATGTCAGAGGCCAGCAGAAACCATGTCCAACAGAGTCTCCAAAGGCCTGCCACCTTTCTTCCTTACATCATGCTCTTTTATCTCTACATCTCAGAGGTCAACTGAAAGTAGCCCCACCTATATAAAAACACCCCATCAGACACACAGTATTTTCCTCAGCACTTCACAACTGCCGCAAGGTATAGCGTTTTAACTTGTTATTTTTTCACCTGAATGTACGTTGGAGCCGACTTTGCTACCCGCACAGAGCGTTTCTGGCAGTCGGGCGCTGCTTATACAATAGAGAAAAGCAACAATACAGAGTGTTTCTCTGCTCCAAGAAATCCGAGGGCCTTTCACAAGGTAAGCATGTCTGTTATACCCAGGGCATAAATGTCTGTATGTCAGTGCTGATTATTCAAACCCTGTTTAAAATGTGACACATATGTTGTCCGAAAACATTTCCTCTAAATTTGCAAAGTTACTGATTTAAAAAATATATATTTTCGAATTTTTAGTTGCATGTCAAACATATGATAGACTCTTGAGCATATTCGTATAGCTAAATTCACAATGGTATAACCGTGCTAAATAAAAGAGGCCCAAGCACCAATGCACTCTAATCCGCTCCGCTAAACTGTATGTTGATAAGTACATGAAGCGTACCTCTACCTCTACAGCTGAAAACAGTTTGTATCCGCACTCTGAGGGTCTGCTGAATTGTTTTAATGGCACTTTTTGACGAACAGCAGATGATGAAATCCTATTTATTGTAGAAACTGTCCCTAAGCTATTGTTGCTCATACTTACTGAGGTCCCTAGCTACTTCCTTACTATGTCAGTAAACTTTTTTGAAAAGGAAGCTGTTGTAGATTTAAAGAAACATCTTAATTGAAGCAAAGGCAAAAAAAACTGGAATGAATTTTATGTGACTGTTCATATTAAAGCCAACAACAAGTGAAAATCCAAAAACAGCTTCAATCCTTTGTATTAATGATCTCCCCCCTCTCTCTCTCTCTCTCTGTGTGTGTGTGTGTGTGTGTGTGTGTGCGTGAGTGTGTGTGTGTGTGCGTGAGTGTGTGTGCCCTCACAGAAGGAAGGTCACAGCAGGAGCTTTTCTCAAACGCATTACCAATCAGTTTTTTACAAGAAGTGTAGCTCATACAATGGTATAAATGTATTCTTTGCGATACTTTATAAATATGAAGCTAAAGATTTTGAGTTCGTGCACATTGTGAAGCAAGAATCTAAATATTTGTGTCACAATGATTTCTATAAAAGCGTGTTGTTTATGGGGATAATGTAACAAATCTTTTGTGCGTCCTATTAATGATCAATGGTAATTGAAGAGGAACCCTGACTCAGGACATTTTCATGACAAGTGACAGCGCAGACAACTACTAATGAGAGAACATGTTTTATCATCATAAACACGGTGATATGAAGCATCGTTAAAGTGTCACTTCAGTAATGTTGACTCATGTTTTTAATAATGACTTTAAAACACTAAACTCTAATTTCTGTGGTTTATTTTAAGTTTACAGAATATAACATGTGGTAAGACGACGAGTTTTACTTCTCACTGTCCGTGTTACGTGTATCTATTTATCATGTATGCTACTTTGCTCTGTGGACTGTAAAATGTTTCATTGTGTTCATGAAATAAACCAGATTTTCACCGTCTGCATCTTTTACTGTTTTTCTGCTTTTGTTCACTCCAAGTTTGACAAACCTACAGATATCCAGAGTTAACTCACTAACAATGTGGAGCAGTCTCAGTGTATTTAGCTGCTTTTTCCCTGAACACAACCAACTGAGAGAAACGCCTGTAGGCCTCACTTTGGTCATTTGGACGCTGAAGGAGATTTGTTCCATAGACACATACTAGTGTTTCCTGCACTACTATGTTCTATATAAATCCAGATTCCTTTTATAGTTTGCAGTGAAATTTGTTAAACCATTGCTTAATGGGACAGAAGTACAAGTCACTCTTTACTAACACATTTGTAGATAAGTTTATTGCTGAACAACACAGCTAGCAGTCTCACACACTCTTTAGGTTTTTCAAGTTATGTGTGTAAGGGTTTAGTCTATCAGACCTTACCCTTTTCTCCTCAGTATCACAACAGTATGACTCCCAAAGTACGGCTCAGTAAACAACCAATGATTCTAAAGACAGAACAGAAAGATACAGTTGGAAGATGAATGATAGCGTTTTTATGATGCGTAGTAAAACGACCCCCTCTTCTTCTTCTCTGTGTTGTTGTTGTTGTTCGTGTGTGTGTGTGTGTGTGTGTGTGTGTGTGTGTGCCTTAGAAGTCAAATAATACATTAGCCATACTTAAAAAAAACATCTGAATTTCATTTAGAACTGAGATTCTAAGTTGTAAGCAGAAATCTTATGCACAGCCAGAAACATGTTTCCCCACTTTCACAATGCTGAGGTGCCAAATCCACAACCCCCCAACAAATGGTTTGTTACACGCGGGTGTGAAGGGCAAGCTTTACTTACACAGCCTCACACACACTAGATTTTTAAAGTTTTTGGGTACAGGGGTTTAGCCACAGATGCAACATCCACTTTTGATAAAGATCACTCCACCTGTTTATTTGTTAAGAAATTAAGCATCTTTATCAAGCTCTTATTTATACATGTCTAAACAATAATAGACACCGTGTGCTCTGTGACATTATAGTCTTCTACTTCTGCTTCCATCGGTTTGCATTTTAAGCTCCCAGCCTTTCAGTTTGTTATGAACGACTTATATTTCTAACATTTTGTGATATAAAAGTGAACCATGCGACTTTTTTTATTTTCTGTTTGATGGAAGGACTTAAGACACGAGTTATTTAAACAATTCTAAATGACAGTGTGATGGCCATAGTACTTTATGTGGGCCAAATGTGTTAAGGATAATGTTTATCAATGTAAAATTGCAAAGAACCTTTGAATAGATTATAACATTTTGTAAACAGATACCTCAGAAGCTGTACTGGTAGATCTATGTATGTAAGGTAAAACTAGCCACAGTACTTCCACTTAAGTAACTAAACACATAAAGTCACCCTTACCAGTAATCCGCTGCTCCTTGAAAAAAGTAGCACAAACAGACAACTGACTGAGCAATGATAAGTAGAGCTACCCAAGGCCGATACTCAAGCAGAAGAAAATTAAAAGTTGTTGTTTTTGTGGCTCGAAAAATTAAAGAAAGTATGTTTAATAATTCAACAAGACCCGCACCTTCAACACATGTACATTCAAATTTTGGAACAGGCTCAACATTGCTGTTTGTTCAATAGTTTTTATCCGTTCGAAAAAGTCATTTTACGGCTTTAATGTTTCCAGCTGATAAGGAGAATGAGTGCGTTTCAAATGAGCGTCCAAAGGCTTTAAACATCTGCTTTGTCTGTAACGACAGTATCAAACTACAGAGCATTGTTTTTACTAAAATTCAACATTTTCAGATGAAAATTTGGCTGCTTTTTGTTTTTTTCACTGTAACACACACCTCAACGCCGTTTTTAGGATATTCTTGGTGATCCCACCTTTTTCATATTTATGCTTTTGGCACTGAGGGTATCTAATACGCATGTTGTCACTGTGTTTTTGTACTACCAGCTGCGAGGGCTCTGCTTTGAGCAGTCTGTTTTTATTTTGTCTCGTGACTGTGTGTTTTTTTTTTTTCAAACGAGATCCTCCTCAGTTTGATTTTGTTACCACAAACTTTGTGTGAAGTTCACAACAGACTTAAAGAGATTTAAACACCCCAGTTTAAGGAGGCAGGCAGGGGTTGGACCACCTGCACAGGACACAGGAGATGTGCAACAGAAGCAGAGGGAACATTTTACAAGATGATAAATGGCAGATTTAGGTGATTAAGGACTGTTGACAAGATTAAAAGACACGTCCGTCAGAGTTCAACAACATTACAGTTTGATTAAATAAAACTTTTTTAAACTACACAAGGGTCATTTTCTCCTCTGATAGTAAGCATATTAAACATGTCAAGAAAGAAAGAGTATAAAGAAAAATAGTAAGTGTGTCTAATTAAACTCTTCCTGTGAACCTTATATCATCCTTTAATATGTTCGGTGTTACAAACTTGAAGAAGCACAGAAAAGATCATCAGACATTAATCTAATCAGTTTTCAGCCTTCATTCATATTGAAAAGTTGAAATCTTCCCTGCTAGACCCAAGTGCAGCGTTTAACACCGTTGGCCATAACATGTTATTACAGCTATTATTAAATGGAGAGTCCTCTTCACACACTGAGGTTAATTATGAAGCTCCACAGGCTTCTGTGCAAAGACCAGTTTTGTTTACATTATACGCGCTTTAGAAGGCATAGCATAGCATACATTTTCACTGCTATGCATATGATACCCGCTTTTATTGGTTAAACCGCCGGGATGTCTTAGATACATAATGAGCTTTAATTTTCTGCTTCTAAGTTCAGATAGAACTGAGGTTATTGTGACGGGGCGTAAAAATCTTAGAAACACTGTGGCTAACAAGATCCTTACTCTGGATGGCATCGTCTTGAGCCGCCTGTTGTAGTGATTTGGTACATTATAAGTAAAATTGAAACATACAATCCCATAGCACAACATCAACATTTATTTATATACAAAAATAAAAATGCTTTTTCAGAAAAGAATTGTAACTTCACAATTCATCACCGGTTACGTGGGTACATAGGGTAAGTCCTCATCATTATCCCATAGCGGTTTCGGTAATCTCTCAGGGCCTTGGAAGGGTGGCCATGTCCAGTCTACCTCATCAATGTCGGGAGAGTCGCCGAAATACAAAAAATCTTCCTCGTTGTCAGTGTCCATAGTCCACAGTTGTGGTGGTGAGGGGGGTGTGCTCCACTCTGACGCTGGTGAATACGGTGCGTCTTCACTCCAATCTTCAAATGTAGGGTTCGTGGCTGGATCTTCAGAGACTAAAGATCGCTCAGTATCCCTGGTACCAAGTACCAAATATGTACCAAGTTCTGTCACTCTGATGGTTGATTGAGCAGAAGGGCTGGAAGATGCCATTTTCATGAAGAAGACCCCTGGACACACACGCATGTGCAAAAAGTCCGTTCTCGCGCACGTGCACACGCACATGGACGCGGAGGGGGATAGGGGAGGGGGGAAAAATGCCCGCGGGGGTGGGGGGGTAGAGGGGTGGGGGGGGGGAATGCCCTCGGGGGGGGGGGCAAAAAAAAGTACAGGTATATTACTACTCATCATCAAGCGGACAGAGGAAATCAGAGATGTAGATGCCATTGAAAATTTCACAACAGGCTGACCAGTGTTGCGCAATCAAAGCCAAAATTGAAAGTAAAAAAAAAAACAAGCAAACAAAGTAATTAAAAAATTAAACAACTAAAAATGCAATCAGCAAAAGCAGTCGGTGTCTAAGTCCATTGTTAGGAAAGTGGTTTATTTGAGCCCACAGCAGCCTTGTTATGTCTCAAAGCAGAGCTAAGACAAGTGTCTCATTAGGACTCAGAAGGCTGTTGTGCCATAATGTTTACCCTCGGTAATTATGCTCCATTTGTGTAGAACTGAACTTTTAAAAAAACAACAAAAGAAATTTGACTTGAAAGAATAAAATGAAAGAGCAATGAATTATTTCACATATACAGTAATTTCACAAGGCTTAACTGGTCGACAGCTCCTAAATTCAAACTGGATGTTTCTAGTGGCAGGAAAATGTAAAGTTCATTATTACAACAAAGAGGCAAGAAAATAAACTAATACCATTTAATCTAATACATGTAACATAAACTCAGTCACTAATAAGGTGCACATAAGAAATCATAAAACCAGCCCTCATGTGGTAAATGGCCTGTATTTGTGTAGCGCTTTACTAGTCCCTAAGGACCCCAAAGCGCTTTACACATCCAGTCATCTAAAGATCTCAGAGCAGTGAAAGCTGAGCCAGTGAAGTTTGTCGTGACTTGTCTTAATGGGAACCAGACTGGCCCCTAACACAGAGAGCTACAGCTTTGTATGAGGACAAAATAAGTGCTGCTTTTAGCAACATTTGAACCACATCATACAGGAGTTATTCCAATTTCTGTGTTACACGTTTTTAATGGAAAAGAATTGTATTTCCAAGCATTTGCACCAGAGACCAGTGTTTATGAAAAATAGCACATTTGACATGTTTAAAGAAGGTACTGTTTTACAGTAATTTTTATTGAGTCACCTTATTACTGAGATTTGTGAAATGAATTTCATTGGTTTATATGTGTGACACTTTGCTGGTGTTTTGTAAGTCACCCTTCAATTTGGATTCAAATATATAATATGCAGCTAACTTATTAGTTATTATGTAGGTGTTTTTTGAAACATGCAATTTTGTACAATTGTTCTGAAGACATCAAATGTCAAAATAAAAGATTTTTCATTCACCTTTTTTTTAATGGTTTGAGTTTGATCTTTCAATCTGAAAGCAAAAGCAACAATAAGGGAGAAAGGAAGGGCGAGTAGAACACTAAACGTGGTTGTTGCTTTTTCCTTTAGCCAGACTCTGGAAATGTGTAACGTATGTAATGTGTACTTGTGTGTTTCTGTGTGCATGTTTATGACAGTATTTGTGTCACCCACTGCTGTGATGCTGCATTTTAAATAGAATAACCATCAATAAGTAATGACAGTCTCAGCAAATGGTACCATGAACACATAACCAGCACACAGAGAGAGGGAGAGAGAGAGATCAGATGTATATTGTTATTGTTATGCTTGTTAAAACTGGTCAACTTGTAGCCCTCCTTGTTAAGAGTTTGCTTGTTGTTGCTGATTGCTGTCATGGTCATTTCTGTACCTATAATGACAGATGATACTTTGTGAGCGCACACAGATACACACACTCTTGCATACACACATCAGCACATGCAGAAAATAAGAGAAAAGACAAAAAAAAGAGAAGACAGCTTTTTAAAATGACTTGAAATGCGATTTCAGTCAGACGGAGACTTGTTTTCTACAGGATTTTTAGACAGTTTTAGCCTGTTATTATTAGTGTGTTTGCTTTGTTACTACTATTACTGAAAGCAGCTTTGTACTAGAGAGATGCCAGGTTGAAGACCGACTCACTCATGTTCTCATATTCATCTTCATAAAGAAATTTTGGGAAATCTTTATTTTTTCTGCAGCGTAAACTTGTGGACGTAAGTTCTCACGGGGCTTGGACTGTCTTGGAATTCAGTTGTCCAAATTGCATTTCTAAGTACCCTGATGAAGTAGTAAAGTTTTCTCATGATCAGAGAGAGAATTTATAAACAACAAAAATTTTCACCCTGTCTTAACTTTGATGTTGGACTTGACCCATAGTGTTTAGTTGCTTTTCAGATCAACATCTGCCTCTCAGTATCTCTTGACAGTAATGTACCAAGTTGCATGCTATCCTATTGTCTATGATAGTAAAGAACACAATAGTTGATTTCTATTTTTGGCAAGTGACCTGGGATTAAATGTATCAATCCTGTCTGTTTGCACAAGTCCTTGAGCAGCTGTGGATAAAGAATAACACAGCCTCTTCTTATCACCAACACAACCAAGGTTCCTTGGAATGATTCTGTCTTTGTTGCATTTGCACAGAAATGAATAGGGACTTTAAGTTTACCATGGCTACTTTTGGTTGCTAGAGAAGTGTGTCAGGAGAGTACAGGTTTGAGCCCCAATGGCTTGGTCTTTGGTCAGAAGGTAAAAGGACCTTTAGCAGTACTTCTGGATAGATGGGTATCAGATGAATCACCTGTGAATTTTATAAATTATGTCAGTGGTTTTTCAGCACTCTTCACACTCTATACTGCAGGTCAGTTAGAAAAACTCAATCTGGAAAAATCTTATTAATACCGATCATTTGTATGACCAGAGTACTGAGAAACTTCAGTTCAGTGAGGGTGAACTTGCTTTCACGTTCTAGCTTTGTTGCCAACAGCAGCGTCTTTATTTCAAGCAAAGTTAGCTGGGCCATGTACTGTAATGTGATAACTGTGAGAACAGAACTGTCTGACTATCCACACTGCAGCAGAAACACACACAGACACAAACAAAAATCAACTTTGTAATGCTAACTTGTTGAGACCATATCATGTTCATGCTTTGTCCCAGAGTAAGCCCGAGCGCATAGATTGAAATGTGTTCAACTTTGACTTTATGTATAGTGGTGCATCCACCTACAAAGGGAGGGAGAATGTGGCACCCCCTGATGTGATGATTATTTACTGCATGGTTGTTTAAAGAATATAGAACCATTTAAAGGTTGAATGTGTAGTTTGATCATTTGCCTGTTCACAAGCATACTGAACTGTCTACACTAATTTGGAGATATCCATCTTTGTTTGTGGACACACCTTCTAAAACATCCATGAACATGATGTTCATGTCGGTGATGCAAAACCAATCCAGCAAAGATTTTCACACTGTTGCTGAAGAAAAAAGAAAAGTAATTGAAGTTCAGAACATGATTACTAATTTTTATCAAGATAGGCTTCTCCTTGCCTTCTGGTTAAAAAAAAAAAAGCTTGATTAGTCGACATAATGTATATGGTTGATCTGATATCCTCGTGTTGGTGTTGTTCCCAGACCATCATACTAAATGTTGTTCCAGGATCAACATTGCAAGTGACCAATCAGAATGTTGTGACGTTATACTTTTGCGACTTCGGGAAAAACCGGCGTAAAACAAAAAACTGTACTTAAGCTGCGAGAAACCACCTCTGTCCGCCGATCAACGGACACTGACCCTAACCCTAACCGTAACCCTTTAATAAACAGTAAGCAGAATTGATATTGTCCTTGCAACATTGGAATTTCATAAATGCACGAATGGCTTGGCGCGCAAAGGAATAACGTCACAACAATGTGATTGGTCACTTGCAATGTTGAACCTGGAACAACATTTTCATGATGGTCTGGGAACAACACCAACACGAGGATATCAGATCATCCTAATGTATATATAGATAGGGGAAGTAAAAGGCTTTGATATCATTAGCTTCTTTATGAAAAAATTCAGTTTCTACCAGCTGAATTATTCCATTGAAAAAGAAGCACTGGCATTATCTTTGGCTTTACAGCATTTCAGAGTCTATCTGGACTCTGGTTGGCCATTTGTATGACCATAGCCCTTTCACCTCTTTAAATTCATTGTAGAACCCACATCAGCCTGTCAGTAGGCCAATAATGGAACAACACATGCATGTTTTCACATGTTTCTAAATTCGTTAAACAACCATGCAGTAAATGCTCACCTAGCACCTTCATTGTCGCTTGAGCCAGACTACTTTACAGGGCCTGAGATCTTAAGGATTTGCAGCCACTCTACTTTTAAATCCAAGTAAGCCTGCAGTTCGAGAGTGAAGTGCGCTACAGGGAGAGATATACTGTCTCTTTGTAGTCCCACTCTCACTGCAGCATTCTATTTCAATTGAGAGGCTTTTTAGGAAGCTTTTAGATCCATCTGAAAATAATGAATTACAATAGTCCAGCCTAGAAGTAAGAGATGCATGAAGTCTATTTTCAGTATCGCACTGAGACAGGAGTCTTTTGGGGAATACCTTGCCTTTAGACCCGGTCAAATCTGCACATGAATTTGATACATTGTAGTCCATATACTCACAAAAAACTGGCATGCACCAAGAATGGCTAACTGAAGGCTGGGCAGTTCTGATCTCCAAGACTCCCCAGAAGCAACCCGTCCCATCCAAATACCGACCAATAACTTACCTTAGCACAACATGGAAGCTCCTGTCAGGCATCATACTGGCTAAGATGAATAGGCACATGGGTCAATACAAGAGCAGGGCACAGAAAGGAATTGGGAAGGATACCAGAAAACACCAGCTACTGGTAGACCGAACAGTCAAAACTGTAAGACCATACTGGCCAACCATGTGCATTACTTGAGTAGACTATAAAATACACTACGACTCAGTGTCTCACACATATATCCTGAAATGGTTAGAACTGTACAAGATCAACAGGACCCTAAGAGCCTTCATCAAGGTTTCGGTGGGGATGTGGTGAAAAACACTAGAGGCCACCTCCAAGCCAGTTGCAAAAGTTGATATCAAGTGTGGGCTTTGTGCCTACTACTGTTTTGAATGGGCCTGAACCCAGTTAGCCAGATCACTGACAAGACTGGCTATACTGACCACATGGATGGCATCAAGCTTTGCAAGCCAGAAGTGAACAAGACATTGATTCACTGATCTAAATCACAAGGATCTACAGAGAGAAGTCACCAGAATGCCATTTGGACTGGACACGTATAGTCCAATGGTAACAATGAGTAGGTAGTCAGAAGTGAGGGGATTGTACAATCACAGCAACACTGTGCCACTGAGAGTAGCTACAAGTCAAGAAGGCAAGTTCTGAGTAGTCAGCTGAGGGGAAAAACAAGATCAGGGCGATCAACACTATGCCCCAGTGAGTCGTCAGATACCCTGCTGGGATAATAAGCTGGCCAATGGTCAAAATGGGATAGAAGTCCAGAAGGGCACAATCCTAGAAATGACAAAGACCTGCAGGATCTTCAAGCTCCCAGGTCTCTTGTAGAGGATCTGAGCTTGAAGGACAAAGACCACCCACAGGGCAAGTGGGGATACTACTGAGTGTAGACTTATGAGATACCAAACCACAAGTAGTAGTGTTTGCTTTGTTTTCACTGACCATATAAAATAGGGAGGCTCTATTCAAATGAATAAGAGGGGTATGTTTTTTGTATGTAAGTCCAAGTTGGTCAGGATTAACAGTAGTGTCTTCATTCAGTTAACATTCAATTATTTAATATAATGAAGTCAATGAGCCTCCTTGACTATGGCATTTTTTATTGTTACTGAAATGACATGTAATATTTCATAAGAATGTGTACTTTTGCTAAACTTTTAGATCCAGTTGGCCATAATCTACGATAAAAAAAAAAAAAGATTTATTTGATATAACATTGACCTAACATAACTTGACCACCTGCTACATCATTAACATCAGTACACTCTTAATGAGCTAATAACATGTTATACTACACTCACAACTGATTACTCCAAAAATGTTGGGAATGTTTGCTTTGACATTCAGACAAAGAGCGATTCATAAGACCCTTATGAAAAGGACACCGAGGGAACAGTTTACCCTGCCCGGGATAGGGTTACCGGGGCCCCGCCCTGGAGCCAGGCCCGGGGAGGGTGCCCGAGGGCGAGCGTCTGGTGGCCGGGCCTTAGTCCATGGGGCCCGGCCGGGCACAGC
Source organism: Diplotaxodon limnothrissa (assembly GCF_057381915.1). NCBI lineage: Eukaryota > Metazoa > Chordata > Actinopteri > Cichliformes > Cichlidae > Diplotaxodon > Diplotaxodon limnothrissa. The sequence continues at coordinate 2,703,304 of NC_140601.1, read as the reverse complement.
CCGAAGAGGAGACATGGGCCCATCCTCCCGCAGGCCCACCACCCGCAGGAGGCGCCATAGGGGTCGGGTGCATTGTGTGCCGGGTGGCGGCCAGGAGCGGAGGCCCTGGAGGACTGACCCCCGGCTGCCAAGACTGGCAATAGGGACATGGAATGTCACCTCTCTGGTGGGGAAGGAGCCTGAGTTAGTGCGTGAGGTTGAGAGGTACCGGCTAGATATAGTCGGGCTCACCTCTACACATGGCTTGGGCTCTGGAACCAGTCTCCTGGAGAGGGGCTGGACTCTGTCTCAGTCTGGAGTTGCCCCTGGTGAGAGGCGGCGGGCTGGGGTGTAGGGCTGCTCGATTATGGCAAAAATGATAATCACGATTATTTTCACTGAAATTGAGATCACGATTATTTGACGATATTTATTTAACCCTTTAAGACCTACTATAGAACCAAGTCCACCAGAGCTTATATTATTTTTATTTATTTTTTTTTACATGCTGTAGTGCCATTTGTGGGAGCATTTCAAGTTGCTATACATCAATACAACTGTTATAGCCCATATTTTAATAATATGTATGCATTAAGTGCATAGTAATTACATAAATTGCAAAAAAGTGCAATAAACTACAAAAAAAATTGAAAATCGCTTTTGTTTTGTTTACATATATTTCTACTTGGAGAAATTTAAGAGGTTTATCCCTCAAAACTTTAAATACAATAAAGTTGCAAAAAATAGTTTCCCACCACAGGAAATTTATTTTGAGTGTCTTCATAGTTTTATTTTGGAGATACAGCAATTTTTATATACTGCAGGAAAAACAAAAAACAATCCTATGATGCAAATTTGCAAAGAAAACAGCATGTGCATCATTTCACTGTGGGAAGTGTTACGAACAGCTGATAGGAACGGCAAAGCGTGTTTCTGGAATATTATGCTTTTGTTCCTGCAAGCGCTTTTTATGCAGTTTTTGCAAAGCTATATGTGGAACGAAACCGTGACCGAGGACAAGCTGATGGCATCAGATGTAAGTACAACTCCTCCGGTTTCATATGCAAAACAAATTATTGCGCTAGCTTACACGGTTCAGGTTCTACAGGGATTTAAAAATAGTTACGCAAAACGGAGCGTGCTGCTCTGACCGGCTTTAAAGGGTTAACAATGACTTTAAAAAAATAATATAAAATAGTGTGCAACACCACTGAAGTTTTTTTTTTTTTTTAACTCTTTTCAACCAACGGCAGTCACTCTCCAAATAACTTCTGCTTAGCTTTCTGAGCTTCCCTCGGGTCCTCTTAATCAGCGGTCTCCAACCTTTTTTGCGCCACGGACGGTTTATGCCCGACAATATTTTCACGGACCGGCCTTTAAGGTGTCGCGGATAAATGAGGGAGGGGCTAATAATCGGCTCAGTCATTTTTAATGATCGTTGAAAGCCCAGATCGTAATCGTGATTAAAATTCGATTAATTGAGCAGCCCTACTGGGGTGGGTATCCTAATATCCCCTCGGCTTGCTGCCGGTACGTTGGGGTTTTTCCCGGTGGACGAGAGGGTTTGTTCCCTGCGCCTTAGGGTCGGGGAACGGGTCCTGACTGTCATCTGCGCTTATGCGCCGAGTGGCAGTTCAGAGTACCCAGCCTTCTTAGAGTCCCTGGGGGGGGTGCTGGAGGGTGCTCCACCTGGAGACTCTGTTGTCCTGCTGGGAGACTTCAATGCTCACGTGGGTAACGACAGCGAGACCTGGAGGGGCGTGATTGGGAGGAACGGCCTCCCTGATCTGAACCCGAGCGGTGCTCTGTTATTGGACTTCTGTGCTAATCACAGTTTGGCCATAACGAACACCCTGTTCGAACATAAGAGTGTCCATAAGTGCACGTGGCACCAGGACGCTCTAGGCCGTAGGTCGATGATCGATTTTGTAATCGTAGCAGCAGATCTGCGACCATATGTTCTGGACACTCGGGTAAAGAGAGGGGCTGAGCTGTCAACTGATCACCACCTGGTGGTGAGTTGGATCAGGTGGCGGGGGAAGACGCTGGACAGACCTGGTGCACCTAAACGCGTAGTGAGGGTGTGCTGGGAACGTCTAGCAGAGGCCCCAGTCCGCGAGATCTTCAACGCACACCTCCGGCAGAGCTTCAACAGCATTCCGAGGGAGACTGGGGACATTGAGTCCGAATGGACCATGTTCAGCGTCTCCATTGCCGAAGCTGCTGCATTGAGCTGCGGCCGCAAGGTGGTTGGTGCCTGCCGTGGTGGTAATCCCCGAACCAAATGGTGGACACCAGAGGTGAAGGGAGCCACCAGGCTGAAGAAGGAGTCCTATCGGGCTTGGTTAGCCTGTGGGACTCCGGAGGCAGCCGACAGGTATCGACAGGCCAAGCGGAATGCGGCTCGGGCAGTGGCTGAAGCAAAAACTCGGGTGTGGGAGGAGTTCGGAGAGGCCATGGAAAAAGACTTTCGGACTGCCTCGAAGAGATTCTGGCAAACCGTCAGACGTCTCAGGAGGGGAAAGCGGTGCTCTACCTGCACTGTGTATAGTGCTGGCGGAAAGCTGCTGACGTCAACTGAGAAAATTGTCAGGCGGTGGAAGGAATACTTCGAGGACCTCCTTAATCCCACTGACACGTCTTCCGAGGAGGAAGCAGAGTCTGGGGATGAGGGGAATGACCTGCCAATTTCCGGGGGCGAGGTCACTGAGGCAGTTAAACAACTCCTTGGTGGCAGAGCCCCTGGTGTTGATGAGGTCCGCCCCGAGTTCCTGAAGGCTCTGGACGTTGTAGGGCTGTCCTGGTTGACACGCCTCTGCAATGTTGCGTGGAGATCAGGGGCAGTACCTGTGGACTGGCAGACCGGGGTGGTGGTCCCCATCTTTAAGAAAGGGGACCAGAGGGTGTGTTCCAACTACAGGGGGATCACACTCCTCAGCCTCCCTGGGAAAGTCTATGCCAGGGTGCTGGAAAGGAGAGTTCGTCCGTTAGTCGAACCTCGGATACAGGAGGAACAATGCGGTTTTCGTCCTGGTCGCGGAACACTGGACCAGCTCTTTATCCTCTCCAGGATACTTGAGGGTTCATGGGAGTTTGCCCAACCAGTCTACATGTGTTTTGTGGACTTGGAGAAGGCATTCGACCGTGTCCCTCGGGGTGTCCTGTGGGAAGTGTTGCGGGAGTATGGGGTGTCTGGCCCATTGCTACGGGCCATTCGATCCCTATACAACTGTTGCAAGAGCTTGGTTCGCATTGCCGGCAATAAGTCGGACTCGTTCCCGGTGGGTGATGGGCTCCGCCAGGGCTGCCCTTTGTCTCCGGTTCTGTTCATAATTTTTATGGACAGGATTTCTAGGCGCAGCCAAGTGGCGGAGGGCTTTCGCTTTGGTGGCCTCAGAATCTCATCTCTGATTTTTGCAGATGATGTGCTTCTTTTGGCTTCATCGGGTGAGGGCCTCCAGCTCGCACTGGAACGGTTCGCAGCCGAGTGTGAAGCAGCGGGAATGAGGATCAGCACCTCCAAATCTGAGGCCATGGTTCTCAGCGGGAAAAGGGTGGAGTGCCCACTCCGGGTCGGGGATGAGTTCCTGCCCCAAGTGGAGGAGTTCAAGTATCTCGGGGTCTTGTTCGCGAGTGATGGGAGAAGGGAGCCGGAGATCGACAGACGGATTGGGGCTGCAGTAATGCGGACGCTACACCGGTCCGTCGTGGTGAAGAGGGAGCTGAGTGTAAAAGCGAAGCTCTCAATTTACCGGTCGATCTACGTCCCTACCCTCACCTATGGCCACGAGCTGTGGGTAGTGACCGAAAGAACGAGATCGCGGATACAAGCGGCAGAAATGAGCTTCCTCCGAAGGGTGGCTGGCCTCTCCCTTAGAGATAGGGTGAGAAGTTCGGCCATCCGGGAGGGGCTCAGAGTAGAGCAGCTGCTGCTCCACATCGAAAGGAGCCAGCTGAGGTGGTTCGGGCATCTGACAAGGATGCCCCCTGGGCGCCTCCTGGGTGAGGCGTTCCAGGCATGTCCCACCGGGAGGAGGCCCCGGGGCAGACCCAGGACACGCTGGAGAGATTATATCTCTCGGCTGGCCTGGGAACGCCTTGGTATTCCCCCGGATAAGCTGGAGGAGGTGGCTGGGGAGAGGGAGGTCTGGGCCTCTTTGCTTAGGCTGCTGCCCCCGCGACCCGGCCCCGGACAAAGCGGATGAAGATGGATGGATGGATGGATGTTTGTTTTGCTCATTTTTTGTTTGTTTGTTTGTTATGCCTGGAACTGCTGAACATGGCAACAGGATTCACTAAATTATGCTTACAGTTTTAGTGCAGAAATCGTAACTAAATACATTTAAAATGAAAACTGGAGTTGGAAATGAAAACAGTGAATAGTGTGAAACATATAGCTAATCATGCTGCTGATGTTACATATACAAAAGGTGGATGTCCTTCTTGACATTCAGATATGTTTGTTGTACTGTTGTCATGTCCAAAACAATGTAGCAGCATTACAGGACAGATGGAGGACTTAGCATTTAGCATAGTTGTTAATGAATTTATGCAAGATGGAGGACTGACAGCTCGTTTGGCAGACCACCAACACATCTCTATGGGTGTTTGTGTATCTTGGCATTCTTGGCTAAACGTCTGTCTGTTTTGGAGTTCTTGGCAATGAAGACATTTCAAAAGTCATGTTAGTACTGCAGTCTGTGATATAAAAGCCATTTTTTTAAATAAAGAAAAGTTGAGCTAGTTAGTAGTTAGCCAGTACACTGGCTTCATGTGTTCCCAGTTACTATGACTTGAAAGCTCAGCATGCCTCCTGCAACACCGATACTCTGTGTTACTGATTGTCGTCTCATGGTGAGGTGTGCTGGAGGCACACTATGAAATTTAAGGAATAGAAACATTCTTTTAGCATCCTCACCTCTACCATATTCTATGTGCTTATGTAAGTATGTGTTTTTACATCATTTATTATCTTTGTTGCATCCTTTGTTGCTTTTAAAACTTCACATATCAAACTGTCAATTTGACTTCTTAGGCCTCTAATTTTCATTCAACCTCCTTAAACCTGTCAGTTATTAATTTTGTCTACTATTTGTTAAAAAAAAATCTTTTGCTGGCCAGGGAAATCACAAGTATATTGATGAACATATAGCTAAACCTATACCTGAGCCTGCGTCAGACTTAGGAACTGTCCAGGGTGTAGACGTCTCTCACCTTATGGTAACTGGGTTCCAGCCCCCCACATGACCCTGATAAACATAGGCAGAGGAGAATGGATGTTTGGTTATACTAATTTTAACACTGATTGTTAAAATAAAATTAAAAAGCGGCTCCATTTAATTTGATTGAAACTGACTGTCACACAGAAATAACTTGATGTCACTGTACAAAGACCACTGTTGCCAACTTAGTGACTTTGTTGCTATATTTAGCGAGTTTCCAGACCCCCTTAGTGACTTTTTTTCTAAAAAGCAACTAGCAACAAATCTGGCGACTTGTTCTGGTGTTATTGGAGACTTATTTATGACACCTTTTTGACGTGAAAGCGCATATCGCTCTTACTCTCAACAAGTAGTGGGTGTTGCCGTGGGCATCTCGCACGTGCCAAAGCGCTCACAGGCGGAGGATAGTCCTCCCCAGCTCCTATCAGGGCAGGAGATGCTCACACCTACGCGTCCAAACTGCCTATAAACACACACACACACAAAGTAACTCCACCAGAGTGCCTATTTCAGGTCACTTTTGCCAGCACCAAGCCCGGATAAAGGAGCAGGGTTGGAATTGTGACATTAAAAAAAACAATAATTGCTAAAAGAATTTAATTTGTAGTTCTAAATAAATTCTAAATACATTTAGGATATTTTTTACTCACTTTATGTCTCTTCCATGATGTTATTTCTCTCCCCAACAACGTAGGTTACAATTACATTAGCATGACCAATTGTGCAAATTAAGCGATGACATCATTTAGTTACTTCTAGCGACTTTTAGGACAGCCAATAGCAATTTCCTTATTGAGGAGTTGGCAACACTGGCAAAGACTGTTTTTCTGTGATTTTTGTACTTCAGTTGCTTAGCACTCTTTTCACAAATTAAAATATTAGACTGATGGTATTATGGAGTTGTCTTATAATCAGCTGAAACGACCAAAACCAAGAATGATTTTGTCCATCTTTTATTATCTTTCTTTTATTAGATCATGCTAAGCCCCTCTATCATGACGGCAAGAACAAAATAAAATAAATAAACACCTTAATTTTGATTTAATTAAGATGTTTATTAAGTTAATTTCTTAAAGCCACTTGCTAAAACATCAAACTAGAGAAAGAGCTTTTGAAGCCCGAAAGGAACTATAATGAGAAATTAGGCGGGGCAATACATAAGGACACTGGAACAGAAGCTGGACTAGAAGAACAGCAGGGAGGTCCGGAGAGGGCTAACGAAACTTTCAGGTCATGGAAAGATTTGGGGAACGGTCCAGGATAGTGACAGTAAGGAGTGGGTAGATGAACTGAATCTGTTTATCAACAGGTTTGAAATAGCACAGAAGGTCGGGAGCAGAAAGGCACAGATAAGCTCTGTGAGGTCATCATGCACATATGTAACCTGAGCCTTTGTCTGGAGAAGGTCCCTGTGGTGTGGAAGACTTCCTATCCGGTCGTTAAGTGATGACGTGACGAATCCTACTTCCGGGCCTCAAAAAGCTCCTAAAACAGTCAGCGATCACTGTTGACCTCCCTCGGCTTTTATTACCGCTAATCATTTATTTAAGCTCAGTTTTTAAAACCTTAGGATGTAACTACAGCCCAGCCCATGCAGCAGTATATGAATGACTAACCTGGTATTGTGGATGGATTATCTCAGTTGTTCTCCTGGCTGAAGTTTGGTCCTTTTACAGCATCCTGCCATGCGATTACATTTGTTCCTGACCACCGAGAACACTCACGTTAACTTTTATCGAGTGGAAAAAAAGTTAGCTTGTTTATATATTATGCTAACATAGCTGTGTCGCTAGCGGTTACGTAGCACATCATTATATACCAGCTAACCAAACTTCAGTAACCCTACAAACGTCACTGCTGTTTAGTTTTCTGTCTTCATTTATGCTGGAAGTGATAGCAGAGCTGTACGTTTTCATTTGTTTCCAAAACCCCGCAGTCAGGACATGCTATATTGTATTTAGATGGAAGCTAGCGAGCTAACTTCCTGCTAACCTCTAACTCCGTTAAATGTCATAAATTCCGTTTTCATGAATGCCTGGATGTTAAGCTCAATTGTTACACCTGGTAGAGCAGAACGCTGATCATTTTATTAAAGATGAAAGACTTTAGACAGTTTTTCAACTCTCAGTAATGCCATAGTGATCGTTTGATATATGGACCTGCAGCGGAGTTTAGGCCCAGACACGGCTAGTGATGTCAGACTTAACGACCGGATGTGGTTCCGGTACCGAAGACTCTATGACCCAGGGAGCCTAACCACTGCAGACCTGTGGTCTTATTGTCCCACCTGATGAAGCCCCTGGAGAGGACCATTCTCCACCACCTCCATCTCTGGTGAGCATGCTGCTCAACCCCCTTACCATCCTCTTATTGGTATGAATGATGCACTCATTTACCTCCTTCACAGGTCACTCTCACACCTGGAGTACTAGAAACACTGTGAAGGTCAAGCTTTTTGGCTTGTCTAGTGCCTTCAGTAAATTCCAACTGGCACTGAAGAGGGAGAAGCTGGAAGGAGCACGAGTCAATAGTCACCTGACTGTAAGGACAATAAACGACCTCACCAATGGACTGCAGTACGTGAGGCTTCAGGACTGTGGTGAACCTCAGGTTACGAAACCTTGTCCTTTACTCTTTAGCCTCTACACTTCAGGTTTCAGATACACCATGAACTGCCACCTCCAGATGTTCTCAAATGATACAGCTATCACTGGATATGTATCTGAGGGGAACAATCTGGAGTAAAGGAAGGTCATCGTCAACTTTGTCATCTTGCCTGAACTCAATTTCTGGAGAAAACCACCACCCATCACAGCATCTATGGTTTGGACATCCAGGTGGACGACATGTACAAATTATTGCGTCCAGTTGACAATACACTGGACTGCTCACAAAACACTCGTGCTCCATACCAAAAGGGCCATCTGCTGGGCAGGCTGAGGTCTTTTGAGGTGTGCAGAATACTACTATGTTGGCTTCAGGTTGTCTTTTATGTGGTCGTCTGCTGGGGAGGTGGCGGCACAGGTAGTGACAGGAAATGGCAAGAGGGCTGGCTCTGTCCTGGGCATGCCCCAGACTCCAAAGAGGACATGGGTGAGAGGAGGATGTTAACTAGGGTAATGTGCACTATGGACAACATCTGTCACCCCTGCATGAGACTGTGCCAACCACGGTGTAGGACTGAACGCTATCATAGGTCCTTCATCATGACAGCAATCAGACTGTACAATACACACTCAGGATAAATACAGCTTATAAAACCATGTACATCATCATAATTCCCACTGCACTTTATGTACATAAAAAAAAAAAATCCTGGTGTATTTTACTGTATAAACAAACCATCTGTACATACTGTAGTATTTTGGGTTTTTTAGTTTTTTTTTATTTAATTATTTTTATTAATTATTTTTCCATTTTTTATTGTTTTAGAATACATCTCTAATTCAACCTTTCATCCTATGTCATATGTGTTGCTGTAAACAAGTGAATTTCCCCAGTGTGGGATTAAATAAAGTCTGTGTCTACACTAATCCCACAGTTACTCTCCCATGCATCCATTTCAGTATGAATCTGTGTAAATGTTAGTCAGACAGAATTAGTCCATATGAATGGGTGAATGAGGCAAGTTGTACAAAGTACTTTGATTATTCAGGTAGAGTAGAAAAGCGCTATATAAGAACCAGTCTTGATTCATTTTCTTGATTTTAACAAATACAAACATCAAGCTGAAAAAAACAATTGAGCATTCTATACACATTTTACATGTAGCTTAGCAGCAGGAACACAAGATCAGTCATGCTCAGACAGTGAATAATGTTCTGTGCTCTTCCTCAAATCCTGAGCTAATCCTTGGAGAGGGCATGAGGAGCTCAGCCATTGGCTGGTGAAAAGGAGCCAGGTGAAAACAACAGTCACCCCAAGTGCTTTATATTGTGAGGCAAAGACTGTATAATAATACAGAGAAAACTCAAAGCGCATGAACCCCTATGAGCAAGCATTTGGCAACAGTAACAAGGAAAAACTTCTTTTTAACAGGAAGAAACATCCAGCAGAACCAAGCTCAGGGAACACGTGTCTCTGGGTTAATATAGCTAACTTAATTCAATTGAGTTCAATTCAGTTTATTTATACAGCGCCACATCACAACAACAGTCACCTCAAGGTGCTTTATATTGTAAGGTAGACCTAAATTAATACATACAGAGAAACACTCAACAATCATATGGCCTTCTATGAGCGACTAGAACATAGGACACACACCAATCATCCAAAATAATTTCACTTTGATCTGCAACAAGTTGAAGCAGTTTTCTGTATTAGGCCATGGGACAGTGAGCTTTAATCTTCAAATATTTATTTTACTTAAACCATCATATTAATGATTTACTACAGCAATGATCACGTGGCCCAGGTGTAGTTCACCTCAAATAATTAAACAAACAAGAAAACAGATTTAGGTTTTAACCGAAAGTACCATCAATTTACATTCCTTGCATATATGTTCGATTCAATTCAGTTTTCCTTGTGTAACACCAAATCACAACAACAGTTGCCTTGAGGTGCTTTATATTGTAAGGCAGAGGCGATAAGACAATAATACACACACCTCAGAAATGCAGCAATGTTTTTACTTTTTCTTTCTTTATTTAATCTTTCTTTCTTTTTTTACCATTTCATTTTAGTGGTGGTGGTGGTTAATTTAAACTTTAACAAATTATAATTGGTAAGTCTGTTTTCAAAGTCATCTCTGAGCACTGAATACCTTGCAACGTGTAAGAGGGAAGGCAGAACTGCTCAACATGCAGCCCCAGCCATGTGCATGTGTGTGAACATTTGGTATCTCAGGGCCCCCCACAGTCTTTCACCATAGGTGTGCAGATGAAAGCTCTGTTGGTGAATGTGCATACATGCATGCACACATACTCATACAGTTAGGTGCTATTTGAAGTGGCACCCAGCAGCTGAGCTGAGTTGTGGTCATAACTTCAGTTTGACATATCCTCCCATGACTGGAGCATATACGCCCACTCGCTTGCCTTTCTCTATAGCTTAACATGTAGAAATCCACTATGCTTATGAAATCAGTGCCATAATATGGTTGGCTATCTGCTAAAGTGGCGTCAACCCTCATGTCATTTTTTTCTAACCTACTCTTGTGGATATATAATACAAAACCATAGAAAATATCAATTTACAGATGGGTATCATATCATTAATATAAGGAAAAGAAGTTCACCTGAAAAAAAACTGTCAGCATGACTTTTTAGGCTTAAACTGTTAAAAAAGTAAATGTGTAGATCTATAGAAAATGTTCTGTAATTAGACTGTCCTGTAATCATAAAAAAGAAAGTACGGTGCAGATATGTCAGGCCCATTCAGGCTCTTGTGATCAATTATGAATTAGCATTCTGGGTAGTTGCCAAGATTGTGGTGGTGCTAATAATTTCACCAGGCGGAGTAGTAGTGCCATGGGCTGGAACAAAATTTTACATGAGCTGCAGATTATTCTTAGACTTACTCTCATCAGTTGTAGTCATGTCTCTGTCATTTTAGTGGTCAGGTCCAGCTATTCCTATGACTGGAAATGTTTGGATGACCAATTATTTATTGACCTCTACTGGATTTGCAAGAGGTTTTTAATTTTTACTCATATAATCGATTTGTTTTATGTACGCTAATATAAGCTTAATGTGTGTCTGAAAACATGTGTTTGCGTGCACAGACTTATCTGCGATACCTCCAACAGATTTGTTATGAGCCCCATTTATTTAAGACTGTTAATTAAGATCAGTTTTTAATTAATCATGTTCCCTGAATCTGCCGATCATAAATTATTCCTGACAGATAGATGCTAGTTTTCAACGGCAGATGTTTTCTAGCTGCGTGTCAAAGATAGACTTCTTTTAGTTTCTGTGGGCTCACCTGCACATTTTGTGAATGAGATCCTGAACATTTTTCAGTAAAATTTGTCCAGCAATCCTCCTCGGTTGTGTTCAACACAGCAGACGTCTCAATTCACCACATTAAAAAATTAAAGTGTGCACAATATAAAGAACGCACCTGTACGCAACTGCGCTAAAGATGTGATTCTTTTTGGAGAACACTCTAAATAGAAATAACTTAAGAAGAAAAAAGAAAATTTCACTTACACCTTCACTTTCACATAGTGTGATCTCAAAGAACTCCTTCAATTAAAAATGAACAAGAAAAAGAAGAAGAAGCTAAACAGTATTTCTTCAAACAGGACAGCCGGTGACACAAAGCAGTTTCCAGCTGTTAGTGTCTGTGTTGTGAGCAGAATCCATTTCCAAAGTCAGATATGTGTGTGAGCTGAGACCATTTAAATAACATTATTTTGAATGCTGGAAAACAAAAGGACACTTTGAGTCAATCAAACTTGAGCTGCGCAAATATGGAGATATACTCTATGTAATTAGTTTATAATGTAAATTTGGGTCAACAGGTGGATATTCTGCAGGTTCTTAGAAAGATGCACAGCTTAATGGCTGTAAAAGACATCATACAGTTTCAGATAAATGTGAGATAAGTTAATAAGCAACTACCAGATGCATTGTGGTCATTTTGTATTGAAACTCACATGGAAAATATGTGAAGATTTAAAAACATATAAAAGATATAATTACCTTGTACGTTTTATAACCCCAGTTGTGTAAAATGTAAATCAATACAGAATGTTGTAAATTTTATAAACCTATAATTTATTCACAATAGAACACAGAAAACATATCACATGTTTAAGATGAGAAAATAAAATAAAAGATCTAATTAGATTTAAATTTCATGGTGGCAAAAAAAATTGAGACAGGGTCATGTTTGCCACTGTGCAAGAATTTCTTAACTTTAAACTGAGAAGACCATTTGCTAGACTTTTAGGAGAGTAGCTGTGACACGGATCTGTAGGGGTAGACCCTGTATTTATTTGAGGGGACCCAAATGCAGACGCCTAAGGCACGAAGCACATTTAACTAATAACAAGATGGCCAAAAAAAATGAGAAACAAAGGCAAAATAACACAGAGTTAAACTAAACTAAGACCATGACAAATTGTCCCGTTCTTGTCTGGTATAGCTATTCAACAATCCGAGATGTTCTTTGTCTTATTATATATTTTTAATTACATGGTGTTGGAATGCTGATGGAAAGTCTGGACTGCAGGCAGACCATTTCAGCAGCTCCTGGTGTAATTGATGTAGTATGTGGGCTAGCATTGTCTTACAAACTAATATTTTATTTTATCTCTTTAAATTCTTAAACGGGTTGGGTCCATTGTATCTTGCTTATCTCTTAACACCTTGTGTTTCTTCAAGGTCTCTGAGATATGTTGACCAGCTTCTCCTCTGTGTTCTGAAGACAAGACTTAAGAACAGGGAGGGATCAAGCTTTGTTAGCCGTAGCTCCTGAACTGTGCAATGAGTTAACTCCCATGTTAATTAGGTGTTTACCCCCACCTTACACATTTTTGAAATATGCCTTAAAACTAACTTTCTCAAATTTCAGAATTGGTTTTGTAAGAGAGCATTTCTGTGGTTTCTCTGGCAGCCACACACTTGGAAGGCATTTGTACAGCAAAGCAAATCATTTAACTATATGTAGCTAAATACATCTTATACTAAGATGCTTAAACCTTTAATGTTTTTCAGTTTTCTTTCTTTCTTTTTTACTTTTATTCCAAAAGGTTTAAAAATGCAGTGCCGGCACACATACTCACGGATGCTAGTTCTGGAATGCTGTATGTTAAAAGAAGTTCATCCAAATGTGTGTAAGACTTTGCCTTTTCCTGTGCTTCATGTGTCAGGGTGTACGCAAACTTTGTAAGTTCACTTTGTAAAAACAGCTTTGTGTGTATGTGTGTGTTTGTGTGTTCATGTGTGTGTGTGTGCGCGCGCTCTTAGGCAGCACCACTAACAGGATTAGCGTGGTCGCGGTGCATGTGTCAGACAGCACATTACGAGTAGACTTCATGCTAAGGCAAAGAACCACGCACTGAGAGAGTGAGAGCAATGAGAAGCTTCTGTGGCAGACTCTGGCTAGAGTGAATTTGCTATACTGGTTAATGAGGTTAATTCTGCTATGACCTCTATATCGCTCACAGTTGTCCTTCTTGTCACTGTTGTTAAGCATTTCTATTTAGATATGTCACACTTCATAACAGCATTAATGGCAGGCACATATTTTAGTGACCTACCTCAGCTTAAGTGAATGGAGAGGAAACACTGCTGACTCGTGGAAAGTAATTCATGTCATACTGGATACATTGTGACTGTGGGTTCATTCTGTTGCCACCCTTTGCAACTATAAAGGCTTCAACTCTTCTGGGAAGGTTTTCAAAACAAACACGTCTTTATGGACCTTGCTTTGTGCTCTGGTGCACCGCCATATTGGAACAGAAAGGGGGCTAACCCCAAACCGTTTCCACAAAGCTGGGAGCATGGAATAGTCCAGTATGTCTTAGTATGCTGGTGCTTTAAGAGTTCCTTTCACTGGAACTGAAGGGCCAAGATCCAACTCCTGAAAAGAACGCCACACAGCTGACTGTAGAATGTTTAGGAGGAACTTTCCCAAATTGAAATTTCACAGGTGCTTCCTGTCACAGTACAATGCTGGAATTCACTGAGTATTGTATTTGTAAGACATGTCATGCCAGTTTTGAGCAGCAATAGCATAGCTGCATGTGTTCACATTTATAATCTTTGTCTCTGAAACACAGTGAGCATTTTGGAGAGTGAACTCAGTTTTGATAATCAAATCAATAAGGTTTACCAGAACTTCTGTCTATAACATAAAAAAACACATCTAAGATTATAAAATCACTCATACTGATTCCATGCTTTCATATCGAGCAGGTTTGATTATTGTAATGTTCTGTTCACAAGATTCCCCGGATTAACAATAGGACAACATCAGCTCATTCAAACTCCAGCAGCCAGAGTTGTTACAGGTGCACGGAAATTTGACCACCGTACGCCAGCACTGGAATCACTTACTTATCCCAGTGCAATAGGAATCCTTTTGTTAGTTCCCAAAGCTCTCAATGGTTCTGCCCCCAGTACATAAGTGACCTGCTGCTTACAACCCAGTCAGACATGCCAGGTCTTCAGGAGCTTTTATTTGTTCCCAGTATCAGACCTTAGTGTGCTGAAGGTGCACAGAGAAATACATATCACTTTTACGTTTTTGTCTTCTTTGTTAATCGCATTGAGTTTAAATATAATGAAATGTGCTACACAAATAAAACAGTCATAGATATTACTAAATAACATTTTTCTTCACTCCAATGCTGGTCACCTTGTTGAGGCTGAAAAAGAGGTACCTCTGTGGCAGAATGAGTCTGCAGTGATGGAATATAGGAAATATGTATTGCACAAATAACTCGTATGAATTCTATGAAATATTTCTATAACTAATATCCAAGTTAAATTACTATCTATTATTAATATGCATTGTCAAGGCGTGTAAGCTATGTGCTATTTAAAAGATGCGCAAGTGGGCAAATGCCCTGAAAATGTTATAGATATTTATTATATCTCTGACACAATAAATCATCACGGAAAATAAAGTACTTACTTTGTAAACAAGCATGTATATCTTGAATATTATCAGCATTAAAACAAGTTCCAATCTCCCCAATTTTTCATCCATAAATCTGAATGTATCCTATATCAAAGAAGGTTAGCCGTGCAATCTACGTTACCATGGTGATGTGTAATGCTGAATAAGTGACATAAAATAAGTGCTAAGCCCAGTTTTGGCTCACTAACCCACGTCTCCCTGAAGACGTGTGAAATGTTATTTATTTATTTGACGGCATCGATTTCTATATTTATCTGTCTTCTCTGCTGGGTTAGATGGAAAAGCCCTCAAACAAAATCAGCTCTGGGATATTATGATATTTCGCAAAGAATAATAAACTGCACAGCAGGGAGAAATATGACCTCTTATTATCGTACTGATCAGTTTAGTTGAGATCACTACATGGAAAAACAAGCAAAGAAATAAAGACTTGTGGGCTGGTTACTGCAGCTGTGTTGTGCGCCTTTCTGTCCTCCATTATAATTATTAAAGAAATTGTGGGAGGGTTTCATGCAGCATGGAGAGAATGTACGATCTACTGTGTGTGGACTGTTTGAATCCAGGCCTGAACAACACAAACAAACAATCATGTGAGATTTACAGAAATAAAACAAGCAAGCAAAACTCATAACCTCATTTATGACTTATGATGATTACTATTTGGTTACAAGTCTTGCTATGCTTTAAGATTAACTTTGGGTATCATGTGAACTACTGTACAATGTGTTGTTTATGGCTCTTCACTGTAACTGTAAAAAGTAACTCACAGCCAGCATCTCACACTGGGTCGGAGGCCAGGGACTAAAAGTATGTTTTTAAATGAGATTTAACTGCAGCGGTGAAGTGGGCTGCCCGATGTACAGTGACACGATTTTGGAGTCACAAATGCAAAAGCTCGATTCCTTCAGAGTTTGCATTGCATCTCTGAAATGCACAAAAGTATCTGGTTTGCTAATCAGAGAGAACAATGAACCTCTGCAGATACAGTAGGATCAGGAGCAAATTATTGGCATGTTTCAATTAAACTGAAGGAAATCGTGTGGTATTCTGATTTGTGAACACCTCATTACTGTCCCCAAAAGTTACTAGGTATTAAACATGAGGACAGGAGTCCTCGTGTTCTGAAAACATTCCAAAGATGCAGAGACAATTCCCTACTATCAGTAGCGGTCCACCAGCCAGCCGGGCACTTGGCCTTAAGATTTTTTTTTTCACCATACAGAGCTGTGGAAAACGTTTGGCTCACTTCTCATTTCTGTATATTCCAACAAGCCTGTGTCATGCACCGAGGCGCACGTGCACAAAAGGATCCAGAAGCAGGCTCAAGTGCTAGCAGGAAAAGACACTTTATTGTAAATAACAAAAGGCGACCCGGGAAAACCAGAGGAGCAAATAAGGAACTAAAAAACCCGGGGAAACAAATGACGCGGGGAAGCCGGAATCGGGACCGTGGGAGGCTGCAACAAAAAGGGGAGAAAATTACTAGTGAGCTGGGAAGCAGGGGAACACAACAAGACAGGATTAGAGTAGTAGGCTTACAATCGGAGTGGGGCCGTGGGGCTCGGGAGGGAAGTGGGAAAGTCCGTGAGAAGGGAATCCGTGGAGTTAGTGACGAGGCCACATGATGCACCGGGTGATCCAGTCGAGCAGGAGGACAGGCAGGTGGCAGACACTGGACGCCGGATTGAAATCTTAAACACATGAAGGCAGATTTAACGCATTTCAAATAAAACATTAGCGCAACGCTTTCACGGGAGTTTAGTTACCACAGAGAGGTGATTAACGGACTGACGTGGAGCATCCGTCAGCGCAGGGTTAAGTAGTCCTCCAGGTAATCACCCCGATGGAAAGCAGGTGTGCCGGTGATGGCCCAGCCCGGGGGTGTGGCTACCCGAGCATCACACACAGACTCCATAGACACAGGACCATGACAGCCTGACTTTCTAGTCATTTTTAAAGTGGACTTCACCAATGTTTTCTAGTCTTTCTGACCAGTTTAATCTTTCACGTTTTCCTACTTTTTCATTCGTTAAATCCTGACCATTTTTAGAGGAGTATTTTAATGTTTGTTTGTTAACCCACTTCACACTGCCCTATACATTTTGATAAAAGACACCTAACTCAAAAGATGAACCAATGCAAAGAATCAATTTTAAATTGCATCTAAATTAAATTAAATTGCATTTAAATTGCAGTGTTTTGTTACTGGCAACCTTTCACAAAAACATCATTTTGTTGTTGCAGATAGTTCAATCTAAGAACAGTGCCAAAGATAACACAGTTTAAAGTAGAATTTTAACACCAACACAAGGCCTCCCTTGCGCAAATAATCGATCGATCCACTGTCTTGTTTTCTTCATGATGAATAAGTCTCTAGAATTAGCGGGGCTTGTGGAAACACAGACCCAACACTTGCCAAGGATCGAACAGTGGTGCACCAGCGACAGGCTCATTGATGGTCACGGGGAGTGAAGGCTGGCCTGTGTGTGCAGTCTAACAGATGAGCTATCATTGCTCAAATTGTTGAACATGTTAATGCGGGTTCTCATATAAAGGTGTCAGAATACACAGTGCATTGCAGTTTGCTGCTTATGGGGTTCATTGGCACAGACCAGTCAAGGTCACCGTGTTGAGCCCTGTACACAGCTCAAAGCGCCAACAGTAGTCACCTCTGCATCAGAACAATAGAAACGTGGCCTGATCTAATAAACCGTGATTTAAAACAAATATATATATATATATATATATATATATATATAGCGTCACGTGTCCAGATTTGTGCATGTTGCTTTACTTGGGGAAAGCCTTGCACTAGGATGCACTATGGGAAGAAGGCAAGCTGGCAGTGTGAGCCTTTGGCTCATGTTCTTCTGCCTTCCATGTGGAAATTACTTACACATAACACTTACCTAAGTACTGCTGCAGATCATGTTCATCTTGAAAATGGTATTCCCTGATGGTTATGTCCTCTTTTAGCAGGATAATGTGCTCTGCCACAAAGCCAAAATGGTTCAGGAATGATTTGAGGAGCACAACAACAAATCTGAGATGCTGACTTACCCTCCCGATTCCTGCGATATCAATATCAGTATCTGTGGGTTGTGCTGGACAAAGTAATACTAACGATGTGTGACAGTGTTGCAGGAAGTCGTCCTTTCCCTGCAAATGTTCAGGACAGGAAATGAATGACATCTTCAAGACACTTGAAAATCCTGTTACTGATCCACAACGGATCAAAATAGTTGAGGAGTTTGATTTATAATGGTTTTCTCCAAAGAAAGCCAGAACAATATCAACGCCTTAGGTGGGACATTTTAAGCTGTAATTTTATTTAAGTTATTAAGACATATTATTCTATACGTGGAAGGTGAAGAATGTAACAGAATATCAGCACATCTACAATGTCAGAAAAACTATAGGTTCACAGATATGTGTCTGTACAAGGTTTAGCAACTGGTGACAAAATGTAACCAATTGCTATGGCTGGTACCAAAGCTGTCAAAATAAAGTACTACGTTACACTGAATCTGTGTACTGAGGACAAGTGGTCACTGATACCTAATTCCAATGTCTAACTGCTGTAGAAAGCCATGTATGTGCTCTGGCCTACGGCAGCTGTGCAACAACTCTCCTTTTTACTACGCACTGTACCGTTGAGCTGTGGACTGCGTTTGGGGACAGGAGTGGACAAAGCTTCTGGGGAATGATTTTGACAAAATATGAATGCTGAGCACTTTCCACTGAGGTCTGCTCAAGGAACAATGTGTGCTTCACTTCACACAGTTTCTTGTACACACAAAAATACCTCCTGCTGCTAGCACAGACAGGATTAGTACCCTCACCCCCATTTTCTCTCTTTCTTCAATCATTCTCCATCTCACTCTGTTTTTTCTCACCCAGTAACTTTGTGTCTCCCGTCTGCACAACTCGAGCTACATTCCTGCTTGCAGATTCCATTCGTCTATTCCACGCTCTCCCCTTTTTGCAATGCTCTCCCCGGGGTGTCATAGTATCTCAGTAGGGGGGGGAGCATCACCCCTGCCTTACTTCTCTCTGCAACCACACCCCCATCTTCTTCCTGCTTCCCCTCCAATCATGTCCTGCACATCCAACTTGTCCAATACCAACATTCTCCACACCTGCAGGTCATCATCAGCTTTTAGCCAATAGGAACACGGAATTTCTCTTTCACCACAGGGGGTATAAAGCTCCTCAGCAACAATGAGAAGAAAAAAGGACACTGTAGTAAAAATGGTGACCTAGTTTCCCCTTCTTTTTTCTTGCACACCCACCCTTAAATTCTGCCTTCTCTGAAAGGGAAAAAAGCTTCTTGAGAAAACACAAGTGTGATTTTCAGATCATCTCTGGGTTGAGTAGGCTGTAACACACAGGAAGGCATAATTCGAAGGGTTTAATAAGGTGAAGCAAACAACTCTATCAGCTAAACTGATTCTTCATTCTTAAAAAAAGAAAGTGACTTGTTAGGGGGCAGAAATACTACCACTACCTTAATTTATATTCTAATGAATATGTAACATGGCTGTTAAGAGTTTAAACTGTGGGCAGAGCTGAGGCCCATCTTTTTTATGTATGCCGTCACATAAAAACCTTAAAGAAGACACTTTTGAATAATGTGTAACTTTGTTGAGGTTTAGCATTGGATTACCAGTGAAGACTTCATTTAAAACATTTATATGAGGTAGAGACTGGACTTTAAGGTTGTGGAAAAAAATGCATGTTGACATTAAGTTACGGTTTTATACCACGCTCCTCATATCAAATACCTGAATGGGTTTCCTCAGCATAGTTTCTTGCAGATAAATTAATCACATGGAGAGTCCTCTTCACACAGTAAGGTTAGTTATGGAGTTCACGAGGTTCTGTTTGCATACATAAATGTATACATTTTTCCCTTACGCAGTATCATTAGAAGGTATAGCATACATTTTCCCTGCTAAGCAGATGATACTCAACCCTATCTATCCATGAAGCCAGATAACACAACAATTAGTAAATTGCAGGAATGTCGTAAAGACATAAAGACCTGGGTGAGGTCAGCTATGAAAGTCTTAGAAATATGATATCTGACCAGATGCTCACTGTGGATGGCATTACCATTGCCTCCAGTAACACTGTGAGGAACCTTGGAGCCATTTTTCACCATGATATGTTGTTTATATGAGCATATTAAAAAAAATATGTAGGACTGCTTTCTTCCATTTGTGCAATATCTCCTGTCTCAGATTGATGCTGGAAAACTAGTTCATGCATTTATCACTTCCAAGCTGGACTGCTGTAATCATCGTTATAGGGATTTCCCAAAGACGGCCTGAAAGGTTGATCCAACATGCTGGAGCACAAGACTGACAGCAGCTAGAAAGAAAAGAACACATTTTGCTCATACTGACTCTCTTCTTCTGTTAAATCCAGAATTTAATTTAAAATGGTTTCTGTTTGTTCAGCTTCTCTCTGTTTTCACTGTAGCATTGTAGGGACTATTAAAAGTAGTGAAAAACTGTATCAGTGTATGGGTAAACTGAGCTTTTAATCTAAAGACCTTTGATTAATCAGTACAACCAGAAAAGTAGAACCAGTATATTTAATTCTGATATCAATTAGTTAATTTAACAAGCAAAATATGAGTAAGATTATTTGATCATTTTAAATAAAACAGTCCTAGTAAAGACTCTCCGTGCTCATCGATTAAAATGAGATCAATAATATGTAACCTGATGTGTGTGTTTGTGAAAGCCTGTAATGGATCAATCCTTGAGAGGCAGTAACTCAAAGCGAAGCATAATAACAGGCAGTTAGTCCATGTCATAAAAACACTTGAACGCTGGATGGCTGATTGTTCCCGATTCAGGCATGTCTGCGCGCTGCTGCTGATCTCTGTTTGGCTTTTAAATATTCTATTAGGAAAGGCACACACAAGATAAGAAAAGAAATATTTTTATTTATGTCATTGAAGAATTTTATTTTAACAAATCTGACTACAACCAAAAGAAAATGTTTTTTTTTTTTAATTTGATTTATAAAATGTTGCGTTCAGTTAAAAAATTTTTAAAAAAAGACGCTTTTAAAGTACATTTGTGCAGAGTACTTTGAAATATACAACAACAGCAGTCCTGCCCATTGTTGACCCACAGCTTCTATAGTCTGTATTATCCAAACTCTAGCACTTACATTTATAGCTTCTGTACTTATAAGCTTTGGGTGCAAAAACCCATAAAAGAAACAACTTCAGGACTCTGTAGTTCAGGAAATAAAAATAAGAATAAAAGTGCGATTATGACTGTGGCTCCTGCTAAAGCACAGTTACAGTTTAGTAGTTAACCAAATTACAGTCACACAAGCTTGCATTTAAAAAATATTACAGTAAATGTGTGAACTGAAATACATGGATACTGTCACTGACTCAGTCCAGGTAATCATAGCTTATGACTTCTGTATTGTCTGAAACTAGAATCAGTCCTTTAATCTAAATGGTTTTCAGCAGTAAGTGCCCAATATAAAGTGAACGTGTTGCTTATTTGAATGGCATTCTGAACAGCAATTTTAATTAGACTAAATAATTTATAGCAAAAGCAAATGTAGTCACTCACAAGGACAAAAACATGCAAGAGCCTTCTTAGTTCACTGGGTGGACAGAAGACAGGTGGCTTTGATTTCCTTGGGGAGTGCGTAACCACATGAAACAGCTCACATAGCTTCTACGAAGGCATCAGTTCACTGTTGATAGGCAATGCCAAACACTGAGCTGTGTTTGATCTGGTTCAAATGTCTACTCAGTGGTGAAAATCTCTTAATAAATGGCTTCATTCAAGCCATAGCTAATTCAAACCTCAACACACGGAAATAGTTCTTTTTTCAAGGAGAAGCAGAGATGGGTGACTTTGATGTGAATCTGAAATGAGAAGCCTGTGTGATAAGGTGCACAGTGCCCAGAGAGGTGCCTGTGAGATTGGCAGAGAATCATGCCCTGGGAGTCTCAATGTGGCGCTGTGCCACACAACCAAGAAAGCATCATTAAAATTACTCATTTTTTAGAAGAAAAACTGAACTACTTTGATGTAGGTTACAAAGACTAAAGTTGTTTCACATATATAGATTTACACCACTGCTCTAGAATGCCAGCCTGGCAACGCCTACATGACAGAAAACACAGATATAGTTTTAATGCGGTTCAGAAGGTAAGCCACTGTTAACAAAGGCCCAGCTTTGTTTGACAGCATTTCTGCACAAATTCCCACATAGCTAGTAGAGAACTAGCGTGTGTGTGTGTGTGTGTGTGTGTGTGTGTGTGTGTGTGTGTGTGTGTGTGTGTGTGTGTGTGTGTGTGTGTGTGTTGAGGGGGGGGAGAGACAGCTTCATTGTGCTCTTTGATGCCGATTCAAAATCTGTGTGAACCACAGAGACAATGGGCCACTGCGAGGACATAAAGCAAACTTAAAGGTTGATTTGGAAGCAGACAGATACAAAATCCAATTAAATCTTTAACAATAAACTATTTGGACAATAAAAATTACCTTTGATAGCAGTTAAAAACAGTAACACTACTCTAAGGAACACTGAACTCAAAATGACCCAAAGGCACACTTTGTTGTAGTCAGGTAAAAGTTAAAAAGTGAGTGGAAACCTTTTGAGAAAGATACAATGTTACTGTTTTACTAGAAAAATTCAAGCTTAGACTTTTTCAAATGCATACAGAGGCAGTGAATGTAAGATTTTTTTTCACTGTATATTTCTGTCACAATGACAGTAGAGAATCTTGAACCTCATCATGTTTGGTTGATAGGTTGACCATTTTCCTTTCATCCTATTTTTCCTAACACATCCAGATCCAGATTAGTATAAATGTCAAGCATTACTTTTTCCCCCATTCAAACTGATCTATTTTCTGAGTGCTCCTTTATTAGTGTTTTATTTATTCATTCATTTATTTTAAGCAGTGTAATTAATTATAGTTTTCATGATGAAGTTAAAGTGAAATTGTGGTAAAATGGCTGAAACTGTCCATTGTTTAATGTGGGAAATAAAATCAGGAATATTCAGCTTTTATAACTCACCTTTTAATTAAAACTAAATAAAGCACACTTGATATTTTTATAGTATGCTAATAGCACTTGTTCAAAAAAATCTTTCTAATTTCTTTCATATTTGACTGAATTAAAAACATTATTTAAAAAAACAAAACAATGATTTTTATGTCTACTGGCTCCTAAAAGTTAGACACTAAACATCTACCATCCCTCATAGTAAGAAAAAAAAATGTAACAGCTATTAAGGGCACTAAGTGTAGGGTTTTGTTTTTTTGAATTTCTGTCTGACAGAGACGAAGAAAGAAGCTGAGTTCAGATTAGACATATGTGCATTTGGATAAAAGTAACTCTCCATTTAATTCAAGTTCTTTGAGAATTTGTTTGAGTTTTTCAAACCATATCCACACCTGATCCATTGTCATGGGATCTTAAGCACAACTGGGAATAAGACACTGAGAAGCTGGACTGATGCCCCAAGTCAAAGTATTTTAAGTAATTTTGTTTTCTCTTCTTGCTTTGTCATACGAGTTATGGGTGTACTGTAATCATCGTTGGCAATGAGTTGTTCATTTAGTGCATTCAGTATTATTTTTTGTGATGTTTGACTTTAATGTTGGTAGTAAAACACAACAAAACAAAAATCACAAACAAGCAAACAAAATCAAATTAACAGGCAAACAACAATTAACCGCAGAACATTTTCAGACATGTTCTTTTTTATATCTATACTGCTCCAAACTATAAATGGAACCCTTAAATAACACATCTGCACTTGATGAATCAAATATTAGAGGTAAAATTCTTCACTGATACATTGTGTAAAATGGCATAAATGGCATAGTCTGTGAAAACCAGAGTTACTAACCCTTTGGCTAGATTCCAAATCACACCAAGTAGAAAATTAACTCACAAACTGGTCCAGGCATACGTTACACCTGTATGCACTCCTAATGTCTGGGCATGCCGCTGATTAGATGGCGGACTGTATCCTCCTGGATGATCTCCTACTACAGCTGAGACAGGGCATCAGTGAGCTTCTGGACGTTCTGTGACACAATTTGGATACATCAATACATAACGTACCAGTCAATGGCATCAATGCCTTTATCGTCCAGGAGCTGCCTACAAACTCTGATTACATTAGGCCAGGTATTGTCCTTCACCTGGAGTAGCTCAGGTCACTGGGTCTAACAATTAAGGACTCAAAATACCATTGTCTAGCATGTGGAACTCTCTGTAACCTTGCAAAGACATTTCTTCTAAGACAATCATTGAACCATTGCTAATACTCATTATCATGCTGGGTGATGTTGTAGGCAAAATAATATTTGTTATAGCATCATCGTTTCACTGCTATAAAGAGAATGGCCAGACATTGGTAGACATACCAGCTCTTATGTTGTGGGTAAATGGTAACTGAGTGCTGATCCCATTAAAGAATGCTCCAAACCATGAAGTCTGCTGCTGAAAATTTAGCCAGACACATGCCTGTGAGTAGCCTGCTGGAAGTCATTTTGTAGCACTGTAATGGTGGTTCTTCTGTTCTGTCCTGCAGGTGGGCTGATGCCCTTGCATTGCTCTGTCTAGATCGATCTACCTTTCTAACAGTTTCCTTGTATCCTCTCGACACTCTTGAGATTTTGCTGGTAGACAGCAAACCTTCTTGCTACGGCATACATGGATATGGTCTGTCGCTGGGTCTCAGAATTAAGGACACAAGATACCATTGTCTAGCATGTGAAACTCTCTGTAAGCCTGCAAACATATTTCTGTCAAAAAAGCAAACCCAGATGAAGATCAGTCAGGGGGTAGCTGCGTTTCCACTGACTGACCTTTTTTTACCATTACCATGGTAATAACCACGGGCATTACCATAGCAATGGCAACAGTGTCACAGTCGTGGCAAGTCTCATAGGAAAATCGACCCTCGGGTGTTAGTAGAGACTTGAGGCCAAAGCACTGAGTTTTTAGATGATCTTTCATGATGGTTGCTAATAGTTATCCAAAAATATTTCTGCCTGTTAATCTGAACTTAATAGATTTCATAAGACTTTTTTGTACTTCGGTTAAACTGACTCTTCTGATAATGCATTGCCTTTTATACCCTGTGAGACAGCATCACACTTCTCCTATGAATTCCATGGGATGGCAACATTAGACTACAGCGTAAATCTGATGCAGCAGCTCATGAACATTTTGAAATTAAAAATTCTTTTTCACAGCCATTTCGCCCTTTGTTGGTACAGTGGGATAGCGATTCCATTGCATGTTAATTAATGGAAGTGAAGTGGAAGTGGAAGTGGAGTGAATCTTCCATTTTCAGGTGCTGGCACAGAAATAACACTGCTTGCTGAAAGGTTTCATTTAAATGTTCCTATAAATACTAATTTACCATTTACCATAAATACTAATTGGCACAAACAAAATATGAAGGCATATCAATTAGTGATAGAGCGAGTAAGCTAATTCTCAATTATTTTAACTTGAAATGAGCTGTAGATACCTCACTATAAGGAGATGTTTACATTCAAATAGTCTACGTCTTATTGAGAGTTACACATAGTATCACTTACAGTGGCGAGACACGAAATATTAGTTATAAATATAAGCAATAAATGATGACCAGTATTAATCCCCAATTCCTCATCAGCTAATTTGCTATATTTGTGGTACTGAATTACGAGAATTAGAAATAATGTTTGATTTGGCTGACAATAAACCTGACCCGTTAATTACAGGACAATGGCAGTGGCAGCAGAATAATTACAAAAGTAGTATTGCGATGTTTGTGTGGGGGAATGAGGGCTGACACAAGTATTGGTGCCTGTTAATCCACTCTTTGTGTCAATATGCCTTTGTGTTGGCTTTCTAAAGCTGTCTTGGATGAACTTTGGATAGCCAAATAAACACAAGCTTTTTGCACATTTTAATGGCTTGGTACATCATGTATATCTACCCAACACAGCTGACCCACGCACAAGCCTGTCCATGCACACACATAGCAGAGCATTTCCTCAGAGGGGAAAAAGGCAGCAAGAAGACGTTTTGGGAAATAACACTGAAAAACACACAAATACATAAAGACATGTTTTGAAATTTCAAATGTTCATCTTTCACTTTTTTTAAAAAATAATTTTAATATTATATTTTGAAACCCTAACCCTTTTTACATATTATTGGTTTTAATATTACACTGCTTTAACATTTGCTTTCACCACTTGTCCTGCATGGTATATTAACAGACTTTTACAGATGCAATTGTGTGACAATTTTATTAAAAACAGCATTTAAAGATTGCTCTAGTAAGTCCCTCCATTACTTAAACAAAGACAAAAACTGAACAGTGCATTATATATATCATCGAGTAGACCTGCATTAACATCATCTACTCGATGATGTTAATGCAGGTCTACGGATGATACCTACAGCCACGCTTACCGAGACTAACAAGCTGATCTACAATACGGCAGCAGTGATCAGTTGATATAAGTTGAACAGCCAGAAGAAGCAATACAGGCAAACAGTCTCTAGCCTGTTTGCCTCTAGCCTCCTTCTCCATGGAGAAGGAGGCTAGAGGGCAAGATCAAAGTAGCACGGAGGGAGGTTAGCCAGAAAGGTGCAACAACGAAGGTGCATAAAAAATACAGCAAGCTGTCCATACCTGAGGCCTTGGAAACTGCCAAGCAAAGACTCACAGCCTTGGCCAGCCACTTGAGGTAGAGATAGAAGGCAGGAGAATAAACCAGCTGTTCTCCACAGAACCAGCAAAGGTGTACTCTCAGTGGCAAGGGAACAATAAGAGAACAGCACCACCAAGGCTGGAGACGGAGCAATACTGGAAGAGCATATGGGAGAAGGACGCAACCCATAACGGCAATGCTCAGTGGCTAGTGGATCTGAGGGCAGACAATAGCAACCTCCCTGAACAGGGTCCAGTAACCATCACGGTGGCAGATCCGAAGGTCGGACGGTCACACTAACTGGGTGTTAGTTTTTTTTATATTATGGGTGGAGCTGAACCCAAATACAGTATTCGGAAACGCACAAATAACGTGTTTTTTACGAGTACTTATTTCAAACAAATACTTAAAAAAATATTTGTATTCGGGAACAAGGTAAAACTTTATATCAAAAAGCTGAGTTTCCTTATGAGACCGCAGTACATGGCCGGATGAGTGAGTGACATGTGAAAGAGGTGACTGACACAGGCTGCTCCACACAGCAACAGAGAAGGCTCGGCTGAGCGAAAAAAGGCTGTCCTGCATCACTATTTTTGTTGAATAGAATTTTTTGTACCTTAACTGGGTTCCGGAGGCAGTTTATAACTTTAGAGAGGATCGGGAGATTATTCCATTTCGCTGCATTACTGACGACTGCATTCGGGTGCTCTCATGTTCGCTCTGTTTACGTAGCTCTGTTAGCTTGGTAATTTACAGATAGGCTGTTTACAGAGTAACATTAACATTCAGTTTAAACGGTTAAAACAATGCTTGTGTAGTTGTGTCGAATTGTATGCACTTGTGGGAGTTATATGGTACGTTTAAGTTACTCTGTCTTTTGCAGACAGCAAGATGTAGGCTATAGGCTAGTTAACCTTAACATAGCTTCCCATCATTCATTAACTTAGCTGAAACTCCCCACATGAATTTGGGCAACCAAATAGAAAGGAATGTTGTTGCTGCTGAGCCATCTCTTGGTCATCCATCAGCCAAAAAACTTGCTCAAGTTCTGTGTGGAAGAATTTTACAGTCAGTGCTGTAGATGAAACCGAAGTGATATCTAATGTGTGCAAAAGTCTAATCAGCAGAGGCAGACATATCAAACATCTGTCAACATCTGCTATGCACAATCACATGCACTTAAAGCATCCTTTTCTGGTACTGTCTGCCAACTCCCCCCACCAGCACCAATTCATCATCATAACCATGTTCTACCCCTGCAAGTCATTTTCGCTGTCTGTTCAGCGTCCTCTGTATTTTATTAGTGTGTCTTTAACCATGGATGAGGCAATGGCTGTTATGTTATTTTCTTTTCAGTGACGTTCCTTGTTACATGTTCATTGCTGGATTTATGGAAAAACATCAACTAATATTGCATATCCATAATTACTATAATGGATATAATTAAAGAATACTCACACTATAACGTTAATTAAAAGTGTAACGCAAAACAACTGGATTTTTAAACCTATTTTGAATTTTACTCAAATACAAATACAAATACTTTCCCCCCCCCCTCAACAAATACAGTGGCTTGCAAAAGTATTGGGCCCCCTTGAACGTTCCCACATTTTGTCACATTACAGCCACAAACATGAATTAATGTTATTGGAATTCCACGTGAAAGACCAACACAAAGTGGTGCCCACGTGAGAAGTGGAACGAAAATCATACATGATTCCAAACATGTTTTACAAATCAATAACTGCAAAGTGCGGTGTGTGTAATTATTCAGCTCCCTTCGGTCTGAGGGCAGTCAGTTCCACATAGACGTTGCCTGATGAGTGCCAGTGGCTAAATAGAGTGCACCTGTGTGTAATCTAATGTCAGTACAAATACAGCTGCTCTGTGACGGCCTCAGAGGTTGTCTAAGAGAATATTGGGAGCAACAACACCATGAAGTCCAAAGAACACACCAGACAGGTCAGGGATAAAGTTATTGAGAAATTCAAAGTATTTAGTCAGCCACCGATTGTGCAAGTTCCCCCACTTACCTGTAACGTCTTCTGTAAGAAGCTTTTCTGTCCCCCACTCGTTACCTGTATGAATGGCACCTGTTTGAACTCATCATCTGTATAAAAGACACCTGTCCACAGCCTCAAACAGTCAGACTCCAAACTCCGCCATGGCCAAGACCAAAGAGCTTTCAAAGGACACCAGGAAAAGTATTGTAGACCTGCACCAGACTGGGAAGAGTGAATCTACAATAGGCAAGCAGCTTGGTGTGAAAAAATCAACTGTGGGAGCAATCATCAGAAAATGGAAGACATACAAGACCACTGATAATCTCCCTCGATCTGGGGCTCCACGCAGGTCTACAATACTTTTATAATACCTCTAGTGTTGTACGCCACATCCCCATTGAGTTCCTGATGAAGGCTCTTAGGGTCCCATTGATCTTGTACAATTCTAGGCATTCCAGTATCCAGCTGTGGGGCATTGAGTCATAGGCCTTCTTGTAATCAATCCAGGCAGTGCACAGGTTGGTAAGTCTGGTCTTGCAGTCTCGGCTGATTGTTCTGTCTACCAGTAGCTGGTGTTTTGCGCCTCTGGTATTCTTGCCCATCCCTTTCTGTGCCCCACTCATGTACTGAGCCATGTGCCTGTTCATCTTAGCCACTATGATGCCTGACAGGAGCTTCCACGTGGTGCTGAGGTAGGTTATTGGTCGGTAGTTGGAGGGTACCAGTCCCTTCTGGTGGTCCTTGAGGATCAGGTCTGTCCAGCCTTCGGTTAGCTGTTCTGGGTGTCTCTTCAACTAGCAGCTGGTTCATTTGTGCTGCCAGGTGCTCGTGGAGTGTGGTCATCTTCTTTAGCCAGTAGGCGTGAACCATGTCAAGGCCTGGTGCTGTGCTGTCTGGTACTCTTCATACTGGAGACCCTTTCTTGGATGTCTGCCACCGTAATGGTTACTGGACCCTGTTCAGGGAGGTTGCCGTGGTCTGCCTTCAGATCCACTAGCCACTGAGCATTGCCGTTATGGGTTGCGTCCTTCACCCATATGCTCTTCCGGTATTGTTCCATCTCCAGCCTTGGTGGTGCTGTTCTTATATTGCTCCCCTGCCCCGTGAGTACATCTTGGCTGGTTCTGTGGAGAACATCTGGTTTATTCCCCTTTCTTCGGTCTCTCTAGTGTACCTCTTCAAGCAGCTGGCCAAGGCTGTGAGTCGTTGCTTTGCAGTTTCCAAGGCCTCAGGTATGGACAGCTTGCTGTACTTCTTAGGCACCTTCTTCATCACACCTTTCTGCAGTTCTGATAGTTGGCTAACCTCCCTCCGTGCTGCCTTGATCTTAGCCTCTATCCTCCTTCTCCATGGAGAGTACTGCTCCTTGAGGCTGTTCGACTTGTAGCCAAGCATCTCACTGATCACTGCTGCTGTGGTATAGATCAGCTTGTTAGTCTTGGTAATGGTGGCTGTAGGTATCGTCCATAGTGCTGCATTAACATCATCTAGCAGACCTTCTGAGGGTACTTCAGGTAGTCTTGGTAACCGGCTACGGGTAATGCAGGGTTCAATCTTGGCCATGATCCTATCTTTCAGGTCAGTTCCTCTTGCACTCAACGATCCTTCTTCTATCTTGGGGCTTGGTACCCAATCTTAGGTCTCTAGCTTTGAGAGCAGTCCCTTCTTTTGAATGTTGGAACACTGAGAGACTAGTTGTTTCGTCGTCATTGTGGATCCTAAGCTAAGATCCTGTGGGACTTCCAGATAGAGACGGACAAAAGGTGGTGGCTAACCAACCCGGACATAGTGGTGGTGGACAAACAGAAGAAGACGGCCGTAATGATAGACGTAGTGGTTCCCAATGACAGCAACATCAGAAAGAAGGAACACGAGAAGCTCGAGAAATACCAAGGGCTCAGAGAAGAGCTGGAGAAAATGTGGAGGGTGAAGGTAACGGTGGTCCCAATGGTAATTGGAGCACTAGGTGCGGTCACTCCCAAACTAGGTGAGTTGCTCCAGCAGATCCCAGGAATGACATCGGAGATCTCTGTCCAGAAGAGCGCAGTCCTAGGAACAGCTAAGATGCTGTGCAGGATGCTCAAGCTCCCAGGCGTCTGGTAGAGGATCTGACCTTGAAGGATAGACTGCCCGCAGGGGCGAGCGGGGAATTTTAATTTGTATCATATTTGCTACAGGCATGGGTGTGTGTTTGTGTATAGTGATAGAATTTTCACTTTGTCATTTTGTGTAGAATTTTGCTGTGAGAAAGAATCCAGTTTGTATCATGTCATGTGCAACAAATTAAGCGCTATAAATACTATACTATGAATACTTTCTGGATTTTTTTTAGATGAATTACAGTTTTCATTGATCATATGCAAACATTTCTGGAAATATTACCATAAACATCAAATTTTTTTTTTACAAACCCAATATTAATCATTTAGTACACATTTAATAATCATTTCAATATCTTTAAAACTCAAATGAAAAAAAATATTTAGTATTTAACAATTAATCAAGAAAAATTAAACTATAGCAAAATTATCAGTACATCTTGGCTCATGGCGCTCATAAATGTTACACAGTACATCAGCTTTGTTCCTGACCTTGAAAATTCCTCAGAGATGTTGTAGTGTATTGATGGTTGTCACTGTCACTGCTGTTACATATGCAAGAGAACGGATCTGAATATGTAAAATACACACACAGGATGCATCGAATCTACAGTGACTTTCTGACATCACCTCTCAAATGGCAAGCTAGGATCTCTTTGAATCCACATTCACATGCATACTCATACAGAAAAGTGGGAGCAGCAGCCATTCGCAACAGATGAGTTTGCTCTCCTGATGTCGTTTGCATAATGGTAAATTCACTACCTCATATGATTGTTACTGTAGCCAGTGGTGACACAGTGCTCTGCTGAATCCTATTACTATGAGGAAGGCAAACACAGAGAAAAAACTAAGAATCGAGATGAGAGAAACAAAATACAGGAAGAATGAGAAAGAGAGAGAAGAAGAATGACCACTGGAAAACTCTACAGGGAACAAATGAAAGATGGGACAAAACGGATGTGAAGGAGATGAAAGGAGCTGTGGGAGAGAAAAGAACCACAGCAGCCTTTATCTGCATTTCTGTGAGTGTGTGTGTGTAAGGGATTTTTTTCCTCTGTTTATCAAGAGCAAAGCAACTGAGATCGGTGCACACTGATGGAGCTGCCCCACTTCACATTCTTCTTACTTCCATGCTCTCACACTGGGTGTACAACCACAGTTTTCTGCTGGTACTATGGGCCACTGAGCAGACCTCTGGGCTCACAGACAGTGTTGGCACAGTTGCTGAGAAAAGGGGGAAGTGGTTTTTGATTATATCACAGCCCAGTGACCACTCTTATAATGCATGGCTGAAGATTGCATTTGTTTCCACACTTTGTCACTGAGCTCTAAAAGGTTGATGATAATACAACTTTCCTTCTCTATAAATCTTACTGTCGAGTGGTCAAGAGGTGACACTGTCATCAATTAAATTTTTATTTTCATAAATGATTTAGGAAGCCAATATTTCCAACACTTTCAAGTCCATGAAAAGCCACAGAATAAATGGTGTAAAAACAGTGATAAATAGTAAAAATGGTCAACTACACTGGAAAATATATAGTAGTAGTGAGTTCATAAAATTATTTGAGAAAACTTCTAAAGTGTTACTGGACACTACAGTTTTCTTTTGAACTCACGTGTGATTATTGTAATTACTGATTACATACTCACTAATCCAGTGTTCTGAACATATCGTACCAGCACAGTGCTCCAAGGTAGAGGTAGGACACACTGGAGAGATTATGTGTCATGTCCGGTTTCTCGCCCTTATTTCTAATGACACATAAAATTTGAAAAAAGATATGACTCCTTAGCTGGTTTTGAGGGGTGTTTTTGCTTCTTTGTTCCATTGGATCCAGTTCAGGTTACAAAAGCCACTTTTTCATCAGTAACTACTTAGATCAACTCGCCACCAGTGTTGGTCAAGTTACTTGAAAAAAGTAATCAGTAACTAATTACTGATTACTTCCCCCAAAAAGTAATCCCATTACTTTACTGATTACTTATTTTCAAAAGTAATTAATTACTTAGTTACTTAGTTACTTTTTAAAAACACGATTTACAACCTGAATAGGTGATAAAGCGATAGGTCTTTCAGCCCAAATTCTACTTTTTCTGCATAATCCATCATACAAAATGTAATCAAATGGAAAAGTCTCTTTTAAAAACTTGTTTTATTAGTTTTAATCTTTTAACTTTATGCATCAAGCAAAGATTTAATTATATGCAACATTCTCTGACTGGAAGAAATTTGTTTAACATTTAAACCTATTTTCTGCACATTCCAGCACATAAAATAAATTTTTTTTTCTGTTTACACTCAGTCTTTCAAATAGATGCAAGTAAAACAGCAGAAAATAAACAAAGTCAAAGACTCAGCGGTCCTGTTGCTCTATTTTCACCTGTAAAGCAGGAGTGGCGTAGGCGGAGGTGTGCTCTGGTGCAGGTTTGCCCTGGTGCAGGTGTGCCGCAGCAGTCAGTGGAAGAATCCGCGAGTTTCTCTGTGAGTTTCCCATTACGTGGTAGCACACTCCCGCTGCTTACTTGGAAGTTTAGGGGTTTTTTTTCGCTGTAAAGAGAAGTTTTCTTCCCACGCACAACGGACGCTAATGTTTTTGTCACTTTTTATGGAATCAAACTCAAAGTAAGGTCAGTGCTTCCACGCTTTAAACGCTGCACGCTCATACTCTCTCCTGCACTCGATATATGATCCATTGTTGATCTGCACACAGCTGTTGCCACGAATGGCACACTTGCTTATGTCACTGTCATGAGACATTCTCGCAAAAAAATCACGGTTTTAGTAACGCAGTAACGCAGCGTGCTTACAGGAAAGTAACGGTAATCTAATTACCGTTTTTGGAATAGTAATCCCTTACTTTACTCGTTACTTGAAAAAAGTAATCGGATTACAGTAACGCGTTACTGCCCATCTCTGCTCGCTACGACTAGACTCTGAATGACTGGTTTTCCTCCACAATTTAGTACCTCCATATCCGTTTGGTCATTGCCAAAGCAATGCGTCTAAGTGTCCGATGATGTAAATAATATGCGACACAAACGCTACAACAAAGGTGGACGTCGATGTGATGACGGCTCCCGATGGTTAGGGACAAATGCAATCGCATGGCAGGATGCTGTAAACGGCCCAAACTTCAGTTAGAACAACTTAGATAATCCATCCACAATACGAGGTTAGTCATTACAGTTTTTTCTGAATGCTTAAACCCTAACTGTGATTCCTGTAGCACAATCTCTAAAACTATTCAGACTTATAGCAAAACCACTCACTGAGTTTGCAAAACTAAAAGCACAAAAACTGCGTTGCACTCAATTACCAAATTTCCAACACACTCCTAGCAAAAGTATACACATGTATGGCTATCATTAACACTAATTTGCCAACTGTCTGGCACACTTTCACATGTGAAAACTTTTTTAGATAATTAGTTCACTTTGCAATCAGCCTAAGCACTATAATACAGGTAAGCTGTGTGTGTGGAGTACAATGGAGGGAGCAGAAAGAGTGAGAAGTAGAGGAGGCCGAGGAAGAGGACGTGGAGGTGAAGAAGTAGGATGAAGAGGACGACAAGGACAAGGAGGAGCAAGAGGAAGACGAGGAGGGGGGAGAGGAAGATGAGGAGGGGGGAGAGGAAGGGTAGGAAGAGTAAGAAATAGAATTGCTGATGACATCAGAGCTACAATAGTGGACCATGTAATCAACCGTGGAATGACCCTGAGGGTAGCTGGCCAACGGGTCCAGCCTAACTCGAGCCGCTACACTGTAGCAAGTACCATAAGGACATCTTGAAATGAGAATCGGTTAGTACAGTCACTTCGCACAAAGATTTGTAGCACTGCCATATGCCAATGAGAAACACACCAATACCATTGATGTAAAAATACTGAAATTGTTACTTTACAGAATTGCTAGCTGACCAGATGCTGGGGGCAGAGGAAGCATGTTCACTGCAGACCAAGTAACCCATATAGTCATTATGGCGATTGCAAATAATCCTATACTTGGAAATAAACACTTGTGTTTGTTTTGATGTGTTTGAATAAACACCAGTACTTGAAGTTTGGATCCCTCTATGCTTATGGATCCATGACAGAAGTATGAGCTCAAACTGACATAGCCTACCTTGTGCACAGAGAAAGCAAAAGCCAGATGTGTTTTGTATTCATACCATCAGTGTGCAGTTGGCGCATTGTGTGCTTAGTAGATGATGGCTTGTGTGTACTGTTTGATACGGAAACACCATTTTTACGAAGGTGTGAAGAGTTAATCTAGCTGTGTTTGCTTTTGCAAGAGAACTACAATGTTTTGATTATTGGGTGACAGGTTTTCTTATTTGTGTGAAGAGTTTTGCAAAATTAGCCAATAGTTACAAAAAATGTGCTTAAGCAATCAGAAAAAACTGTAATATACTGCTACATGAGCTGGGCTGTAGTTACATTGTATGGTTTTAAAAACTGAGCTTTAAAATGAACAGCGGTAATAAAAAACGAGAGAGGCCGACAGTGATCACTGACCGTTTTTAGGGCTTGTTCAGATTAAATAGAACAAGATACAAAGCATTAAAACATGTTAAAAACACAACAGCCTTAATAAACTCAGAGTAGTTTGGCCCGGAAGCAGGGCTCATATGTCATCACTTAAAGACCGGATATCCCACCTGCTGTGAATGTTTAAATGCAGTACGTTTGTTATTATTATGACTTGCCAATTAACCAACTACAAGCTTAAAGCCCAGCTTTTACAGCTTTTACTGTTGCTTTGACAATCAATGGAACAGTCCTGTTAACTACCCACCTTGTACCTTCAGCACCTGCGTTTCCCCAATCCCAACACCTCCACCATTTACAAAGACCCCTAACTGCTCACCCCTTAAGAAGTTTATCCACAGAGCCAATTATTGGCTCTCAATTATTGGATTATTAACTTTTTGTCTGACATAAGGCAACATGTCATACTGGGCAGACATGTCTTGAACTTTCAGTGCATCAGCACCGGTTCCTCTTAGAGCTGTGTATGTTCTTCTCTGCTATCCTCCCTGTACACCAACAGCTGCACCTCCACAAACCAGTCCATCAAACCTCTGAAGTTTGCAGATGACACCAACCTTATTGGGAACAGGTGGAGATGAGGCACCAAGCGGAATGAGATTGACAGTCTGATGACCTGGTGCAGTAACAACAACCTGGACCCTCAATGCTACCAAATCATTAGAGATGATAGTGGACTTCTGGGGATCCAACCGAGAAGTGACTAAGAGAAAATTTATGTACAAGAGTAGGAAGCACGGAGGTTTGGGAGCCCCAGACTTAGAGATTGTCCTGCGAATTCCTTTTATAAAAATTACTCAAAGCACAATTTCTCGGGGTGCCCCGTGGGTTCGAGGGAAAGAGCAATTGTGGCAAAAGAAAAGAGGCAGGGCCAGAGCGGGCGTTCCATACCACAGACTTATGTTTGGTGACTTATCAAGTCAATGGGAACATTATAGTTTAAATATTCTCCAAGATAATATGAAAAATATCTACAAAAAAGTTAATGAAACCAAAAATGAAGGTGTAACTCAATATAAGTATGCAAATGAAGATGAAAACCTTTTAATAGTTAAAAATATACAAGACAAATTATTATCTGAAAGCATGAGAGACGTGGTATGGCTCATCTCGCTCGGGTGCCTCCCTGTGAGAGCAGTGGTACAATGGAGTTGTTTTGTTACCACCATGAAATGTCCTATGACCGACTGTGATGGCCTTGCCATATTGGTCCATTTGATTGACCTTTATTATAATTATGAATTTATTTTATTTTTAGTTGCTACAAACGGGACAGACATGACTGGGGGATAGGACAGGGAGAAAGAATGAAAGAAAGAGAGGGAGAGAAAGAAAACCAAAGGGGAGAAGAGACGGTGAGAAGGGGGGGAAGAAAGAAAAAACAAACAAACAAACAACAAAAAAAAAAAAAACACCTGGGTCACCTGTATGGAGAAAAAAAACAGAAGAGAAAGCAAACAACAAAGAGCAACATAATAAAAAAAACAGCACCATCACAATAAACTAGCTAGCAGTAGATATCAGTAGATACTAAATAATAAACGATATTGTGCAGCACGCAAGGTAGACAGCGCACAATGTGCTTTGAGGCAGCAGCCAAGAAAGGTGTAGTCCGCGTCTGTGAACACCCGTGTGAACACCTGTGTGGATCAGCATGCTTGTATTCCAAAGGTTTCTCCATGTAACGATCTGCTAGGGAGTGTGGGGAGTCATAGCCCCGTCCTCCAGGGTATGAAGCAGGTATGGAGGAGATCCAGGCCCCAGATATCCAGAGGCCCCAGAGTACAAGGACCCGAGGAGGACCACCAAAGGGGGGGAACCGTGCCACCCTCCTGGGAAGAGCTGAGTAGAGCCCCAAAGGAGAGGTCACCCCGTAGCTACGGAGCAGAGGCCAGAGGGGGTTGCAGTGGCGTGCCCGCGGGCTCTGCCGGCAGCCAGCTGTGCCAGAGAGGACCGAGCTTCAGGCCCAGAGGCCAGAGGCCTGAGGGCATCCCACCCCCCGGAAGGAGCCCAGCCGGGCCACAGGCGCCCGGCCCTGCCAATCGGCCACCAGGAGTGAGCCGGTACATACATGAGCGCCCAGCCCCAGACGACAAGAACCACCAGCACACCAACGTCTGAGGGCATCAGCCACCGGCAGGGAGTGTGGTGAGGGGAGATAGGCCTCCATACTTTAGAGGGCCTGAGATGTACCCAGAGAGGTTGAGTCTAAGACCCAACTTGACATATAGACACAGACGAACAGGCACACGCGGACACAGACGTGCATTCCCACCCCATATGCACAACCAAATACTCGGCACTCACCCAACATGTAGACTGACACAAATAGACACTGCACAGACAGCCGCACTCCCCAAACATATACTCTATATCCCAGGTCCAGGTACCCCCGCCCTCAGAGGGGCAAGCCGCACCTAGACCCAGGAGATGTAACCCTTCTCTCTGGGGTGGAGGCAAGCGGACCACCTCTTTATCTGCAGTAGCAGGGAGGCCCCGCATCCCAGACCCCAGTCTGACGGCCAGCACCTCCTCCCAGCCCCCCAGCCCTGACGGCTAACAGAACCGGGGTGAGTGAAGACCTCAAACCTCCCTACGCCCGCTCATATGTAGTGTTACTGTGTGCTGTTCTAAAGTGCATTTAAAACTCAGGAGAGCATGGTACTAGCTTCCTCTCAGAGAGCAGCACGGCTCCTCCCGAAAACCCTCAGTGTCTACATGCATTTAAAATTGAGGGTAGGGCACCAGCGCCAGAGGTGGGTTGGAGTACACCGACCATCCTCTGGATGCTGTAAAACGTGCCCACCCCCAAGGCCCTATACGTATGTGTTATGTGAGAGTGTGAGTAATGTGGATGTCTAGGTTGCAGAATAAAATTGAGGCACAGGCGGCCAGAAGGGGACAGAGGGGGAGTGCCTCCCCTGCACCCTGGTGACATACCTGCACCCCAAGCCCTGCGTGTGTGGGTGGGTGTGGTAGAGCGGGAATAGGGAGGCAGCTGAGGATGGGGAGGGAAGAGAGGGGCAAGTGGCCCCTCCCTGGGACCAGCTCCCCCGCTGACCCCAGTAGGCACCCCCACACTCTGGAACCCACCAGGGCAGTTTGTTTCTGAGTGCCTTTTGATGGTGAAGGAAACTGTACTTACTGACACCTTGACTTTCTTTGTAGTTTCTCTGGAGGAAAAACACTTTAAAATGTTATGATGGTCTGTCTCTCTTCCATTGTTAATTGCCTTTTTCTTGCCATTATTATAGCAACACACTACTCTCTGCAGAACAATACTGTTCAACTGTGTTCCAACACTGGTTTTATACAGACAGAGGGGGTTGTAAGTAATCCAGAAAAGTTCAAACACTTGTAGGAATTAGTAGCACCAGCTTTTAAGACTTTATCAACCTTTATCGCTGAAGAACAGCTTTAAATTGTTAACCTATTTTGTGTTCCCTGAAAAAGGCCTTCTTGGATTTTTCTGAAATGTACATTATTTTTCAGTTTCGCGTAACCATACCTTTTTTTCAACGTCTGGCAGTTCACCACCTAGCTTTGTATAATTTCAAGCTATTCACTGGACTTAAATGACTTAAATTGCAATAAACCACTGGAAAAATTGTTGTTTTGACCTGTGGTCTAGGTCAGCGGTCCCCAACCCCCGGGCCTCGGACTGGTACCGGTCCGTGAGTCGTTTGGTACCGGGCAGGGAGAATTGAGCTCAGGTGTGAAATGTATGGTTTTCAGAGTTTTTATTGGTTTTCAGCGTTATTTTGTTATCGTTTTTATCGTTAACTCTGTTTTCCTGGGTCTTTTCACGTGTGTTATGAATAAATCTTCTTTTTTCGGTACCGGTACTGGTTTTATTTTGTTGTATTTATCCGCGACACCTTAAAGGCCGGTGCGTGAAAATATTGTCGGGCATGAACCGGTCCGTGGCGCAAAAAAGGTTGGAGACCGCTGGTGTAGGTGATTGAGTGCAAGCTGCCTTTCCTACAAGACCTGTACACCTCCAGGACACTGAGATGGATGGGAACATTGCTGCCTACCCGGTCATAAACTATTTGTAACACTCCCCTCTGGCACGTAGCTACTAGAACCAACCAACACTAGAACCAACACCTTAAGGCAGGGGTGTCAAACTCAAATACACAGTGGGCCAAAATTCAAAACTGGAACAAAGTCGCGGGCTAACATTAATATTTATTGAAAAAAAAATCTTCCTCCAGATATAAGAATGAATCTTTTCTTATGGACTCAAACAAGTTTTGCTGAAAAACTGAATATGGAACAGCAAAGCTTAATACTAAACAATATATATATTAGCTGTATAATACCAGTAGGCCAGCGCTAATAGTAATTTGGTATGGCTTCGCGGGCCAAATGTAATTAGGCTGCGGGCCAAATTTGGCCCGCGGGCCAGAGTTTGACACCTATGCCTTAAGGCAAAAGAATAGTTACTTTTCCCAGACTATCTGACTACTTTATAATGTCCCCTCACCCCAATCACTGCTCAGTTAATGTGCAACAATAACACTAATTACTCAGGTGATAAAAAATTTGCACACTGGATTCGTTAAAAATACCCCCCCCCCCCCATTGTATACCTATTTTCTAATTGTATTCTATGTCTATAGGTAGACAGTATAAATTACTTCTTTTGTGAGCATTTATTTCTTTTTAATATTTTACATATTTCTATAGATATTTATAAATTATATATACTTTACATACCATGTATTCTGTTTCTGTGCCACTGTTTTTTTCAGCATCACACCCCAACAAATTTTGTGTTTGCGTACAAATTTGAAACAAACTGCGATTCTGATTCTGACAAGTGACATCTGCAGTGTTTCTGCACCACTGCTGTTGTTGTTGATCTACTGGCTGGACTAAGCTTTCTTTTGTTCTCCTTCCCTCCTTCTCTCACTCACTCTTGCCCTGTTCCTTTCCTTTTGTTGTTCTGTTTTCTTTAAAAAAAATATATATATAATTAAAAAAAAATAATCAAACCCTTGTGTATTTGTTATTACTGTCAGTACTAATGTACTACAATGCCCTAGACAAGTGATCTTCTTAATTTATGTATGTGTCTACCATTAGCCGGTACCGATTAAGGACCTGTAAAAAGTTGTTGATGTGCCAGCAGCCCATATTTGTGTCACCTTCAATTATGTCTTCAGACCAATGAGCCGTATAGTTGTGTGTCTATGTTTTTGCACATATTCAAGGAAACACAACTTTCTTCACACTTTGTTAACCTGATCTGATGCTAATCACATTAAATGAGAAAGTAAAAACAAAGCTGTATTATTTCAGAAGTTCTCACGTTTGTGTACGAGTTACTTTAGTACTTTGGCTAAGGGTTTGGCTTTTCATGGTTGGCTGGCGGTTAAGAGGTACAGCATGTATTTTACTAATCATTCTCTGTGCTGTGAAGCAACTGTAAAAGCACAAGTTTCAGAATCAGAAAACTTTCATAATCTTTATGGAAATGATAGGTTATAGTTTCTCGCCCAAAAAAATAAAAGTCACAGACTAAATGAACAATATACAATACAATATATTCTATTCTATTACATTATTAGTTTACGAAATATAACTACATGTGTGTATATATATATATATATATATATATATATATATATATATATATATATATATACAGTGGGGCAAAAAAGTATTTAGTCAGCCACCGATTGTGCAAGTTCCCCCACTTACCTGTAACGTCTTCTGTAAGAAGCTTTTCTGTCCCCCACTCGTTACCT
Organism: Diplotaxodon limnothrissa; assembly: GCF_057381915.1. NCBI lineage: Eukaryota > Metazoa > Chordata > Actinopteri > Cichliformes > Cichlidae > Diplotaxodon > Diplotaxodon limnothrissa. The sequence goes on along the minus strand of NC_140601.1, from coordinate 2,662,375 downwards.
GTATGAATGGCACCTGTTTGAACTCATCATCTGTATAAAAGACACCTGTCCACAGCCTCAAACAGTCAGACTCCAAACTCCGCCATGGCCAAGACCAAAGAGCTTTCAAAGGACACCAGGAAAAGTATTGTAGACCTGCACCAGACTGGGAAGAGTGAATCTACAATAGGCAAGCAGCTTGGTGTGAAAAAATCAACTGTGGGAGCAATCATCAGAAAATGGAAGACATACAAGACCACTGATAATCTCCCTCGATCTGGGGCTCCACGCAGGTCTACAATACTTTTATAATACCTCTAGTGTTGTACGCCACATCCCCATTGAGTTCCTGATGAAGGCTCTTAGGGTCCCATTGATCTTGTACAATTCTAGGCATTCCAGTATCCAGCTGTGGGGCATTGAGTCATAGGCCTTCTTGTAATCAATCCAGGCAGTGCACAGGTTGGTAAGTCTGGTCTTGCAGTCTCGGCTGATTGTTCTGTCTACCAGTAGCTGGTGTTTTACGCCTCTGGTATTCTTACCAATTCCTTTCTGTGTCCCGCTCATGTATTGACCCATGTGCCTGTTCATCTTAGCCGATATGATGCCTGACAGGAGCTTCCATGTAGTACTGAGGCAGGTTATTGGTCGGTAGTTGGAGGGGACCGGTCCCTTCTTGGGGTCCTTGGGGATCAGGACCGTCCGGCCTTCAGTTAGCCATTCCGGGTGTCTCTCGTTAACTAGCAGCTGGTTCATTTGTGCTGCCAGACGCTCGTGGAGTGCAGTCAGCTTCTTCAGCCAGTAGGCGTGAACCATGTCGGGCCCTGGTGCTGTCCAACTCTTCATACTGGAGACCCTTTCTTGGATATCTGCCACTGTGATGGTTACTGGACCCTGTTCAGGGAGGTCGCTGTGGTCTGCCCTCAGATCCTCTAGCCACTGAGCATTGCCGTTATGGGTTGCATCCTACTCCCATATGCTCTTCCAGTATTGCTCCGTCTCCAGCCTTGGTGGTGCTGTTCTTTTATTGTTCCCTTGCCACTGAGAGTACACCTTTTCTAGGTCTGTGGAGAACAGCTGGTATATTCTCCTGCCTTCTATCTCTCTGGTGTACCTCCTCAAGCGGCTGGCCAAGGCTGTGAGTCTTTGCTTGGCAGTTTCCAAGGCCTCAGGTATGGACAGCTTGCTGTATTCTTAGGCACCTTCTTTGTCGCACCTTTCTGCAACTCCATTTTATATATATATATATATATATATATATATATATATATATATATATATATATATATATATATATATATGTGTGTGTGTGTGTGTGTGTGTGTGTGTGTGTGTGTGTGTGTGTGTGTGTGTGTGTGTGTCTCAAGAACATTACAGAGGTGAAATAAATGATTGACATTTAACTGTAACCTGTAAAACTTTATATTTTCTTATTTTACTGTAGATAATGTGCAAAAGGGTGTAACTATTGCACTCTGTACTTGTGCTTTAGATGGAGTTGTACAGGGAGATGGCCACAGGCAGGAAAGATTTCTAGTGTTGTTCAGTGGTGCTTTTTGGTAATCTCAGTCTCTCATTTAACGTGCTCCTGTGAATAGCCAGCACGTCATGGAGTGGGTGGGAGGTATTATCCAGCATTTTCTTGGACAACATCTGCCTCTCAGACACCACCCTAAGGGAGTCCAGCTCCGTCCCCACAACATTACTGGCCTTACAGATCAATTTATTTAGTCTGTTGCGACCCCCAACCTGCTGCCCCAGCATGCAACAGCATAGAGGATAGCACAGGCCACAACAGAATCGTAATAAATTCTGAGCATTGTCCGACAGATGTCGAAAGACCTCAGTCGCATCAGAAAATAGAGACGACTCTGGTCCTTCCTGTAGAGTGCAGTGATGTAATTAACCCAGTCCAGTTTATTGTCTATGTGTACTCCAAGGTATTTATAGTTCTCCACAATGTACACATTGACTCCCTTTATTGAAACACGAGTCAAGGGTTTCCTGGTCCACAATCAGTTCTTTGGTCCTTGTCATGTTGAGCTACAGATGATTCTGGTTTACAAAGGAGTCAACCACAGCCCAGTACTCCATCCCATCACCCTCACTGATGCATCTAACTTCCACGGAGTCATCAGAAAACTTCTGACGATAAAAGGTCTCTGTGTAAATGATAAATGGCCTGTATATGTATAGCGCTTTACTAGTCCCTAAGGACCCCAAAGCGCTTTACACATCCAGTCATCCACCCATGTGGTCATCCTCCCTGTGTAGTGGCTGAAGACCGTGGTGTAGAGGGTGAAGAGGAAAGGGCAGAGAACAGTCCCTTGTCGTGCCCTTGTGTTGCTGATAACATTGTCAGACACACAATGTGGAAGATGCACATATTGTGGTATTCCTGTCAGGTAATCAACATTCCACCAGAGAAGCATCCACGTGCATCGCTGTCAGTTCATCACCCAGAAGGTTGGCCTGAATGGTATTGAAAGCACTGGAAAAGTCAAAAACATGACCCTCACAGTGCTCGCCAGCTGGTCCAGATTGGCGTAGCTAGATGATGCCGTCCTCAGCTCCGAGGAGGGGCTGATAAGCAAGCTGAGAGGGGATCCTGATGTGGCCTGACTACAGGCTCGTAGCTAGTCAAGAATTAGTCTTTTAAGGGTCTTCTTCACTTGGGAAGTCAGCACCACAGGCTTGTAATCCTGGAGGCCACTGGGAGGTGGCGTTTTTGGTACAGGAATGAGAGATGATGTCTTCCATAGCACTGGGACCCTCTGCAGACTCAGATTCGACATGAACAGTTTATGAAAGACTCCACAAAGCTGGAGGGCACAGCCGTTGAGGACATGGAGACTCACCCCATCTGGTCCAGCAGACTTACCTGAGTGGAATCTTCTCATTTGTCTGCGAACCTGATTGTGAGTGGAAGTGATGGGTGGGGGAAGGGCGTCAGGACTAGAGAAGGCAATGGTGGAGTGTGGAAAGAGAGGGAGAGAGAATGGTGTTGCTGTGGATTGCAGGCTGGCTATGAGTAAATCAGCAGGAGGTTGAGCATCTACTGCTGTGTTGAATCTGTTGAAAAACACAGGTTATGTAGTCAGTGAGGTTCTCAAAGTTTCTCCCACTCTGTTACGTCAAAACTGCACTGTAGTTCTGCTAAGGCCTTCTGATCTGACCTACCCAATGGTGGGAGGTAGGAGGAACTGTATGCATCCATAACATACAGCAAATTCTCTCCCCCTTGGTGAGATACACCACATACTGTGTGAAAGTTGGAAGTGTAGTGTCCAAGAGGACATGGTTGAAGTCACCCAAGATAGAAATGAAGCCGCTTGGGTGCTGAGTCTGTAACTGAGCTATAGAGGAGTGCATAGCGTCACATGCAGCTGTGAGGTTTCCTGAGGGAGGACTTTAAACAGTCACCAAGATTACATGGGTAAATTCCCGGTGCAAATAATACGGCCTGAGTCCAACAGCACACAGTTCAATGTTCGGGTAACAAATCCGCTCTTTGATTTTTATCTGAGCAGGTTTACACCACCGGTTATTAACAAAAATGGCAAGCCTCCCCTTCATTCTGCTTACTGCTTGCAGCACTGTCCCTGTGGAAGCCTTCCACTGATGCATCGTCATCTGGAATATCCTGGTGAATCTGTGATTTGGTGAAACATATCAAGCTATAATCCTGATATTCCTTCTGACTCCGTGCTAGTGCTGTTAGCTCATCCATCTTTTTTGCTAGCAACCGAACGTTCCCCATTATAATAAACAAAAGACATGGTTTGACCCTCCTTCTCTCTTTAAGCCTGCTCTGTCTCGCTGTCCCCTTTCTTCTCCTCTTCTGTCCTCCATCTCTGCATCCTTGGTGCTTTTGTCTCCAGATTTCAGCTGGTACTTCCGTGGGTCTGATTGATAAGCCGGCTGGCTTCAGGACAATCAGCTGATCTCTGGAGTAACCAACCCATCCAGTGTCAGCTGCTACACCACGGTTCCATTGCAAAATGAAAGTAACAGTTCCACTGCAACAAGCAGAACAAAAATTCTCTTGATTCAAATGTTTATTAAGAAAAAAACTATTAAAACAGACAAACACTCTAAGTACTAATTAAAGGACAAAGAAATAAGTCAGAAAATTTTTGAAGTACAGAGAAAAAGCAGGAGCAATTGAAACAGCCTGCATGCTGGTTGACATATGTACACTCGATGTGCAATTTCACTACAGATGATCTTTCAAACCATCTGTCCTCTCTGTCCAAAATGTGAACATTGGCATCCTCGAAAGAGTGACCTTTGTCCTTAAGATGCAGATGGACTGCTGAGTCTTGTCCTGTGGAGGTGGCTCTTCTATGTTGTGCCATGTGCTTGTGAAGTGGCTGTTTGGTTCACATTTTGGACAGAGAGGACAGATGGTTTGAAAGAGGAGTGAAAGAAGCCATCTATGTCCACTGTGAGCGACCATCTTTGAACAGAGGCGGTGGTTTACGACACCAACTCTCTGCCATCTATAATCCAGTTTTGAGATCCCTTCCCAGACGCCTTAACGCCCACTCACATCCTGGGCCATCTGACCTCAGGAATTCGCATGATAAGGTCGGGCCAGGTTTCACAATGAGCTCACCCGAAACCCTGGCTGATTGGGACCCACACCCAGTTTCACACCTTGGCTCAGGGGATTAGAGGATCATCAGGGGGTCCTTTTGTCCCTCTTTGGGGGGTTACTCCCACTAGGTTAATATCTGGGACTCTCCACCATTTGATCTTAGAACTGAAGACGCTTCTCGGATGAGAGGTGAAACGTCTTCAAGTAACTTAAAGAAGTCCAGACGCTTTTCTTTGCAAGCTCCTTTGACTACGATACAGAATGCCTTGCCAGGCACAGAGAAGTGAGTGATGCCTCTCCAGTTTGTGCACTCGGAGGTGTTGCCCTTCTCTGGTAGCTTGACTATGGCGCCCTTTCGCCAGGGCAGTACTGTGCCACTTTGCCAGCACTTGTTGAACAGGGTCATCAGTTCTTCCACCATGGCTTGGCCGCCAAGTTTTTCTAAGCCGTCCGCTTTGTTGTTTTTGAGGCTCTTGATCGCGATCTTCACTTCCTCGATGGTGATTCTGCCAGTGTTGACCCCAAGCTCATCTTGGGAATTCTCCGCCTCGAAATTGTACGTCGTGGCAGGCTCTGGCTGGTTAAGGGTCTCTTGGAAATGTTCAGCCCATCATTTGTTTTGCTCTTCTTGGGCGATCAGGAGCCTTGACAAAATGGTCCTCGATCCAGTAAGCTCGTTTACTATGTGGTATAGGGTCTTGGAATCATTCCGATCCGCTGCATCCTGAGTTTCAGCACCTTTTCGTTCGAGCCATACTTTCTTGTCTTTCCGACAGCTTTTCTTCACTAGCCGATCTAATTCTGCGTAGCGTCAGGTTCCTGCCTCTCTGGCTTGTTCGGTTTTGGCCTGCTCTCTTTTCAGCAACTACGCTTCGCATAGCAACGACAGTGTTTGGTGTATGATTCTTTATCCAAAACTCACTCCCACAGTCAATATCTTTTCTGTCTAATCTTTCCTAAACAGCTACTGCCAACAACTACAGCTTACTAAAGTTTCATTTAAATGTAAAAATCTGAAGTGATACCACTACACAGTGGTGTATAAGACAGAACTCAGAGGTGGAGGTCACGGAAGTCACTGGTCAATGAATCTGGCTCTCAGGTCCTTGTTCACAAGTGAAGGGAGAGCGGAGTAGGAGACTGTGGAATCGATTGGCATGTCCAGTCTGTTGTGGTAAAAAGAGCTGAATGTAAAAGTAAAACTGTACTGTTCTTACCCTCACTTATGACCAATGTTCCCTCTAAGCTGCGCACGTGCGCAATTGCGCACTGCTGGCACGGTCTCTGCACACAGAAAATCTGCGTTGCGCACAAAAAAAATCTAACCTGAATTGAAATTAAAATAAATACTTTAACAATTCTGTTTTGCAGTGTTAGTCAGTGACTGGCTGCTCCCGTATGGGATTAGAACGATGCCACCTTATCCCATAGTCCAGCCAATAATGTGATTTACATTCGTATATACGCAGCTAATCAACGTCGCTGACAGGCTTTTGACAGCGTCTTTATGTGCCGGTGTCTTAGCACACCGGTGTTTTAACTAGCAAAGCGGCGTGGCTGATGTGGAGTGAAGCCACGTTAATGACAACGTGTAAAACCATTGGAGATGTGAGGAGGACAGACGGAACAATTGACGGAAAAAGTGTGGACTTTATACCAGTTTTTAAATTGTGTCAATCGGCCACGTAAAACCAGAGTTATGATAAAAATATCTGCAATGTTTGATTTTCTTGCTGAATGCTATCGTTGTTTATATTTACTGTGGGAAGAAACTGTAAAAACTGCGTTTTATAAGAAAAAAGGCTCGAAAGCCTGTGAGCAAAAACAAACTCCACCCCCTCTCCCTTTCCTATTCGTCCAAAAAAGTACCACGTCGACCAATCAAAAAATGATATGGCAACGTGGCATCTAGTTGTTAAGAAACGGGAAGAAGTTTTAGGAGTGACGGCGGTCCTTTGAGATATGAGAGATTTGAGACGTTTAGCGCAAATCTTGTGTAGTTAGTGTGTAGTGTAGTCAATAGTTTTGTTGTGTGTGACTGTTGTTCTCCTTGATCTCATAGTGGACAGAAATTATTTTTTGGAGTGGCACAAATAATTTGTGTGGCATCAAATTTGATGCAGAACAGCTGATTGTTCTGTAAATAGATTGAAGTGTTTATTTAAAAACACCTTGGCTGCATTTAAAAAAAAAAGCTGCAAAAAACTTTGTTGTTTGCCAAACTGAGTTACTTTTTTGAAGAAGTAACTATATAATTAATTGCCCAGCATTGGTCATTATATACTATATTTTGCAGACAGAGTTACAGACTCTCTCCCAGACCACAGACTCATACTCATAATACTAGTCAGAGCTGTATAAAAAAAAGAAGAAAAAAGTAAGTTATGTTTTCGAAATTGGAGTTCAAGTTATTTTTACTTCCAATAGTGTTAACATATTACACAGGTCAATAACTAGATTTTTTTTAACTTTTCATTATAAGTGGGCTAAAGCAGTTAATTAAAAGTACCGTAGTCTAACATAAATGTAAATGCTGTAATTTGATTATTTTAATAAACCATGTAACTTGGATGGATACGATGCTGGCGTGACCACAGTGCACACGTCTGATGTCGCTCACAGTGGTCCAAGGGATCACTCGGGGAGTTTGTGTGTTCACTCAGACACGTGAAAAATTAGAGGGAACATTGCTTATGACCTGCTCTGGCTCTGGTTAGTGACTGAAAGAATGACTCAAGTGGTGTCTGGAATCTACCCACAGCTTTCTCCTAGAGATAGGGTGAGGAGTTAGGTCATTCAGGAGGGGCTCAGATTAAAGCCAATACTCATTCACTTTGAAAGGAAACATTGGTAGTAGGTAATAACTTTGAAATGACCACATTATTGTGTTCTTGTTTCTATTACCACTTTATTACCGAGCTGTATTTGCATGGTGTTTGGGCCCTTATTATCTATTTACATAAATTTCAGTGTAATATTACTCAGCTGTAATGACTGTTGCTACCATGACATTACTTGGATTTTTTTGTTGTTATTTCTTTGGTAATTGCATGGTAATAAACTAAACTGCCACATTATTACTAGGGCTGGGTATCGTTAGTGATTTCTATAATCGATCTGATTCCAGTTCACAAGGTCCCGAATCAATTTGATCCCCGATTCGATTCCATTTGGTTCCATTTGAAGCAGGGAAATTTTCCTCAGGCAGTCAGAAATATTATAATTCTGATGATTTATCAGTACTGACACTTGTGAGACTTCATCAGAAGTGTGACCATTATAGGAGATGCCTTTGTGCCAAAGTAACTGATTACAAAACAGAAAAACATTCTCCTGGCCTCGCTTTTTATAGCAGATAACCTTAAAAATATTCGGCAGTAGAACAAAAACAAAAGAAAACCATGAATCAACATTTGAACATTACCCAATGCTGCTGAAGTGAAGCAGAGTGAAGTTACAGAGTTTTATCAGAGACACAGCTAAGCATTTTGCAATTTGGTATAAAACATTTAAACTTCTTCGGTATTGAAAATCAGAAATTATTCTTGTCAGAGGTCATTTTTGAAAAAACAAAACAAAGAAACAACAAAGCAGTGGCCGACAGCGCTGTAAACAAAGGTAGACTGGTGCATAATAAGCAAGCCAATAATGCAGAAAACAGATTTGAGATGGGAAACTGTTCTTGAAGTACACTGAGAGAGAGAGCTGTGTAGGAAGTGTGATTTTATTGTGGTGGAAGCAAATCAGCAGAAGTAGGAGAGAGTTAATGACAATATTTATCAATTGTTAAGCGTAGTTTAGATCTTCTTTTGCTGCTGGTTCAGTGAATTTTGGTCAGAGAGTGACGGAACCTGCAGCTTCAGAATCTGTGAGATGTCGGCTTTGATTCTGATGTGTCGGGTCTGTGCTTTGTTTTTACGTCTTTGTGTGGAATCTGCTCTCATTTGCTGTTTTGTTTGGTGGTTGTTGAAATAAAAGCTTTAACCTGAGATTCTAGTGTTTCTGGCAAAATACATTTATATTTAAGAATCGATTCAGGATTTAATGAATTGATATTACGTTATTCGGAAAATCATTGGCTGGATGGATGCTGATAATAGTTTAGTTTGTACTTTGGAAAAATCAAAATGTAATAATGATAACTTCTTATTTGAGGACTTTCTTTCTCAACTAAATATAAACCTACTCTATCTTGAACTGTCCTGTAGTGACTCGTTTCAGTTCTATTTCTTTCAGGGTCACATTAACTCTTTTGCATAAGATATGTTCTATTTTCTAATAATGTTTCTTTTTGATCCCACCCTTCCACTATGTAGGCCTCGTTGTTAAATCACCATTAGTATCTCAGTTGGGAGCCAGTTTGATGTTGCTCGGTGAAGTTTGGTAGAAATAGATTAAACTGAGATCTGTTTTGGTTTTGTTTTGCAGATTCCTCTGATCAAAGTTCCAGGGCAGCTCCCCACTGTAACCAAACAGAACCAGATGACTGCTGTGATTAGGCGACTCCATTGGAATTCACAGAAAAAGACAAGAACAGAGGTATGTGCATATATGTGTATTCATACTGGTGGTGGTTCCTAACAGCTGCCTCTTGGAAGCAAGATATGAATGCTGACCACTCAACAGAGGAGGTCCTATGCTTTGCTAATGAAAAACAGTACCTATATGAGTATTTAACTGAACAGTTATACCCAATAATTTATATGTCATTCTACATCAAGCACGACAGTTTGGTGCAGGTCATCCATGCAACATGTAAACACATTACCCCAGTTGGTTATTAACTTGAAATGATATTTGGAAAAACACCAACAGCAAAAGGAAAGATTGCACTGTAGCGCTTTAATGCTGTTCTTGTTGTTTGCCGTCTGTGTTCCTCTCTGCATTTAAAAATTTCCTGAAAATCATCTTTACAACAGCTAGCCAAATGAAGAGTCTCAATGAGTTAGGTGTGTCACTGTCGAAGTCTTACATCCCATTTTGTACACTGTAATTCACTCACAATACTGATGAAACCACATTTACAGCTGATTTTACTACACATTTATAGGCTGTATAAAAGGTAAAGACTAAAAATGAAGCACAACTATTTCTTATATGGACACAAAGAAAAGTAGTTCGAGGAGACACGGCCAGTCACCAGATCATCTAACTTTATGCTCACCACTTCAACTGTTCATTTGTGGAAACGGACCATGGTTGAAACCAAGCCATCGAAGTCCAGCAGTGACTCCAGGCTGCTTGGAAGGGTGGTGAGAGTAACCCTCTGAAAAATTGTATAGACTGTAACATTATACAGTTGCTCACATGCAATGTTTGAGGCCACTACACCTGCAAAAGATAGGCTGTTTAAGTATTTTTTCGTTCTCTCTTTCTTGCTGAAGCAGAACAGAATATTGTCATATTTTATGTGTGACCGAGAAAACTCTTTCACAACTATGGACCTCCTCTGTGTCCTGCCTCTTTTCATCCTACTTGGCAGCTCCATCTTCAACAGTCTCTGTCCAGTATATCCACTATCCCTATCCTGCACACGTTCAAACCATCTCAACCTTGCCGCTGCACACATTTCTAAACCAGTTTGTCTTGGCCTCTCCCATTAAAAATCTTTAACTACATTTTCAACTCTGGCACTTCACTCATCTCCACCCACTTTCACACCCACATTGCTTTGGATGATTGACTCCAGGTATTTAAACTCATCTACCTTTAATATCTCTACTATTTGCATGCTCACTTTTACAGCCGTCTCCTACTCATTCACACACGTGTTCTGCCTTGCTTCTACTTGATTCCATTCCTTTTTTTTCAAGTGCATGCTTCCACCTCTCCACTCTCCCTTCCACCCGCTTCCTACTCTCAGTACAAATCACAATACTGTCTGCAAATATTATAGTTCTCGGAGACTCCTGCCTAACCTCATCTGTCAGCCTGTCCATCACTTCTGGAAACAAGAAGATGCTCAGAGCCGATACCTGATGTACCTACCACACATTTTACCACTGTCTTGCTGTCATCATAAATGTTAGTCTTACGTACTTCTCTGACATTCCTGACTTCCTTATGCAGAACCAGCATTTCTCTAGACATACAACGACACAGTGCAGCTAATTAATACCATTTCTGTACTTCGCTATTAGCATTTTCAAAGCAAACACCTCATCTGTAGTGCTCTTTCTCAGCAAGGAGCCATACTGCTCACATGCTGCTCACTGATAGTCACTTTCCTTTGTAACTTAGCTTCGAAAACGGTTTTCTTTACCTTTATGGTATGACTCATCATCGTTATCCCTCTGCAGTTTCTACAGCTCTGTACATCACCCTTGTTTTTGAAAAGATTACACTTGTCCTCCATTCTGTAGGTTCCTGTCTCGCTATACCTCTTCATCCTTCCCCAGGTATTTCATCATTCTTCCCTTTCAATCATTGACTCAGCCTTCACCTACTTTCTTTTCTGTACCACCAAAGCCATTCTATAGACTATCTGATGCTGCCTGCCTTATCTCCTACAGATTACACCTTCAGAATAAGATTCCATATTATTTACATCATTTTAAAGCTTGAATACTTATTTATTTTTCAACATAATCACCTTTTCGGTCAATGCATTTTTGTAGATGCTGTGGCAGTTTTACAATGTCCATGTCATACCTGCTCGCCGCCTCTGCAGAATCACCTGCCGGACAAATGTTCTTTCAACTTTGGCAACAGGTGGTAGTCACTGGGTGCGAAGTCCAGAATGCAAGGTGGGTGATGAAGTTCAAACCAAAGTTTTGCTGGAGAGCGACAGTTTGACAGGCAACGTGTGGACAAGCGGTGTCATCCACACTTAGGAAAATAAATAAGTCTTCAAGCTTTAAAATGATGTAAATATTATGGAAAATAAACGGTTGTTTGTATTTCTAAAACAATAGGAGACCTTACTTTTGGGATTGCCCTCGTATATAAATGTGAGTCATTAGTATGGAAATTCATTCCATCCACTATTTTTTTAAATTTTTTTTAAAAAGGGTATTTGAGGGAAAAACAAAACAAAAACTTTACGGTGATAAGGTTACCTCTCAGTAGCACCTTACTATGTACTCCTACTGGCACCTTCATCTGTTATCTCCTTGTAAGTATCAAGACTTATACGTATCTTTTGAAGCCACCCCAAAATTTCATTCTGTTCATCTGGACGTAGCGTTTTCAGTCGGAGAAACATTTCATCACTTATCCAAGTGACTTCTTCAGTCTCAGCTGACTACAGGTTTCACCAATCTTATAAACAGTACATTGCATTAGGACTGGAACTGGCACCACTGGGAGGTAAATGGACTGGTTCTTATATAGCACTTTTCTACTCTCCCGGAGTACTCAAAGCATATATATCCTGGCAATCCTCCCGGCACTTAACAGCGTACACTATGTTACTCTGTCTGTGTCGGGGGACCCGATCCTTGGGGTGGACCAATTTTTGGCACAGCGTGTTTTGGGGTTTAAAAGTCACAGAGACCTGGTGTTGAGATAAAATGCGTCTCAGCTGTTTCAATACTCCTGACACGTACGGGATCACTACAGGTTTTCGTTTAGGCACCGGTTGTCCTTTTCTTCTGGATCACCTGGAGCTTTCTTTAGAAGCCTTCCCAGCTTTGACAAAAGTCCAGCTGGGATAACCACATTTACTCAGAGCCTTCTTGATGTGATGTTGTTCTGCTTCCCTGGCCGCTGTGTCAGTGGGGATGGAGTTCGCTCTGTGTTGCAGCGTCCTGATTACACCCAGTTTATGCTCTAGTGGATGATTAGAGTCAAACCTTAGAAGCCTAACCTGCCACTTTTCATATCCTTCCTGGTGAATTTGATGTGTCAGTCCATCGAGTTAATGTGATCCATGAAATGTGGTACATCCTGAGATTGGATTTTTACCCAGGTGTCATCCACATACCTGAACCAATGGCTTGGTGGTGTTCCAGGGTAGGATAGCAAAGCTTTCCCACTTCTTCCATGTACAAGTGGGCCACGATGGGTGAAACTGGGAACCCATGGCACACCCATGTTTCCGCCTGTAGTACTGACCCTTGTATGTGAAGTAGGTGGAATGAAGACACAGTTAAGAGCAAACACACTTGGTTGATGCTGAGAGTAGTCCTGTTGCTGAGTTTGGGGTCATCCTGTAATCTCTTACAAACTACCTCCAGTGACTACCTTCAGTGACTGGAACGCAAGTGAAGAGAGATGTAACATCGTACGAGACCATGGTTTCATCTGCCTCCATAATGACATCTCTCACCTTCTCAACAAAATCCTGGATGTGGATGTGGTGTTCAGAGCTGCCTACCAATGGGTTGAGGATCAACTTTGGGGATTTACTTACCTGGATGATTGAGCATGCATAAAGACCTTTTGAAGCCACATTTGTGTAGCTCTCTGTAGGTCTACTTTCGTTGGTTAATCTGGCCTTCTGATTCTCTGCCTAGTGAATCTTAACAAGTCTATACAAGTTTTTGTTTTATTTTGTGGAACCACATGTCAAGTTTTGGGCATTTTAGGAATCCTAACTAATTAAATGCTGCACATCTTTCTTTGCACATTGTACATTAAACATCAGCTTTCTCCCCTGGTTATCTGTCTGAATCTCATACATGGCCACAAAACATTTCCCTTTATTATTCAATCATGACTTTCCAATCCCACTTCTGCTATTCAGTTACATTATTTAAGATGGTCTCCAGAAAGTATTTTTCATATTTGCTCAATAATTTGAACCATGTGTCCATTCATATGTCTTCATATACAACACCATCTTTAGGTTTTGTGGGGTATTATCAGGTAGTAGTTAGCAGGTAGTCAAAGGAGCTTGCAAAGAAAAGCGTCTGGACTTCTTTAAGTTGCTTGAAGACGTTTCACCTCTCATCCGAGAAGCTTCTTCAGTTCTAAGGTCAAATGGTGGAGAGTCCCAGATATAAACCTAGTGGGAGTCTCCCAGCACAGAGGGACAAAGGACCCCCTGATGATCCTCTAATCCCCTGAGCCAAGGTGTGAAACTGGGTGTGGGTCCCAATTAGAGCAGGGCGATATGGCCAAAAATATTTATCACGATATATATTTGAAAATTTGCGATAACGATATAACTGACGATATAATTGATGCGAGACAAAATACAACTCCACAACATTACTAGCGCAAAAAGACAACCTTCCATTTATTTTCACTTAAACAAGAAGCTGGTTTTTATGTACATTAAAGCTTTATAAAAATGTAACAGTGCAAATGCAAATTCCTTGCTGAAAGTTTAACCCAAAGGCATTTCCAGTAGAAATGGGCTGACATATCCTGAGCATAACCATGTATAATATCCACTGAAGTTAAAAAGAGGTGCTTTGCAACATTAAACTGCAGTGTGCAGTACGCATTTTTCGGACCATAAGGTGCACGGGATTATAAGGCACATTAAGCGAAACAAAGCAGTCAGATAAATCAAACTTTATTAAACTCATTCTTCTTGCTTCCTCCACTTCTGTACCATTGATTCATTAATGTTGAATTCTCTGGCAGCTGAGCTATTCCCATGTTGTTGCAGTATATTAATGACTAACCTCGTATTGTGGATGGATTATCTCAGTTGTTCTCCTGACTGAAGTTTGGTCCGTTTACAGCATCCTGCCATGCGATTGCATTTGTCTCTAACCATGAGGAACCTTCACGTTAACTTTTATAAGTGGAAAAGTGTTAGTGTTCGTCCTCCAGCTTCACTGTTTATGTTATGCTAACATAGCTGTGTCGCTAGCGATCACGTAGCACATCATTATATACCAGCTAGCCCAACTTCAGTAACCCTACAAACGTCACTGCTGTTTAGTTTCCTGTCTTCATTTATGTTGGAAGTGATAGCAGAGCTGTACGTTTGAATTTTTTCAGAAATCTCTCAGTCAGAACATGCTATATCATGCTTAGGTAACTAGCGAAACTAGCGAGCTAACTTCCGCTAGCTTCCTGCTAACTTCTAACTCCGTTAAATGTAATAACTTTTGTTTTCATGGATGCCTGGAAGTTAAACTTTATAGTTACACCTGGTAAAGCAGCAATGCTGATCGTTTTATTAAAGATGAAAGAATTTAGACAGTTTTTAACTCTCAGTGATGCTGCAGTGTTGTTTGACCTGAAGTCAAATATACGGAGTTTGGGACCCAGATTACTCCCAGATTTAAGAGCATCTTAGTCCGACAAATACGACAATAACAACGGCCACTTGCATGTTCTGCAAAAAATGTGCTTTGTTGTGTATCTGACGGACAAACACCAAACCAGTTCCACATCACGGAAGTTGCACCATTTTTACAAACCAACAATCGGCCATGTGCGTATGAAAACAAAGGCACTGCGCATGCGCGTTTTACTCCCATTCTATCGCGATATTTCATTTTCCTATCGTTGCCTAACATTATACCGGTATTACCGTGAACGGTATAATATGGCCCAGCCCTAGTCCCAATCAGCCAGAGTTTCGGGTGTGTTCATTGTGAAACCTGGCCCCACCTCATGCAAATTCCTGAGATCAGACGGCCCAGGATGTGAGTGAGCGTTAAGGCGTCTGGGAAGGGATCTCAAAACTGGATTATAGATGGCCGAGAGTTGGTGTCGTAAACCACCGCCTCTGTTCAAAGATGGTCGCTCACAGTGGACATAGATGGCTTCTTTCACTCCTCTTTCAAACCATCTGTCCTCTCTGTCCAAAATGTGAACATTGGCATCCTCGAAAGAGTGTCCTTTATCCTTAAGATGCAGATGGACAGCTGAGTCTTGTCCCATTGAGGTGGCTCTTCTGTGTTGTGCCATGCGCTTGTGAAGTGGCTGTTTGGTCTCTCCAATGTAGAGGTCTGGGCACTCCTCGCTGCACTGTACAGCATACACCACATTGTTAAGTCTGTGTTTTGGTGTTTTGTCTTTCGGGTGAAGCGAGGAATGCCCAGACCTCTACATTGGAGAGACCAAACAGCCACTTCACAGTTTCACACCTTGGCTCAGGCGATTAGAGGATCATCAGGGGGTCCCTTTGTCCCTCTGTGGGGGGATACTCCCACTAGGTTTAAATCTGGGACTCCCCACCATTTGACCTTAGAACTGAAGAAGCTTCTCGGATGAAAGGTGAAACGTTTTCAAGCAACTTAAAGAAGTCTAGACGCTTTTCTTTGCAAGCTCCTTTGACTACGATGACCTGGATGACTGAGAACCTTCACAGACATAGTTAGCAGGTAGTAAACTTTATGGTAGGGGAGTTTCTGCTGTTTCGCATTTTCTGCAGATAGAAGTTCAGTCTCGTGTTACGCTTCTGATAACGATGGCAGTGTATGCATCCCCATATTATGCAACAAAATAGCTGTATCTCCCTGAGCACAGTGCAATAATTCTTTGGTGCAGGCTCTCTCTCTCTTGGCCTTTCAGCCAAATCGCAGACTCTCACACTATTCTTTCCTGGTCTTCGTTGATCTTTCAAACTGGTTGCAGGTGCTCTCTCGCTTCTCTCCCTCTCAGCCTACATTGGCTTTTCAGCCTGGTCGCAGGCTCTCTTAGTCCTTTTTTCCTGGCCATTGACTCAAACTCCTTTTCATCTTCTACTTGCTCTTTCCTCTTGCTATCTGGACCCTTCCCCAGCTTCCTCTTGTTAACATGAGTTTCTCTTAGGATGCGTATTTATATTGTCTGTTTTCAGCTAATAGTCATACGTTGTCATTCTGTAGAGTCAGTTAATTTTTTTGAGGGGTCCTGTCCTAAATCCTATCACAGCTGGCATTCCACTGTGCCATGATGGATCATTGGAGTCTCATCAACAAATGTTCAATTCTTCCAATTGATCTCTTCCTGTTGAATGAACCTTATCTGTACGTTAAATAACAAAGATCTATAATCACTCATCTGCCTGCTTTCCTGGGTATTAAGCTGATTTCTGTTCTTTACATCACTACCACTTTCCCACGCTGTCAATTTCAATACTGACCTCATTGCTCTAGTCCAATCATCTTCCTTCCCACCTTTTTGAGCCAGTTAGCCTCTGCTTTGCATGGTTTAAATCTGTGCTCTCCATCATTCTCCCTTTCAGACTCTCATTTGTGCTCCACCTCATAGACAACTCAGTCAGAGATCCATCCAAGCCCCAGTTTTTATCCTCACCACCACCAGCACCTGGACTCCAGGGAGTCGTATCCTAAATCTTATTACCGCTGGGAGTTTGTTCTGCCATGATGACTCATTGGAGTTTAATCACCAGTTTTCATCATTGGCAATTATCATGTTCAGTTTTCAAGTTATCGCTCCTTATTCAGATTATACTGCAGAAAAACAGTCACTCAAATTGCGCCAGCCCTTTGAAAACTGACCTTATGCAACGTTTGTTGCTTTATATCTAATATGTAAGTAAAGAACAATATGTTCCATTAAACAATTGTATACCTTTTTTTTCCCAAGTTGTTACATCACACTATATACAGTGGGGCAAAAAAGTATTTAGTCAGCCACCGATTGTGCAAGTTCCCCCACTTAAAATGATGACAGAGGTCAGTAATTTGCACCAGAGGTACACTTCAACTGTGAGAGACAGAATGTGAAAAAAAAATCCATGAATTCACATGGTAGGATTTGTAAAGAATTTATTCGTAAATCAGGGTGGAAAATAAGTATTTGGTCACCTCAAACAAGGAAAATCTCTGGCTCTCACAGACCTGTAACGTCTTCTGTAAGAAGCTTTTCTGTCCCCCACTCGTTACTTGTATGAATGGCACCTGTTTGAACTCATCATCTGTATAAAAGACACCTATCCACAGCCCCAAACAGTCAGACTCCAAACTCCGCCATGGCCAAGACCAAAGAGCTTTCGAAGGACACCAGGAAAAGTATTGTAGACCTGCACCAGACTAGGAAGAGTGAATCTACAATAGGCAAGCAGCTTGGTGTGAAAAAATCAACTGTGGGAGCAATCATCAGAAAATGGAAGACATACAAGACCACTGATAATCTCCCTCGATCTGGGGCTCCACGCAAGATCTCATCCCGTGGGGTCAAAATGATCATGAGAATGGTGAGCAAAGATCCCAGAACCACACAGGGGGACCTGGTGAATGACCTGCAGAGAGCTGGGACCAAAGTAACAAAGGTCACCATCAGTAACACACTACAACGGCAGGGAATCAAATCCCGCAGTGCCAGACGTGTTCCGCTGCTGAAGCCAGTGCATGTCCAGGCCCGTCTGAAGTTTGCCAGAGAGCACATGGATGATACAGCAGAGGATTGGGAGAATGTCATGTGGTCAGATGAAACCAAAGTAGAACTTTTTGGTATAAACTCAACTCGTCGTGTTTGGAGGAAGAAGAATACTGAGTTGCATCCCAAGAACACCATACCTACTGTGAAGCATGGGGGTGGAAACATCATGCTATGGGGCTGTTTTTCTGCCAAGGGGACAGGACGACTGATCCGTGTTAAGGACAGAATGAATGGGGCCATGTATCGTGAGATTTTGAGCCAAAACCTCCTTCCATCAGTGAGAACTTTGAAGATGAAACGAGGCTGGGTCTTCCAACATGACAATGATCCAAAACACACCGCCCGGGCAACAAAGGAGTGGCTCCGTAAGAAGCATTTGAAAGTCCTGGAGTGGCCTAGCCAGTCTCCAGACCTCAACCCCATAGAAAATCTGTGGCGGGAGTTGAAAGTCCGTGTTGCTCGGCGACAGCCCCAAAACATCACTGCTCTCGAGAAGATCTGCATGGAGGAATGGGCCAAAATACCAGCTACTGTGTGTGCAAACCTGGTAAAGACCTATAGTAAACGTTTGACCTCTGTTATTGCCAACAAAGGTTATGTTACAAAGTATTGAGTTGTATTTTTGTTATTGACCAAATACTTATTTTCCACCCTGATTTACGAATAAATTCTCAACAGTCAATAAACGATGTCAAGCTATCATTTATCCTAAAGAAAGGGCAACGTGAAAATGTCAATGATATATCTTGACAAGTATTTTATATGTAATCAGAGGGCCTGTGTTTGTGAATTGTATTTCTCATGTGGTTTGTATATGGCTTGTAACTGAATGCCCGGTTTGTCCAATAAAGATGATATTTTCTTCTACAACCCTACAATACAGTGGTGTGAAATAGAGGTTGCCCCCTTCCTGATTTCCTTGTTTTGTATGTTTGTTACACGTAAATTTTTCAGATCATCAAACAAATGTAAACATTAGACAACAATAACACAAGTATTGTTTCTAAATGAAGCTTTTTTACTGTGTTATTAAGGGGAAAAAACCCCAAACCCACATGACTCTGTGTGAAAACGTGATTCCTCCCTGAACCTAACAACTCCTATCAAGCATCTGCGATAACTTACAAAGATTCTTTTATAGGGAGGAATTTTTGGCCTACTCATCTTTGCAGGATTGTTATACTTCAATCACATTGGAGCGTCTTCAAACTCAAGCCACAGCATCTCAATTGGATTCAGGTCAGGACTTTGACTAGGCCACTCCAGTCTTCATTCTGTTTTTTCTGGATAATCCATCATATAAAACTGAATCAAATGAAAAAGTCTCTTTTTAAAATATTTTTTATTAGTTTGAATCTTTTAACTTTATGCACATTGCATTAAGCAAAAATTTAATTATTTGTCTTGAATTCGAAGAAATTCATGTAACATTTAAACCTATTTTCTGCATATTCCAGCATATAAAATAAAATAATGTTTTGTGTTTACACTCATTCTTTCAAATAGATGCAAGTAAAACACAGCAGAAAATAAATAAAATCAAAGACTCAGTGTCCTGTCACATTCCCGTGGCAGCGTGCTCGGTGCTTGCTCAGATTTGAAGTTTAATTTTTCACTGTGGAAAGACGTTTTCTTCCCACGCAAAGTGAACAGCAGACACTAATGTTTTTGTCACTTTTTACTGAATCAAACTCAACATAATGTCAGTACTTCCACACTTCTGTACTCTCTCCCGCACTCCATATTATCCATTGTTGATCTGCACACGTCTCTTGCTGCCACGGACGTCGCATGCGCTTACATCATTGTCATGAGACACTCTCACAAACAAATTAATGACAGTGTAGTAACACAGTAACGCAGTGTGCTTACGGGAAAGTAACAGTAATCTAATTACTTTTTGCAATAGTAATCCCTTACATTACTTGCTACTTGAAAAAAGTAATTGGATTACTAACACGTTGCTGCCCATCTCTGGTTCCAAGTTTTCACCATTTGTGGATCATGACTCTCACTGTAGCTCGCTGGAGTCCCACAACTTTATAAATGGCTTTATACTGTAAGGCTCAATATCGTGGACTGAATAAAATCTAAATTGAAGTCAGTCAAAGGTGTGATACATCACAGTTCATTCATGTTCTAACCGGGGGGGGGGCATGTAGGTTTGCACTACTTTTGCCCGTTAATAATAAACACCTTCATTTAGGCTACGTCCACACGTACACGGGTATTTTTGAAAACGGAGATTTTCCGTTTTCGTTTTAAAAAATAATCCCATCCACACGTAAAGGCAGAAATGAAGGAAAACGCTGCTAGGAACATGCCAAAGCAACAGGTGGCGATATATTTCTAACCGTGCAGAAATGTTGGCCAATCAGAAGTCTAGAAGCCTCAGTGGGAAAAAGTAAACAAAGCTGGGGCATAGAAGCAGAACAGAGTCGTATGTGTGGAGGGACAGTAACTGTGTGTATATGTAAGCATTTAAACACTGCAGAGAGTAGAACTAACAGTATTGTAGAAATTCATTTCACCGAAACAATAACGTGGCGCACAGTGTGACGTCACAAAATGCGCACACCTTTGACGCTGCGTTTTCTCCGTTTTTCTCGTCCACACGTAAACGCAAAAGTTTTCAAAAATATCCACCCTGGCAGGCGTTTTTAGAAATCTTCATTTTCAGTGACCGAAAACGCCGTTTACGTGTGGACGAAAGGTGCAAACGCATAGAAACATCTGCGTTTTCAAAAATACCTGGGTACGTGTGGACGTAGCCTTAGAAACCACATTTTGTGTTTGTGTTATCTTTGTCTAATATTTACATTTATTTGATGATCTGAAATATTTCTGTTTGAATAAAAAATGAAATCAGGAAGGGGGCGAACACTTTTTCACACCACTGTACAATATACATCCAGTGTATATTGCCAGTACTGTTACAGAAAAGAGTTTCCCCTTTATGTATCAAAATCATTATAATAAATTGCCATATATTGTCATAAGTATTCACTCATCTCCCTTGACACTGATATGAATTTGAGTAACATCCCATGCTTAATCCACAGGGTTTAATATGATATTGGCCCATTCTTTGCAGTTATAACAGCTACAAGTCTTCTGGGAATCCTCAGGCTTTCCACAAGGGTTTTTTTTTTTAAATGGAAATTGTCAACCATTTTTCCAGAAGCACATTTGTGACATCAGACACTTAAGCTAAATGAGAAGGGCTGGGTTGTGTTCTCCACTCTAATTCATCCCAAAGGTTTTCTGTTGGGTAGAGGTCAGGGAGGCCAAAGTCAAGTATCTCTAATTCTTATCACTTCTATTCCAAACATTTTCAAATCAGTGCCGATGTTTCAGTTTTTTGATGTGTTGTTGTTATGGTTAACATTCTGAAGTCTAATCCACAAAGTTAGTAACCTTACCCTCACCCATGCACTGATCCTACATTTTTGAGGATGTCTAAATGGAGTTTTTGGGGAAAAGAATGTACACAGTAGTAGCAGTAGACTAGCAAAACAACTGCAACACACAAATGGGAAATGTCTTGTTGTTTATTCTAAAAAAGTAATCACGTCTTTTGTTTTCTCAAAAATAATAAACAATTTTTATGAGGAAGGATAGAAGTTATTGTAATAAAGCACAAGTTCCAAATGATATTTTTTCACCATTAGACACTTACACTGAATATACTAAATGTAGTGCATAGTTAAAAATCCTGATCTGATGATTATGTGTTACAGTATATCTTTTTTCTGTCACACTCTCATCTGACTGCCATGTTTCTTAACATAATTCATTAGTTACTGTGGTGTAATTACTGTGACTATTAACCTATACAATGAGTATTGATTGATCTATTGTCATTACCACTGAAAAGCTCATAATTTTCACCCTGTCACTCCACCACTCATTCTATTTTGTAATCAAAATGATCAATCAAGCTTTCAATATGCTTGACTTAATTACTCCTATTCAGTTTATATTAAATATTAATTTAGAATTGTCTCAGTAAAACAGCCCAAATTAAACTCTATAAATACAAAGTGTTGTGTTTATATGTGTGTAATATTTATATGTACTAAAATCCAAACAAAAAGTCTTCAATCTACTAAATAATAATAAATACCTAAAAATAATTAAGGGAAGCATGTGCCTGGGATTTTCTTGTAATTCCTTATTCATTTGTCATACACGTGTTCTGTACTAAACTTCCTGTTACTAATGTGATCAGCACTGTCTCATGAGAGCTGCACAAGCATGATTAAAAATATTGCAAATATGGAACTTGAGAGCTTTGAAGGTTCTTCTTTTAAAATGGCTACAATAATTCTCTCATGGGGAATTTCTGCAAGCATATGTGTTATAGAATTTAATGTATATTAAAATCCCCACCAGACTTCCACACTCCAGTTAATTGCTTATTTTTTGTTGTTAAAGCTTTGGTACACGCAAATAACTTTGGAAACATTATTTGCACAATGTATTGTATTCTACTCCCTTAATTTAGACCTCTATAGCGCAGTACACGTTCAGCATGAGCATGAGATTTTATTTATGTAGCTGTTACTTCAATATTGCCATGTTAATATCTGTATTGTGAACAACAGCTGTCACTTCCAGAGAATGATCAGATCACTTAAAATATTAAACTATTAAAAAGCATTTTAAGTTGCTTTATTTTCCCCATCATTTTTGCTGTCACCTCATATTTCTCAACACAGAGATTTAATACCAGTGGTGTTATGCAATGGTTCCAGTATGACAGCTACTCTTATTCATTCCACAGTAACATTTTAAAAACTGCATTTAGTATTTTTAAAGTGTCTGTCTGGGATTTGCTATAATTCACTTTAAGCTTCTCTTAAGCTGCTCTAAAGGCTTCATGCATGTGTATAATATTATGTCATCTCTTATATCACGAGTCCAAATATCGAGTAAAAGGCATAAAGAATGTTTAGCAACAAGGACAGCAAGGTAGTTTAGCCCTCACACATCTGTGATCTCAGCATCCTGTAGGGAGACTGAGACAAACTAAACACACAAAAGATTTAAGAAGCTCTCAAACATGTCAAGGTTTCTGCATATGGTGCAATGTTTTTACTGACGTGGTTCCATGCAGGGAAAAGGGAAGAAATAAACATGATAGACATCAGCAACATCTGCACTGTTACAGGTAGTAAAAACTGTCATTTTTTTGCACCTGCAAATGTTTTCTGTATATAAAAATCAGGCTGTGGAACATTTGTTACTCTGATTCCCCAGATAATGCTGAGCCCAAGTGTGAGGATGAATTTACTTAAATAAGTAAATGCACACATTAAAAAAAGCAAAAAATAAAATAAAATAATTAAACACACAGTGTGATGCAAAGCACTGATCTCTGTCTTATTGGAGCCACCCGTTATAAATGCTTCCAGACTAATCCATGCAGGGTAAAAAGTGTGGCCCAAATGGCTGATATTTATGTTCATGTAAGGTAAATGGAATGATGAATGCTACTTTTATTGGCCTGCTTGGCATATGTTTTCCAACAAGATGATGAATGGTCGGCATTAGACAGCTTTCTTAAAAGGCCTGTCTTGAAGAATCCATAGGCCCTGATAGTGGAAAGATCACTCTAAGAAAACACATGCATAGCGTGCGACGGTACTTACCAGAAAGATTACACTTTGAAAAACAAAACAAAAGAAAAAAACATTGTTAAGGCATTTTGATGGGGATTTCTCCAACATCCCGACTCTGCAGAAATAAATAGTATTAAAGAAAAAAGCCCAAAAATCTCAAATAGAAACTTCGTATAAACATGCGTGAACCAGAACTTGTTACTTTGTACATTTTTTGTGATTCACCTCAACAAACTAAACTGTTAGTCGTTGTTGCCTTTTCCTGTTTAGTGCATGTGCTGATCAAGTGATATGAAAAGGAATTTTATGCTCCGGTCAGAAGTTACTTTCGTTGGCGCCTCTCTGTCGTCCTCCACCAAACCATGCACTTACCAAAAGCCCACTGGTAAAGAGGCATCCAGCCCCTTATCTCCCCAACTCCCCCCCCCCCCCCCCCCCTTAATTGGGTGATCAATTATTAACACATCAATAAACTTCCTGAATAAGTAATGGAGTTAAGGCTTATGTGGAGTTTCAAGCCCAGTGCCCAGACAGTTGGCCAAATATTTGCTGTTAGTGTCTATTGTCTATTTATCGGCTCTGGTAATTTAAATTTTTAGGTTGTTATTTAGTTTTTCTGAGGGGATAAGTGTTATTATTCATTTTGATTTGGGGCTGGTTGGTCAGCAAAAGAGAACTGAAAGGTAATAATGACAAAAAAAAAAGAAACAGAAATGACATGCAGTCTGAAGAAGACTGAGTGTGTAGAGGTGGTGAGTGCACTTATTTTCTCTCCGGCATTTATTAGTTAATGAGCTGAAAGACTTGCAGGTAGAAGTGGATGAACTTGAAAAGTCCTGGCTGTATCATTAGTGAGGCCTGGACAATTACACTGCAGTATTGTTAGAAAATGTGTCAGTATTCTTTCAGCATAGGAAGCAGCAGATTTTTAAAAAATTTAAAGTAAAAAACTTGTCCTTTCCTCTGGGTCTGAATGCACCCCTGTGCTGCAGAAAACCGATCTATTTCCTTATGTATTTTAGGGATCAGTGTTATTTTGTGTGTCTCCTTTGACAGATGTGCACCCCTCACTCTCAACTTCACCCGAGTTCTAATGTTGGGTGAGCAGTTTAACAATACAGACAGCAAATATTAAAAATCACGTGTGTGAGTTTTGAAGCCTCTGATCATTGACCTTTTTGTAAAGAATTCGTTCAACGAAATACTTCAGACAAGTCCGGCCACAGTGTGATTTGTACTACAGCAGCCTGTGAGGATATTCATTTTCACTTTCCATTGCTCATCAGGTTGATTTGTTCATTTGGGAGTGAAGCTCCATTTGCCTCAGCTATCACAGCTCTTTCATCTGGCTCACGCTGAGCCATAATAACTTCCTCTTTTGTTGAACTCGTCTCTCTTCTCTCTTCTTCCTGCACATTTCCTCCTCTCTTCAACTGTTCATTTCCCTCTTCTGGTTCCTTGCTAGTACTTTTGGAGTTTTTTCATTCTTGCACAAATCATACTGTTCATCACAGACATTTGAAAAAAGATCTATAACTTATCTGGATGTTTTGTGAAATTTCCTTGAAGTCAGACTGAACTTTTTGTAAATGGCAGTACTACCGAAAAGACAATGTTGCTTTCTGTGTTTTTTGCAGAGAGATATGGCGATAATATACAAAGATATAACTTTTTGTGTTTCAAAAGTGTTAATTACATTCTAATATCAAGATCCAATATCAAGTTACAGTAACAGTATGAATTGCAAAAAAAAAAAAAAGAGCGGGTGGAGGGAGGTTTGGAGTCTTCTCCCACCCCCATTCTCTGCGGCCTGCTGGAGCGGGAGGGCTAGTAGGAGGAGTTGGCCGTCCGACTGCGGTCTGGGGTGTGGGGCCTCCCTGCTGCTGCGGAGTCGGGGTGGTCTGCCTCTCCCCACCGCAGGGAAAAGGGTAACACCACCTGGGTCTGGGTGCAATTCCCCCCTCCAGGGGCAAGGGTACCTAGACCCGGTTCGTAGAGTACGCTTGGGGAGTGTGATTGTGTGTACAGCGTCTCTTTATGTCTGTCTCCACGTTGGTTGAGTGTGGAGTGAGTGCATATGAGAGCATGAGGGTGGGAATGGATGTTTGTGTCTGTGTGTGCCTGTATGTCTGTGTCTATATGTCAGGTTGGGTATCAGACGCCACCTCTCTGGGGACACCTCAGGCCCTCCAAGGTTTGGAGGCCTATCTCCACCCACCACCACTTCCCCTGCCGGTGGCAGACTCCCTCAGGTGTCGGTGTGTTGGTGGTTCTTTGTGTCTGGGGGTGGGCGTCCGGGTACACACCGGCTCACTCCTTGGCGGCCGCTTGTCGGGGCCTGGGGCCTGGGGCTCGCTCGGGCCCCTTTGGAGGTGGGGTGCCCCCGGCCTCTCGGCCTGGGGCTCGGTCACTCAGGCACAGCTGGGGGCCGGCGGAGCTCACGGGCGCGTCACTGCAACTCCCCCTGACTTCTGCTCCGCGGCTGCTGGGCGAGCCCTCATCTGGGACTCTCCTCAGCTCTTACTGGAACAGTGGCGCGGCTGCCCCTCTGTTGGTCTTCCATGGTCTCTTGTGTTCTGGGGGCCTCTGGATGTCTGGAGTTTTGATCACCTCCATACCCGCTTCACACCCTGGAGGACGGGGCTGTGGCCCCCCCACACTCCCTAGCAGATCATTACATGGAGAAACCTTTGGAATGCAAGCATGCTGATCCACACAGGTATGCACACATGGGTATTCACAGACGCGGACTAAAGCTTTCTTGGCTGCTGCCTCAAAGCACACTGTGCGCTGTCTATCTTGCGTGCTGCACAATATCGTTTATTATTTAGTAAATATTGATATCTATGACTAGCTAGTTTATTGTGATGGTGCTTTGTTTTCTCTATTATTATGTTGCTCTTTGTTGTTTGCTGTCTCCTCTGTTTGTTTTTTTTTTTTTTTTTTTTTTTTTTTTTTTTCTCTCTCTTCCCCCCCCTTCTCACCGTCTCTTCTCCCCTTTGGTTTTCTTTCTTTCTCTCCCCCTCTTTCTCTCATTCATTCCCCCTGTCCTATTTATTTAAAAAAAAAAAAAAAAAAAAAAGACAAAGGATGAACTGAAGCTCCGCCATCACGTAATGTCGCATACTGCTGTTTCTGATGTCATTTAAAAAAAAAAAAAAAAAAAAAAAAAAAAAAACAGTATGAATTGCATTTAAAATATAGTCAGAAATGCACAGTCTTTCATTTAGTGGACAGATTATTAATTGCAAATCTCTCTGAATATAAAATAAACATTTGGAAATATTAACAATTATAGGAATTCTTTGATGATGTTTGATGCAAGAATGTTGTTTCTAACTGCATAGGTGTCCTGCAACAAATTGCACTTCCCACAGCCAATAGTTAGCAGTGTATGGACCAGCGTTGGCTGCTATGCAACTACCACAACAAAACACATGCATGTAACAGCTTTTGAATGGCTGTGACTACTGTGCATAAAAGTGCTACTGAAGCTGTAGAAAAAAAAGACTGTTTTCATTTCTTGAAACATGAGGTCATGATTGGATCATGGAAGTAAGACTGCAAAGAGCATCGTTGGCTTGAATTTTTTTTCCTTTAAATGTTTATGGCTACACTGAAAGCCCTCGGTCTGTGACTTTCTTCTGCTGTCCCTCTAACTCTAATCAGCCCACAGACTTCTGCTCCAAATACGTACCTAGGTGCTGAAAGTCTAGGTGAGATGTACTCTGGATGTAAAAATGAAGAAAAGTGGCATTTGTTGTCATTAAGAGTGATTACATAATCAATACAATGCTATAAAAAAAAAGAGACTTTCCCACAAGTGACAAATATCAAATTGATTTGTATCACTGGTGACTGTTGTTGCAAAATTGCAGTTCATTGAATGAATCCATAGTAAATGTCAACTGAATGTCACAGTTTCTTTTACTTTATTTGTGTCTGTATGTCTTTCATTGACATTTATTCTCTCAATTAGGTGACATTTAGCTTGACTGTTTAAAGATAAGAAACACTCAATAAAACAAAGTAGGCTGATGAGCACCATTTGACATCATTTAAATTAATAGTCACGGGTGCTCCCATAGCTCAACTGTTTGTGCGTTATCCATCTATTGAAAGCATTAAGCTCTTTCTCAGGGTCAGTAAATCTGTAGGCGAGTGGAACAACTCATTCGTTTTTGAGACCAAACTTCTTATAGAGCTACAAGAAGGAGCTACCAGAATAGTGCTAACCAGCTCCATTTTTAACAGTTTGGATTTGGAGCAAGGGTCCAGTGTTGTTGTTGTTGGCTTTTTGTTTGTTTGTTTTTTGTTAAAAAATTAACTAAAATATTGTGACTTTCGAGAAAAGTAAAAGAGAAAAGCTCAAAAATATATGAAAAACAAAAATGTTTAGCTCCTCAAAGAAATATGAACTTAGAGTCACATTTCTTTCTAATTTTAAAGGATTTTTAGCTTTTATATATTTTTATATTTTATATCAGACTTTCTTTAGGAGAGGATTTTCAGCAATAAGAAAATCATCCCAGTATTTAGTTACTTTTTCTACCAACAAAATGCTTTTTTTTTTCATTTATTATCTTTTTTTAATAACTAAGAATCAGTTCAAAGTTTTGGGATTTTCGGTTTCTTTAAGTACTGACCGTGGTTTGCTGATTTTTAGTTATGTAGTGCTGAGGACCTTCAAATTAAATGTTCACTATGTATTTCTTTCAGGACCTTTCTGACAGTTGTCACATATCTTGAAGAGAAGGAATATTCTTTCTCTCTGACTATGGAGTTTGTAGTTCTGCTGTTATGAAATGCCAGGATGCCAACAACAGTAATTCAACACAATATATGATATGTGATGTCCATGCCTTGGTACAATCAAATCAGACATAATGTGTTAAACAGAACATTGGACAATGTGTTAAAAGTTTACTACATACATTTTGATCTATATGCACTTCCTGGACCATACGGTTGTTCATGTCTTTATTTGCTCAGAACTGGAGTTCAATAAAAATTTTGTGACGCTCACTTCAGAGTCTCCAAATGCTAAAGAGTCTTATTTAGCAACAGCTAAACAAGAAAGTGGTTTTGATTCACTTATTACCTGACTTTGGACTAATCTTCCATGCAAACGATCTCATTTGTTGTCTTTGGCATACTCAAATTGAGAACACCCTCATTTAATACACGTTGGCCAAGCAGGATTGGTTAAGGGGTGCTATTCAATTATGAAAGTTTTCACATTGGTAATTAGTCAGGGTTGTAACATATTGTTTTATGGCCTTGACTGTGCGTCAAGGTGGGAATGAGATGTTTTTAATGTGCGCGCTGAGAGGATTTTGTTTGTTAATACACTAATGGCTGTAATGAAGCTATGCAATCTAAAAAGGGTCATGGATGACAAAAAGACTCCCTCACTCACACACACACACACACACACACACACACACACACACACACACACACACACACACACACAAAGTACAGAGGATTTTTATTAGAAAGGTCTGTATGCAGCTTATTTAGATTAAGATAAGTCAAAGAATTCTGCCTAACAAAGAAATCACGTATAGAACTTAAAGTACAGATGATAAAACATTAACTTTGAGAAATTGTATTTTTATGTTTTCTATTTATACGTTTTTTTATTTTCTTAAAGATACAATGTCAGAAAGAAATTACCCTTTATTTCTTTAAGAGATAAGATGCAGATAAATAACGATGGTATATAACAGCAGTTATGGTAACAACTGTATTAAAGACAAATGGCAATTTGAGCTTTTTTTCTTTATGTGAATGCAAATCTCCTTTTGTGTGCATAGATAGATAAGCATCATTTCAATTAATTCAAAAATTAATTCGATTATTTTCAGCAAAAACTTGACTTGATATTTATTCTAAGTCTTGAGGTGTTTCTGTGTCCATCTCTTCTCCTCATAGTTGACTTATTGCACTTGCAAATGCCGAAGCACTATGTCCCCTGCTGTCTCTGTCTTTCTGACAATCCCAATTAGACATCATGGTTCATAACCAGCAAACCCTACCTAATGAGCAGTCCCAAAACACTGAGGAAAGATGAGTGAAAGTCGAGGAAAAAGCACTAAGGAGAAAGGTGGAACAAGTCAAAGAAAAGGTAATGGGCAGATGCATTGATCAAGTGAGTTTAAAAACCGTTACCCCATGCTATCCATCATGTCCTTTGTTTTTCCACCACTATAATCACTACCAGTGCACAATGTTTGTGACCCTTGTGTGTTATTGAATGTCTCACTTTTTTTTAACACAACAGGGTGAGTTAGATGGGTGAATAAGAATTAGATGAAGCTAGATGGGACTAAGATACCCCTCCCCACCACCCCAAACACACATGAACCATTTGTTGCATAACAGGATTAGTGGGCTTCTAAAACGGCAACATAAAACCTTAGACAAACACATATTCACCCACACACAAAGCAGAAACATCCATTAGAAATGGATGCACACACATTCTGTCCCTCGTGCTCTTTCCACTCACAACAGTCTCCCAACAATCGCTCGCCTTCCTCCTCTGCATGCTTATTACTCCATATTCTCCCTTTCTTTCTCTTTTGCTGTGATTCAGCAGCCTTTACGCAATTATTCCTTATTAAATCAGCAAATGACAAATATTGAGGAAAACAAAATTTTGAACATTATTGTGATAAAAAAACATCCCACTTTTTGTAAACCTCTCATTGTTATGAATATTTCACGTGGATGAAAAAAAAACCCTCATTAATATAATCAGCATCTCCCCTCAGCATTTCACAAAGTCCAGCTATAGATATTTGTGGGCAAGTTAAATTCATCGGCTACAAGAAAGGCCAACCACCCTGATCACAGGAGACTTGACGCCTCGGGGTCACCTTGTATAGCACTAGCTGTGCAAACAGGAGACAGTCTGATACTAGTTTAAGATTCTAAATGATACCTATGATACCTTTGACAGGAATTTAATAACAAGAATATAGACTTGGGTCTAATGGATTTCAATCTAGAGACATTTTGTCTCAAACTATATTATTTCTGCTTTCTGCAAACTCTTATTTATCAAACAATGTTATGTTCCAAAGTTTGGACACATTGAATGATTGCTGTGGAATTTTAGCTTCATATGTCAAATACCTTTCATGATTGTATTTAATATTATTATTATTATTATTTATTTATTTTTTGGAAAATGGTCCAATCACCTACTTTCAAGTCATAATCCCTAACTAACCCCAACTGCTACAGACAAGCAAGGATCAGGGAGGCAGTGTTTGGCTGTCTGAATGAATGCTGCAAGAATTGTAATATATATGAAAATACTACATTGTTACATTTTAACACCTCTTAGTATATTTTAAATACTACCTGACTGCCAAGACTGCTTCATTTCAGTAGGTTTCAACATGGTTGTTGGTGTTGTTGTAAGGGTTTACCTTACAATATAAAGCACCTTAAAGTAACTGTTGTTCTTATTTGAACGCTGAACTGAAAATTAAACTGAACTGAATAAAATAGGTCTTCAAAAACTGGATATTTAACAATGCGCATAGAACTTGTACGGATAGAGGAAACACATCAGACTAGATATGCTTTCTATATTTTTTATGTTCCAATACTTGACAATAAATATATCACAAATTGCACATCTGATTCATTTTGATGTTAAGACAAAATCGTGAAAATTTAAGGCTTTTATCTTTAATAGTTTTTGAAATATTCACATTCAAATATGACCTCAGCCTTTCACGTGTGAAAGTCTAAATGTGGGTCAACCGACCTTTTTCAAAAAATATATATCTCTTGAAAGTATTTGATATACCCATCGATCCATTCTCTTCCATTTATTTATTTAGGGGAGCTACACTCTGGAAAAGTCGGCAAATCGGACACGGGGCTAATACAGACACGCTCACATCTATGGACAACTTAGAATCACCAATTAACCACTAATTGTACATCTTTGTGTGAGCTCTCTCTGGGTGCTTCCTCCCACAGAAGCAAACGACACATAGACAGGCCCTGGCCAGATGGTGCAGTCAAAGTCAGGACCTTTCTGTGAGACAACAGTGCTAACCACCACATCACAGTGCTGCCTGGTATTTGGTCTTAAACGTTCACAGCCATCACTGTATATGTTCAATCTCTGTGCCATAAAACTTTTATAAAAATTGGAGATGTTTGAGCAGAAGGCCCATGCTGATATGAGATGGAATTATTTTAAAGCAGTATGATACTTCTGTAACATTTGTATTTTGTTTTATAAAAAGTTGTTACAAATTAAATTATAAATTGTAACCAGTTTTAATAAATAAAGCGATTTAAAAACAGGGGGTTAAAGAGATTTCTTACAGGCCAATAGAAATGTCTTTTCTTAAACCGCTCACACATTACATTAAGAATCTGCATAGGAATTCACAAACCCTGGTTAAATTGCTCACCTTGAGCTTACTGTCAGACACATAATAGCAGACACTGCCTGTCTAAGGCCCAGCTGAATGAATCCTTTTTCATAATTAAAAAATGCCATACTTACTCTTCAAACTTTCCAAATAATGAATATTATTACCAACCTACACTTTTTCCTCCTTAGTTAGGTCTCAGTTCCAGCACTCGGGATGTCATTTATTGCTCCCTTAGAAAATCAGAAGCCAGTGACTCAAGCTAATCAAAATTTTGCCAGGCTTTAAATAGAAAACATTTCAAAGATTGTTCCGGTATTTTCCCTTTTAATTAAGAATGTAAAGTCTTATCAATTGCCAGGGTTGACAAAACACAAAGAATTTTTTTTTACTCTGGAAGAAGTTTTAAAAGTTGTGAGAGAGCAGCCACATTTACATAGCATTTCAAGATAAACGTGGGGGCAGCCTGTGTCGCCTAATCCCAAATTAGGATCTTGAAGGTTTTACAGTCATGTTGGAAAAACGAGTACAGATAATTTCCATTTTATTGCAACTTATTGATTTTTAAAATTAAGGTCTCTATTCTTTAACTTTACTTTATCCGCTACTTAGTCATTTAAAGCCATCATTGAAAATGACTGTATTTTAAAGGAACCTTTATAACAGTGTGGAAACCGTTGAATCTAAAAGCTTCTTTGCTCTACAGCTTTTCACACAATTCAAAGAGGAGATCAGACAGGCAGAGTCCAAGCCAAGCAGTAAAACTGTGTCTCTGCTCACATTTAAAGCAAAGCCCAGGACAGTAATGTGGTTGAGGACCATGCAGTGTTAGAAAACATGCAAAGTTCAACTGTGAGGAGTGACTGAAGCTACTGAAGGTAACCAAACATAAATATTGATCCCAATATTAATTCAGCTTTTGATTCTTTGGTTTAACACACGGCCTGATTTATTCCCATCAGTGCTCCCAGTGGTGCTCTGCTAGTCATGCTGACCAATCAGCTGCCTCCAACATGCACTTTGAACACATTTTAAAATAACAATTTCAATCAAGTTATAAACATATGTTTTCATTCATTAAAAAAAATCATTAAGCATAATTTAGGTTTTTTTATGTTTTATGAAATTAGCACAATAAGGTTATGGTTAGGTTAGGGTTAACAATATATTTAACTATAACTTTGTAATCGATACACAGCTTTATAATCTGTCCAGTAAAGTTAGAGGTCAAACCATTATTGACCACTGACTATTGTAAGTACTGTAAACGTCAATGGCAACAAAACATACAGAGAAGCAACATTAATTATTATGATTATTTCACTGTTTGTTCATTAACAGTAAAATGTTAAAACAAAACAAAGTTTGTTTTAGACTGAGATCTCCTTCTAATGATCTAACTCTGGTGTTTGTTCATTCGTGCATGTTTATAGAGGTGAAGGTCATCATTTTCAAACTGGCTGTGACCGTCCTGGAGCTGATGTTGTTGTTATTTTCACTGTGTGGGTGGGGTTTACAGCTAATGAGAATATAAACAGAGAGATGACGACCTGGAACAGGTGGGTGGAAGACAGCTGGGAACAAGGTGACATGATGAAAACTGTCATAGTCACTGTGTTTCTGGACTATGTACTTTCTCATTATGCATTTCAATGTTACTGAAAACCAAAATAATCAAACATGATATTTTTTCATGTTCCTTCTAGCTTGTATCTGTAGCCGAAAAAACAAACGAGGGAATAAATAAAGCAGCAAGAATAATGATCAGGGTTGGACGCCTGTCTGGGACCTTTATCTATTTATTATTATTATTATTATTGTTGTTCCTTTAGGAAAAGCAGCGGTACATAAATGAGAGGGTTTAACATGAAAAGAGAAACAGTAACTGAAACACCTTTAAGCAGGATTTCTCCTTCCAGTTTCTCTCTCTCGACTGTTAAATATTGCATCATTGCTTCGGCTTGGTTTGCTGCAGCATCTTGGGGCAGTTTGAACTTCTTTCCACATTTTGAACAAATAAGATTCCCAAGGAGTGTTTAGAGCTTTTATAGAGCTTGATATGCATGGTAGAGAAGAATGGGAGCGAGCACACACAAACATGAAGACAGTCATAAAGTGGACGCATTAGAGAAGACACAGATATTATTAAAGGTTGTTTTCCATCGTCCTATTCTAATTAACCCTTGTTAAATTTAGAAAACTTAGTGCACCTAGTGTAATACTGCGGCCGGCAAAGAAAAAAATCTTTCTTAAACCATAAAACCATTGTTTGCTCAGGGAGAAATTTCTTGAACAAGGTGAAAATCCTACTGGCTACAAAACACCTCAAAACACCCCGGGAAAATCTAGGACATAGAGACTAGAGCGATGGAGCTCATTTATTGGCAACAGTCCGTCAGCAAAGACACTGAGTGGCGTTAGAAACATGATACCATCGGCCCCTATGCTCCAACAACCATGTTTGTCCCCTGCCTTTGTTCTCACTCTGCCTATCAATAATCAGATTGATTACTGATATAATCGTAGCAGCTTGAAACCATGTGCTTTATATATTTATATGTTAAAAACACTTCACCCAAATTTCAACTGGAGGATGGCTTTATGATTTTCCTTAATAATACTTGTCTGTGAAGGTTCTCAGTCATCCAGGTCATCGTAGTCAAAGGAGCTTGCAAAGAAAAGCGTCTAACATCTATAAAATAGGGAAATCCTGTATTCACTAATTATCCAAACAGATCATGTGACTGAGTAAGCCTGGCCTAAGTGGGAAGATGGCAGCAGTTGTTCAGGGGCTTATAATCTGTGTTTGCAAAGGCAACCTCTGAGAGACTGTGAGTACGTGTAAAATGTGCAGTATTTTCAGACAGGTGACTGTGCTGTCTAATTTGATACAAATCGTAATCTTTTTTTTCACTAAATCTAACCAAGTAGATGTAATGGTTAAAGAAAAGACATAAAATGAAACAGAAACACTCTATTGGAGCAATAGTTCCATTTATAACAATCCTGAAAGCTGAGAAGCACAAAGTGGCGTGTTACTTCTTAAATTTCATAACCCTCGCTTCTAATTTTCTGATACCATTTTAAAATGTGGTCCTATTAATGTTATTATTATTATTTTAAAGGATGAGGCCCTTTGGCAGTTCTTTTTTTACATAATGATGGCCCTTCTTACAAAGGTGTATCCTGTGCCGTGGTCATCCTATTTTGCCACATAACAGGAGTGGTTTACTGTCACTCTCTCCCTACGTCCCCTGCTCTCTTGTGCTTTCTCTCTCACACACTCTGTCTTTGTTAAGATGTGTCTCTTAGCCAGCCTATAGATAATTCTTTCTTTTTCCTATGTCATATTCTCCCCCCGCCTCACCCACCCACTCCGTTTTTTTTCTCCAGAAGAAATCTTTCAGACATATCCAATTGGCTCTGGCCGCCACAAGCATGTCTCCCTAGTGGGAATAAACCATAAAAATCTATTTTTTCTGAAACACAGGGAAAAATACGCTCTCTCTCTCTCTCTCTCTCACACACACACACACACACACACACACACACACACACACACACACACACACACACACACACACACACGGACAGATACCTCTAAATGAAGCTGTGACTCAAAGACCAGGCCACTAAGAGAATGACTTCTCATTAAAGGTTTGCTTGTCACTTGTTCATGAGCACATATGTGTATCTGTGTGTGCAGGAATAAGCGTGACACCCTACGGTAATATTGTGGGTCCACGCCTGGTTATGTTCCACATAGGTCCTTTTTAGTGGACTCTTGGTGCCCACATTGATTCAGACACACTTAGACAGAGACAGACAAAGACACACATAAACCAGGTGAATTAGACATTTTTATATTACTGCTGCTGTAAAACTTTTCTTTGGTTTCTGTGTCCTTTTCTACCTTTTTTCTTTAATCTATAATTGTCTGTGTATTTTTACATTTTTGTTTCGTTTTTCTTCTTGCAGTGTGTTTCGTTATTTCCCATTATCTTTGTGTCCTTACTTCCCTCGATCATAGTTCTTCACTCCACAATCTGTTCAAAATGTTCATTACACTTGGGTTTAAAGGAGAACATTGTTGCAGCCACGTTTGGACCAACTCTCCTATTTTACCCAGCTGCTGATGCTTAGTCATGGTGTATAATTAGCCCATTTAACGCATTACATGCATTTTGTTACCATCAGCCAACACCAGTCGAGAGCAGGAACAGCACAACATAAAGGTAATGTTCCGCATCCAGAGCTGACCACAGGCCTTGTGTAATATGTACGTAGATGTGTTTCTTGGACTTGCTTTCGTGTCGTACATTTGTGTCTTTTATTTACAGACTGCTCTGCTCTTTCTCTTCTTTAAATGCTATAAACACATATGTATATAATGGATTCCACACCAACAGGCATCTTACATGCCATATTCATTAGCATGCATAAATAAAACTGCCTTCTCTGCTGTCCTAATGCTACTCGGAGCCGTCCTTCATTCATTCTTTTCAACCTTACACGCTGGAACAGTTTTCTTTCTTCTCTCTCTCATCTTTTTTGTCTCTCTTTCAAAGCTCAGCTCCCCCACCGAGGCCTTGAAGTACACCCGCTTAGATTGCAGCAGGCAAATCCGTCTCCTCCGTCCACCTCCTAGCTTCCCCTCTCATTTCATTTTCTCCTTTAAACATTATGTCTTTCTCAGACCAACTGAAAGGCTGCTTCTTTTTCTAGTTTTCGGTCACACTTCTGTTTTCTGTAATTTACTATCAATTTCTGTCTGGCTCTCCTTTAATAGCTGACAAATGTTCCTCTTTTTATTTGCCCGTTTTTGTCCGTCTGTTCTCCCTCATTTATGTTGTATTCAGTCCTCAGTACTTTGTAGCTTTTTAATCCAGCCCCCTGCTTTTACCACCAGACATTTTTTGTCTAAAAATAATGTCTGAGGAGCTGCAATTTAAGATACCAATTTTTCTAAAGACCTAGGTGCTAATATTGTAGCAAGACCTGTTTTGAAAGCATCACTAAGAGCTGACAGCTTTGGAGAGCCGTCGTTTAGGTTTTCAATTCACGAGCAAAGCACGAAGAACCTGGTTTTGCTCAGATGAAACTCACAACAGCAGAGCGTGCATGAAAAGCAAAACGTTATCTATAGAGACACTTCATCTGCCTCGAATAGCAGTTGAGATTGCTGTTTTATTGTGATATTTGCACATTTATTCTTATGGTATTTTTTTTTTACCGTTACCATGGTGCTTAAATGATTACTAATTGTTAATTAGTAGTTATGTGATTAAGAATTGTTTTTGTGTATGAGCTATTTTACAGCTAGACTAGCTTTCAGTTTGACTTGCACATAAATGAAATTTTCACACTTTCCTAATTGCTCATTTGTTCCAAGGCCAAATTAATATTTACCCATGAAAATACCATAAGGTACATATAGTATGGTGTATAGTATTTAGAATAAATACCATTTAAAAATATGAACCTACAGTGAAAACACCAGCCCTCACATGTGTCAAATAAGCACCTGGATATTACCCACAAGTGCATGACACAACATATTTCCCCACTCTTCACCCACCTAACAGCTTGAGTGGCTCAGTAGTTCTTATATGTAACGGTGAACAATGCAGTTAGAGCTTATAGATCACAAGTATAATTTAAATGTAATTTTCAGTGTCTAAACAAATAGCTGCGAAATGTATGCAATTGTTGCACAGCAGACTATCTCGCTTTGCTGTCAGCTAAATTCCTTCTTAGGGCCTGACAGTGACCCTAACAGTTGTACATTGTATCTCCTCTGTTTATGATTATTAGTTATGATGAATTGCCATTTTGGGGGCCTAAATATCCTCAAAAACTGATTAAATACTGCAATATTTTGGTGAAGATGTATGTATTTTATTGGACATGGGTATTTCAAAATGACTTTATAGCGCCACCAGTGAAAAGTGTTGCTAGTACATAGAATGAGCTGTGACATTTGGTGCACACATGTAATATGCCAAGATGTACAACAAAGGGACATGTGACCCAAACCCAACAGAAAGTTGATTTTACGATGCTATTTTGATCATTTCCTGTGGTTATACTTTTTCAAACTTCTCTTAAAGATTGTATCCAATAAACTTCATATTTGGTCTGTATAAACTACAGAAGGGGATGATGCTAAGTTTTCGTTGGACGTGTTCGTGGTAAAATTTGATCATTCGCCATGACATTTGAATTTGCTGTCATTCACACGTACATTGTCCAATGTAGACCAAACATCTTAAGTATTATAAGGAGCTAGCCTTGAATACGTTTTGATTGTAATATTTGACAGCGCCACCAAATGGTAACAGGAAATGGCATGATGAATTTCGATGTCTCGCCATGAAGCACAAATGCCACAGGCTAAACCCAATAAAAAGCCTCCTATTTTCAAGTGAAAGTGTAATTTTGTGATTTGGTTGTAATTTTTAACCATTTTCACGCCTCATACTTCTACAAACAAATCCATATGATCTTTGGCGAGGGGAATCTAAAGACCTGTCTGGTATTAGTTTGCGAAGCTTTTGAATTTTAATGAAAGGGCGCGAAGCGCACCAAGTTACGATCATTCGGCTCATATTCAGAATAAACACCAGTGTGACATATAGTTGGAAGGTATTCTTCATCACCGCCTGGTGAAGAAAGTGTGCAGTAGGTAAATGAGGGAAAAGAATCAGCATTCCAGACTTAAAACACCCACGTGACTGTGTGACGCTCATCAGCAGCATTCCTGAGACATCAGCGTAACTTTGTGCTGAACATTGGGGGGTTCAAGATCTCTGTCTAAATAAATATATAACTCTGGATAAATTCCCAGATGATTAAACATGGAACTATTTTGCTGGTATTAACTGAAATGAGTAAAGAAAATCAACAGCATACTTATGCAAGATAATTCATAATTTTATTGGGGGAGTTATATTGGTGGGGTCTGATTATTGGGGGGGTCATAAACCCCCTAACCCCCCTGGAAATTACGCCCCTGTCCTGAGACACCTATTGGCTTTGAGGAATGCATTCCTTGAAAGCCAGTAGATGGATCATTTTTAATCTGTGGACATTTGAGTGAAGGAATGCCTCATTGAGTACGATTATAATTTGATCAGGAATTTTGGAGAAAAGAGAAGAAAAGCAACTTATTTCCCCTGTTACTTATCCTGATGTGTTGATCATACTTTTAATGTCAGGAAGACAAACAAAAATTTAGATTTAAAAAAAGAAAAGAAAAAAATGTGGACTGAGGTTTTTGTTGCTTTTGGAAGCAGCTGGAAAGAAGTTAAAGATGTTAAACTTTGGATTAGCTCAATGCCCTGTGTAGTCTTAGAAAATGAAAATGATTCTCAGAATTGTGTCTGATTTTCAGAGGAAAGACCCAAAATAGTCAAAGAAATTGAGCTCAATTATCTACAGCTTCACATTTTTCAAAATAAACCCAGTAGCCTCCAGCTACTAATTGGATGCTATCAAAAGGCCTTATTAGTGTTGAATTTTTAAAATATAAATGCCTAGTTTATAAAAGAGTAACACAATACTCTGAAATGTCAGATTTTTCCAAATTCAATCCTTCAAATAATTGGAAGAGTTTCAGCTGAAATTGTTTTCAGTGCTCTCTTCCCTGAGGTTTTTAGCCAGTTCAATCAAGCTTTTAAACAAAAAGCCAGAGGCTAGTTTCAAGAAACACGAGTTAAAAAAACCCAACAGCAACAAGGATTTTTAGCATCAGACCAGTGGTGCCTTAAAGTGCAGAAGACCAAGTCTAGTTGTAGCAAACAATTCCACCCCATTTTCTCCAAAATGCATATTCTAGTTACTGCTAGTGGAAATCGAGTTGCAACTCTCATTGCTAAATTTTTGCAGGTGTAACATATTCATGCTGAATATAGACTGTATGCAGTAAAAGGTTCAGGTAGCTTCCAGGTCAGAACAACGTAGCCAGTGTGGAAGTACCTTAAACCTGCCTTCTTTATGGAAGCCACCAGCTTGTGTGTTTGAAAAAGACTCCCAGTCCTACAGAGGTCTGGGCCCATGGCTCTTGGCTTAACCTCTATGAACACTTTCTTGATGAGTTTATGTCATGTTGAATTACAAAATGAAGAGTTATCTTGGGTGTGCTCATTACCCAACAATTTGTGATTGACAGGTTATTAGTGTGTGGGAAAAGTTGTTAATATCAGTAGTAATGCAAATTATTTTAGGGCAAAATATAATTGTGTGTTAAAACAATTGTGTGTTAAAACACACAACTATATTTGAATGTTGTAGTATAAATGTAAATATGGCATTTTCTAAACCACATATTCTGATGAGCTTTTTATGAAGTCAGATCAATCCCTGGTGGAATTGTTTTTAATTATCAGCAACAAATTTGAGCAACAATGCTTCCTAGGAAAGTTTTTTTCAACATGGAAAATTTAAAGTTTGTGTTTGACCTTTTTTTCTAAGGATAAACCATTAATTGCATGTACAGCAAGGCAAACATGTTGGTCGAGTCCCAGTGTGAGCTTAGTACACCGCTAACCTTGTTCAGGCCAAAACAACATTACTGCAGTGACCACATTAAGGGAACTCTATCTATGTGTAAACAAAGCCGGGGCACATCTCTGTCATGTGGTCTGTGCTCATAATCGCTGCAATCTCTCCCTTTTTAGACAAACACAGTAATACACACA
The DNA here is from genome assembly GCF_057381915.1 of Diplotaxodon limnothrissa. Taxonomy (NCBI): domain Eukaryota; kingdom Metazoa; phylum Chordata; class Actinopteri; order Cichliformes; family Cichlidae; genus Diplotaxodon; species Diplotaxodon limnothrissa. The sequence goes on along the minus strand of NC_140601.1, from coordinate 2,621,829 downwards.
CACACACGCACACACACACACACACACACACACACACACACACACACACACACACACACACACACACACACACACAGAGACAGGGGAGCTGCTAGTAATTGTGCCCGGAGTTGTCGTGGTTACTGTGGTTTTGATGTCTTAAAAACAGAAAGAAGGGAAGGAGTGAAGTCCTGTGAGGCTAACATGCATTTGACAACACTTACACTCTCTGACCTCACAGAGTGGTAATAGAAGCCGCTGAGTCGGGTCTGTAAGTAAAGTTGGGAAGCAATAGGAAACTGAGATACGTGTCGAAAGAGAGAAACAGGAAAAAAGAGGAAAAGCAGTGGGAAACAAGAAGGTCTCGCCAGATTTGCAGTTGGGTGATCACTCTGCGCAAACACACACACTGAGGGCAATTGCTGCAGACACTTGTCTTTTTCTCTCCAGAGGGATAAAAAGAGACCGAGGGGGAGCGAGCAATGACGAGAAGAACAGAAGAAAGTTGACCCCCCCCCCACCCCCACCCCCACTTACTCTGTGTGACCTTGAGTGTGAAGAATGTGTAAACAGAATAAAGGACACTGTGGAAACGCTCTCCTCTAGGTGTAAAAATAAAATCAAGGTATATACCAAATGCTTTTTCAGCATTAACAAGACGATATTTTGCAGATACATATACTTAAAAAGTACTTTTATATTAATTAGTCGAAATTAATTTGAAAGATGTAGTATGCAGTAAGAAATGTTCAGGTTACCGCTAAGATAGCTGAGCAGTTGTAGTTTGTGTATTTGTGGAGGCTGAAACATGGCCCACGGTGAGTTATCCTCTTAATCCAGCCTTGAAAAGAAGTCAAAGTTTAGTAAATTATATGCTGAGGTCAAAAGGGAAGAATAATAAAACAAATTACTAGCCATTAATAAGTTATTTAGCGAACCTTGGCTGAACCCCATTAAAGTTATTCATTTTTGATAAATGCAGTGAGTTTCTTACCTTTTGCCAACTGACTTAAATGTGACTGGTGAGGTTTGGTGAGCAAACAAACTTTGCATGCACCTTTTTTTAATCCCATCCATTTTATTTTACTGTTGGATGACAAATGTAAACACAACAAGAACAAGTGGTCATAAAAATATCTGAGTCGAGCTGATAGGATTACAGAAGCTTGCATAATCATACTTTTAAAAGTGTTACAGGCTTGTTTAGTGTAGCTGAAGCTTTGTTATTGTGTTGCCTTCCCTTCCCTTCTGAAATCATTTCTGAGCAGAAGTCGGCAACTCCTGTTTTTTTTAATGTAACACATCCTTTTGTAACCTGCTTTTATTACATACAGTTCAAATATAGGGACTAGTTGACTTTCACTGATAAATAAGCGTGAAACAGAAACAATGATCCATTTAAGATTAAATGATTGTTGTCATATAAATTACACACAGAACAGATTTAATAGCATCGAGTTTGACAGCTGTTTTTCTATGATGTGCTGTAAACCCTTTCAGTCTTTTTTAGGCTTTTCAGTCAAACATGTTGCCAGATGCATATCATCGTCAGTTCATATATGCAAATCTGATCGAAAAGGCAACTCAGGTACTCAGAAAAAAGTCCCGAGTGTATCCAGAAGATGCTCCCTACCTAATGCATATGTGCTCTCTCTCTCACTCAGTGTTCATCCCTCGATCTCCCTCTCTCTCTGGAGAGTGTTTAAGGCCTCCGCTCTGGATTTGGAGCAGACATATTGTCTTCTGATGAAACAGACTGAGCACTAATTGGCCAGAGTGAAGTTTGAAGACAGCAAAGAGAAGCAGAACAATGGAGGCACTGAGAAATATGAGAGAGAGAGGGAGAGTGCTGTAAAGTAACAGAAATGAAAGAGGGCGTGTCAGGAATGTTTGGTAGACTTAAAGTACTTTAAAACCATAATGGACCTATTTCCAGACAGGCGCCATTTTAAACCTCCACCCCGTGCCCATGGCGCACACACAGCAAGCACTCACACATAAAGGATGCAAACATTTTAGCAGATTTCGAGTTCTTGAGCAAAGGGTTTGCAGTGCTGAGAAAACAGGAGTTGTGATATTTTGAAATAATGTCATTTATTTTAGATTTGTTTTAGAAAAAAAACAGTTTTGACCTATACAGACAAGCAGCCTGGAGAAAATGATACTTCAAAAATGCTGTTTACCCGCGACGTAATCTTGCTTTCCCTCTTCAGTCGCAAAATCTCTCGCAGCTGCCCCTGAATTTCCTTCTTTCTTTTCTTTTCTATTTTTTTCAGCGAGTGCACTGTTAATGTGAAGGAGGATTAGATGCAGGAATATTGGAAATTTGATGGAAGATCCCAAAGAGACTGTTTGTCCAGCCCATCAGCTGCTGAGCGTGGTCACAAGAGTGCATTGTCACTACGCCATTGTTCTTACACTCTTGTACTGACAACTGAAACTACACTGTTGACCAGACTTGTTTTTGTCAGGTGTGAAAGTCTTTTTAATGGTGTTTCTTTTCTTCATCATTGATTAAAATATAAATAACAAAGAAACTGAAGATATGTTATGTGCTGCAGTCGGGCTTCTTGTAATAAGTAACAACAAAACAATGACATCCCACAGCTGCGTCCAGCCTCACCGTCCTTTTTCTGATGCATTCAAGATGCAGATGTAAATTCTTGGTTGCAGTAGAGCCTACTCAGCATCCAGCTAGCACTGCAGAAGAGGAGAGAACACAGTGGCAGGCAATTTCAAATGCAACGTTTCAAACAGCTCAACAAATACAAATGCACCACCAAACAAACTGCCCCTGTTTCATAATGTGTCTGCAAGCTGATGAACAGCTGAGAAAGATTTAAGAGACACGGGACAGCAGAGGAAGAGGAGAGATTATTTTCAAAAGTTCAGAAAGTGTAATGTAAGCTCTAAACTCTCATTCATTCTAGAGTTCTTGGATGAATACACGATGCTTTCAAAAGAAACCAAATTTTATTAATTTTGTTTTATTAAAATGTTGCATGAAAATATGTACTGGCCACCTTAGGCCAGTGTAGCGTGCAGCATTGTTGTTAAGTTTACAGTGGCACACTATGCGGTGTGGCGTGGTCACAGTCGTACCAGAGGAGAAACACGTTAATGACATCTATGTGAAACCAAAAATCCCCTGATGGGAGGAGTCCCACTCCGACTGACTGCACTGAGTCTCAGAAAGATTAGCAAGGATAAATAACCACCATCACAATTATAAATGGTAGGTTGACAACATATTGCGGCATCATTTATTTCTCTAAATGAGGACAAATGTAATGAATCCCACAGACGTAAGATTTTTGGCATGCAAATTGGGCTAAATTTAACACCTTAATTTGTGCATGATCTGTGTGTGATAGTTGTCAGTAGCAATGAGAGGGGGGGATGTTATCAGAACAAGAGTGTAATTGGCATGGCTGGGTGGTTCAGAGTGCCACAGCGCTGCCTCTGTCCTGTTGCTCTTTCCTGCTTTGCAATGGAACATCAGATCGAAGGAGTGTTGTTTTCTTTTGAACGTGGACAAAGCGCGGACCATTGTTTCAGACCTTTAGCCACATTTCTGCACAGAGACTAGCACACAATGAAAACATGCGTTTGTCACCAGTGCACGCACACAGAGGAACAGTCATTTCATTCACGTCTGTCTTTTATTTCCATTGACAGACGTTATTGTATGATATATCTGTCAACAAGCAGCTATTAGTGTGTAAGAATAATGCCTGTTACATTATGTTAATTAGGATTAGTTACATTAATATGCACAGCATCCCCAGTCTTTCCTCTTCATACACTTCCAATCAAAAGGTGAGCTATATCACTTAACTTTAAAATTTAATGTGAACTAATGTCAACAGCACAAAATGCCATCGGTTTAAAGAAGTAATTCATTGTATTATAGTCAGTCAACACCTAATAAAACCCTCTGCACAGAGGAGTAGTTTGTAATAAAGCAAGTCTGGGTAAATCTTTCACTCCACCCAAGTCTCAGTTCTCAGCAGCACACAGCGTCGCCCAGGGGCATGATTTCCAGGGGGTTAGGTGGGTTATGACCCCCCCCCAAATAATCAGGCCCAACCAACATAACTCCCCAAATAAAATTATGAATTGTCTTGCATAAATAAACTGTTTATTTCCTGTACTCGTTTCAGGTATTACCAGCAAAGTAGTTGCATGTTTAATCATCTGGGAATTTATCCAGATTTATTTATTTAGACAGAGATCTTGACCCCCCCCTCCCCCCCCCCCCCAATGTTCAGCACAAAGTTACGCCGATGGCGTCACCAGCTATTTCTAACAGAGGAGTTCACTGATTCTTCTACAGCCTGCTTCCATATATCTGAACAACCACACATGCATAAAACCTGCGCTTACACTGTATCATTTTGTTAGTACGTTATTTGTGCTCTTATTTTGTACCACGAGTTTGTGCTGCTCTCCATAGAGTGAATGAATTTCAGTGTGTCTGTTTGTTTATAGTGTATAAGTTATTAATTTGCCCAGTTTACATCTGGCCCAGTTTAAAGCTCAGAGAGTTGTGCTTGAGGTGCAGGTTTTGTGCAGTCCACTGGTGGCAGATTGAAATGAAGCGCCAGTTTCAGTCCTTTTTGACCAAAAACTGATATTCTGTAGATGCAGCAATTCATTTTAAAGATAAGAATTTTTTACAGGTGGTCTCAGACCCGGCCCCTCACCTGTGACTGTACATTGTCACACTAACATCCTACAGTGTCAGCAACTGTATTCCCTAGCAGTCACATGATAGCAGACACACACTGATTTTATTTGCTAATATCTTGCTGAACTTAGCAGATTGAATTAACAAGCTAATCACAGCCTTTACTGTCTCCAAGATCTCACAGATATATATATATGTATATAAGTATATATATGTGTATATATATATATATGGGGCTCTTTCACCTGCCAAATCCCACTTCTATAAAAACTAAATACAAATATGTGCACAGAAATGTTCATATTTTGCACACAAAATAAGTTTTGATGCATGCATCGTGCTGACTGGTTTTCTGTAACCACGTGAGTGGATCAGAATCAGTCTGAACTGTCGGGCATATGCCCACTGTTAGCAGTAGGCATGCTGCCAAACCCTTAATTGGCTATAAAAGAAAATGCATTTGCCTGGAGCAATATCATTAAGAGAAGAAGAATGTAAAAATTAATTCATTAATTAAAAAAAAGAAAGCTGCATTTTAAGAGGGGCTTTTGACTAAAGGAAGTGTAAAAAACATGGAAACATCAAAACGCCCCTCCCCAGAGGGTGAGGACACAACCTGCGTCTCACGTAATAACTGAACAAGTTTGACATTAATAAAACAATAACAGACCAGATAAAAAGGGGAGCTTGATCTGACAGCCTGGACTATAATTACATGTTAAATAATTATTGTAATTAATTATTAAGTCAAATATCATGCAAAGAAGGGACATCAGTGTCATGGTTACTCAATACATTTGAGTAACAGTTTTACAGTTTTATCTTGTTGCCTTCTGTGCTTTTATATTTATGTGCTTAATTTAAGGAGGTGTCTTACACTTGTAATGTGCATCTGGACCGCAGATGTTTTGCGCGTCTTCAAAATAATGTCAGTATTTTAAAAAACTGTAATGAATTATCAGTAACTCATTAACATTCTCCCTCATCGCTGCATGACCAGACTTCATGTGTCACATCGCAGCCACACATGAACCTCTAACTCGCCTTGTTCCTGGTTTGTGTCCTCATTGTGTGAATCTAATCAATGGTTCCTGACAAACTGAGAGAGGGGATCATTGTGGAAGTGAAGTTTGTCACTCAGCCTGATGGTAACTGTAAGAGTATCTCATGATTACAGTTACCGTTGGAAATAGCTTTTCTTAGAGGTTTAATTATCGTTAACAAACCAAAAACCTGGTTAATAAAGAAAATCGAGCAGATACATCGCTGCACAGTCACAGTATGTCACAGAATTTACTGTTTTCTTTGAACTCTTTGCAGTAATTAGTGAGTAATTGTGTAGAAATCTTTTTTTTTATTTTCTTGGGAATAAAATTTAAAGGTTTTTGATAAAGTTGTTTTCTTTGTCGTGTTACTGAAGATGTTGGAGGATAATTCTTAGGGATGGGGGGTTGATAATAAACTCTACACACCAACACACTGATGCAGCCAAACTAACAATGTACGGTTCTGTTTTTTCAGTATAAACGTGCTTTGGGCATCCATCCAGTAACACTAAAAAGAGCTCATTCCTGTTTAAATGTAGTACAATAATTATCTACATTAGCTTTGTAACAATATGTAAAGAGACCAATTTTTAATTGGATTTTTTGCTTTTTTGATACAAAATGTGAAAATTTAAAAAGATTTGGATACACAGTGAGATTTTCTTTCTTAGTTATTACTATGTTCAATTTGTAATGTCCACCATATATTTAATTATGGAAACTAATCAAGGCATGTATAGCTCATGAATATCTCATTTTGTCCCACAGTGTAATGAACTTTGCATCTTTTAATTTTATATGCAAAGATTATTGCAGTGGGGATTGCTGGGAATAGCTTTGATTTGAGCCTGCAGAGTAAAATGAATTGTCCTGCAACCACACAACAGTCTCTGAGCAAGAATAAATTAGACTGATTGAACACCTCAATAAGTGGGAGTCTCACTAACAAATGCTCACACATGCAGAGAGATGCTCCTTCCATTACTCAAACACTTGCACACAAATACAATGCTCACCATACACACAAACACGATCAATTTACACATCGGGCATTGTATTGATCCGGCTATTTGCTGCTTGAGTCCCCTGCCATGGCCTTTCAATTAAGCAGAGAAAGAGACAAAGAGAAGGGAAGAGTGAAATATAGATTAGCTAATAAATATAATCATCAGTGTTTTTTTCTCTCTGCATCTTTTTTTCATGTTAATGCTGGTTTGATGTAGATATGGAATGTATGTTATTTTAAATTAAATTCCGTCACTATTCTTCATATATTGAGCATTGTTTGCAAATGATTTAAAGTGTGCTCGTGCAAATGCATTGATGCACATATGATCAGACTTGAAATCTGGTCCCACAACGAGAAGAAGAACCGAGATGAAGAACGCAGCGATGCTGTTTGATGGTCACACATTTCACAGTCAGAAATTACAATTTTCGATTTCAAGCCAGCTTTTCCAAAGATAAACATATCAGTGTGTTTAAATCCAGAGAAGCAGTAGCTACTGAGCAAAGTCTATATCTAATAAGATAAAGATACTGAGTCACTTTAAATTTATACATTTTTGCGAAAAGCCTCAGATTTAAGCATATATGACTTAGAATCAGCAGTTTTCCCATTTGTGTCCAATATAACTGCTTTAATACATGAAAAAAATCATCTTTTGTGAAAAGCTTGTGACACTTTTCTCTCAGCAGAAAAAAGAAGATGGTTACAGTTTAAATAAAGTGAGAATAATGATAATATGAGCAAAAACAATTAGAAGTCCTAAAACACACAAGCTGTTCTCCTCTGAGCTGGTCAACAACAACTGAAAGCAGAAGCTGCACATAAAAAGAAGTGTGCTAACATACCTGACAACATTGAAAAGCTTGATTTTTAAAAGCTAAATTCTTTATCAGATTAATCCTACTGGAAAAATATTGAAAAAAGAAACTATTCAGAGACTGTATGCTGTAAATTTTCAGAGGGTCAATCAGAATTCATTCCATCTTTTCTCCATGTTTTTCTCTTTGTTAGCCATTCAGTATCACACTAAGAATATCTTTATTGTCACTGTAACAAGTACAAATCAATTAAGTGCACTTCCCGCAGTGTCAAGAGACAAAGTTTAAATATAATTACAAAAGAATAATATAAAAAAGAGGCAGAACACAGTCATTCAGTATAATAAAGAAAACCTTATTCTACATAAAACACTATTGCACAGGATGTCATCCACAGCACTGCACAGGCTGAACTAGAGCTGATTACGTGTAACTCAAAGCCCCGACAGCTACTGGGTAGAAACTGATGTTTATTTGTTCTGATGCTCTTGCGCCGCCTTCTTAAATGCATTTTATCAATCTGAAAGATTATTGTACAGTTGTAAAACTGTCATAAATACAGAAAAACAGGACAAAGGTTTGTTTGTGCATCATGCATCTTTCTGATATAACAAACAGCAAGCTCAAGGACGATGCAGTAGTGTAAGATTCAGAGAATCTTCTTTTGAAAGCTTAACTGTGACAGAGTTGCAACAAACCTTCATATTCCTATATTTAATTCACAAGAATGTTGGGACATTGTGTCAAATGTACAGAAAAACAGAATCTAATGATTTGCCAATTTCATAAACTAATGTTTTTGTTTTTTTTTCACAAAGGAAAATCGAAAACATGACAATGTAAGCTGATAATGCTGAAAAAGCAAGTGGAGGAAAATATGCAACTAACTAGGTCAACCTGCAACAGGTCGAAATAGTGTTTACAGTTCCTATTAAACATATTCATCTCCCTTGGATATTTGACACTTTTATTGATGTAAAAAAATCAAATCATAGTCAATGAAATTTGGCTTATTTGACAAGAAAAAAGTCAAATTCCAAGAACACAACAAATCAGTACACCTGGAAAATAAATCCTCCGAGTCATAGTCCTCCTGCAGGCTGAGTCAGACTGGACTCTGATGTTTGATGATATTTGTTCTGGATTCGTGTTTGAATCAACGTTTGTTCTGATTATTCATTTTACTAACTGTGCTTATTTATGCAAACATTTATTTTACACTATATAATATATATTAACTGATATTATTTTGCAAAACTCAGTTTTCACTTCTTCTTTTAGCAAATACTTGCCAAACAAGGTAAATTATAAGAACCACGGTTTCATTTATTAAATGAACTCATTTTAAATACTTTATATTAAAAAAAATAATACCAAGTGCAATTTCCAAATATAACAAAGTATTTTACTCTATTTTGTATAGTATGTTATTCTATCTTATCTTATTCTATTCTATTTGGGGTATTTTCTTTTCTATTAATTTTTACTGCTCTTAACTTTCTGCAGTAACCGAAAGATTTTATCTGATCTTATCTTACTTTGAGACATTCTCATAGATGCCAGAGAGAGAGAGAGAGAGAGAGAGAGAGAGAGAGATCGGTTTTTATTGGATTCCGTCGTGGAAGAAAAATTGTTCAAGCCGTGTTTCCGAAGTAACAAAGAGCCGACGGATGGCCTGGATTGCAGCCATTCAAAGACCAAATATAACGTCTCAGAACAGCTCACACGTGAGTCTGCTCCAAGCATTTCCACAAGTCTTCTGTTGTAGTTATTACGTAATTTATCATAACAATATTGTTGATGTAGGTTACAAATAAGTCTTATATTGATTTGAATTGAGTTTGTTGCGCTATGCTGCTTTGTTCACTGTGGCTTTGCGGGCTAATGTTTGTTGTGTTTTGTAGGAAAAGCAGCCTACAAAATGCTGGAATGCGATCCAGACTGGGCCCCTCTATCAACCTGGGTCATACTGAGTTTAAAGCTGCTACCCCAGCCAGATTTGATCGGTTAAGAGAGAGAGCGATATCGAAACAGCCACGAAACATCAAAGTAAACTGGACCTGGGCTTGTTGCAGGGATCTGAAGTTACTAAACATTTTGTGAGTGTATGCACTCACACTTAGGACCATATAATAATAAATATGTGCGTGATGAAAGTCGGGCAGCACGCTAACGTCTTTACTCCACTCTGTATGCTCGTATGGGTCTGACCCTTTCACTCCTTTGATTTTTTCCCTCCTGCTTTTTTTTTATGCCTTTTTGTAACGTCTGTCTTTGTACGGAGCTGCCGTGCTCTCCGTTGTTCTGTACATAACTGTTTTTGGACCAAATAAAATGCAAGTAGGGATTGAAACCGCAGAATTAATGATTACCGGTGCTGGTAATTGATTTTGCTGCCACATTGTAATGTGCAAAAGTCATGTGGTCTGTCGATCTCTATATATACATATATAGACACACAAATATGCTGTCTATATAAATATATTGAACTCATTGATCTGTCTGTTATTATTTTTTAATTCCAGGAGTCCCACTGCTAAAAACTGAGACTCTATTTGTTATATAACGGTTGGGTTTAAAATACACCCTTTCACATTTATAATTACAAAGTTTCAGGGTCACACTGACCCATTTAATACATGAATTACTCTCTTAAAATGAACAACAATCAAGAACATGAACGGCAAAGAAGATGTTTGTGAAATTTCCAAATTCAATGTAAGGATAAAATGCCAGGATTAAAACATGCTGAAGACCAGCCGTCACTAATCATGACCTTAAATCAAGCCCTCACCATAAACATAAAGGATTAAGTTGTAACTAAGAGCAGAGTTCTCTTTGTGAGCAAACAGCCAAATCTTTACAAATAGTGAGTAATTCAAGTACACAAAAACCTGTTCGTAGTTACCCTATTTGAAGTCTGCATATGGTGATCTGAATAAAAGCTAAGTACACTCCTACATCAAGTACTTTCTCCCCTGCAACATTAATGCAACACAACTGACCCTTGCTTGAACTCTGCAGTAAAATGTGTATGAGTGTGTCAGTGTGATTTTGTGTGTGCGCATGCATCAGGGTTTGTACAAAGTGCCCTCTATAGCCGAGTCATGTCTGTTAAACCTCCCCAGCCGGCTGAAGGGAGACAGAATGTCTCACATCAATTATTGAACCAGAAAAAAAGAAAAGTAAAAGAAAGGAGTGGGTGGAGAGACAGGAGAAGTGAGGGAAGCAGAAAGAGATGTAAAAGACAGAGAGAAGAAAATACGATGGATGGATGGATGGGTGGGTGGATGGATGGGTGGGTGGATGGATGGATGGATGGATGGAGCCTAAAAAAGACTGTGTATCTGCATTGGACATGATGGAGAGCAAGGTGTGACTCATAAGGAAGGTGTTTAATTCATGGTTTGGGTGGGAATAAGAAACTCGTGTTTAAATATTAACATCTGTATAAAACGCTTTTGACTTGACCTCATCACTCATGCACACTTAGGTCACGATAAAGCAGATTTAAGAGCTGGAGACAAACAGAGTGGAAGTTACATTTTTGGACTGAGTAATTATGTTATCTGAAAACTGAATGGTTGGAGAAAGCTGTTTCACCTCTTTAATGTTCAAACTTCTGTTACTGCTTACATCTTAAGACTGTTTGGAAGTGTAGTGTGAACAACATAATGTTCCTGCTGTGTATAAATATATAAAAAAATTATTTATGTTTACATGCAAGCTTCTATATTTTCATGTTTTTCTTTTATATTAAATAAAAGACAGTCGTATGCGTAAAATGATAAAATAATCCAATAACACAATCAAATACATTATATAATTGTATTTGTAATATACAGATATAATTAAGCAGTTGTAAAATCACAGATATTTACTATTTGGGTATTTTGGTATTGTTATTTTAATTATATTTATTATATAATTTTACATATAAAATATGATCAATTTAACTCATATTTAATGTAATGAAGTGACATACCACCAATTAACAAAGCAGTCAAAATATTGCAATATATAAATGCTTTGTCAAAAGTATACATTTGTATAACAAATCCTGTATATTTAATAAATATTTAATGTTCAAAATATATTCCAACATGTGAAGCAAATACATTTGGTAGCACTTCATATACCTGCATGCAATCAAAAAATAATATTAATATCAGTTAATACTTAATTAATCAATTATAAAGCTTTTTTCCTCCTTAGTGTGTCTTTTATAATCATGGATATAAATGTTCAGTCTTGCTTCACGAGCTCATATATAGCTTGTTTAATTTTTATTAGATAAGTTTTATACTTTATGATGATGTTTGTTATATTTAAATAAATAATAAATAGTATTTGATCAAGTATGAACAAGTTCTTTATATCATTGTTTAAAACAAACGTGAAAAAGGTGATCACAAATCAATGGGAATATTGATAGAGCTTCAAAACAAGTAGAAACAGCAGAAACAGAAAGTGTAAACATTAAAGTGATAAAAGCTTTTTTGGGGCTGCTGCTGAATGACAGGGGATCACCTGCAGAGGAACATGTGTCCTGAAGAAGTTCTTGAGTTTGTTCATGGGGTTCAACCTTCATCTGGTGTGTGGTCAGCTAGTTTCACACAGACGACACAGTGTCTAGTCAGGTTCAGTCTAAAGCCCTCCTGAATTAAACAAATGAGTTGAGTTGTTTGGTGCTGCACGTTCACACAGGTGACAGGATGGGCTCATCCTCTGGGACAGTAAAACCTCAGAGCAACATCTAAAGGAGGTGATCAGGCTCAGTGTCTCATTCATCGTTAAAAAAATTCCAAAGCAAAGGAAAACTTCCTTAAAACCCCAGCCTGGATAAAACAGGAATGTTACTGCTTTCAGATCAAATAAATACCAGTGTCCAACGGCCATGATGAATGGAATGTCCAAACTCTCAAAATACTGCTCTACATAGGAAATAAATAAATTAGTGAAACACAACTTTTGGTGTAACAACTGCCTTAAATCGATTGTGACCTCTTTTTAGCTTTTATTTGATCATCAATTAAAAAGCAAACCTTTTTTAACTTTGAAATTTCATTTTACATTGCAGTTATCCCCAAACAGCACTTGTTTAGGTGACTGGACTTTAAGTTCAGCAGCACTGTGTTTGACTTCTCTCACAAAGGTCAAACAGCCACAGGGAGAATGTGGGGTTTATGTTTCCTGATACAGAAGATAAATCATGCTTTTTATTTGTTCTTGTTTCTAATGTCTCTGTAAAGCACTTTGAATCACCTTGTTGTTGAATTGTGCTATACAAATAAACTTGCCTTGCCTAAAAAAGATACATCTTCTTTATTTCTTTAAAAAAAAAGAGAGGAAAGAAAAAATGCTGAAGATATTGGAGAAAATAAAAATAGAATCCAATAAATCAGTTGTAAATTCATTCTTAAAAAATATATAAGTAATGTCAGTATTTTGCTCTGATTGGGAATTAAATGTTCCCTTGTAGCTGGCTATTTGATAAAAGTCTGCTTCAAAATGTTGAAAACTGCCATTGCCTCTACACAGCGTCAGCTGACATCCTTTCAGACTGGCACGTAAACTGCTGCTTACCTCCTGACAGTGGTTGTATTTTTATTGATAAAAGTCTGAAATTTCAGAAGGATTTAACATTTATTGTTGAAAATAACTACAGTTATGATTAAATTAACTCTATATAGACAATCCACTCCTATTCCCAGGACTTTTTGGTAATTTTTCAATTTTTAAAAAATGCATTTAAAAGGTACCGCTATCATATCTATCAATGATAACACCGGCATTTTGATACTTTAGCTGTAATGTTTATTTTTTTAGGAATGTATTTACAGCATTAAATTAAAATGTTATTTCTTCTTTAACATCAACTCTTTTTCTGCTCCAACGCTTAAAGTGAATCATCCTGTCAAGGGCAAAAATGACAAAAAGTGTTTTTATTAGGTTTGACTTTTAATTAGCTTGTCTTTATGCTCTATACCCCAGGCCACTGATGGCCAAACTGCGGCACATATTCATAGCCCAGTGCTGTAACCTATTGATTTTTGATGGACCATCACTCTTTTACTTTGCACAGATTTTCTTATATTTGTAGCAGGGTTATTTTAATACACGCAGAAAACTCAAATTGCAACTTTTGTTTTTATTAATTAAGCACTTTATTTGAAGACAACTTGAAATCAAAATAACATTCATTTATTATCCTTTTATAAGTAGAAAGCCCTCCACATAATATTGAAAATAAGTAATAAATAAAATATTACTGACAAAATAAATGTTAAAAGACTAGTGAATTGTTCTTCCTTTTACTTTCTTTCTTAACCAGATAACACACACCAATGAGTTAAACTGCAGGAATGTCTTAAAGACATAAAGACCTGGATGGCCGCTAACTTTCTGCATTACCTTGGCCTCCAGTAACACTGTGAGGAACCTTGGAGTCATTTTTGACCAGGACATGTCCTTCAATGCACATATTAAACAAATATGTAAGACTGCTTTCTTCCATTTGTGCAACATCTCTAAAGTTAGAAATATCCTGTCTCAGAGTGACGCTGAAAAACTAGTTCATGCATTTATTACTTCCAGGCTGGACGACTGCAATTCATTATTATCAGGATGTCCAAAAAACTCACTGAAAAGCCTTCAGCTAATCCAAAATGCTGCAGCAAGAGTCCTGACAGGGACTAGAAAGAGAGAGCAGATTTCTGCTGTTTTGGCTTCCTGTTAAATCCAGAATTCAAAATCCTGCTCCTCACATACAAGGTCTTAAATAATCAGGCCCCATCTTATCTTAATGACCTTGTAGTACCATATCACCCTATTAGAGCACTTCGCTCTCGCTCTGCAGGCCTACTTGTTGTTCCTAGAGTATTTAAAAGTAGAATGGGAGGCAGAGCCTTCAGTTTTCAGGCCCCTTCCAGGCTGGTTTGTCTTCTTGGATATAACTACCCCATACCAATATGGCAGCCATATTTCTAGTTTTTTTTTTTAATATTTTTTCATTACTGTATGTAAAATGGTAAATTTGTTTAAAAATCTATATAAAACAAACGAGTTTCCTTTTCATTCTTCCAGCTCTCATTGTTGCTTACCACATAACAGCATCTCAACCTTACAGAACTGGCATAAACTATGTTCAGTTTAATAGTATTTTTAGTTTTAAGAACTGCTTAAGCAAATTTTAAAAAATGATGTTTATTGTGTTCAAAAGAAAATGTAACATTATAGACAAGCTTGTCTTTAACTCTCTCTCTTCATCAGTTCCACAAGTGCTGAAAGGCCATATTGCCTTGTGTTTACCAGTCATGTTGGACAGATGGATCTTGCTTAGTCATTTGCCCTTTTTACAAAGTTTGTGTGTGTGTGTGTGTGTGTGTGTGTGTGTGTGTGTGTGTGAGAGAGAGAGAGAGAGAGAGAATGCATGTGTAAACATGACTGTGCCTTTACATAAAGTCTCTTTGTTCTAAAAATGCTTCTCGAATGAGAAAATGATCACATCAAACGTTATACAATTTATTTACATTTTAAGGTTTTGGATCAATTGTAAGCACTAAATGGACTTCAGCAAATGCTTCATTATTCAGATGGTAAGTAATTAGGTGGTCAGTTTTAAATTAATAACAATAATAATTATTTAAGGAATGAATCATTCCTTAAATAAAATATAATGAAATATAAATATAAATGCCTTATCATGGCTGCACTAGAAATATTACTTCAGTTTAATAAGACCTAACATGAGAGAGCAGAGTCGGAGACAGAGAGAGTACAGGTCATATAAAGTAACAGATTAGTGTGTCTGGTTCATTTTCAGAAATATCAGGGTTGTAAGCTTTTGCAGGTGGGTGACATTTAACATAAATACTTACAAACTGACCTTAAAATGGACACTAAGCATGCTGCAAAAACTTTCATTTTTCAAGTTGTGTGAACTAGGTTTCTTTAAACAAACAGTCTCTTTACTGAATGGTTTAAGCAGACAAACTGTTACAACTCAAAAACTATGTAATAAATTTGAAGTACACTGAATAAAATAAAACCATGGACCTAAACTCAAAATAGAGCTTGGGCATAAGTAGCAGATCATTTACAACCTTAAGTGATCTACTTAATGTCAAGCATCAACTTCTGACTTTTTATTTTTGTAATTTCTTATTAAGAAATTAATATAATAAATAGATAATAATAAAATGATTAGATTTGAAACAGTGGTGAGTATCTATAGTGCTGTATAACACTTTTTCTTCAGTAACCAGAATGATTAGCTCAGCATTATGCAATCCTCTTTGTTCACATATACAGGTATATTCCTTCTTTCTGTGTTAATATTGTAGCAGAAAGGATAAAAAACAAAGCAACAACATTTATTTCCATGAAGCATCAGCATCAACAGGGAGTGGAAGAGTGTCCGCACACACAAATACACAGACCAGTGATACACGATCTGTCACTAATGTTTTTAATGTGAGTTTTGGAGATTAGATGACAGAAAATGCCAGACACACATATGCGCACCTATACACACAGATGTTTCTACGAGGGGGAGAGGGTGTGTGTGTGTGTGTGTGTTCTCTTGACACTGATGGTTTACAAATGCAGATGAATGATCGGCAAATGACAATTCCCGTAATCGTTAGCCCTCAAACCCCACCCCCACCCCCACCCTGTGTGCGCTATCCATCAAGGGAGAGTGGAAAGAGGGGGAGTCCCGAGTGTCACATTTGTCTAGGAGACCTAGACAGCAGCAAACTGAAAGAGATAAAGATTGAGTTTGCGCTCTCTCAGTCTGCCTCTTACTCTGTCGTTCCTCTCACAGCAGATTTCACCACTTTCTGTATCATCTTTGTGGTCTTTGTGTCTCTTTTGGCATCATAATCTGCTCTTCATTACTATTTACTGATGAACAAACTGAGCACAATAAAATCTATGTCATGATGCACAAAATAAAAAATGCCCAGCGCAGTAAAAACTGTAGGTTATGGTTTCCCTTACATTCCAAAGTTTTTAAAATGACTTTCTCCTCATCTTTCATTCTGTAATTTCTTTTTTAGGTAAGGTAGAAATGGCAAACTGATGGAAGCAATCCATTTCTGTGTATAAAAACTCCTGCTTTTCGATATGTCCTGGAAGGAACAAACCAGAAGCTGAGTTAAGAACAAAAACTGAGGCAAGATTTGCTTTTTCCACAAAAAGGTTTATTAGCCTAGATCCATTCTTTCTTGGAGACCCATCTGCTTATATGCATTTTGGTAGATATCAATTTGGTCAGTGCTTTCAGTTTTCCTATTACCATGACAACTTTAATGGAAAATGTTACACTGAAACAATATTTTTAAAAAGGAATTATATTATATTGGATTATTATACACCTTAAAATGAAAAGAAACACTGATAATCATGTCTGCTCTCTATAAGGCTGGAGGAGAAATCATTTAACTGTGATGTAGAGCAATGTGAAATAGTGACAAAATGTTGTATCTCTCCCTTTGTTATTGTCTTTTCTCTCATTGCATTTGACACAGCTCACTCACTCACTCTCGTTCTCTGTCTCTCTCTCTCTCTCTCACACACACACACACACACACACACACACACACACACACATTTTCACAGACCCAGAGGAAACAATAACAATCAAATTCCTCCCTTCCCAGTTGTTCCTGACCCTTTCCTGCCTTGCCAGTCCTCCTTCCACCACCACCTTTTATCCATCCCTCCTCTCTCATCTCTGTCCATCTGATTTTATGAGTGTCTGGGGAGTTTGTCTGTGCATGTGTGTGTGTGTGTGTGTGTGTGTGTGCATGTGTGTGTGTGTGTGTGTGTGTGTGTGTGTGTGTGTGTGTGTGTGTGTGTGTGTGTGTCAATGAATGTGGTGCATGTGTCTGTGTGTGGGCACAGAGGGTGTATGTAACTCTAGCAGAAAAGGGCGGCCTGTCACATTAGTGGTTGGATGGGCTAAAAAATCACTTGTGTAATCACATTTAGATGCCAGACCCAGTCATGTTAACCTCTTTATTTAGAGGTATGGATGTATTTTACAATGGCTGCAAAGATGAAAGGATTGCAAGCCAAAGAGAAGCAGAGAGTAGGTCTTGTTCCTATTACGTGTGCGTTTCCTTTCTTTCTTAAATATATCACTGTTTAAAAGTGTAGTTGCCATTTAAGATTATTTCTCTTGCAGTTTGGAAGACAACATCTAGATTTCAAATATTTGTTCAATAGTCTCAACCTGAACTCTGCAGAAAGTGATACTTGGGCAAAACCTTATGGCATCACTTATTGACTCTGAACATGTCATGGAGTCTGAGTGTTTTAGAAATCGCTTATCTGCTGGAATTTTTCCCACATGGCTAACTGTAGGGTTAACAGAGAATGCTGCAGAAAATATCCAGAAAAATCCAGCGAGTGACAGTTCTCTGATGCCAGGCGGGATTGGATAAACTGCTTTAAGATAATAGGAAGGGAAAAGTTACTGAAATAACCAGATATAACAATCAAGGTATACAGAAGAGCATCTCTGAACACAAAGCTCATCAAACCTTGAGAGAAGAAGGTCTAGCAGCAGAAGACCACACTGGGTGCCACTCACATTGGCTAAGAACAGGAATCTGAGGCTGTAATTTACACAGGCTCACTAAAATCAGACAATAAAGTGTTGGAAAAACACTGTTACTGTTGGAATACTGTTGGGAAAAATGAAGTATCCACACCTGAACCACAGAGTAAAACAGTGAAACGTGGATTATTAAATATTATGTCTCTCTCTTCCAAGTCTCTGTTAGTACAAACTCAAAAACCAACTTGTTATCATCTATCGTCCACCTGGGCCTTAAACTGAGTTTCTGTCTGATTTCTCAGACTTTTTATCTGATTTAGTTCTGAGCTCAGATAAAATAATTATTGTGGGTGATTTTAACATCCATGTAGATGCTAAAAGTGACAGCCTCAACATGGCATTTAATCTGTTATTCGACTCAATTGGCTTCTCTCAAACTGTAAAAGAACCCACCCACCACTTTAATCACACTCTAGATCTTGTTTTAACATATGGCATTAGAAACTGAACATTTAACAGTGTTTCCTGAAAACCCTCTCTTGTAATTAGTTACTTATTACTTAGTTACTATTTAAAAACATACTACACAACTTGAATATGTAATAAAGCAATAGACCTTTCAGTCTAACCATTAGAGAAAAAAATTACCCATAATCATCCCACAGATGTAATATTATCTACAGCTACTCTTAGTACCATCGATGTTAAGTTAGACTCTTTTTCTCTAATTGATCTTTCTGAGTTAACTTCAATAATTACTTCCTCCAAACCATCAACCTGTCTTTTAGACCCCATTCCTACAAAACTGCTCAAAGAAGTCCTGCCATTAATTAATTCTTCGATCTTAAATATGATCAACCTATCTCTAATGATCAGCTATGTACCACAGGCCTTCAAGCTGGCTGTAGTTAAACCTTTACTCAAAAAGCATCTCTAGACCCAGCAGTCTTAGCTAGTTATAGGCCAATCTCCAACCTTCCTTTCATATCAAACATCCTTGAAAGAGTAGTTGTCAAACAGCTAACAGATCATCTGCAGAGGAATGGCTTATTTGAAGAGCTTCTGTCAGGTTTCAGAGCTCATCACAGCACAGAAACAGCTTTAGTGAAGGTTACAAATGATCTTCTTATGGCCTCTGACAGTGGACTCATCTCTGTGCTTGTCCTGCTAGACCTCAGTGCAGCGTTCGATACTGTCGACCCTAATATCCTATTAGAGCGATTAGAACATGCTGTAGGTGTTACAGGTACTGCACTGCAGTGGTTTGTATCATATCTATCTAATAGGCTCCAGTTTGTGCATGTAAATGGAGAGTCCTCTTCACACACTGAGGTTAATTATGGAGTTCCACAGGGTTCAGTGCTAGGACCAATTCTGTTTACATTATACATGCTTCCCTTAGGCCGGGGGTGTCCCAACTTTTTTCACTGAGGGCCACATTCATAAAAATATGGGAGGGGCTGGGCCACTTACTAGAAATTAGGTATATAACCTTAACTTTAGTGTATTAAATTTAGAAAAATCACTTAAAAGTGGTCAAATGTGTTATATTGTTGAATATAATTAAAGACAAAACTGCCTTCATCACAGCTTTCCATAAATGGATCTTTACTGATTTATTCAGAAAAAGCTTTGGTAGCTCATTCTCACAACAGCAGCCTCAGATTTCTTCTTAGACAGAAGATTTACAGCGCAGAGAAAAAAACATTAAAGGGGAACGGGTACATTTCAAGGTTGTTATTTAAGTTATTAGGCTTAGCAAAACATCTATTAACGTCAGTTTGAAACGATTATCAACATTAACAGACTGAACTGGACTTAATAACAGGAGTGCATAATTTTAGTAAATTATTCTGGTGAGTATCAGCTGCGCTGGGTATGTAAATCGGGCCATCCAGCTGCGGTGCTGATCCGACGCCACTCGTACCAAAAAGCACAAAAAAAAAATACTGTTGCTGACCCTGTAGGAGAGTAGTGATGGGATTTCCGGCTCTTTTTAGAGAACCGGCTCTTTGGGTTGTTTTGTTGCTTTAATTAATTTATTATTAACAATAATATAAAATTATGCACAAAAGCAATTACTAATGTAAAAAAAAGTGGTTTTATTTATATATGTTTATATATAAATATATGCGGTGGCCCCTAGAGACAAATCACGTACAAACTCCAAAACACATCCCGAGCGTTAACTGAACTTCCAAAACAGAGCTACCTTGATCACTTAAATTACACAATTGAAAGCATATGTGTATTGTTTGTGTATTTATACACAAGCACTCATATATATTCAAATAATTTAAAAAAAAGTTCATTTACCTGTTACTACCACACACCAGATCTGGTCGTTGGTACTTGCTGGCTTGTGTAGCCACTAGGTAACAAAAGCTCAACACTGCGCTCAACACTGCACGTACAAAAGACAATTTCGGTTGTCTTTTGTACGTGTTTTGGAGTTTTTACGTGTTTTGGAGTTTGTACGTGTTTCGTCTCTAGGGGCCACCGTAAATATACTTTTATTTATTCACTCCACATAAAATGTAATAAATAAATCATATAATACAAAAACCAACTATTCACATTTCAACTTTTAACTATTTAAATTTTCTGCTTTTTCCTTTTAAACAAGTTTAAAGTGAAACAACACAAAACACTGCAAACCACAACACAATTAAATATAAATTAAAATATGAAAACAAAAAGAAGATGTGCATTCTCTGTCATATGGGCCTGCATGAATAAACTTTCTGAATCCTTTATCATCTGCAACTGAAAACAGTTGTGGATGATTACTATACCTTTCTAATGTGACGTTGTTGTCCCTGGATCTGTTTCTCTCTCCCTCCTGCTCTGTTCCTGTGCTACTGCGAGTGTAACTACCGCCCCTCCCCCTCTGCCCAGCGTAAAGCACAAGGCTCGTGTGCGGAGTGAAGTGGAAAAAAGTGCGAGAGAGAGAGAGGGTGAGAGAAGAAAAAAAAAACCCACGGGCTCGCGTCGGTCGCGTCAAAGATCCGGCTCTAAGAGCAATTTCGTTCGCGACCGACACATCACTACAGGAGAGCTACCAGTGTCGGATGCATAGGCCAGATGTTTGGTTTCATAATGACGTCGTACATTATACTCTTTCATAACTGCCACAGTTTCAGTGCAGATGAAACAGACACACTTCCCCTTGAATTCTTTGAAGAAATATTCACTCTCCCACCGTGTCTGAAATTTTCTGCACTCACTTTCTACCTTTCGCTTCTTTGGCTCTGCCATGTTTAGTAACTTGGGGTAAATTTCTTCTGTGATAGTCCTTTTTGGTGGAGCAACTGCCTTGATCAACAGCCGCTCCCCCTGGTGTTAAAACTAAGAAGTGCAATACACTCAAGAAAAAGTTGAAGTGCGACCATATTCTATTCTATTTATAAAATTACTTGCGGGGCAGAATTTGGACACCCCTGCCTTAGGCAGCATCATTAGAAAACATAGCATACATTTTCACTGCTATGCAGATGACACCCAGCTCTATCTGTCCATGAAGCCAGATAACACACACCAATGAGTTAAACTGCAGAAAATCTTAGAAATATGGTATCTAAGCCGATTCTTCCTCTGGATGGCATTACCTTGGCCTCCAGTAACGCTGTGAGGAACCTTGGAGTCATTTTTGACCAGGACATGTCCTTCAATGCACACATTAAACAAATATGTAAGACTGCTTTCTTCCATTTGCGCAACATCTCTAAAGTTAGAAATATCCTGTCTCAGAGTGACGCTGAAAAACTAGTTCATGCATTTATTACTTCCAGGCTGGACGACTGCAATTCATTATTATCAGGATGTCCAAAAAACTCCCTGAAAAGCCTTCAGCTAATCCAAAATGCTGCAGCAAGAGTCCTGACAGGGACTAGAAAGAGAGAGCAGATTTCTCCTGTTTTGGCTTCCCTTCATTGGCTTCCTGTTAAATCCAGAATTCAAAATCCTGCTCCTCACATACAAGGTCTTAAATAATCAGGCCCCATCTTATCTTAATGACCTTGTAGTACCATATCACCCTATTAGAGCACTTCGCTCTCGCTCTGCAGGCCTACTTGTTGTTCCTAGAGTATTTAAAAGTAGAATGGGAGGGAGAGCCTTCAGTTTTCAGGCCCCTCTTCTGTGGAACCAGCTTCCAGTTTGGATTCAGGAGACAGACACTATCTCTACTTTCAAGATTAGGCTTAGAAAACTTGAGGAATATATGGCAGAGAGATTTGAGTTGTGTAATTTGTAAAGAAGATTGGTGCAGAATTTTGTCATTCTCCAATGAGTATAAAAGAGAAGCCAGGGGTAAATTTCCTCAGTACAAGTTAATACACAGATGGTACTTCACTTTTTGTAAACTTTACAGAATGGGAATAATTTCCAACAAAATGTGCTGGAAATGTAGCTCAGATTCAGGGACATTTATGCATGTTATTTCGGAATGTGGGAAAGTTTATCCCTTTTGGCAAAAAGTATTGGACAGAATAGGAAGGTGGATTGGTTTGATAATACCCTTGCCACCAAGACTGTGCTTATTAGGGGATCGGTCTTACCTGTTACATGGGGTTTCAAAATATGATTTTGTGGTTATAAAGGTGGGGGTGATTGCAGCGGCTTGAGTGATTCTCAGTGTGTGGAAGGAACACTCTCCTCCAGAAAATAATAGCTGGGAAGAAAATACACTGAAAATGGTGTCATATGAAAAATTAATGATGATATGAAGGGTTTTGACAAATCATGTGTTTTTGGCTGAGATTGATGGATTTTATTTTGGCAGTGCAATTATCTTTTGTTTAATGTTATTTTTGCTGTGTTGTATGTTTGTTTAGGCACTTAATAACAGAATAACCTAAGAATTTGATTTTACTGTCTCTTTTTTTGTGTGTGTGTGTTGATATTTGGTAACTATTGACAATGGACCCAAAATGCAAATATGAATTAACCATGGGATTGGAAGCTGTCTTTTTTGTTTTGCTAAATTTTGAAAACAAATAAAGACTTCAGTTCCAAAAAAAAAGAAAAGAAGAGGCTTCAAACTGACCCTGAATCCTCCCTTAGTTATGCTGCAATAGGTGTAGGCTGCTGGGGATTCCCATGATGCACTGGGCGTTTCGTCTTCAGTCACCATGTTTTAATAGACCTCTCTGCATTGAATCATACTTGTAATTAATTAATCTCTGGCTCTCTTCCATGTCTTTTGTCCTGTCTTCCTTCTCTCTCCCCAACCGCTTGTGGCCGCCCCTCCCTGAGCCTGGTGCTGCCGGAGGTTTCTTCCTGTTAAAAGGGAGTTTTTCCTTTCCACTGTCACCAAAGTGCTGCTCATAGGGGTCATATGATTGTTGGGTTTTTCTCTGTATGTATTATTGTAGGGTCTACCTTACAATATAAAGCACCTTGAGGCAACTGTTGTTGTGATTTGGCGCTGTATAAATAAAACTGAATTAAATTGAACTGAAAAATCTGACAACATGAAATCATGCCTTCATCCTGCCTGTATCAACAATTCAGTCTGCTGTTAGGGATGCAGTGGTGCAGGGGATATTTTCTTGGCACACTTTGGGCCCTTTAGTTCCAATTGAGCATCATTTAAATCCCACATCCTGCCTAAGTATTATTGCTGACCATGTCCGTCCCTTTATGACCACAGTGTACTCATCTTCTGATGTGCCATGCCGCAAAACTCAAATCATTTCAAAGTGCTTTCTTTAGTAGTGAGTTCAGTGTACTCAAATGGCCTCCAGTGACCAGATCTCAGTCCAATAGAGCACCTTTGGGATATAGTGGGTCAGGAGATTTGCATCAAAGAAGTATGGTTCATTTGTTCATTTGTAATGCTATGTTGTCAAAATGGACCAAAAAATGGAGGAATCTTTCCAGCACCTTGTTGAGGCAACACAAGATTTTGAAAATAGGTAGCGTAAAAAAAGCCCTGAAGCAAAGTGAACATTCACACATATCTTGATTTAATGCTAGCCTTTAGAAGAATGATGAGAGGCTAAATGCAATAACATATACAGAATTTTCCATTTGTCATTCTTTCTCGTATGGAACCTTGTTTGATTTGTTTCTTTTTAAAGTTTGACCAGTGAGGGCAGTGAATGTTACTTTATTGTAATGATAATTATAATGATTGATTTCATCTTTTTAGTTATTTTCCATAAACACAGTGATACTTGTAAGCACGTCCCTTCTAAGAAAAAAATATAGTGTATCCTTATGAGTTATGCTTCATAGATAGACTCAACAGTGTCATAAACTACGGAGATTTATGATGTAGCATGAATTTAGTATTTCAATCCAACAAGAAGTAAACTGATGGGTGGCATAAAGTCAAAATGTTTAAATAAGAGATTTCTAAAAAAAAAAAAAAAAAATCAGATTGAAGAGGTTGCTGTGTTAATTTCATTTCTTAGCTTCATGAACCAATGCAACAATTATTATTGATTATATTGCTATGATTTGCAAGCTCTGTACAATAGTAGGCTCAAAAGCACAGACACATTTCAAAAATATAATGTGCAACATACTGTCTGTAAATCTACAGTCCAGTAAATCCTTTTTCAGCCCTCAGCGTCTGTCAGGACTGAATATGTACCCAGACAAGAAACCACAATCGCTGGGGATGTTGCTACTTCCCTGTCGCTGTCACTCTGTCACACAAAAAGTCCCTCCGTTACTCTGTTTTGTTCTCCTGACACACAGGCATGCTGTCAGTTTCTCCCAGGTCACAGCAGAGACACTTTTTTAGTCCCTTGCTGTATTCACAGCGGCACAGAGGTTGAGTGAGGAGTGTCTATCTTTTTCAAGCCACCACTTGTTTTTGGCACCTAATTTTCATCCATCTTTTTGTCACACTACTGTGTGACATAACACTGAACCATTCTTACAGCGATAACTTGTCCTCAGCTTTACCTGTGTTGCTGCTAGTTTGGTCAGACAAATATGCTATACATAATAATTTTTAATTTACATCTTTCTTTATTCTCACACAGCATTTAAAATCAAATAATTACTAAATACATACTTTAAAGCATATGGTGTTGTGCTCACTTTATTTTGTCCATTTTCAGTATTGATTTGTTCCAAGACAGTGTACTGAAAAATTCTCCACTCCCTGTGTAGCTGTTTCATAGCTGATGTTTACACTGGTGTAATGTTGTTTTAAACTCTTTGGCCCTATTCTTAGCCCACGGCTGATAGGAGTCCAAGGTTCTTGCCTTTGCTTACACTAAGATTTCACATCATCTGAAAGGATTCAACATTGATCTTAGCC
Organism: Diplotaxodon limnothrissa; assembly: GCF_057381915.1. NCBI lineage: Eukaryota > Metazoa > Chordata > Actinopteri > Cichliformes > Cichlidae > Diplotaxodon > Diplotaxodon limnothrissa. The sequence continues at coordinate 2,596,441 of NC_140601.1, read as the reverse complement.
CAGGGCCAGTTTACTTGTACTCTGAGGATGCATTGCACTCCTGAAAATCTTCTTTCAGGACTGGACTCCTGAAAGTCTAACAGTAAAGATTTGTCAAAGTTGCTGCAGAGTGCAAAGGAGTGAAAAATAAGCCTCAAGCTAACTCTTGGTCTTTACTTAGTCTGTGGTTTTAAATAAATAAAGAAACAGGCAGCTGCCATCATGGGATTTGAGTCAAGCACAGTGGCACACGGTCTTGTTGCTAGGAGAATTCTGATTATTCCTGCAATCTGTAATTTGTGCTTGATTTGTGCTTGTGTGTGCCCTCTCACAGCTGTGCAGGCATGAATAGACTGTATGCTACTTAACAATTTGTATGTGCTAAAAATTAACCTTGCTATATAGCTATTGTGCAGTTGCTAACATGCTGTAGATGCCAGGAAGTAGCATAGTCACAAAGCTTTCACCCACATGTTCTTCTGCTGTCTAGGTCCTCAACAGCTGTTTCATTTGCCACTGTTGGTGTTATCGCTAAGATGAGATAACACGTGAGAATGCATAAAAACAGTGGCCTGAATTGAAAGAGGAGTTAAAGTTAGACAGACAGCTAAATGGCTGAGAAAAAAACCCAGTAGAATTTATTAGAAAATAAGAAAGAAGAAGAAGAAGCATACCTCCAGGAACAAATAAGAGTGTAGCTTAAGCAGTTTCTATGTGGACATCAATAAAGTTAAAATATTATGTGTCTTGCTGTTTTTTGTTTGTTTTCAGTTTCCACAGTGTCACCCTCACTGCAGCTTTAATTTCACATCCACTCGTTTTTTTCCATCCGTCTTTAAGAAGACATATTCTGAGGTTATATTCTGGAACGCACTACCTTTCTAAAAACTGGATACATTGTAGCCAACAGATACTGTGTGTATTAAAAAAATTCACATGCAAATTTAGAAACATAGTCACAAGGAAACTTGCATCATTATTTCCTTATTAGGTTCATAGCCATAGTGCTGAAGAGCATGCCCTTCAAAAAGAAAGATCGTGAATAATCTGTAACCATGTTTTCCAAATCAAATACATTCAGATATTTTTATTTTATATTATTGTTCTGCTTATTTTTATCCTGCTGCTAATTATAATGGACTATATTAGCATAATCTCTTTTATGAATGTATTTAAAATCAGTGATCAAGTCCAAGATACTTCCTTTTGGGGGGGCATAAAAATAAATACTGGTCTAAATTGCAGAAAAGTTTGCTGCCTTTATATTACTGGCTTTCTGGACAGTTCAACCTTTTCAGTTCTGCATTAGAGGAAGAGCCTAACATGATGCTTTACCTGCTTGAAATAGGCAGTGGATTGCTATAAGCTCCAGAGTGATTGCTCTTCAGACAAACCTCGTCCCTTCTTGAGGTAGACAAAGGTAAAAAGGAAGAGGACGTAGTTAAACTAGACAGCCTGTATAAATTACCTGGGACGGAGAATTAGAGCACCCCAAGCTTAAGAGTGATTTAAAAATAGTCTGAAAAGACCAGAAATGATATATATACACATTCGTGATTATGTTGAGGCTAGTTTTTACAATAATGTAGCACTGGGATTATGATGCCAAGTAGAAATAATTAGTCAGTTAACAACAAGATCAAATTTCAGATTGCATGAGTAGCAGTCTTCTGTCACTCCATTTTAGCCTGCTGCCATCCGCCAATGTGTAGAATGTAGATACCACTCCAAAGCAAACAGCGGTTCCTGTGAGCTTTTAAGGTGCAATGTAAAAAAAAAAAGGTTACAACTATTTATACCACCAAAGAGTCATTTTGACTCTGAAATGAATCAATGTAAACTAGTCTAAGGACGCTGGAAATAAGAAGGCTGACAGATGAGATGTGAAAGGAAGTCCAGGCTTTCACTTCTTAAACCAAATGCTGGAGAGTAGCAGGAATTTAAACCCTAGAAGGAGTTGTCTGTTAAAACGGTTGTTGACCCACTATTAATCATATGAGGCAAGGTGTGAGAAAAAGAAGGTGTGGATCATTGCAGTGGGTGGAAGTATGAATGTGTGTGAACGTTAGACTGCTTGTATGACTGAGGCAAGTTGCATAAAGTGCTTTGAGTCCTCAGGTAGACTAGAAAAGGTCTTTATAAGCACCAGTCCATTTACCCTCCAAAGGTTTATGGTGAAATCACTGCGAGACTTTGCCTTACCCTGTCATGTGACCTACTGAGGTCACCTAATGCAACATGTAATCGAGTCATCTGGGAAGTCTGCATTGTAGTTGGCAGACAGTTGGTGTTGTAAGCAGCCCCTAGGACTGATGGTCCTTGACAGTGGACATAGATGGCCTCTTTTACTCCTCTTTCAAACCATCTGTCTCCTCAGTCCATACTGTGAACACTGGCGACCTTTATCCTTCAGACGCAGCTGTGCCTTGTTCTGTGGAGGTGGCTCTTCTGTGCTGTGCATTGATGGAGTAACTTTTTGGTTTCTCCAGTGTAGAGCTCCAAAGCACTCCTCACTGCACAGCACACACTTTGTTGTTTAACTTGTGTTTGGGAGTTTTTTCCTTGGACCCAGTTGTGTCTGTGGCTGGACCACTATAATTACTGTTTCATTGCTTGCCATTTCTTCTATTAAATTAAAAAAAAAAATCTTAATTATGTTACGATATTGTTCATGACATGTAACAGCATTCTAACCACACTGGGGCTTACATGTCCCAGTAAGACCAGAATGATTATTCCTTTTAGTTTTTGTTTTTCACAATTTGAATGAATGAATTTTGCTGCTTTTGAAAAGTTAACATTAGACTGTGTTTGAACCATATGAGCTGAGGCCATGTAACTCTGGCCAGGTCTAAAAGCACTTCACCACTATTGTTCTGAAGTTTGAACATGGATCCATCCATGAATCCAACTTTCTTTCTGTTAAAAATAAATACTTCACATATATTAAAAAGATTCATGTTGTGCTTAAATTGGTATTTTATAACATTCACTTAAATAATTTTGCATTCTTTAAAGTTCATTGCATCCAGCATTCAGTTTTCACAGTTATAGCTGTTTGCTCATACAGGTACAGTAAGAATGTTTTCTGTGGATCCCAGAGAAAGTCCAGATTCTTTTCTGTGAGTTCCCAGAGGTAACTAAAGTAAAATTTTAGTTAAAATGGAAAAGAAAAAGAAGAGACCAGTGTTTCCTCAGCTATGGTCTGCTGCCTTCTCTGTACTCCTGTCTTCACACACAATGGACACCACTGTGTGTGTGTATGTACACTGTGTGTTCTTAGTGCATCTGTGTCAGTGTGTGTGTGCAATGTGGACTCAAAGTAGTGGGTCTTCAGGGGCAGCTCTGTACCCAAGGCTCATTTTAATATATGTAAAAGCCATGGCTCACTGGAGAGCCTGTACAGTGGACTGATCGGCCTGAGGGATGTGTCAGAGACCTGTGTGTGTGTGTGTGTGTGTGTGTGTGTGTGTGTGTGTGTGTGTGTGTGTGTGTGTGTGTGTCTGTGTCTGTGTGTGTGTGTGTGTGTGTGTGTGTGAGAGAGAGAGATGAAAGAGACAGTGGCCGAGGTTTGGCCATGCGTCAGTGGTCTGCTTCCAAACTAGTCTCAGCCCCAGACACATCCCATATACACACAGATGCACAAACCAGTAGGCCCTTAGGTCTGACACATTTGCATATGGTTGTCTGTTGTGGCAGAACCTTGCAGTTCCACTTCATACAAAAAAAAGAAGAAAAAAAACTCCATTGCAGTTATTCCAAAGTTTAGCTTTCTGAGTTGTGTTTCTCAGTGAACTTGTGCGGGACATGGAATTTCTTCAGTCTCAGCATACCCGTCTATTCGGACTGATTACAGGCAGGTGAGGAGGATTTGATTGCAAGTGTGTGAAAAGTTCAAGGGGCCTCTTTAACCTCCTCTTTAACCCTAACACTCCAGTACAAGAGCCCAGTTCAGCCTTTGCTTTCCACATAAAAGTGGTAAAATTAGCCTTCTTGACAGTGAATCGCAGTTCTAGTGATGTGTTATGCACTACAATGCCTCTGGGAAAGACAGCTTAACAGGACTGTTAGCCACTGGATCCTTTGTAATGGTGGCAGGTGAGTTACAATTTAGGTGAGTCTTACAGAGTGAAACACGGGGATGGTTTCAGAAACATTATCTGAATGAACACCTGTTCAACCATTTATTAAGCTTAGACTGAAATACGGCTTTGATCTTGACTTGAAAAGTTAGATATGGCTTATTGTTCCATTACAAAACGTGCAATAAATATTTAAATACAGCAGAAAAGAGCAATACAAGTACCAGTCCATTTACCATGTAATTAGACTGAAATATGTAAGGGAAAGACAACAGAGCACCAAAACAATGAAAGGAAAAAAGGTGACAATGAAGTCACTGTTTGGTTTATTTTCCTTAAACAATGTGTCAGAGGCCATAGTTAAGCTGTTAGGAAACCCCTTTCATCCCTGACACTTCATTCACCTTGCAGTGTTTATCTGCTACTTACTCAATCACGTAAGTAGCAGATAAATTATGACCTGTCACTAGGACAGTAAAGCCAGAAGGAAAACATGAGAGATACTGACAAGAAAATGAAAATGAAAAACAAATAGGCACTAAATGCAGTGACAGCTGCGCTTGGCTGGAACATATAGAGTAGACAAGTGCAGATAAAATCTAGGATGCACGCAAACGATCACAAACACACAATCTGTGTGTGTTGTAGCTGACGCTGACTGCATGGTGTTCTGGCATGAACAGGAGACAGTGCTGGATCTCTGGTGTCAGCCACTGAAATCAAGCTATTCGGTCACATTGCAAATATAATGAATAGACTTAACAAGCTTTCATCAATAGAGCCGCTCAACAGCAACCCTCCTCTGGCCATGTTAGAGAACACACCCTGAGCACACCCCCACACACCGAAGAAGGAGGTGAAATCTTAAGCTTTCATCACATCAGCTGCTCAAACACACAGTTTTGTGATCGCCTTAGTTTTCTGCTTCATGCATAAATCAGACTCCAACATATTTTATGTATTCATCCCTAATTCTCCAAAACCAAAGGGCATGTCACACTTTATAATCACTCTCTCCTGCTATTACTACAGTATATCGTATATATTTGTCAGTGTCTCTCTGCCTCCCTGGGATCTCTTTGCTTGTAATGCTGCACTGGGGTCAGTCAGAGGTTAAAACACTCATGAATATTTTACCTGTCACCCAGTGCAAACATGAAAAGCACTATACTTATCTGGTGTGCTGTGTTCAGAAGAAGCACTGTACGAGAGGGCAGGAAGGATGTCACTCTGTGTGCTGGCTTGTGTAAAGAGCACTAATCTGCCAGGAGAAAAATTACAGGGATATTACAGCAGGTTTGATAACGTATTTCAGTAACACTGAGGGATTCACAATAGTTGTCTTGAGTTCACAGTGAAAATCTACAATAAAGGACTGTACTGTGCAAAAGTCTTCAGCCACCCCTCATTCTGTGATAATTTACTTCCTAATTTCATGAAGCCAGATTTTCTTGTAATTTATTTTCTATCCGGTCGGGAGCAGCAGTGCTGGGTCTGGTCTGGGAAATGGATCAAAACGTTTTCTTTCCTGTTCTTATGTCTCATTCAATCGCTCAGATCAATGTTTTTGTGTGTTTGTTAAGATATTTAACACTCACCTATGAATCACTCAAGCATATAAAAGACATCCAGGACTGTGTTGTGTCTACATAGATAGACCAACACCACAGCCCCCCCCCCAAAAGAAAAAAACACACAAACAAACAAACAAAACAAAAAACAAATCAAAACAAAACCTTATGACTCAGAAACTGGCTGCCCAAGTGTGGTGTGTGTTATCAGCATAGAGAATACCTTATAGAGATATAAGACTCTTTAATATCATATTTTAGTGCACGAACTCTGATCTTTCCTTTAAGATTCATCTGAAAGTAATGATGATGCTGCAGCACAAAAAGCATTGCACTTACGATTAAATCAGTTCAAACTATTATACGTTAGGCCGATCACGTCAGTAAATTATTTAATAATTGATCCGCATAATGATTTATTCTCCCTTATGGACACAGACCAACATTTCCCCGAGTTACACTAACTTCAGAATCATCAAAGCGCAAATCTTTCACTTTAGCTTATGAATCTGCCAAACATTTAGACTTTTAATACACTTGAAGGCCTCACTCTTGTCCACCACAATTGGAAAGCAAAAAAACCTTTTCAGTAGTTATTGTGTGTTCTCCTGCTGGCCTTCACTCAGGATTTATGTCTGATTTTTCAGACTTTATCTGATTTAGCGCTCAGGTTAGGTATTGTAGGTGAATGTAAATGAATGTAATGTTTATTTCAGTATATGAGTATATAGGTGAGAAAGTTAAAAACAAATAAACAGGAAAGTCATCCTATGTACAAGGAAAAACAAAAACATAAAAATAAAATGTCCTTATACACAGCTGTTATTTTTCATTTTCTGTACTTTAAACGTGTTTTTTAACTGATTTATATTTGTCAGGTTTTTCAAATGTTCCTCCACATTATTTCACAGATGCGCCACACTGCTATGGACATGCTGCTCATTGTTGTCCTTACTGTTATTGTTATTATTATTTGGCCAGTTTTACATTTTTACCAGACCCACAAATTTCAACATGTTTAGGCTTAAAAATAATTTGTGTGCTCCAGATATCCTGCCTTTTTTAAAAATGTGCACAGTGGCTGTAGTGGGCTTTTGCATGTGTTAGCCCATGTGTCCACACAGTAATTCCAGGATGATAAAACCACTGAACAGGATAAAATATGCAATGATTTCTGGGACAGAATGCACCCGTCTGAAAAGAGAAGTTACGGATGCATTATAGTGTTTTTTTGTATTCAATAACTTCTTTTACTGCTGTCACAGTAATATTATTCCAGTTCGTTGGTGCTTATTCCTACTGTTTTACAGTTTCTATGTTTTTTTTGTTTTGTTTTTTACATCTACAGCTCTTAAAAAATAGAGTGAGGATTCATTTCCCAAAGATTTTCCCCACACTTTGTGATTCCACGACATTTCATTTTATGGTCAACTCCAAAACCACTAACTCCATCTTTCATATCTTTTATAATTTTCAGCTAAATATTCAGTTTATTTAAGACTGTTTAACACATTCCAAATACCTTTGATATTGTTTTTTTTATTATACTCTAGTATTCTATTATATTATTCCTTTTTAAAAATCCTCATAATGTTAGTTTGTTTAATTTATATATACTTTATATTTTCTCTCTTTGCCTGTTGTTCAGTCTTTTCTTTTTGCAGACATTTTTCATATCGTTAATGATTCATGGACTATCGATTTGTTTTTGCACACCTCTGTACTGCCTTATAGGGCAGCTCTTACCATATGATATTTTGAATATCTTTAGAAATATATGATATGCTTTGACAATATCCTTCTACTCACAGACCTTATCCATTTTCTCTTTTAGCAACTGATTATTAAATGCTTTAACATTAATATTTAATCTTTTTTCTTTTTTAACGTCCTGTCCGGCACTCTAGCAAGCAGAATTATTGTCTGAAGGCCAAGAAAATTTTTTAAAAAGTAGACCATTATGGTTATTGCTCTACTGGTCCACTTGATTGCTATATTTTATTCGAACACTACTATTAGTATTATTGATTTATTTATCTTGAGTTATTACGATCGGACAGGAAAGAGAAGGGAAGAGAGTTAACAGGAGGAGAGGGGGAGAAAAATAGAGGAAAGACACTGAAAATCTTCTGGATCACCTGCTGAGAGAAAAATCCAGCAAAACGAAGACAACACACTTTTTCTTCCATTCTTACTCTTTAAATTGAAATGAGAAGTTTCCCTGTTTTCTATCATTACAGTGGTAGAGAAAAAACAGGAAGGTGATCACTTCTGTTGTCATATAATCACACATTAATTATCTTCTTTGATTCTTTCAACGAGAATTTAAACGTTACATTTATTAAAGCAACAGCACATGTTTGTTAAATTATAATAGATGTGTATTTTATGGTGCTTTTATGTAAAAAAAAACAAAAAAACATTTTAATGTAATTACAGTGTTGTTTTAGACAGGTTTCACACTTTATTTATATAATTTTACTTATATTGCATGTATTTAAAAATAACAGGAAAATCCTTAAAATTTAAAGAAAAAACTTGTTAAATTCCAGTTCTTTATACTCTAAATTATGCTAAGCACAATATGTATTTGTTTATGTATTTTCTTCATTGTAGATTTGCCACATTTTTATTGTATGAAAGCAACAACAACAGAATGAAAAATATTTTTTTCTTTCTTACTATATAGTCCTTAGAAAGAGAACCCTTAAAATGAGTGGTGGTGTAGTGCATGTATGAATGTAAATCAGCTGTGTCGTAACATAAAACACCTTAAAAGTGAATGGATTCCTACAGTGGGCACATTTTAGCAGAACAGAAGTTTAAACCACGCTCGCAGGAAAGGGACACAATACAATAAAGTGATGTGATAGACTTCAATTCTATTTTAAAGGTTAATGTGTACTTTATACAATACTACATACTAGAAAGAAAATAAAATGCATCATATGAAGCTGTTATTGTGTCTGAAAGAGGATGATTAGAATGAACCCTACTGTGTGTGTGTGTGTGTGTGTGTGTGTGTGTGTGTGTGTGTGTGTGTGTGTGTCAGAGACAGCAAGAGAAAAGGAGAATGAGAGGGCGAATATGTGAGTGAGACTGTGAAACACTTGCCCTCACAAGTGTTCGGAGGGCAGCTCCAGTGAGTCAGAGTGCCATGTATACCTCGCTCATCCAACATTTACAAGCGCTGAGCCCCTCCCACCCCCACTCTCTGCTGCCAACACATTACCCATGCTTCAGTACTTCCCTAGCTCTCTATTGACTGTCTTCCCCTGCTTGTCACCAGGTCTCTGCCTCTGTTTTCCTATCGTCTCACTTTGCTTGTGTCTTTGTTATCTTACTATTATTTTATTTGCCATCCTCACTTTCTCTCCCTGCACAGTTTTTTCGTTTCATCTTTCACATCTCTTTCTCATGTCCTCTTACCCTGTTTTCTTTCCTTTTTTAATATATCCTTTACCACCACCGTCATTCCATTTTCGTGGTCCCACCCTCCTATTCCTCTTCACTTTTCATCATTCATCTTTTATCTGTGCTCTCTTCGCCTCCCCCCACTCTCCTTTTTTGACTTTCCTTTGTCCTCTTGTTGAACTCTTGTTCTTCCTTGATTCACAGTCATTCATAATTTCGTCTCCTAAATAAACTCCCCTCTTTACATTTGGGGCTTCAACTGTTTAGCTTCAAAGGTAATGCCCTATACTGAACAGTTGTTCATATTTTTGCATCTATCCCCACAAGGCACCTACTATTTTACAAGCAAATATTTCCTCAAGCAAAGCAGCTCACCATAAATAAAAAAAAAAATTTGAGGGGTGGGGGATGGGGGGTGTTTTGTCTTTGGTCCTTTGCAGTTGAGACCTGCTGTTGTTTGTGTTTGAAAAACAGCACCACACAGAAGAAAAATAAAGTGATGCTTGATTAGTGCTTATGCTTGTTTAAAGAAATGGTTATCAAATACAAGTGAAATCACCAGTGTTGACATGAAGTAAATGCCACAGTTCCCACTGTCAGATGTCCAAATTTGAGAAACCGCCGTGCAGATGAAGGTTGGTTTTTAGGGTTATTTCCCTGTTATTTCTTCCCCTCTGCTCTGCTGTCACTCTTCACTTTTACTATCTAATAAAGCCAGAACAAAAGCCAAAGAATCATTTGAAAAAGGCTCCTCTGTCCCTGCTTGCAACACTGAAATGCACTGATATTTTTTTGGAGAGTGACTCAATAAATGAACATGTTTGTTTATTCAAATGGGGGGGATTAAAAAGATATTTCCCCATCTGCAAAACATATGCTTGTAAAACTAAATATAAGAGCCATTGCTCTAATGGTTTTGATACTTTCTACACAGCACTCTATGTGCATTTCCTTTAATGTTTCTTTTTTTGTTGCTCTTGAATTCAAGCATCAGTGTTTATTTATGTGTACGCATGCACTTGCACATCAGTGTTCTTTGGAAACTAGGTTTAATTATCAAGCCGTCCCTGTAGTACTTGGATTTATTCAGTCCTTTATTTGAACAATGTGGAGTAGGAATCCATTGTGGCCGGCTCTGAGCTCAAATATGGAGAAGAGCATGACTTAAACAGACAGAGAATAGGAGAGACATTGAACGAGAGCTTTATTAGAAATGTGTTTGTCTAAAGATATGTCGACACACATTGTGATGAACTAAGTAAAGGCCATGCTGTGAGACAGCCAACAAGCGGACAAACCAAATATTGAATGCTGAATATAATTTTGAACTGCTGATTTGGTGCAGTTCAACAGAGCTTCCATTGATTAATTTAAGTAATATGATGATTGTTTCACATAGATGAGAGGTATAAAATAAAATACACAGTGTATGCACAATGGTTTAGGCGGAGCTTAAGTCTTTGTTTTTATTTTCTTCATTTACAAATGTTGCTTAAAGAATACAAATAACAACAACATTTAACTTATATTTTATATGAACAGCATATTTGGTATATGCATAAATATACCAAATATACATATATATGCATTTTATCTATATAAAAATCTACTGTATATTTGTAAACATGCAGCATGTTTTTCACTGATTAACATCAGTTATTATATAGTTAATCAATCCAGTTGTTTGTAGGTAATAACGTTTTGCTAAACACATAGTTACAAATATTTTGTCTGATCCAGATCATTAATATCTCCACAGCAGCACTGGCCAGAACAAAACGAAGGACTGAGAACAAAAGAAATGTTTTTTCCACTTAGTTTCATTTTGTTGTCAGTTTCTGTATTGTTTTATGTATTTATCTGTACCCATTGTTTGAAAGGATTAAAAAAAGTATTTTCAGAATATAACCTTTATGTTCAAAAGGAACAAATCCCATTCAGCTGTGACACCAGTTGAATCTGATCCCGGTCGATTAGTTAGAAGTCAGAGTCTGGTCAATATTGATTCATTCATTCACTTTAATAACTGCTGAACTTCAACTTTGTGCCACTAGAGCCTTTCCCAGCGAACAAAGGGTGACAGGCAGATTACACCATGAACAGATTGTTGGTCCATCACAGCACTACACAAAGAGAAAGACAACTGCACATTCTCACACTCAGATTTTCAAGGAACGCTAGTTTAGCAGTAGACTTCACATGAATGAGGAAACTCGGCCAAGCCTGAGGACAGCTGAACTGGAATCAAGTCTTGCTCTCTCTTTAGCGCTGTGTGTGTGCGTGTGCACACTGTCTTGTGGTACCACTCAGCCTCATAGTAGATGCACGTATGGTATGAATGCCTAAGTCGCCTTTTTCTCAGGTCAAAATCAATGAGATTTAAACTCATCCGAGATTTTTAGTAGATCTAATACTGGTAATACTTTAAAATGCCTAAATTGCTTTGCTCTCAAGTTACTCCATTCACAAACGTGGGTGTCATGTGGCCCGCCCACCACCCAACCAGTAGCATGACAACAATACCCCATCAGATTTTACGGCCAAAGGGTGAAAAAGCATGTTATCAATGTGTTGGTATGAATGTTTGATAGTTTAAAGATTTTAATCATGTTGTGAGTTTACTCATTAGCACAACTATTGCCAGTCTAAGGTTACAGAGAACTACTAAAGGTAGAGGTATGCTGAGTTATAGCCAATTTGTTTTTCTGTGATATGGACATATAGATAAAAATGATGCTTACAAATACATACACTGTAAAAAAAAAAAAAAACGTTGCTAAAACTTAAAAACTCAAGGCAACCGACTGCATTTACGTTTTTAGGTTCTGATGGATAACTTATAATTTCAAGTTTAGGTGATAAGTTGCTTTAGCTAATGTTTTTGTGTTGACAAAATTAATAATTGTCTTTTTTCTCAACTCATATTTTATTGTTTTTGCAACGTATTTCCTAAAGTTTACACAAGGTATTAGTTTTAGTTTCAGCAACGTATTTCCTAAAGTTTACACAACATATTTTTTTTGTTTTGCCAATCAATTTCCTAAAGTTTAGAAAAAGTATCTTTCATAGTTTTCATGAGGTGCTCCCTGTTGTACCAATGAATGTTTACACAGTTGATTTTCAAATAACTTTGTGTTCAAACACAACTGCACCACTGACAATGTTGACTTTTGAGATGAGCCATTTTTAACATACTGACAACATTCAGCCACAAATAAAGTCCTTCCAAAAACACAAAAAAAGTCAAATTTTTGTAACAAATGTTACTCATCCAATTTTAAAGGTGGTGTTGTCAGACAGAATATCAAACCTATCTTGATAGATAGTCACTAACAAACAGATTCAAAACATCAGATGGCAGGATGTGAACAACTTCCTGGTTTCCATACAGCTAACAACTTTCAAACAAATTTTTCCACCACTTGTCTTTTAATAGTAATGGTATCAACACTCCAATTTCCTGTGAAGTTCAGTATCGCGCCACATTTGTTATAAAACTAGTACAAATGTACCTAAAACCAGATTATAAAAATTGTTTAAAACAGCTCAAGTTAGAATAAAACCTTTCAACATTTTATAATAACATGTTATACATGAAATCTGCAATCAGCCATGCAAGCTACATTAAGTAAAGTTAGAACAGAAGACATTGATTCAGAACTTTCTGCACCTTACCGTTTTCTTAAAGACAGAAATTAACTTTTTTCAGAGCAACTTGCCACGAAACCCAAAAACAGTAAATCAAAACAAATTGCCATTCTGTTTTACACAAGTTGCATTTGAGTTGAACATGTTGTCAAATAGGTTAGACTTTGGTTAAGAGCTTGGTTTTGAAGCTTCTTATCCTCTGGGAACAGGTAGATGTCAACTCCATAAAAATGTGTTGCACAGCTTCAAATGTGTACTTGAGTTCTTTGGGAAACTCCATGTTGAGCCCATAAAGTAGGCCAAACAGGTAGGCAAAGGCAGTGGGAAGGTCTGGCAGATCATCAAGAATAATGTCCTCTTCCAAAACAATGGCAGTGTTGACCACTGTGGACTGCGAGTTGGGTCCCACGTAGTCCTCCAGAACAGTGAGGATGCCCACCGTAACACCTCGGGTTGCCCTCTCAACTGGATCTGTATCCTATGCAAAATAAAAAACAACAGTACATATAAGTCTCTGAAAACCAAAACTGAAGATTGAGTAGATTTGCATACTCACCAGACATGTTAAGAAGAGTTTGGTCTCGTCGTCGCGAACAAATATCGGTAACCCTTCCAAACTGATGGTTCGTCGATGCTGGACTATGTTTGAGACCTAAAACAAGGAAATCAAATAAGACTCAGTCTCATTTATAAACCTACCATTTTGTTTTTAAAACACATTAAGTGTTGTTGCTCAAAATACAGCCTTAAGAAATAAGATGTTGAAATGAGTTATTACAGATAATTGGTCATGTTTTTGTCAGTTTTTTTTATTTATTTATTTTTTAAGTAATTTTGATGTGCAACAAATGTAGCACACTTATTACAACATTTATAACAAAAAGTGCCATGAGTGGGATGAGAGTTGAACTGTCTGTCATGACCTGCAATCTGCCAAACACAGCGCTGCTTGTTAGCTTATAATCCCATTCAGGACACACTTTTTGAAAACTAACAATTTTTACATCAATTTAGTAAATATTTAATAAAGTATCTTTCGTTACAGTGGGAACTTCAGGTTCCTCATAAACCAGACACAAATACATTTTTATATATTACCTGTTCATCAAACTTCTGCAACAGGGAATCCATGTCATTGCGGAAAGCAGCTTTTCTAATTCGATACAGCTTAATCAGCCGAAGTGAGTAAGTGTCGAGGGCAGTCATGAAGGTCCCCATGAGATCCTTGGTGGTAATGCGTGAGAATTCCGCACAAATCTACAAAGCAACAAAAAAAATATAGAAGAAAACTTTTAAAGGTACATTATATAAAAATCACATTGTTTTCAAATTTGGTTAAAAGAGCTTAATTTCAAAACATTTAGTTAGTCTCGGTTGATCTATTGGTCAGGCCTTGATTGGATTTTTTTTTTCTTTTAGTGGTAGTGGTGGTACAAATTATAACTGACATATTAAAAAAAAAAAAAAAAAAAAACAAGAAAAATCTGATCGGCAGATTTTACAGTAAGTCTATAGAATACCTAATCAAATGTTGATAAGACAAAATAATGGTTTCAATTGTTACAGGATGTATTGCAGAAAAGAAATAAATCAATAAATTGTATTTTAAATTCATTGAAAAAATTTCATTAATTTTATAGTTATGTAGAAATGAAGTAAGAATAACATCCTGTGGTCAAATTTGTATACTTTCATAACACGTAAGTGACTTTCTCAATCCTGTTCTGTGAGTTTCATGGCTGTTGCCCGCTAAGGGTCAGCACCAAAAGATTCTAGATGCCCAGTGAATACAAGTCATTGCGGCGACCGTGGTTCAGGGGGTTGGGAAGCTCATCTGTAACCGGAAGGATGCTGGTTCTATCCCCAGCTCTCTCTGTCCTGGTCGTTGTGTCCTTGGGCAAGACCCTTTACCCCACCGCTTACTGGTGTTGGCCAGAGGGCCCAGTGGCGCGATATGGCAGCGTCACTTCTGTCAGTCTACCCCAGGGCAGCTGTGGCTACAACTGTGGTTTCCCTGCACCGATGTGTGAATGTGAGAGTGAGTGAGTAGTGGAATTGTAAAGCGCTTTGGGTGCCCAGAGAAGAGCGAAATAAAAGCAATCCGTTTCACAGCAAGTTGACAAGTAAATAGATTTCACTTCAATAGAGTTCATATTTTTAGAGCCAAGTATTTTTTTATATTTTACCACTAGCATTGTTAGCTCAACGGTAGCCTTCAACCTTTTCTACAAGATATTGGAGTGATACAAACAGATGCTTCTCAAGGGCACAAGAAATGGAGCTCACGTTCATTTACTCACCCAGACAAGTTTCGAGGCATTTGGAGTTGTTCAGAAGGAATTGTAAAGGTCCTATATCATGTAAAATCAACTTTTTGGAGCTTTTAAACACATTTTAATGTTATTTCCTTAGATTAAAATCCCTCCAGAGTGGTTTTTGGCTTAATTCAGGCATTTCTTAGTTGTCTCAGTGAATCCTTTCCCCATAACCGTGGCTCAGCTCTCTCTTGCAAAACGACTGACTCGTAACATTGGGATTAAAATTTCTTTCTAACAACTCCAAATGCCTTGAAATTTTTCTGGGTGAATAAATGAACGTTTTCAATTTTAGAAATAAGACCACACTGGGGAAAAAGGGAAGAAGAAAAAAACGGAAGTTTTCCTTTAAATATTTAAGAGATTATCTTACCTGTTCTTTCAAGAAGAGAGCTGGCCATCTGAGCTGCATTTCCTTGACCAAGGGCTGCATCTCCACAACTTCTTTCCTCCTGAGAGAGAATGTGATGTCCATCTTTTGGGTGATGAGTGCCATGTTCTTATCCCTCTTCTTCACCTTTTGGTTCTGTTGAGATAATTAATGGGTTGGTTTTGAAAAGTGCATCATTTATATTTTTAATTACATCATCATCTGCCTCAATGTTCTGTTAAGCAAGCACCTGTTTGATTCTTTGAAATGAATGAACCTGAGAAAATTTTAAAATGTCACTAATTTCCTCAATAATTCTCTGCAAAGCACTTTTAGAAACATGTAACAATGTTTGCATGCATAGAAAAAGTCTAGCTATTTTATGTTCAAGACATTGGTAATCTACAAACTCATTGTCCTCTTTATCACTTGATGCTACACCTGAACCACTTGGTAATGTCTCTGGCTCCTGAGAGGTATTTAAGGATTTATCAGGGGAGCTACTTTCACTAGGACATGCATTTGCATGAGAAATCAGTCTAATACAGTTTTTTATATCTTTTGAGTTTTTGTGCTTTCTGCTTGTGTGTGACGTAAAGGTTGTTAAATTGTTGGTAGCATAGTCACATTTTTGGAAAGGACAGGATACAGTCTGATTTTTTTTTTAAGTGCCTTAAAATATGTGAAATAAATGTATGCTGTGAGCAGTTTTCCTTAAATTCACAAAAATCACAAAAAAATGTTGAGATCTCCTGCCTTTTCTTAGCCCTGTTGTGTGATCTGCTGAGGTGAGACTTCAATGCCCCTCGTGTCCTGAACGAACAGACGCAGTCACTGTAAACACAGGGCAAATGAAATCCTCTTCTATGTCGTAGCTGGTGATGTCTTAAGAGTACTTCTTGGCTTGAACAGACAAAAGAGCAGAACTGGCACTGCATACAAAAGCTATAATGAGAAGAGAGGAGAGGACAGTGTCAACAATTCAAAAGAAACCTGAATTAATCTCAAATTACCAAAGTTACATTACCTGATAATGTGTTTGGGGCGGGGGGCAGGCACTCCTGTTCTGATTCCTCTCCTTACCAACTCCTCATCAGTCCCTCATAAATCAGGACAAGCAGTGGTCTGGAGTTGGCTTTTAATTCTCTAAATAAATAAAAATAGCAATTAGTTTTAAAATAAAATACCAGCTTCCTGACATTACTTAAGAATTTTTTTGGCTCACTAAAGTGAGCTGATTCTGCCTTGTAAAATGCCATGTGAAACACAGTAAAACAAATAATTTACAAAACATACATTACATCAAATGTTTAATTTATTTAATTTATTATTAACAAATTGTATTCTACATGGAATGCACCAACAGTATACTGGGATGTATTATGTAAGCCAAGGATAATTTTGTGTGATTGGTTTTACAACTTAGAATGACAAACATTGGATTGAGAGTATGAGTGGGATAAAACTCCTGAAGCATCTGTTTAAATTATCAGTGCATTTATTAATGGTGCTCCATAAATAAACCAAAACAATGTTGTTTTGTGCATAACAAAAAGCTCACAATTGTGCGATCAAAATGTAAACTAAAAGATGCTGAGCATAATAACAAAGACAGATTTTGCAGCTGCTCTGTTTCCAAGTTCTACTGCGCAACTGACAGCCTGGAGTTTGAAATTCTCTTTGTAACCGTGTCTCTTACAGGTGCCATTTATGGTCCTTACACACATAATATGGTAATATTACGTTGAAGCAGAGTACGTATCACTCTGCGAGGCTCCTCGGTAGCCGTAATGCTCCAACAATCCATCAAGCAGTGCAGCTTCATAGCTTACCAAAGTCGTACCAAAACATTTTTTGACATATTTTTTTAAGCTGTGTACCACATAAAATTGGTTCGAGGTCAGTAAGCACAACCAGAATTCATACATAAGACAGACTGTCGAATTTTGAGATGAAAGGATTTTAGGCCGTGCGTCAACGCGTTAGCCCGGTTAGCTCACTAACGCCACCCAGCCCCACGCACGGGGTGATCCGCGGTAACTAGTTAACGGAGATTTGCCCCGTTAATGCAGTTATGGCATTAACTTTACGCTGACAGCACTAAAATAGTCATCTTCAAATGTTTTCTTTTTACCGACCAGCTCCTCTTTGATAGCTGCCGTGTCCATCTTGTCGTTGCCTGCAGGTGAAGCGATGGGGGAGGGGGAGTTGTGTTCAGTGAAGGAGAGAGGCGGAGTAACACAGCGTAGAGACAAAAGTGGACGAAAGAGAGGCAAACTTGCGGCTCCACGAGTATAATGATAATGTAGACTATATCGATATAAACTATATTGTCACATCTCATATTTCATTTAGTGGAGCTCGCTGGCCATGAGGACTCCACCACCCCGTTCACACAGAAACTAAAGCACACATTTTATTGGCTAGATGTGATTCGAACAAATTAAACGACATGGCAGCAGGCGCCCCCGAACTTTATTTTATTTTATTTTATTTAAATAGCGGCGGGGGGTTGCTGCCGTTGGTCATGAGTGAGCCAGCCTATTTTGTTTCGTTCGGTGGTATGGCGGCCACAGACTGCACTTCATGAAATACGCATAGGGGGTGTCGCGGAGGCTTGTCAGATATGAGCGCGCCTCTTTAGTAGCGAAGTTTGTCGGATTTTCATTGGTTTGTGACATGGAATCTTAAACGATATAGTAAACACATACCCATAAGCCACAAGGCTTCTTAGCCAAGAAAGTAATGCTATGCTAAGTTTCGGAAAAATACGAAGAACTTCAGTTGTGATATTTCTAACAGACAAATTGAGACTGTTCAAACATATACTGTCTGATATAATAAAAGAAACATTACTTGCCTTTAGAAACTTGAGATGAACGATCTATCCAGCTCCTAGCCTCACGTTCTCATTAAGGCAGACGGGCAGGTGGCTTTCAGTCCTTGCAAAAGCGCAAAGTAGACCCCGTAGCATCCAAAAATATGAGATGCACATGCGTACTCAGGCACAGAAAGGCGCCAACAGCTTCAACTCATGTAAAACTTGAATTCATTCATTTTGCCAGCAATAAATTTCATCTGAGACCAACTTTTGCTCCAAAACGTTAAATGATTAGTTGAAACCCTTAATGTATTTGAGTTTATGGGCCAACTGAACTTTTATTGTTGAATTGTGAAAGAAATGACTGTAAGCTCAACAACTGCAAGTTTGATTTTTTACAGTGTAGCAATACTTTCTAGAAACCTTTTCTGAAATGCTTCGGATCTGAGTCAGAACTGTATATTTCAACTAGGCAATGACGCAAAGCAAAAATACTGGTGGACAGGAGAACCTAGACTGGAACTTAACAAATCAGCTCTCATTTTGTTTGAACTGTATCCTCACAGGAAAGGGTCACTCCAAATCCTACAAGAATGTTTTTGTCAAATTCCAAATTTAATATCCATCCAACTAGGGTTAAGGTTAGTTAGACCTCTATGCGAGATTTTGGGTCAGTATGTAAGGCATCATCATCAAATCACTAAATGTGGGAAGGATATATTATAGAAAAATGGTGTTTCATGCCTCAAATAGAGTTCGTGGAGAATCATTGCACACTCCATTTTTGTCCATTAATTTGTTGCTGTGTTTTCGTGCACACAACTCTGTGCAATTGCACATACTCACTAAGCAGCAGGTATTCTCCTCCTGTGCCTGTCATGAATAAACATCTGCTCTGACTGCAGACTTAACAGCTTGTAGTATGTAATACACCCTATCACTAGTTGGGTGTGTATGGGGGACAGAGTGTGTATGCGAGTGTGGTAATATGCCGTATCAGAGCTGTTTGTCAGGCAGCCATGCCTTTGCATAAAAGGAGCCTGTTCAACAAGCCCTCGGCTTTGTCATTCTGTCTCTTTTCAAACACTGATTTTTCATTATGTCCTTAAATGTCTCATTGCTGTTCAGTTGTGCTCTTTTGGTTTTTTTCTTCTTGCCCTCTATTCGTGTCTCTCTTTCTTTCTTAGTGTCTTTGTTTTTGCTCAAACCTCTTAGCTACTGCTCCCAGCTTGCTGAGCAAAGGCAGAACTGTGATTATGAACCTCTTACTCCTAATTTTTCTCTTTCACTAATCTTTCCTTCTTTGCTAAGCAAAGATGGGGATATCCTCTTTATGCTCACTGTATATGTTAACCCTCTGTTCTGCTCATCTCATTTCTCTGATGTTTGTACTTTCGTCATACTTTATTTCCCAGTTATTTCAACAATGCTTTTGATATTAAGCGCTCTTTACTTCTCTCCATAAAACCACTTCCCTAATAGACCATGAGTGTCAAGTTAATGCAGAGGGCAGTCATGGAAATCGGTCCTATATTGCTTGCAGGCAATTTAGAGTACTACGTCTAGGCCACTTACTAGGTTAAAGTGATGGTCTCATATCACCCCACTTTTAATGTCTCTTCAGTGACCTCCTCATATTTATGATCCAGTTCAAAATTCTCACCTTCACATAGAGAACATTACACATTTGGGCTCACTCATATGTAGCCGAGCTTTATCAACTTGATGCTTCAGCGTGCTCACTTAGTTTGAAGGGTCTAAAATTACTGTTTGTTCTGGGGACCTGTCTAAGTACACTGGATGTATATATTTGTCTAGATATATCATCATCTAAAGCATTAGGTACATCAAGTACATTTAAAGCTCAATTAAGTCCAGCTGTTGGCCAGCCTACCCTGGCACTGCCCCTGAATCCACTGGACCATCCCTCCTCTGCAGCCAAGCCATGTACCAAACCCAGCCACATACCCCACCTCCCCACTTAGGCAGGAGAGCCATCCAATCTTGCCTGCTCCCACGTCCACAAGCGGGAGAGGAAATCAGCTATGACCATCTGTGCCCCCAGCCCCCATCTCTGGCCCCACCTTGAACTTAAAGAGCTCTAACGCCACATACCATCAGGTGATCTGGGCATTGGGATCCTTCATGCAATGGAGCCATTGCAGCGGGGCATGATCCCAACAAGGGGTGAAAGGGCAGCCAAGGAGATAACAGTAAAGGGAGTCCACCGCCCTTTGGATCGCCAGGCACTCTTTCTCCACTGTGCTGAGAGAGAGATTCTCTTTCAGACAGTTTCCAGCTGATGTACTTCTTCAGGCCGTGAGGCCTGGCTGCCTCAGGAACTTCATTCACCTTGCAGTAGTCTACAAAGAACCGTATAGACCCGTCTTTCTTCACCACAAGAACTATAGGGCTACACCAAGTGCTGTGTGACTTCCATCACTGTCATTTTCAGCATCTCAGTAAATTCCTTCTGAACAATTTGTCTCTTATGTTTGGGTAACCTACAGGCCAGCCAGTATTCTATGAGCGTGGTGCAGGAACAGGTTGGATGCTAGGATAGGTGCAGGGTACTCTGGAAGGCACTGCTCAGATATACTAAAAGCCACCTCTGGCGGTGTAGTCTGTGAAAAATGACCTGTCTTTGGAAGAACCAGCTCAGGAGCGCAATTAACAGTGTCAGATAGGGCTAGCATATTGTTAACAAACTCTGACTGTGCTAAAGGACATTAATTTTAGTCTTCTACAATGAATGAATAAATGAATGAATAAACTTGGAGTAAGGAACACTATCAACAGTCTTGGAGCAAGGAGCACAAGCAGTCTCAGAAACAGTGGGCAGGCTTTGCTGCCAGTTCTTCTTTCGATGGACCCTAGAGGTTAGCCTCCAATGGGCCAGAACATATGGGCGGTATCAAGGTTGAAGAGCTGTTTGGCAACAGCATCGAGGCAGGTAAGCAGAGCACTAAGGTGTCAGTAATCCCCAAGTACAACAGAGTGGATGAGAACTCCTCAGAAGAGATGCTGGACACAGGCTAGTGATTTTGCTTCTGGCATCAGGACACACAATTAAGGTTAGCGGAGGCTAACTGCCAAACCTGGGGATGAACTGACTGCTTCCCCTCAAGGGTAAAGGAGATAAACCACTGTCCACAGAGTTGGGCTCAACGGGTAAAGAATTCCTCAGAGTTGCTGAAACCTGCGTCCACTGGGTCCATGGTGGTCAGAGCATACTGTCACAAGGGAAATTTAGACAATATATGCCCAGGAGGGTGATCAGAGGAAGTAAAGTCAGCTAGGGAGAACAAGACACATATAAAGCAAATCAGCAGACAAGACAAGGGAAGCAAAACTAAAAGCAAAGCACAAGGAACACAAACTCTCAAACTAAAGCAGAGAAATGACAGACAGGAGAATTAACTTAACACAAGAGTTTCCTCCTAGGGGACCCAGGAGGAAAAACACTGAGGAAGGAATAAAGGTTGTTTGGTTTCCCAGATGTATAAATCATGGCAATCCTACTGGCACTTAACAGCGTACACTATATTGGTAAATGGTAAATGGCCTGTATTTGTATAGCGCTTTTACTAGTCCCTAAGTACCCCAAAGCGCTTTACACATCCAGTCATCCACCCATCCACACACTGGTGATGGCAGCTACATTGTAGCCACAGCCACCCTGGGGGGCACTGACAGAGGCGAGGCTGCCGGACACTGGCGCCACCGGGCCCTCTGACCACCACCAGTAGGCAGCGGGTGAAGTGTCTTGCCCAAGGACACAACGACCGAGACTGTCCAAGCTAGGGCTCGAACCAGCAACCTTCCGATTACAAGGCGAACTCCCAACTCTTGAGCCAAAATCGCCCATTTTGCTCTGTTTGTGTCAGGGGAACCGATCCTTGGGGTTCCCTGGCCGCTGTGTCTATGGGGATGGTGTTCTATGTTTTAGCGTCCTGATGACACCCAGTTTATGCTCTAATGGATGATGAGAGTCAAACCTTAAATATGTATGTGTAGGTTTACGGTACACATCAGCTTTTAAATGTCCCCCATTAGGGCTGCTCAATTAATCGAAATTTAATCACGATTACGATCTGGGCTTTCAACGATCATTAAAAATGACTGAGCCGATTATTAGCCCCTCCCTCATTTATCCGCGACACCTTAAAGGCCGGTCCGTGAAAATATTGTCGGGCATAAACCGGTCCGTGGCGCAAAAAAGGTTGGAGACCGCTGATTAAGAGGACCCGAGGGAAGCTCGGAAAGCTAAGCAGAAGTTATTTGGAGAGTGACTGCCGTTGGTTGAAAAGAGAGGTAAAAAAAAAAAAAAACTTCAGTGGTGTTGCACACTATTTTATATTATTTTTTAAAGTCATTGTTAACCCTTTAAATCCGGTCAGAGCAGCATGCTCCGTTTTGTGTAACTATTTTTAAATCCCTGTAGAACCTGAACCACGTAAGCTAGCGCAATAATTTGTTTTGCATATGAAACCGGAGGAGTTGTACTTACATCTTATGCCATCAGCTTGTCCTCGGTCACGGTTTCCTTCCACATAAAGCTTTGCAAAAATTGCATAAAAAGCGCTTGCAGGAACAAAAACATAATATTCCAGAAACACGCTTTGCCGATCCGATCAGCTGTTCGTAACACTTCCCACAGTGAAACAGACGTCAGCGCGAACTGTCGCATGTCCGCCATTTCCTGGCCGAAACCTGAAGTGACGTCATTTTCGCGGAAAAGTTTCTGGGATTGCACTGCTGGAAATAGTTTATTTTGATGCACATGCTGTTTTCTTTGCAAATTTGCATCATAGGATTGGTTTTTTTTGTTTTTCCTGCAGTATATAAAAATTGGTGTATCTCCAAAATAAAACTATGAAGACACTCAAAATAAATTTCCTGTTGTTGTAAACTATTTTTTGCAACTTTTTTGTATTTAAAGTTTTGAGGGATAAACCTCTTAAACTTCTCCAAGTAGAAATATATGTACAAAAACGATATAAATTTTTTTGTAGTTTATTGCACTTTTTTGCAATTAATGTAGTTACTATGGACTTAATGCATACATATTATTAAAATATGGGCTATAACAGTTATTTAGCAACTTGAAATGCTCCCACAAATGGCACTACAACATGTAAAAAGATAATATAAGCTCTGGCGGACTTGGTTCTATAGTAGGTCTTAAAGGGTTAAATAAATATCGTCAAATAATCGCGATCTCAATTTCAGTGAAAATAATCGTGATTATCATTTTTGCCATAATCGAGCAGCCCTATCCCCCATTACTGCTGGAAATCTCACAGTCTAAGAAGGCTAACCTGCCACTTTTCATATCCTCCCTGGTTAATTTTCCACTTCTTCCATGTACAAGTTGGCCACAGTGGGTCAAACTAGGGAACCCATGGCACACCCATGTTTCTGCCTGTAGTACTGTAGTACTGACCCTTGTATCTGAAACAGGTGGAATTAAGATACAGTTCCAAAAGCAAACACACTTGGTTGATGCTGAGAGTAGTCTTGTTGCTGAGTTTGGTGTCATCCTGTAATCTCTTACGAACTACCTCCAGTGACTACCTTCAGTGACTGGAACGCAAGACAGATGTAACATCGTATGATACCATGGTTTCAGCTGCCTCCATAATGACATCTCTCACCTTCTCAACAAAATCCAGGGTGTTCTGGATGTGGTGTTCAGAGATGCCCACCAACAGGTTGAGGATTGAAGCCACAAACTTTGAGATGTTATAGGTGACCGAGTTGATCATACAGACAACTGGTCTTAAAGGTGCACCCTGTTTATGTGTCTTTGGTAAGCCATACAGACTTGGTGTTAATTCCCCTGGGTATAGCCTGTGGCATGACGTCCGGTCAATAGCATTGTCTTGTTCTAACTTCTTCAGACAGTCTATCATCCTCTTCCTGTAGCCACTTCCTGGATTTCAATGGCTCATAAGTACTTTGTCACTGAGCAGACATAATTTTCTCATGATAGTCTTTCTGGTTTAGCAAAACCGTGCACCTACCCAATCAAGTTGACCCTTGATTGCTCCTGCTCTGTGGAGAGGAGTGTGTTTGGTGACTAATCGTTTTTTACTTACTTTTCAGTAATGCCTGAGTTTTGTTGCTTTCTTTCTTTAAATGGTAATAGCGGCTTGTCCGTCTCTTTTAGTTCAGTTGTTAATAGAAACAATAAAACTCTTCAATTTAACCAGTCTTCCTCCCTGCCTCCTTTTTTTTACTTTCCCTCATCCCCTGGACATTTTTAGGGGGAACATAACAAGTGCATTCATTTCAACTATGAACTCAACACATGGTCCTAATGCACATAGAAAAAAGTCAAACACCTAAACATAAGATCTTCTCTAACTCATACAGAGTTAAGTCTCTTTATCACTTCTCTTCCTTGGTTAAGGTGACATTCAACCCAGTTATTAGTCTAAAACTTATTAGTAGATAACTGAGTTTTGCCATGGTTTGGAAAGGACACTAATTAAAACAGTATTTGTACAACGTAATGACTGGCACAAAACAAGCCTGTCGATTTAGTCAGGTTTCTGTTTATTATGCTCATTTTCTCAAAACTTAATAATCCTGGAGATACTTGTATCGGCACTGTGCTAAATTCTGATGCAAATCCTAGATTCAAGCTGGATCCAATTGTTTCATGAATATTTTCTTAGAAACTCTTCAAGGTCATACAGTATTTTGTCTAATAAATGAGGTGGCCACAATATTTGTTAAATATGTCTATTAAAAAGTTAAATTATTTGAAAACAAGACTTCATAGCTAAATAGTCTAATCATTTTCAGTTGTGTCTATTAATTATAAAATAAAAAATACTTGGGGCTGGCAGTGCTACCCCTCAGCCACCTAACAGATGCACCTATGGTGAAATTTGGAAATTTCAAGTTTCAAGTTTTATTGTCTTGTACAGATAAGCAATGTAAACACATTTATCCATAATGACATTTTTTGGCTATTGATCCTCAGCCTTACGTGAGCATATAGAGAGTGTGCAGTTATATTAAGAAGAAAATAACAGAATTTAGCAAGTAATAATGATAAGAAGAATGAAAAGGAGAGAAAAAAGTAATAAATATTAGAGAATTTAAGACAAGTTGGTATTTACAAGTTTGTGCAAGAGTATGTACAGGTTGTGCAAAGCTGTGCAACGAGCATTTAAGTGCTAAAATCCTAGTTGATTTTCAAAATCCCCAAGGTCAAGGTCACTGAGATTCAAAATCTTTTTAGTAGCTGCACCTATTGGATAAATTTGACAATCCTATGTCACTTCATTCTTGAGTTGTCTATGCTGCCCGCCCAGCAGTGCAACGACAAAAGCCCATCAGCCTTTTACGGCCAAGGGGTAAAAAAGCCTCTGAAGATATTTTAGATTTTTGAAGTTTTTTTGGTGCATGAAGTATCCACTAAAACGGACCTTCTATAATAACACTCACCACACATTCTTTCACTAAATTACTCGGATCTTAGTTGAGGTACACACAGAGCCCCTTGATAATACATTCATGCATGAGATCAAGCAGCATTTTGTTAAAATTATTATTTTCTCTAGACTGTACACATAAATTAAAATTCTTTCTTACCTGGGCCATAGGATCCAGAATGTTCTGCAGTCTTCTTCCTATCTGTCCTCCTCGCATTTTGAAGACCTTCATTAGTTTGTCAGGTCGCACATCTATCTGTGAGAGAAATCTGGACCGCAGTGGCATGGTGGTAATGTGCTTAAACTCCGCATTTATCTAAAAAGAGAAGTTGTCACATAAAAATAGTGTCAAAAACTCACAAGGTCACATTCACACAAAGTTCACACACACAAAGTTATTTTTTCTCATATTACCATTTATTCACTATGCATCCCATTTTGCCTTTGAATATATTTTAGATTTTAAAATAAATCTACATTTTGTTTTGTTTTTACAACAAGAACAATGTCACAGGCCACACAGACTGACAGCACTAAATTCCACAAGCTCCCAGAGGAAATCTACTACTACTGATCAAGTGAGGAGTGGCTTATAACCATTAATTGTATATAAAAAGAGACTGATGTCATCCATTAGTTCAATTCTATCTAGAAGTCTTAAGCTGAGCAGTTTCACAGTTGCCCTGTCTTAAGATAAGATAAGATAACCTTTATTAGTCCCACACGTGGGAAATTTGTTTTGTCACAGCAGGAAGTGGACAGTGCAAAAGTTATGACGCAAAAATTAGAATACAATAAGAATAAATACAGTACACAACTGTACAGAATAGAATAAAATAAAATACTATATACAGTAGAATAAAATAGAATAAAAATATACAATAAGATAAAAATAGAATACAAATACAAATACTATATACAACTGAGTAAAAATACAACGATGCCAGAAAAGATTATTGCACTTAGTGTTATTGCACATGTGTGGATGTGTGTGTTTGTTCAGTTAAAGTCTTTGTTGTGGAGTCTGACAGCAGTGGGGAGGAAAGACCTGCGAAATCTCTCCGTCCCACACCGTGGGTGCCGCAGTCTCCCACTGAAGGAGCTGCTCAGTGCTGTCACAGTCTGCTGCATGGGGTGGAAGACGTTGTCCAACAGGGATGACAGCTTAGCCGCCATTCTCCTGTCACTCACCACCTCCACTGGGTCCAGAGGGCATCCTAGAACAGAGCTGGCCCTTCGGATCACCCTGTTCAGTCTCTTCCTGTCCCCAGCAGAGATGCTGCCGCCCCAGCAGACCACACCATAAAAGATAGCAGAAGCCACCACAGAGTCATAGAAGGTCTTCAGGAGTGGGCCCTCCACCCCAAACGACCTGAGTCTCCGCAGCAGGTACAACCTGCTCTGCCCTTTCCTGTAGAGGGCGTCTGAGTTATGAGTCCAGTCCAGTCTGTTGTTCAGATGAACACCAAGGTACCTGTAGCTGTCCACAGCCTCAATGTCCATACCCTGGATGTTCAGTGGTTGCAGTGGAGAATGCTTGTGCCTGCGGAAGTCTACCACCAGCTCCTTGGTTTTACTGGCGTTGATCTGGAGGTAGTTCAGCTGGCACCAGTCCACAAAGTCTTGAGTCAGTCCTCTGTACTCCTTGTCGTCCCCATCAGTGATGAGGCCGACTATTGCAGAGTCATCAGAGAACTTCTGCAGGAAGCACTGGGTGGAATTGTGGGAGAAGTCTGCAGTGTAGATGGTGAAGAGGGCCCCCGTACTGCAGACGACCCTGTCCGACACACAGCCCTGAGTCCTCACATACTGTGGTCGGTCGGTGAGGTAGTCCAAAATCCAGGTAGTGAGGTGATGGTCCACTCCAGAGTTCTCCAGCTTGTCCTTCAGAACCGAGGGAAGAATAGTGTTGAAGGCACTGGAGAAATCAAAGAACATGATTCTCACAGTGCGTCCAGCGGTCTCCAGGTGAGCGAGGGAACGATGTAGGAGGTGAATGACGGCATCATCCGCTCCAATGCCAGGCTGGTAGGCAAACTGAAGTGGGTCCAGTGATGAGCTTGTTAGGCGCCGAAGCTGAGCCAGGACCAACCGCTCCAGGGTCTTCATCAGGTGGGATGTCAGAGCCACCGGCCTGTAGCTGTTGAGGTCCTTGGGGCGTGAAGTCTTTGGCACTGGTACAACACAGGAGGTTTTCCAGAGCTGTGGGACTCTTCCCAACCTCAGGCTCAGGTTGAAGAGGTGCTCCATCACCCCACACAGTTGGTCCGCGCAGGACCTGACGACCCTCGAGCTGATGCCATCTGGGCCCGCTGCCTTCTTGCCATTAATCCTCCTCAGTTCCCTCCTAACCTGGGTGGTTGAGAGAGACAGGCTGGAGCCTTGTGTTGAGTGTGTATTGGATGCTGTTGTTGGGGGTGGGGAGGAGTGAGCAGGGTGAATAGAGGAGGTGTGAAGTGTCTGAGGTGTCAGAGGTGGAACAGCAGCAGTGGGGGTGGGTGAGTCTGCAGCCGATGTTGTAGACTGTCTCATGGTTGAATCAAATCTGTTGAAGAAATGATTCAGTTCATTTGCCCATCTCACATCCCTCCCAGGCAGAGAGTTCTGCTGTTTGTGGCCTGAGATGGTTCTGAGGCCTCTCCAGACTTCACCAACGTTGTTTTGCTGAAGCTGGTTCTCCATCTTCTGCCTGTAGCTGTCCTTCCCATTCCTTATCAGTCCCCTCAACTCTCTCTGCACCCTTTTCAACTCCTCTTTGTCTTTGGATTTGAAGGCCCTCCTCTTCTGCTTGAGGACAGCTTTAATTTCTGGGGTAATCCAAGGTTTGTTGTTGGAGAAACACCGTACAGTCCTGGTAGGTACGGTGTTATCCACACAGAAATTAATATAGTCAGTAATGCATGTAGTAAGGCTGTCGATGTCCTCTCCATGGTCGTCACAAATCACCTCCCACACAGTCGACTCAAAACAATCCTTAAGAGCCTCCTCGCTCTCCTCTGACCATCTCTGTACTGTGCGGGTGGCTGGTGGCTCCCTGCGCACTAAGGGCTCATACACAGGGACAAGGTGCACCAGGTTGTGGTCAGATTTGCCCAGTGGAGGGAGAGGTGATGAACTGTATGCCTCTTCTGCATTGGCATACAGTAAGTCCAGTGTTTTATTGACTCTGGTTGGGCAGGTCACATACTGGGTGAAGGTGGGCAGTGTGGAGTCCAGTGAGGCATGATTGAAGTCCCCTGATATTATGAGAAGGGCTCTCGGAGATTGTGTTTGCAGTCTGCTGACCACTGAGTGGAGAGTGTCACAGGCTGCATCCGCGTTGGCCGAGGGGGGGACATACGCTGTTATTGCGATAACATGCGAGAATTCCCGGGGCAGATAGTACGGACGCATGCTAACGGCTAACAGCTCAATGTCTCTGCTGCAGAGTTGCTCTTTTACAGTGATGTGCCCAGGGTTACACCATCTGTCGTTCACAAAAACTGCCAGTCCCCCTCCTTTCCTCTTACCGCTCTCTCTCGTCCTGTCCGCTCGCAGCATCTGAAATCCCGGTAGTGTCACGCTTGTGTCCGGAGTTAGCGGTGTTAGCCACGACTCCGTTAGCATCATGATGCTACATTGCCGGTACTCCCTCTGTGACCAGGTTAGCGACGTGAGCTCATCCATCTTATTGGGCAAAGATCTTACGTTTCCAATGATTACAGAAGGAAGAGATGGTCGATAACGTCTCCTTCTCGGGCAACGGCGCTCCTTCCCAGCACGACACCCCCGTCTTTTCCTCCTCAGCTCGCTGGGAATGTCGGGTCTGTCCGCCGGCAGTACCGCTGCAGGACTCAGCGCTAACAGCTGATCCTTACTGTAAACAAAGGATCCCTGCTCTGGGTCCCCAGACACGCGTGAAAAAAGTAGAAATAAACTAAGAAAAACGACCAGAACTAGCACAAAACGGTAGAACATGGTTGCAGAGTCTAATTACTGATACGTTAGTTATAAAAAATTACGAGAAGAAAAGATAAGAAAGAAAGAAACTCAGAATGAGCAGAGCTGCTGTAACAGGCTGCCGCACACGGGGGGCGCCGGAAGTAGTCTTCCATACCACCCAAAGCTTGTTTGCAACCACAGGAGCTGCATCCTTCTGGGTCATTTGGCAGAACTACATCTATTATAGTCATATAAACATCATGGTCTTTCATTAATACATCAGTTAATTTGACCTTTCCAGAAAACTTAATTTTCAGAATGTGAGATAACATATGCAAATCTTCACTAATAAATGAAATAATGTTATTAAAACCTTAACTGTAACACCTCTACATAACAGCACTAGAGAATTGCTCTGAAGCAACAACAACTTTCACCAGGGAGTATATATCTGTACAGAAAATATACATTTTACATATTTATGTTGTCATGTTTTTAGGCCCCTTCATAGGTGTCCAACTAGTGTCCAACCAGTTAACTAAATGGACACAAGTTTGTTAGTCAGTATTCACTGAAAAAGAAACAAGTGAAAATGACTGGGCACCAGTGTTGGGCAAGTTACTTTGAAAAAGTGATTAATTATAGTTACTAGTTACTTCTTCAAAAAAGTAACTGAGTTAGTAAACGAGTTACAAGATTCTAAAAGTAATTAATTACTTGAAAACTACTGCGTTACTTTAAAAAAAAAGTGTTTAACCCTCTGGGGTCCAGGGTATAATCGGCCATTTTTAACTACTTCTGATGTTTCCTCTACATTTCACCTTCACTAGTTACTTTGCCTTGTTTGGTGTCATTCTTTCCAGCACAACCTCACGTGTCTGAATTTACAGTCATGTTTTCATTTTGACAGACTGTATTAACACAACTGATCGAAAATCAGACAAAAAACAAAATCCGAGTAGAAAGTTATATTTGTTACTGTAACAACCACAAACATGTTTATTGAATCATATTTCATAACTTTAAATGCAAATATAAATTGTCAGTTTTAAAATCATACGCACAAGTTTTGCAAACAACAAAGTGATTTGCAGCCATTTACCTTTTTTAACCATGTCAAACTGTTTACAGAACAATCAGCTGTTCTTCAATAAGATGCCACAAATTGTTTGTGCCACTCCAAATATTTCTGTCCACTATAAAGGAAACATCACAGCCTGATACCTGCAGGTCTGACAGCAGCAGGTGTGTCACTCCTGTTTCTACCTGGAGACAGCAGTCGCCTCATTGTTCTGACACACAACACAACACTATCCACAACACTACACACTAACTACACAAGACAACACATTAACTACACACTCCAAACATCTCTCACATCTCAAAACTCTCTCTCTCTCTCGCCGTCACTCCTAAATCTTCCTAAACAACCAAATGTCATGTTGCCATATCAACATGGTGCATTTTTGCACCAACATGAACGGGCTGATTTTGGTTTGATTTTTCTTTTTTGCTCATTAGCAGAGAGGTCTCGCTGCGCTGTCCTCAGACAGTAAACACACGTATATATTGTTTATCATGACTCTGGTTTTACGTGGCCTATCAGCACAATTTAAAAACTGGCACCTTGTTGCTTTGTCATCTTGAAGTGGTCATGTGATCGGCTTACCACGACTACTTTATTCTTCCTCAGTCAAACAGCAGCACTCATGCCATTGTTTTGCCCCCTGAGCTCCAGGTGTTGTGCCAAAAAGTGATCGTCGGGCAGAAAGTGATCGCTGTCCGCGGGAGCGCAGCTGCTTAAAGCTGCAGCGCCCAGATTACTTACAGCTACTTCTGTGCAGCTGATATAAGATGCGTTAAGCTGAAAAATAGTAACGGACCGCATTTTCTTGTTAGTAACGGTAACGGCGTTGTAACGATAGGAATAGTAATTAGTTAGATTACTCGTTACTGAAAAAAGTAACACCGTTAGTAACACTGTTATTCCCATCACTGTTGGGCACACACTAAACAAATGTTAATGCACATAATATTGTCCTGCAGCTTAAGTTAGCATTATCGTCAATTAACTTGAGGAATGATTCATATTTTCTGTTATGCTGCTCAGCAGCAGTATATAAGAAAAACTACCTTATCTCAAGGGTGTTCTCTTCATTTCCTCTCAAAAATGTAGTTTTAAGTTTCATTTACCTCGAGAAAGTAAAGCTCTGCGCCAAACGTAAGCCTCCTCGAGCGGAGAGAAAAAATAGCAGACCGCCACACTCAATTTTCCCTTGCAGAACACACCCTGGGGGTGGGATTTTAACAGAAAACATAACTATTTCCTATTATTTTGATATGACTGGTTTTAAAAATACTGAACATGCTTCTAAAACAAGTGAAAAGCGTGAGACTTAATTATGTTTAGACCAAAAATATAAATGATTCATGTAGGGTATATGAAGTCAATTTTTGCTAATTTAACGACCTCACCATTGCATTGGCATCAAGCTATAGCATAAAGCTCACATTAGCTTAAAGCTCAAGTTCATCATTTTATTTAATTTTATTTTCTGGGTTTACAAACAGGACACACTGTTACACTGAGTCTTGGGTCTGTGTTGAGTCTTCTAGCTGCTGACTGCAAAAGCCACACTGACCTTTCCAAAGCAAGAGACAAAAATGGCGGACAGTGCAGCCGATTTTTCCTCCAGAACCTTTCCAGGGGGCGGAGCTTCAGGAGAAAACATGACTACTTTGTTTCTTTTCAAGATGATTTATTCTAATAGTCTGAACATCCTTAAAGAATATGTGAAAATTAAAAGACACAATTATGTTTAGATGTGGAATTTTAATTAGTCCTGCTTCATATATTAAGTCCTTATATGCAAATTCAACAATATTGCATTTTTTCAGTGTATGGTAAAAATATTGCAGGTAGAAAAATGTCCAGTACACAAAGATAAGATCTCCTGTTTGTCCATTTCAGGGTTGTGGGGGAACAATACCATTGTCTTGCACCACCTTTATCAACAGTCTGTCACCTACTTGCAGCAAAAGAGTCGGCTGCCAGTAGGTTTCCGCCTTATCATTGATTGACTCCTAACTATCCAAAGATCCAGCCCTTCTGCGGCAAGTAGCACCAAGCCGCCCAATTTTATACTGAAAAATGTGAAGTTTTGAAAGAAAAACAATGTTAAAGAAAGTGTGATGTAATTGTCAGTTCTTCAAGCAACAATTTCACAGATATGGACTGTCCTATTGAAAAAAAAAATACACCATTATCATCTATGTATAAATTAAAATATTAAATTCAACTTTTTACTTTTCTATCCAAAATAACATATTATAATATTTAATATTAATTATTAGAAATAAACCACTACAAAAATTTACTGGAGGCGGATAGTTAAATTGTGAGTATACAACACCTCCAAGCCCCTCGCCTAAACTGTTGAAAACTGGAGTGCTTAATTTTCTTTCTTATTTTCTTCTTATTATTCTTATTTAACCACATGTAGTTCTCTATCACTATTTACAATAATGATGGTGAGGTTATTTCACGACAGCCTTACTTTTACACAACCTTAGTTTTTATAACTACTCTGAGTATTATTAGCTAAGCTAACATTAGCTACTAGCCTAATGTTAGCTACTCTGTTAGTGGTGTAATATGATGGTATGTGGCATAAGGTAATAACTATGAGAAACATGATCCTAAATATAACTAAAGGAATAAAAAAGGTTTTACTTTCCCTGCAGTCCTACTGCAGTAGGTAGAATGTAGGTTTGATTCCAGATATATTGTTATAATCCATTAGTTTAGGCAACCATGGATATATGAGGCACGCCCAAAAGGAGGCAAATGGTGGCTTAAATTAGCAATTGGCGCCCCACTTCTTCTTTTTCTTCATCCAGGGATAAAATAGAAAGTGCAGTCTCCCAGTAGACAACAGTCTGCCGCCTACTGGCAGCCAGCTCTTTGTAGGCTGTTTCTATTCATGTTTATTTCACAGAAACTACCATAGGTGTTTCCAGGTAATAATCACACACTTTTTAAGTGTGCTTGCTTTAATAGGTAATTAATATGTTATTAAATAGAAACAAACAGTGTTGCATTTTGCAGCTCTCCTGCTTATTACACAAAAACTACCAGCGGTAACTGAGAGGTAAAAACTTGGAAATTACTGCACTATTTTACAGATTTCTGCTAAAAAATGGATAGTTGGCTGGCTATTTTATTTGGTGTGCTTATTAGTGTAGTGGCAGCAGTTGTTACTAATGTTGGAAAAGAAATTATTCCCTGGGTCCTTTTCCAAGTCCAGAACATTAGGGTCTGTGTGCTGAGATGTTCTCAATTCCAGTTTAACATAAACAGAATTCAAATCAAATCAAAATCAAATCACTTTTCTTGTCACATCACATGTGCAGGTACATTGGTACAGTACATGTGAGTGAAATTCTTGTGTGCGAGCTTCACAAGCACCAGAGTTGTGCAAAATACAATAATGTAAACAAGCAAAATACAAGAATGGCTACATCTGAAACTAATAAATATATGTACAATATATAATAGTATATGCATTTCTGGATGTGTATACTAAATATTTTTCTACGTGTGTGTGTGTGTGTGTGTGTGTGTGTGTGTGTGTGTGTGTGTGTACACATATTTTACAAATTAAATAGAGTAAACAATAAGTAGAATATTTAAAATAAATAAAAGAAAATATACAGAGTGAGACATGTGCAAAACAGTGGCATTACTGTACAGTATGGAGTGCATAATGTTGAAGTTCCAGTAGTGAAGCTGAGGTGTCTATGACGTGTTCAGCAGTCTGATGGCCTGATGGAAGAAGCTGTCTCTCAGTCTGCTGGTACGGGACCGGATGCTGCAGAACCTCCTTCCTGATGGAAGCAGTCTGAACAGTTTATGGCTGGGGTGACTGGAGTCCTTGATGATCCTCCCCGCTTTCCTCAGGCACCGCTTCCTGTAGATGTCTTGGAGGGAGGGAAGCTCACCTCCAATTATCCGTTCAGAGCACCGCACTACTCGCTGGAGAGCTTTGCAGTTGTAGGTGGTGCTGTTGCCATACCAGGTGGTGATGCATCCAGTGAGGATGCTCTCAATGGCACAGTGATAGAAGGTCCTGAGGATGCGGGGCTCATGCCGAATCTTTTCAGTCTCCTGAGAAAGAAGAGGCGGTGCTGCGCCTTCTTCACTGTTTTGTTTGTGTGTACTGACCACGTAAGATCCTCAGCCAGGTGTACACCAAGGAACCGGAAGCTGCTCACTCTCTCCACAGCAGCGCCGCTGATGGTGATGGGGGTGTGTACTTCTCTGCACCTCCGGAAGTCCACTATCAACTCCTTTGTCTTTGCGACGTTGAGGGTGAGATGGTTGTCTTGACACCAGTGGGTCAGGGCGCTGACCTCCTCCCTGTAAGCCGTCTCATCACCGTTGGTGATAAGACCCACCACTGTAGTGTCGTCCGCAAACTTCACAATGATGTTGGAGCTGTTAGTGGCTGTGCAGTCGTAGGTGTAGAGTGAGTACAGGAGAGGGCTCAGTACACACCCCTGTGGAGCACCAGTGTTCAGTGTGATGGGGGATGAGGTGATGCTGCCCAGTCTGACCACTTGGCGTCTGTCAGACAGGAAGCTAAGGATCCAGCTGCAGAGGGAGCTGCTCAGTCCTAGATCCTGCAGTTTCAGTTGAATTATAACGTTATTGTTGCCAGAGGCAGATTAAGTTCTTTCACACAGTGCTATGTTATGTGTCTTGTCACATATGTATTCATACCTCCAGTGTATATTGAACAACAGTGCCTGTCCAGTTCCTCCATGTTTCTGATGACCGTTACTTTAGCTTGTTACACTGGCACATTAAGTGATATTAAATATTTTACAATTTGTGGTCCATGTTTTTTTTAATGTTCCCTTATTTCTTTAACCAGCATGCATTCTTGGTGATATCAGGATTTCATTTGGTCAGATCATTTTATCATATATTCATTATAACGGCTGGTTTGTCATTGTCATCCTATCAGGGCAGAGGGTAGCGAGCCTGAATGTTATGAGGTTAGTTTGCCACTAACATCCTTCCAATATATTACAAGTTATTTAAACCAAGCTGTGTTAACCAAGGTTTATAACAGATAGTCAGTTGGCTATAATCCAAAAACAAAATCCCAAAAACAAAAAAACATAGCTGTCAATCATTAACAGGACTCCTTGTTTCCTCTTACTACTGAAGGTATGTCTACTGGGACCAGTCAGTGGCTCTTAAATGGTACTACATGTGTTATAGACAGAAAAGGTCAGCTAGGCTGGGCTGAGCTAAAATCAGCCAGACTCATTCATGTCATTTCTGCAGCTTTCATAAAGCACTCAAATATTTTTTTTCCTATTGATAGCAGTGCATTTCACTGCACTCACACAGCACTGTAGGCCATTCTTCTGACATTTATTGGGCATTAAGCACAAATTCTGGAAGTGATATTAATGCATGTTTTCTTTTTAAATCAAACAGTACTTTGTGTTTTCTATTAGCTTTGAAAAACAGAGTCGGGGTCTGGGTAATTTCCTTTTTTTTTTGTATGCACCCCTTGGCTCACAAGTTACATGCATACATATACTATACTATACTCTCAACATATTATAATATGTTGAAAGGAATCCGTCCCAATGACATCATGCACAATCATAAAAATATAAAAAAGACAATTATAGAGAATGATATTTATGATAATAATAAATTACATTAATCATTTCAATCATATAGACTGATTTTAAGTCTATATGATTTGCATCATATAGATATGCATCCTTTTCTCGTGTTTCTGTGGATTCGTATGCTTAACGCTTTGGGAATGTGCATTTATCAAGACATAACATGTGGACTATACACTCTTTGTTTCGCAGAACAGCATTCTTTTGATGGAGAAAAGTGGCCTTGAGCACAAAATAACATTTCATAATCAGAGAGCAGACTGCACACAATTAGCCAAGCACATAGCCTTGAAATCAGGCGTTTGGCAGTGAGTGTCTGTTTGAAAGCAAGTGGAGTTTGTGCATCTGTCACTGCAAAACCCTGGCAAGAGTATGAGTATGTCTATTAGCACACATTCTGTTAATTCAGTAGCCGATACAATAGCAATAGCTTCAGGCTTTGGATTACGTTAGTGATATGGTTGTTTTGTGAACAGACATCACACACAGCATTTTTACATCATCCTTGAAAAATTAAACGGTAACCTTAAACAGCATAATAATAACTTTTTACTTTGGTGAGAAAAAAAATAAGTGTATCAAGTTTATAAGCTTGTGAGCGTGCGTTTGAATTTAAGTCATGGATTTTAAGTGCATGTGATTGGTTATCATGGAAGCAGCCATCCCAGCGACAGTGTGACTAAACAGTTATGAAAGGGAGACACATATCCAAGTAGATACTGAGCAAAAAGTTTAAAATGATGAACAAACCTAGTGCTGAGAAAATATCAAATATCATTTTTTTTTGTTCTCTATCAAAGAGAAAACGCCCAACATGTGATAATATATGGGCAGAAAGACAAGAGTTACATCACAGGCATTTCTGCTTTAGAGTGGTGTGGACTAGGCAAAGAACACTGACTTATACCGATAAATCACATTTGGGAATATCAGATAACAGAAATTTAGCAAAAACCTTCAGCTTTATCTTTGGATAAATTTGAGTGCTAAAACAATGTCGTCCAGTTGGTTAAAAATGCCTGTAATAGATACCACGGCTGTTTACATGTGTGACATGAGACAAAAGAATGAATATTTAACATTTTGTCAGTAGAAGTTGTGCTTCACTTGGCATGCAAGAAGTGCATGCCGTAGTGCATCATATTGAAAAATTGATTTTAAACTATTAATAGCTGTGGTCTTTGGTCAAGGCCGCAGAACACTGCTTCAATGCAGTAATCGAGTCATCGGATGAATTTTTTGTTTAATTTATAATCCCGTACAGGTTACAGACTTCAATGATCTTTTGAAAATACTGAAAAATCTCAAACATTTGGTTTATGGCCACAGAAATTAAAGCTGGAACCATATCATAACCATCTCAATGGATTTCCCTAAAAACACATGCTAGCAATCATGATCCAAAAATCTGATGGCAAAAGTAAGTGAAATATGAGCCCAATGCTGCTAAACAAGCTTTTCTTTACCATTTGTTAAGCTTCATCTCTTTCTTATTTGTTAATATAGTAGGCAGGACTGTACAGGAATGCTCTTAATATTATTAATAATGATAAGAAGAAGAAGAAAAAAAAAGGATAAAGCCATATTTGTTCAAAAATATATTCCGTACCCCGTATACTCTACTAACTGTAATAGTTTTTTGAAGACGCTTCACCTCTTCAAACGTGAAACATCTTCAAAAACCTTAAAGCAGTCACTTCCATTCCGAGCTCCTGAGAATACAGATTGTTCCATGTGTAACATTATTACGTTATTATTATTATTATGTTCTCAGACGTTCTGGTTTTTCCATCTGTCTGAAGTTGTCCACCAATCCTCAAATAGGACTAATTGTGATGTAAAACTAACTTTTATCGTATGTTGCAGCACAATTTAATGGAGCATTTTAGCTTAAAAATACTGGACTGCAACCAGTTTGGCATGTGTTTGCATCGCAGGGAAGGTGGACTCCAGTAGTGAAAAGG
This sequence comes from Diplotaxodon limnothrissa, assembly GCF_057381915.1. Taxonomy (NCBI): domain Eukaryota; kingdom Metazoa; phylum Chordata; class Actinopteri; order Cichliformes; family Cichlidae; genus Diplotaxodon; species Diplotaxodon limnothrissa. Next base: position 2,558,197 of record NC_140601.1, on the reverse strand, counting down.
AATGGAGGAGCTGTCTTTGTGCTGTTTGGGATTCGCAGCCAAGTCATTTGACAGTCACAGTGTTTAAAAAAAATGGCATTAGGGTGGGCGTCTGAAATGCCCCCCACAGCGGGGTTCTGTCGAAACAATTACTATAAATGTACGGCGGGAGCACTTTTCTCTCCATACGAGATTTTTATAACTTCGCCAATGAAGTTCGAATCATGCCGACTAATTTGTCTGGCAAATTAGCTTTAGCATGTTTCGCAGCGTGATTCAACACTTACAACAATTGGAGTCAAATTGTTTTTTTGCATTTGTGTGTCTGGCGTTGTGATAAATGGCTCATCTGAAAATGGAGAAGCACTGTTTTAGCTATCAAATTAAATGGTTTTTAATCAGTTGGTGTTTTTAATGGTGGCTCAATGCGGGTTCAGTTGTGCTCAACACTGACAATAGAAGGAAACAAATGCGGTAGCTTTATAATTGAAACTGCTGTGATACCTCAGTTAAATAGTGGTATTATGATGGTGTTATTTTGGTTTGTTCACTCGCTCAGTTTGATAGTCATGTTTTTTGTTTCTTGAGGGACTTTGGAATTGGTTTGTGATTGTCTTAATGGGCATAAATTTGGGTGAGCATGTTTGTGTAATTTGCATGTGTGCGTATGTATGTGTGACCAAAGCAAAAGCACAGACATGTTGTGGCGGTCTGTTCTGTTCATCCTTAAAGTTTAAAATCGAAAATTGTTTTAAAATAGACAATAATATAAAGTTTCTAATGTGGTTGATGCACATTGTGTTAGTGAGTGTGTTACACATCTGACCCCTTAAAAGCAAAGTAAAGAAAAATTAAATAAATGGAGAGTATACGTTAAAAAACCACAAAAACCCCATTTAAATGCCGACCCCAGGTCTAATGCTCAGATAAACTGACATAAATACATGACAATGGAAGAGCAAGCCACTGCGCACTGTGTAAATATTTGTTATTATCTTGCCTCTTCCTTTCACCAGCTAATATCTAAACAAGCTAAACAGTGAGACAAATGTATTCTTTCTGGGTCATAGATGAGAGACAGTGTGTAAATAACGGATCGTGTCCTTGTCTTCTGGTTGTCTACATCGATTTAGATTTGCTCCAGCTCATGATAATATTTTGTTGTTGACTGATTAACACAAACACCTGCCTATATACAGTGGGGCAAAAAAGTATTTAGTCAGCCACCGATTGTGCAAGTTCCCGCACTTAAAATGATGACAGAGGTCAGTAATTTGCACCAGAGGTACACTTCAACTGTGAGAGACAGAATGTGAAAAAAAAATCCATGAATTCACATGGTAGGATTTGTAAAGAATTTATTCGTAAATCAGGGTGGAAAATAAGTATTTGGTCACCTCAAACAAGGAAAATCTCTGGCTCTCACAGACCTGTAACGTCTTCTGTAAGAAGCTTTTCTGTCCCCCACTCGTTACCTGTATGAATGGCACCTGTGTGAACTCATCATCTGTATAAAAGACACCTGTCCACAGCCTCAAACAGTCAGACTCCAAACTCCGCCATGGCCAAGACCAAAGAGCTTTCGAAGGACACCAGGAAAAGTATTGTAGACCTGCACCAGACTGGGAAGAGTGAATCTACAATAGGCAAGCAGCTTGGTGTGAAAAAAATCAACTGTGGGAGCAATCATCAGAAGATAAGATAAGATAAGATAAGATAAGATAAGATAACTCTTTATTGTCATTGCACAGTCATACATAGTACAGTAGTACAATGAAATTGGAAAAACTGTCCTACGTCGGCACTACATATAACACAACACGACACGATATGACACATCACAACGTAACAAACAACACAACACAGTATATTAACTTAGTATAAAAAAGAAGAATAAGTGTATGTGTATTGCACACTGTTATTATTGCACATTAATTATTATTGCACCTTGTTATAAATATAAATATTATTGTTATCGTTTTAAACATTGTTACCTCCCCCTAAAAAGTCCAGGGAGGTATCCAGTCAGGTCAGCTATTTACATTGATCAGGGCTATTGCCCTGTTGTAAAAGCTGTCCTTGAGTCTATTTGTTCGGGACCTCAGCAGCCTGAACCTCCTGCCAGACGGCAGCAGCTTAAACACCCGGTGTCCTGGGTGTGTGCAGTCCCGTAGGATGCTGCGTGCCCTCTTGAGACAGCGAGTGCTGTACAGGTCCTTCAGGGAGGGAAGAGGATGTCCAATGATTTTTTGGGCCATGTTGATGACCCTCTGGAGTGCCTTTCTGTGTGCTGTGGTGCAGCTGGAGAACCACACACCGATGCAATATGTCAGCACACTTTCAATGGAGCAGCGGTAGAAGACGGTCAGCAGCTCCTTCTTCAGGTCCATTTTTCTGAGGATTCTCAGAAAGTGGAGACGCTGTTGGGCCTTCTTTAAGACCGCAGAGGTGTTAGAGCTCCATTGGAGGTCTGTGTCTATGTGCACACCCAGAAACTTGAAACTGGAGACCCTTTCCACGCACTCCCCGTTGATGCTGACAGGCTGCAGCTCGGACTTCCTCCTTCTGAAGTCAACTACCAGTTCTTTTGTTTTGGTGGTATTGAGGTCCAGGTTGTTGTCTGCACACCAATCTGACAGCCTCTGAGCTTCAGCTCTGTATGCAGTCTCATCTCCCCCTGAGATGAGCCCCACCACAGTGGTATCATCTGCAAACTTGATGACTGTGTTGTCTGGGTGGGAACTAACACAGTCATGTGTGTACAGAGTGTACAGTAGGGGACTCAGTACACAGCCTTGTGGAGAGCCGGTGTTGAGGCTGAGGGCTGAGGAAAGATGAGGCCCCACTCTAACTCTCTGTACACGGTCTGAGAGGAAGTCTCTGATCCAGCGGCAGGTGGTGGAAGGAAGTCCAATTTCCAGCAGTTTATCTATTAGTCTGTCCGGGAGTATCGTATTGAAAGCAGAGCTAAAGTCAACAAAGAGCAGCCTGGCGTAACGGCCCTGCACTTCCAGGTGAGAGATGGTGGTGTGGAGCGTTGTAGCAATGGCATCTTCAGTTGATCTGTTAGCTCTGTATGCAAACTGGAGCGGGTCGAGTGTGGGTGGCAGGCAGGACATGATGTGACGTCGGACCAGTTTCTCAAAGCACTTCATTATAACAGGTGTTAGAGCAACTGGTCGGTAGTCGTTGAGGCTGCTAATGTTAGTACGCTTTGGCAGTGGGACAATTGTGGCTGACTTTAGGCACGGCGGGATGCAGGACTGGGACAGTGAAGTGTTGAAGATCTTAGTGAAGACCCCAGCCAGCTGGTCTGCACACTCTTTTAGGACCTTTGCGGTTACCCCATCTGGTCCGGTGGCCTTCCTGGGGTTCACTGCCCTCAGTGTGCGCCTCACCTCATATTCCTGCACTATGAGGCTTGGGCTGCTGCTGTCCGATGTTTTTGCTGCTGCTGCCTCTGGTCCCTTCACCTCAAAGCGTGCGAAGAAGTGGTTCAGCTCCTCTGCAAGCTCCGCATTACCCTCAGTCAACGTGGTATTGCCAGGTTTGTAGTTGGTTAAGTGCTGAACTCCCTGCCATACCTGTCGTGAGTTGTTGGTGGTGAAGTGGTCTTCGATCCTTCTCTTGTATGCTGCCTTGGCCTCTCTGATGCCTCTTTTCAACTGAGATCTGGCTGCACTGTACTGCATACCATCACCGGATCTAAAAGCGGCGTCACGTTGCTTCAGCAGGACCTGGACCTCTTTAGTCATCCAGGGTTTCTGGTTGGAATACACCCGGAGACGTTTGTCCACAGTGACACTGTTGACACAGAAGTTAATATATGAGAGCACTGATGTTGTGTGCTCTTCAAGGTCCTGATGTTCGAACACGCTCCAGTCCGTGTTTTCAAAACAGTCCTGCAGCTGATGTGATGCACCTTCTGGCCAGGTTTTCACAGTTTTTGTGACTGGGGGGGCTCTTCTCCTAATGGGAGTGTATGCAGGGATCAACAGCATGGACATGTGGTCTGACAAACCTAGATGTGGTAGAGGGGTTGCTCTGTAGCCTTTTTGGATGTTGCTGTAGGCTTTATCCAATGTGTTTTTCCCCCTCGTTGCACATTTAATATGCTGTTCAAATCTGGGGAATACTGACCTTAAATCAGCATGGTTGAAGTCCCCAGCTATAATGTGCACTGCGTTTGGATGGGAGTTCTGCTGGTTGCTTATTGTCTTGTGCAGCTCCTCCATGGCAGAGTTAGCATTAGCATCGGGTGGTACATACACGGCCGTTACCATGACAACAGTAAACTCGCGAGGTATGTAGACGGGTCTGCACTTCACAGTCAAGTATTCCAAATCCGGGGAACAGTGGCTGTCTACAGTCTTTGTGTTTTTGCACCAGCTGTCATTGGTGTAGATGCATAAACCCCCTCCTTTGATCTTACCGGAGTGGCCGGTCAGATGAAACCAAAGTAGAACTTTTTGGTATAAACTCAACTCGTCGTGTTTGGAGGAAGAAGAATACTGAGTTGCATCCCAAGAACACCATACCTACTGTGAAGCATGGGGGTGGAAACATCATGCTATGGGGCTGTTTTTCTGCCAAGGGGACAGGACGACTGATCCGTGTTAAGGACAGAATGAATGGGGCCATGTATCGTGAGATTTTGAGCCAAAACCTCCTTCCATCAGTGAGAACTTTGAAGATGAAACGAGGCTGGGTCTTCCAACATGACAATGATCCAAAACACACCGCCCGGGCAACAAAGGAGTGGCTCCGTAAGAAGCATTTGAAAGTCCTGGAGTGGCCTAGCCAGTCTCCAGACCTCAACCCCATAGAAAATCTGTGGCGGGAGTTGAAAGTCCGTGTTGCTCGGCGACAGCCCCAAAACATCACTGCTCTCGAGAAGATCTGCATGGAGGAATGGGCCAAAATACCAGCTACTGTGTGTGCAAACCTGGTAAAGACCTATAGTAAACGTTTGACCTCTGTTATTGCCAACAAAGGTTATGTTACAAAGTATTGAGTTGTATTTTTGTTAGTGACCAAATACTTATTTTCCACCCTGATTTACGAATAAATTCTTTACAAATCCTACCATGTGGATTCATGGATTTTTTTTTCACATTCTGTCTCTCACAGTTGAAGTGTACCTCTGGTGCAAATTACTGACCTCTGTCATCATTTTAGGTGGGGGAACTTGCACAATCGGTGGCTGACTAAATACTTTTTTGCCCCACTGTAGTTACTGCATAAAAACAAGAGCATGCATGTACAGTTTGTATGAATGCACCTACCTACTGATACATGGACACAAGGTAAGACCATTTTTTTGCCCCCATTTTGTTTGCTTGACATTCATGCTATTTAAGACTTCCTGATCTCCAGCATTTCACTTTCAATAATATTTTGGATACTTACAAAATATGCATGTTTTGGAAATTAAGACTTAAGATGGTGCTGTTACGGGTCATGATCTCCATTTGCTACATTCAACTGCTCAGCTCAAACTATTTCCTGAGTTATTCACAGTTCATTACATAATCAGAATACAGACAACAATACACACATACTGTATACACACACACACACACACACACACACACACACACACACACACATATATACATATTAGGGGTGCAACGATACTCGTATCGATATTGAACCGTTCGATACAGTGCTTTCGGTTCGGTACGCATGTGTATCGAACAATACAAAATTTTTAATTTATTTCATCAACTTTCCTTCTGACGATGCTGTCTGTGTTGAGAGCTCAGTGGATCTGCGTTCGACTACTCCGCCTAGGCTGCACTGTCAAGCGCAGATCCACTGAGCGCAGCGCAAGCTAGCAAGACAGAAGTTAAGCTCGTTGCAACATGTCAAATTGAACCTCCCCCACCCTCATTCTGATCTGGCCTTTGGAACTATTTTGGTTTTCATGTGACGTATGACCCTGAAGGTAAGCGCGTCATGGACTAAAGTAAAACAGTATGTCGGATGTGCCACGCAATGCTCAATTACATTGGTGGGAACTAGTGCGTTAGCGCAGTTAGCTTGTTAACGTGTTGACGCCGTCCAGCCCCACGCACGGGCGATCCGCGGTAACTCGTTAACGGAGATTTGCCGTGTTGTGGCGTTAACGTCATTTCAACGAGATTAGCGCTGACAGCACTAGTGGGAACACAACGAATATGACTGCACATTTACGCCGACATCATCCTAGTGCAAAGACAAGTGGAAGCAGACAAAAACAACAAGCCCGAGTCATTTAGACAGCCGTTAGCACATGATTCTCCTTATGGGGACCTGATATGTTTAATATGCTGCTGAGAATATAGCCCAGAAGAAGCGTATAGTAGAGCTTTTATTTTGGAAAGAGCCATTTCTCTGTAATAAACTCTCTTTTCCAAAGACGAGGGATTCCTCAATCAGATAGATTTTTTTTTTTTTTTACTTTGTTGTTGCAGCAACATTAAATTTAAAAACTGTACTTTTGAGTTAAAATATATATTTATAATTTTAATAAATGACAAATTAAAAAGGCATGAACATTTATATGTTCATATATATATATATATATATATATATATATATATATATATATATATATATATATATATATATATATATATACATACATATATTAGGGGTGCAAAGATACACAAAATTCACGGTTCGGTTCGGTTCGATACTTTGGTGTCACGGTTCGATATTTTTTCGATACAAAAAAAATGTTCATGCCTTTTTAATTTGTCATTTATTAAATTTTCACGGCACATTCTGCACCACATCTCTGTGCGTTCATCATTTGTTTGAAGCCAGCTCACCTCCTGCAACTACTTTTCCGAGAATACGAGCTTCTTTTGTGGTTCAGACTCCTGACATTTCTTTGGAGGTGGAGGAAAACCAAAGTAATTGCTTAAAGGAGCTTCTTCGACATCTTTAAAAGTTCTAAACAAATGTCTGTCCTCCTGAAAATCTTATGTATGCAAACACGCGTTGCAACTTCTTATCTTGTGCGTGTTTTTTATTTTGACAGCGAATGCGCACCTGCAGACCACTTATGTGCAGCCCTGGTTATTTAGCTCGTCATATCGCAGCCACAGAAATTATTTTGTCCATGAAACCATAAAGCTGCACTTTCTTTTTGCCTTATAGTCTGATTTGTCATAACTTTTCCGTTGTGTGGTAAGCTTTTCTTTGGCTGTCACTTCTTCACCCTGACCTGTCTTATTTGGCTCAGCAGAACTAAAATATATATCCTGCTGCTTTTACACGCACTCACATAACGCTCAGCGATTCTCTGCGCGATCAGCCTCTCACATGTTTAAGCTGCCGGAGATTTCACTTGTCATGTTTGCATAGTAAGCTAACGATTGATAAGACGATGTCAGAGGAATTGGTGCGCAAATGATCGTCACTCACCAATCAGTGCTGTCGCTCTCTATACACAGTTCACGCGATTGCAAAGTGAAAGCAAAAAACAAGCACAAGTTCAAACGCGATTTCAATATGTCACATATTGACAGTGGCTCACCGATGCCAATGACATAATTACCCAGCTACATTTCTGAAAGAATGCAAAAGCATTGACATATATTTTCCTTCCTGCGATAGCCCGACGGGCAGGGCAGAGATAGATTTTGGTAGCCCGACTGGAAAAATTTTGCGAGCCCTGTATCTGATTGAGGAATCACTCATCTTTGGAAAAGAGAGTTTATTACAGAGAAATGGCTCTTTCCAAAATAAAAGCTCTACTATACGCTTCTTCTGGGCTATATTCTCAGCAGTATATTAAACATATCAGGTCCCCATAAGGAGAATCCTGTGCTAACGGCTGTCTAAATGACTCGGGTAAAGTTTGTAGCATGCGTGCTTGTTGTTTTTGTCGGCTTCCACTTTCTTTGCACTAGGATGATGTCGGAGTAAATATGCAGTCATATCCGTTGTGTTCCCACTAGTGCTGTCAGTGTTAATCTCGTTGAAATGACGTTAACGCCACAACACGGCAAATCTCCGTTAACGAGTTACCGCGGATCGCCCTGAGCGTGGGGCTGGACAGCCAACACGTTAATGAGCTAACTGCGCTAACACACTAGCTCCCACCCATGTAATTGAGCATTGCGTGGCACATCCAACATACTGTTTTACTTTAGTCCATGACGCGCTTACCTTCAGGGTCATACGTCACATGAAAACCAAAATAGTTCCAAAGGCCAGATCTGAATGAGGATGGGGGAGGTTCAATTTGCCATGTTGCAAGGAGAGCTTAACTTCTGTCTCGCTAGCTTGCCCTGCACTCAGTGCAGCCTACTCCGCCTAGGCTGCACTGTCGAGTGCAGCTTGCCCTGCGCTCAGTGAATCTGCACTCGACTGCTCCGCCTAGGCTGCACTGTCGAGTGCAGATTCACTGAGCGCTCAACACAGACAGCATCGTCAGAAGGAAAGTTGATAAAATAAATTAAAAATTTTGTATTGTTCGATACATATGCGTATCGAACAGAAAGCACTGTATCGAACGGTTCAATATCGATACGAATATCATTGCACCCCTAATATATATATATATGTGTGTGTGTGTGTGTGTGTGTGTGTGTGTGTGTGTGTGTGTGTGTGTGTGTGTGTGTGTATTAGAGATGGACCGATCCGATATTATGTATCATAGGGTAAAAAAAGAAGATCTTGGAGAGTTTCTCAGAAGTAAAGATGGGTAATGGTTCATCAGTTTTCAAAAACTGCATCTACAAATTGTGGAGCAATTTCAGAATAATCTTCTTCAATCTAAAAATCACAAAGACTTTGAATATCTCATCATCTACATTACATAAGATCAGGTGTCAAACTCAATTGCACAGGGTGCCAAAACTCAAGGCACACTTTAGGTCGTGGGCCAAACAAGATAAACATTTATTGAACACACTAAAACAATGTTTTTTAAACATAAATATGAATAAAAACAGACAGGAATATTATTCCAGATTAAATAAACTTAAAATATCCTGTCAAAATTTTGCAAGTTAGAAATATGAACATGCTGCCAAAACCCCCAGAAAAAATAAATGAAAGCAAACACAAGGTTGGAGCCGCATGTAGACGGAGCTGGGCGTTGCTTCAGGAATGGAACTAATAAACTGTGCGGGCCATTCAGTGTCGTACTTTGCCTTGAGTGCATCATTACACTGCAGCTCCATCTGAATCTGCGCAGGTGCAGCTCAGCAAAGTCCGCTGACTTTGTTCAACATTACTTGGCAACAGGGAAAGTGAGGCAGGTTGCACTGGTGCATTTGTGACAGCTTCACGTGAAATGCCTTCACCACATCATACACGCCATGTCCATCAACTGACAGGTTTCCTTGCTGAGCTCAAAAACTCGATTGAGAACTTTTATCCCAACTCAGCCAGCGGAGCTCTGTATGATGAGGAATGTGGGCAAACTCTGAATCTATTTCCCACATAAAAGACTGAAACTGACGGTGATTTAAACTTTTAGCTCAGATAAGATTTACGGTCTGCGTTACGGTGATCATTAGTATTTAGTATTTATTTATTTATTGTCATTGTCAAGAACAATGAAATTGCGTTTGGGGCTTCCATACAACCCAAAAAAAAGAAGAAAATAATAAATACCCCTTAAAAGGTTTTTCAGCTTATCCTGACGTTTTGTCTCGCAGTGCCGTCTTAAATTAAATTCCTTCATTACAGCCACATTAGCTCCACTAATAAGACACACGGGTTTACCAGCATGTCTGTAAACATATATTCAGTCACCCACTGGCGCTGAAAGGCTCTGCTTTCAGAGTCAACTTTTCTCTGCACCATTGTGAGCGGCTAGCTCCGCAATTACAGAAGTTTGACTTGATTGACGCGGGAATGTTCCCGGTTAGCCTAGCGTTCAGCAAGGAGGCTGCAGCGCTGCATTATGGGATCTGTAGTTAGTATATTATTAGCACCTCATATTGGGCCATGCTTAACAATTATAATACATCTATATAAACTGATCTCGCAGGCCGGATATAAATGTACGCCGGGCCGGATGTGGCCCGCGGGCCTTGACTTTGACAGATGTGCATAAGAGCATCAAAACTAATCTTGATCTGGGAATCTGGAGAAATCTATTTACTCTGAAAATCAATATTGGATGTCCATAATCTTCAGGCACTACATTAAAAGTAGGCATGATTCTGGCATGAAATAAAATATGGGTTTATGAGATTTGCAAATTATTGCATTCTTTTTTCATCTATATTTTAAACACCATCCCAATTCTATTGGAATTGGGGTTGTAAATAACTAAACCATCTAAGTGCCAAACTTTAACAACATTTTCCATTTATCTTCAAAACATGCAGCATTAGACTTAACAGTAATTCTACAATGGGATGGACCAGTGACTGTAGAACAGCGTAACTGTTGTTCTGTTGTCTGTTGTTGTAGTTTGTTGACCTTGAAAGGTCTTTTTAATATCATGCTTTTGAAAAGAGCCTTTTTACTGACTTGGTTGTAATTACCTTAATTTAATTAGCTGAGAGTCGCAGTGAAACCATGAGAACCATTTGTGGTCACATCCAGCAGGTGTGTGGTCAGGAGTGAGCTGCAGCAACTTCACCAACCCAAGTCACTACTGTGCACACTCTGGCTCTAAAGATGCAACAAGGGAGCCCACATGAATGCAATATTTTGGCTTCATTTTTTTTTTTACAATGCGAGGAAGTGGAGCTATAATGTCTATCTTTTATACAGTAATTGGGTTAGATCTTACAAGGTCAATTACAACAAGGTACAACAGATAAAAACTACCAATTGGGATAACACAGCTGCAGAAATGCTAACTGATGCAATGACCCTGAAAAAGAAATCAAACAAATTCTAAAGCTAAGTTGGCAAATTTCTAAAGAAAAACAAAAAACATTTTTAAAGGGTGGTAACTGTGTGAGTGTGTGTTCCAACATTCAGAGTTTGAAATCGAGGTGAAACACACACTGTGTTTCACCTCGATTTCAAACTCTGAGAGAATGTCAGTGCCAATCTGTTATAACAGCATCATTCTAAGCTCTGGGAGAAAAATATATATTGAGAGCATTTTTTGCAATGCTTTAATCCACATTTGAACTTTACTTGTTCACCTCCCTCCCATGTGTCAGTCCACTGGACGTTGGATGGCTGCTGACAGCTGGTTCATGGTCACACTGGGGCCTCTGCTGGTAAATCAGTTAATCTTCATCAGAATCAGAAATAGAATACTTCATTAATCCCTAACGAAATGGTGCAATTATGTGGGCTCAAAAAATCCCACCCAAAAAGAATTTAAAAAAACCCAAAAAACAACTGCTTGTCTTTTTGTCCTTTTTTTGATGCATCCTGTTGTGTTCACGTCAGTTAGATTCTTTTGACAAGCTGAATAGACAGAGGTTTTGGGTGGCAAGTAGATGGTGATTAAAATCAATATGTCATCATGACTGCACATTGAAGGCTTCCTCTATACAGGCTGAATACCATTTTACAGAGGGTAAATGTCTGGTAGTCATATGACATTTTTTTACTAGGCTTATTTACGTAACTACACACAGACTCTTACAGCATCTCTGCCTAAGCACTTTCTAACAGTAACACACCTTCTCTTACGCCAATAGATTGGGGGCAATTTGGGGTTCAATATTTTGCCGAAGGATACTTTTGCATGCAGACTAGAGGAGTCCAGAATCAATCCCCCAACCTTCTGATTGGTAGACAACCCACTCTACCACCTGAGCCAGAGCATGGTATTCAAGTTTGTTTTGTTTTGCATTTTTAAACTCAATATGATGTAATGATTTGGCATAATTTGCAAATACTACAGCTCCATGTTATTTTCTTCACACTGCTTGTGTTATATGCAGGCAGCCTCAAAGTTCATGCAGTTTTCAGCATCACAGTATCTCCCTGGTCAACACTGAGTAATAAATTAGGCTGATAAAGTGAAGCATTAAGTTTGCACCTACATTTAGCAGCAAACAAGGCTTTATTGTATCGTGTATATTTGTGCCTGTCTGTTTCTGCAAGCATGTTGAAAAAGTCTGCTGATTCAGCAGTGAGAACAGTGTAGATGGGAAGATGGGAAAGCTCTAATGTGTTTCTGTTAGATTCAGGGAAACAATTGAAAAGGTCAACTTTGACAGCAAGATTAATAACTACAAAGATTTCAAACCAGTTGCACTGAAGCTGCAATGTTTTGCATGTTTAGCCTGCAGAATGACCTCCAGCTGGAGGTCAATCTGCAGGCTCGGTGGGGTCTGTGGCCACCACCTGCAAAAACCATTCCCATTTTGTCTACAGCACATCTGTTGTCGCGCTCATTTGCATCAAAGCGGGTGAAACTGATTCATAATCTTTTATGCCCCCGTCACAGACTGATATCCCTGCTTTGTTTTAGATTGTGATGATGAAGTGTTTCTTTATTTTTGAGGAGTTTATTTTAACACATGACTCACTTAGGCTTCCATAAAATCATGCACCATTTCAACATGGCTTTTCACGTAACGATTCAAAATCATCTGTATTTGAAACATTAGTTTGTAGCAGTCATACCCTTTTAATAAATGATTGTCTTGCCTTTTCTTGAGCACTTCATTTTCACTTTGCTATTCTGTTTCACTTGAATGATTTCAGTTAATCACCTGCTTCAAACACTATTAGCCCGCTGAATGGGTGTTATCAGTGGTCATGTACATTGATTTAGGTTAGGTGGGACCCTCCTACCAACTGGCTCAGAAGGATGTCGTTGATCCGTTTAATGGTGGTGCTGACATACATCATATATGTGCTGGAAACAATAGCTACAGAGTCTGCAATCATATTTAGTAAGGTCTTTGTCTCTATAAACTATATCCTGGCCTTTTACCGAAGAATTGGATTTGACCTCCATGTGGAATGAGTATGAATCCTTTTTGATTCCAGGTCTAACCAAGTATTTCTTAAATATAATCATACACTTAGTGTAAATAAGTAAACAAGTTAACACAATCACAGTCTCTTGGGTGGTGGTTGTATGATTTAGATTTGTGTATCTTTGTGTATGTATTCTACCTGAAGGTCTTTCAACGTCTTATTTTGAGATTAGCTGGTTTTTCACGATTTCCCATCCAGTTCTTGAGCCTGACCATTTTCAGAGAAATGTCTTGTTTGTTTGTTGAACCACTAAACGTGGACCTATAAGTCATTCAAACACATAAAAGGCAACTCACTCAAGGGATAAACCAATGTTGTGTCTTCACACAATGAACCACGTAGCAAAGAACAAATTTAACTTGTTTCTTTAGGTTTCTTTAGGTACTTTGTTGCTAGCAACTTGATGCAAAAGTGTATACTTTTCCCAATTTCTCTCATTAAATCTATGAAAAATGTAAAGGTAACACAGTTTGACAAGGCTGCCTCATCCCTGACAGGACCATGATGGAAACCTTATCTATTCCTGACTGATTCTTGGCTACCATGAATAGTGAGTAGTGGTGCTTAAACGGCAGGCTTGCTACACTAGCAATGACTTTTAAATAAATTTGTCTTAATTATACCTTTTAAATTTATTCGTTTTATAATTATGGCAGAATCATAACCAGATATGTTTCCAGCAAATTAAATACAGGTTGTGCACACCGAACAAGCCCGAGAGAAAGTGATGCTTGCAATTTATGATTGTTGCTGACTTGAGTTTCTGCACGTGAAAGCATAAAATGAAAATTTCATAACACTGCTAACGTTTTCATGTAAAAAGCAAAATCTTGATTTAAGAGCTTTCCATTTGTGCAACAATATGTATGTCTGTGTGTTTCTGCCAGAAACACATTCAGGGTTTGTTCTAAATATTTCTGATGATTAATAAGGTCAGTGAAAATTCTCGCCATTAACACTTTTCAAATAAATTAACAGTCAAGCTGTCTGCCACTAATCTTAGTCTGTATTTATTTTAATACTCTGGCTCAAAAATTTTGAGCTGTGAAAGGGACACTCCAAATCCATGTCCCATGTAAAATACTTGTCCCGCAAAGCTGCCTCCGACCTGCAGTATTAATTTAGATATCAGAATCAGAATACTTTATTGATCCCTGGGGTGGAAAAACTCCGTGCTAACAGAGCACACACTGTCATTAGCATCAGGTGACCATTAGCAGCTCTCCAACCCCCACAGAAGGCCAGCGACTTCCAAACCCTGGCCCAAATATCCTCTCTGTCCCAGCTATGATTTTAGCACGTGTTCCAGGAATCATTGACAGAAAGAATTTATGGAACCCTGGTAAAACAACCATTTTCTTGATATTTTCCCAAATGTTTTTACAAAGTTCTAATGAGGGATTTTTGCTTTTATCATTTTAGCACTTATCATTCAGATCATTTGCATCAAGCAGCAACCCCCATCTCTGCTGGAAAAGTTTCTTAGTGAATACCATTGATGGGTTTTTTGTCCTTTCATAAAATTAGCCACAACAGAAGAAGTCCACAATATGTTACTAAAGCTGTTGTTAATTTATCTGCAAACTTTGTGACATCATGTTGAATTTATAACAGAGTGTAACTTTAAAATATGCAGAAGAAATTTCTACTTAGTGGAGCCTAAGCCAGAATAGGCCGGTTTACATCCGCTCAGTCAGAGAAACAGTTTTCAGGGCAGAGCTGCATTCATGAAAAACTTCAGCAAGAACTAAAAAACTGAGAAATCAGAAACACAGACACTCACACGGCAACATGGGACACCGCATCAACAGGCAGAGGACAACAGGGCTTAAATGCACCGAAGATAACGAGGGAATGAGGCACAGGAGGGAAACATAGCTGAGACTAATCACACATAATGAGACAAGGAACACTGAACAGAGGGCTTGGAACTGTTGAAATAAAACAGGAAACATGAGACATTCACAAAGATGCAGACTTGACACCGTGACAAGGAGACATGACTGACAGGGGAGACAGAGGGAACACGGAGCACGGGGACCACGAAAAACATGGCACACAGGAGGACACCTATAGACTATAACATAAGCACAAAACCCCAAAGAGAACCAAGACCATGAATAACAATAAATCAAATAATATTAACAGGAACATGAATATCAAGCAGGAAAAGCTTAATTTTAAGGAAATCACATAATAGTAAAGACTAGTCTTCTAATGTCCGGTTTTTTGAAGGCACTATGAGATTGCAAAAAATCATGCAGACAGGAGTGCAGGACGTCACCTTGTGTTTTTCATTTTCCTCTTGACAATAACTTATGGATTCTCTTTGGGGTTTGGGTACTATGTCTTTGTTTGCATATCAAGCACAGTAATAACATGGTCAGAAAACCATTAGATAGCACTGTGCTCTTAAAAAGGCAAATCTGCATCTTCATCTCCAAAGTGTCCCAGTAAGCAGCTGCTTTAACTATGTACTTAATAAAACACAATGAATCCTAACACCAGCAGTTGATATATATTTCACACTGAATCTTGGATTCCTGGACCTATCCCAGCTGTCTTAGGAAAAAGGCAGGGTGCACCCTGGACATGTCGCCAGTCTGTCGCAGGGCCAACACATCGAGAAAGACAACCATTCACACTCACATTCACATCTATGGGCAATTTAGAGTCATCGGTTAACCTAACCCCACTGAGTGCATGTCTTTGGACTGTGGGAGGAAGCCGGAGTAACCAGAGAGAACCCACACAAACACAGGGAGAACACGAAAACTCCACACAGAAAAATGAATAGAATTGAACTGAGGAGCTCTTTGTGTGAGACACTGCACCACCATGCTGGGTTAGGGTTAGCGTAATGTATTTACTTACTTGTGAATGTAGCTGTAATCCTTTTTCAGAAGATTTCTGTTCATGGTGACTCTTGATGCACTGTTTCAGGGTTTGAATCCACCTTTTTTGACCGTCCTCTAAAGGCTGAAGTCATCCCAGTTGCTTCTGCACCTTTTCTTACCACATTTCCCCGTTCTGTCCCCTTTCCAGTAACATGCTTCCATACAGCACTCTGTAAACAGTCAGCCTTTTCAGCAATAATCTTCTATGCAATGGCATAATAAGTCAGGCAGGGCATTGCTCCAGGGCCCATAATGCAAAAGGGCCCCAGGCAAAGTAAATATCAAATGGGCCCCTCCACATTACATTGCAAGTTGCAGGTATTTACACAATCAGTTTACACTCCACTGATTAAAACCATGTATTTGGGTATTTGTACTTGTAAAATATTAATTTTACTTCTTGACTCTGCTGGCTGCCGTTTGTGCAAATGCATGCAAAGCTCCTTTTTAGCAGTAGTATAATAGTAGCTCATTAGCACAACTGCATTATCAATTAAAAGTAAAAACAGGAAGGAGAGAAGAGACCAGTGTAACTACCACCAGAAGTTATCCCATAGAAGTAAAGCAAGTGTGTAAGTTCATCTCTAAATGTTTGTAAAGCATTCCCACGTTAATCTTAACAACCGATATATGGAACGACTGCCTCTTCTCTCTCCCTCCCTCTCCTGTTGCTACTTCAATCATGACACTGATCACTGATCAGCTAATCGGCTTTTCTGTCACGACTCCCGTCTCTCTTCTTTGTTTTTGGCCCACTTTGCACCAGCAAGAGGAAACCAGCGGCTGAACAACAGCAGCACGTTTAAGCTTGATAAGCTGTTGTTAATTTATTTAATATTACTTTCTACACCAGGATCCTTTTTTTTACGTAGCTGACGGCTGGTAACTGTGCAGGGGCGGATCTAGCAAAGTTTTGCCAGGGGGGCAGGTAGGGGATTAACAGGGAAAAGGGGGCACAAAGACATACTTTTCTTTCTTATTCTCATTTAAAATGTCTAATAATAAATAATAAATAATTACATTGATTAAGCATCACGAGGCGGAGGGTGGGGGGTGGTTCCCTATTGTCACGGCAAGTGGGATGAGCCGTGTGGGGAAAAGTAAAGGAGGATCCAAATGCAGACACTCGCTGATATTTGAAGGTGGTTTATTGAAAATATAAAGCACAGGGTGAACAATGACAGAACGGAACAAAAGCTAAACTAAAGTAGAAAGTAGACGAGGATTGATGATGGTTGATAGCAGGGAAAACACATGGTAGATACACAGTAGATTCACAGACGGACCAGCGACTACAACATAAGAAGACACGACTTAAATACACACAGGAGGAGGAAGTAATTGACGAGACGAGATAAAGGAGGCAAAACTGAGACACATGAGACACAGACTTTCACAATAAAACAGGAAACAAGAAACCATTACACAAAAACGCAGACTAGACACAGAACTAAACCTACACTAAACACGAGACACAACCAAAGAACTAATCCCTAAACACGAATAAACAGAAACATAGAATTCTAATAATAATCAACAAAGCACAAGAATATCAGAAAACATGCAAAAATATACCAAAACCTAAGAAACTCAAAATGCTGGGTCAAAATGGCCCAGAACCATGACACCCATTATTTTTTGCTGGGAGTTGGCAACCCTATTACTTAGGTTGCTTAATATTTCCGTTAAGTACTCTTTAAAATACCAGAATAGGGAGGATGGTGTAGGTTTAAGTTTATTAGATTGATCAGTATTGCTGATCCAAGAAATATTTTGGGTGCAGTGTATTTTTTGCAAACAGGTTTAACAGAATAGCTTTAGTGTTATTTTTTTAAACTTCAGTATGAACTTATACAGCAAGATATTGAAAAAACAGTTGATTAAAAAATACACTGTATTGGATTCATATCGGTATCGGCAGATATCCAAATTTATGATATCAGTATCGGACAGAAAAAAGTGGTATCGTGCCATCTCCTTCAGTGGGAGACTGCGGCACCCACGGTGTGGGACGGAGAGATTTCGCAGGTCTTTCCTCCCCACTGCTGTCAGACTCCATAATAAAGACTTTAACTGATCAAGCACACACATCCATACATATGCAATAGTACTAAGTGCAATAATCCTTTCTGTCATCGTTGTATTTTTACTCAGTTGTATATAGTATTTGTATTCTATTTTTATCTTATTGTATATTTATTTTATTTTATTCTACTGTATATAGTATTTTATTTTATTCTATTCTGTACAGTTGTGTACTGTATTTATTCTTATTGTATTCTAATTTTTGCCTCATAACTTTTGCACTGTCCACTTCCTGCTGTGACAAAAATTTCCCACATGTGGGACTAATAAAGGTTATCTTATCTTATCTTATCTTATCTCTAGCAATTATCTATAGCATTATTTATAGCATCTGTATGTTACTGTAGCAGGGCTAAATCTGTTTTGAGCTTGTTGTAGTCTCCCTGAAGAAGATGGTGTGGGCGTGTCATAAACTTAAATTAATGTGTCTGACTGCTGACTGTCTCTGGTGCTAATAAAAGTTCCAGTGATGTTATTGATATTATTGATTATTGCCATCCATCCATCCATCTTCATCCACTTTATCCGGGGCCAGGTCGCGGGGGCAACAGCCTAAGCAGAGAGGCCCAGACCTCCCTCTCCCCAGCCACCTCCTCCAGCTTATCCGGGGGAACACCAAGGCGTTCCCAGGACAGCCAAGAAATATAATCTCTCCAGCGTGTCCTGGGTCTGCCCCGGGGCCTCCTCCTCAGGAGGCGCCCAGGAGGCATCCTTGTCAGATGCCCGAACCACCCCAGCTGGCTCCTTTCGATGTGGAGCAGGGCAGAAAACTCAACCCCGACCCGGAGTGGGCACTCCACGCATTTCCGGCTGAGAACCATGGCCTCAGATTTGAAGGTGCTGATTCTCATTCCCGCTGCTTCACACTCGGCTGCGAACCATTCCAGTGCGAGCTGGAGGCCTTCACCCGATCAAGCCAACAGAACCACATCATCCGCGAAAAGCAGAGATGAGATTCTGAGGCCACTAAAGTGAAAGCCCTCCGCCACTTGGCTGCGCTTAGAAATCCTGTCCATAAAAATTATGAACAGAATCGGTGACAAAGGGCAGGCCTGGCAGAGCCCATCACCCACCGGGAACGAGTCCGACTTATTGCTGGCAATTGAATTCAATTCAATTTTATTTATATAGCGCCAAATCACAACATAAGTCGCCTCAAGGCGCTTCATAGATACAGAGAAAACCCAACAATCATATGACCCCCTATGAGCAAGCACTTTGGCAACAGTGGGAAGGAAAAACTCCCTTTTAACAGGAAGAAGGGCAGCCATCGGCTGCGACCGGTTGGAGTGAGAGAAGTAAGACAGGATAAAAGACATGCTGTGGAAGAGAGACAGAGGTTAATAACAGATATGATTCAATGCAGAGAGGTCTGTAAACACATAGTGAGTGAGAAAGGTGACTGGAAAGGAAAAACTCAATGCATCATGGGAATCCCTCGACAGCCTACGTCTATTGCAGCATAACTAAGGGAGGATTCAGGGTCACCTGGTCCAGCCCTAACTATATGCTTTAGCAAAAAGGAAAGTTTTAAGCCTAATCTTAAAAGTAGAGATAGTGTCTGTCTCCCGAATCCAAACTGGAAGCTGGTTCCACAGAAGAGGGGCCTGAAAACTGAAGGCTCTCCCTCCCATTCTACTTTTAAATACTCTAGGAACAACAAGTAGGCCTGCAGAGCGAGAGCGAAGTGCTCTAATAGGGTGATATGGTACTACAAGGTCATTAAGATAAGATGGGGCCTGATTATTTAAGACCTTGTATGTGAGGAGCAGGATTTTGAATTCAATTCTGGATTTAACAGATTTAACAGGAAGCCAATGAAGTCCCTGTCAGGACTCTTGCTTTTGGATTAGCTGAAGGCTTTTCAGTGAGTTTTTTGGACATCCTGATAACAATGAATTACAGTCGTCCAGCCTGGAAGTAATAAATGCATGAACTAGTTTTTCAGCATCACTCTGAGACAGGATATTTCTAATTTTAGAGATGTTGCGCAAATGGAAGAACGCAGTCTTACATATTTGTTTAATATGTGCGTTGAAGGACATGTCCTGGTCAAAAATGACTCCAAGGTTCCTCACAGCGTTACTGGAGGCCAAGGTAATGCCATCCAGAGTACGAATCTGGTTAGATACCATATTTCTAAGATTTTCAGGGCCGAGTACAATAACCTCAGTTTTATCTGAATTAAGAAGCAGAAAGTTTGCGGCCATCCAGGTCTTTATGTCTTTAAGACATTCCTGCAGTCTAACTAATTGGTGTGTGTTATCTGGCTTCATGGACAGATAGAACTGGGTGTCATCTGCATAGCAGTGAAAATGTATGCTACGTCTTCTAATGATGCTGCCTAAGGGAAGCATGTATAATGTAAACAGAATTGGTGCTAGCACTGAACCCTGTGGAACTCCATAATTAACCTCAGTGTGTGAAGAGGACTCTCCATTTACAATGCAAACCAAGCTCTTGCAATGGTTGTATAGGGATCGAATGGCTCGTAGCAATGGGCCAGACACCCCATACTCCTGCAGCACCTTCAATAGGACACCCTGAGGGACACGGTCGAATGCCTTCTCTAAGTCCACAAAACACATGTAGACTGGTTGAGCAAACTCCCATGCACCCTCAAGTATCCTTGAGAGGATAAAGAGCTCGTCAAGTGTTCCGCGACCAGGACGAAAACCGCATTGTTCCTCCTGTATCTGAGGTTCGACTAGCGGACGAACTCTCCTTTCCAGCACCCTGGCATAGACTTTCCCAGGGAGGCTGAGGAGTGTGATCCCCTGTAGTTGGAACACACCCTTCGGTCTCCCTTCTTAAAGATAGGGACCACCATCCCGGTCTGCCAGTCCAGGGGTACTGCCCCTGATTTCCACGCAACATTGTAAAGGCTTGTCAACCAGGACAGAACTCGGGGCGGACCTCATCAACACCAGGGGCTCTGCCACCAAGGAGTTGTTTAACTGCCTCAGTGACCTCGCCTCTGGAAATTGGCAGGTCATTCCCCTCATCCCCAGACTCTGCTTCCTCCTCGGAAGACGTGTCAGTGGGATTAAGGAGGTCCTCGAA
Source organism: Diplotaxodon limnothrissa (assembly GCF_057381915.1). NCBI lineage: Eukaryota > Metazoa > Chordata > Actinopteri > Cichliformes > Cichlidae > Diplotaxodon > Diplotaxodon limnothrissa. Next base: position 2,537,261 of record NC_140601.1, on the reverse strand, counting down.
GTATTCCTTCCACTGCCTGACAATTTTCTCAGTCGAAGTCAGCAGCGCTCCGCCAGCACTATACACAGTGCAGGTAGAGCACCGCTTTCCCCTCCTGAGACGCCTGACGGTTTGCCAGAATCTCTTCGAGGCAGTCCGAAAGTCTTTTTCCATGGCCTCTCCGAACTCCTCCCACACCCGAGTTTTTGTTTCAGCCAATGCCCAAGCCGCATTCTGCTTGGCCTGTTGGCTGCCTCCGGAGTCCCGCAGGCTAACCAAGCCCGATAGGACTCCTTCTTCAGCCTGGTGGCTCCCTTCATCTCTGGTGTCCACCATTTGGTTCGGGGATTACCACCACGACAGGCACCGACCACCTTGCGGCCGCAGCTCAATGCAGCAGCTTCGGCAATGGAGATTCTGAACATGATCCATTCGGACTCAATGTCCCCAGTCTCCCTCGGAATGCTGCTGAAGCTCTGCCAGAGGTGTGCGTTTAAGATCTCACGGACTGGGGCCTCTGCCAGGCGTTCCCAGCACACCCTCACTACGCGTTTAGGTGCACCGGGTCTGTCCAGCGTCCTCCCCCGCCACCTGATCCAACTCACCACCAGGTGGTGATCAGTTGACGGCTCAGCCCCTCTCTTTACCCGAGCGTCCAGAACATATGGTCGCAGGTCTGGTGATACGATTACAAAATCGATCATCGACCTGTGGCCTAGAGCGTCCTGGTGCCACATGCACTTATGGACACTCTTATGTTCAAACAAGGTGTTCGTTATGGCCAAACTGTAATTTGAACAGAAGTCCAATAACAAAACACCACTCGGGTTCGGATCAGGGAGGCCGTTCCTCCCAATCACGCCCCTCCAGGTCTCGCTGTCGTTACCCACGTGAGCAACACGACCTGAGCAAGCTCGAAGTTTTCCAAATGCATTGCCTTAGATGCATGCTCGGCGTTTCCCTTCACGACCGTCATTCGAATGACACCATCCTCACTAGCTGCGGCAGCCAACCGACGATCGGCGACCTAATCCAGCGCCGCCGACTCCGTTGGTTTGGCCACATTTGTCGAATGGACCCGAGCCGCTACCCCCATGGCCTACTCTGGTTGACCCGCCCCACCGATTGGAGGGTGCATCGAAATGCACCAAAGAAGACATGGATGAAACAAATCCAGGATGATTTGAAGGCCCTTCGACTTGACCTCGAGCAGGCAAGAACCATCGCCTTAGATCGAAAAGCATGGAAGATAATTGTTGGTCAAGCAAGAGAACCTGCGGCACTTACAGCAGCGTACTGGTTGCGCGGCAGACCACCGCTGGTCGCCCGCTAAGGACAAGAAGAAGAAGACCCACGTGAGCATTGAAGTCTCCCAGCAGGACAACAGAGTCTCCAGGTGGAGCACCTTCCAGCACCCCACCCAGGGACTCTAAGAAGGCTGGGTACTCTGAACTGCCACTCGATGACAGTCAGGACCCATCCCCCGACCCTAAGGCGCAGGGAACAAACCCTCTCATCCAGCGGGAAAAACCCGAACTTACCGGCAGCAAGCCGAGGGAATATTAGAATACCCAGCCCGCCGCCTCTCACAAGGGGCAACTCCAGACTGAGACAGAGTCTAGCCCCTCTCCAGGAGACTGGTTCCAGAGCCCAAGCCATGCGTAGAGGTGAGCCCAACTATATCTAGCCGGTACCTCTCAACCTCACGCACTAACTCAGGCTCCTTCCCCACCAGAGAGGTGACATTCCATGTCCCAATTGCCAGTCTTGGCAGCCAGGGATCAGTCCGTCAGGGCCTCCACTCCTGGCCGCCGCTCGCCACACAATGCACCCGACCCCTATGGCTATTGATGATTATTGCCATATGATGTTTTTGTGTGTGTACAGGAGTAGACTGTAGTAGTAATGAGATATTGCATTTTTTATTTATTCTTTTATAATAGCAATATCATCAGATCACATTAAAAAACAAGTTTTGAAATATTTTTCTTTATATGAAGCTGAAATAAAACCTTTTCACATTATATAAGAGATAAAGTGATCAGTGTAATAACTAATGGTTTCAGTTGAACCTGGTCATTATACATGGAATAGAATAGAATAGAATAGAATAGAATAGAATAGAATAGAATAGCCTGTTATTGTCATTGTACATATACAATGAAATTGTGACATTTAGCCTGACAACTGATAAAATGTATGAGAAAAAAGAAAAGGAGCTTTGTTTCACTCACTAGAGTGGAATTATTTTATTGCACAAAAATCCTTCCCATGTGAAGTGCTGTTAAGAGTGTCAGTTAAAGGCCTAATTTATAATTAGGAATACTTCACATTTCATGGTTCAGTGCCTCCAAGAGTGCTTCTGAAAAACCAGAGCACACCTCATATTTTGACCTCTGTATTATCCATTTCAGTCAACAACCTTATTTAGATTGAATAAAAATTCAAAGAGGTTGTGGGTGACAAAATGTTAAGCATGCTCTTCAATCTGATGTCAGTAGCAAAATAACAGCAGGTGTTCATAACAATCACCAAAAAAAGAAAGAATTCCTATTGAAGAGTCAATTGAATGGTTACATAAACCCTGGATTACACTGTTGAAAAAAGAGAAGGAGAAACCTAAAAAAGATCAAGGATTACTTTAGTTCTGGAAATTTTTACTTATTTGGTTAATTAAAATATTTCCATAAACATAATAATACAATTTGAACTTGAATGACATTTTTACCTCCAACAAGCAGTATGTATCACAAGCTAATTTACGGCCAGTAAATTATTGCCAGTCCCACGCCCAGAAACATGACATGGTGTCTGGTATAAAAACTTGTGCCAAAGCACACATTTTATTATTACCATCCAAAGGAATATTATAACTAGAGAAGGAAGAAAATTGAAGCTAACAGAACTCTTTGAAAACAACAGTCACAACTGGAGAAAACTAAGTCATGTTGACTTGTTATACATGCTGTACTTAACTATACATGTAGACATTATTCTCCTTTAAGAAAGAAAGACAGAGCCTTCATATCCAGATACATCAATAGCAACACAGTAGAATATATGGATTACATTAGCAATGACTTTTAAATAAATTAAGTCTTAATTATTCCTCAATTACACTCCACTTCCCCTTCAGTTACAACCCTGATTAGAATCTATCAGAAAGCAAACTAAGTAGGAGAAATGTATCCCTGGTAGCCACAGTCGCACTGCAAGAGAAATTTACAGAAGATGCAATAACTTGTTTTGTCTCTGTGGACATCATCTTGTCAAGCAGGAAATGTTTAAAGGGCTGACTGTCTGATTTTGTCGGACTCTCTGACTGTGTACGCAAATATACAGTGTTTGCCAAAGACAGTATTCACAAAAAAAATCTAAAGTCAAATCAAAAGAAAAGAATTCAGGAGGGGAAAAAAAACAAAATCAAAAGAATATAGGATACAGGGGAAAAAAATGGAACTTAGCCTTTAATCACAAACAAATAAATAAATAAGACTGTAGCTAGGAGCAAGGTAAGAATTAATGGAAAACAATGTGCACTGCACTCTTCAGATATCTTTTGAAAGGCAACCCTCAGCTGTGTTGGAGTTTGAAATTTCTCAATACAAGTACTGAAATGTGAAACAAAGCCTTTCCACAGTAAGTGACATGTTTAGAGGCACACTATCAGTGGTCTTCAAAACTGCACTTTTTCACTCAGTGAGCAAAACCTTCTGCCTGTGTTGTTCCTCGAGTCACTGCCAGTCAATATATCTTGTGCCAATGAACAAAACACAGGGCTTAAATTTCCCATCCAATCGAAAGTTGTTTCAACATTAGAATACCGTTCCAAAATGAATCTTTTTCATCTAAAATTCAGGTTTTTTGTTGTTGTTGCTTTTTATCACTCTCTTGTAAATTGAGTTTAAGGTGTGGACATGGAGAGCTTTTTGTTGCCAGGCTGACTGAAATGTTGTGTAGACTAGATTTGGTGTAGGAAACATCTTGTAATAAAGGTTTTGAAATTGAAGTTATTGGAATATTACAATTAGTATTTTAATACATATTCAAACATGCCTGGAGGGCAGACTGGTGGGGAACTTGATAATAAGTCAAGAGTTGAGACTGAGTTTTTGACATTTAATTAAGGCTGTAATTCATTATCATTATCCACAGCAGTGTGTGGTTAACTTTGTTATGAACAGACAGCATGAATAGGCAGGAAGCAATGTGTCAAACAGACCTGTCCTCTGTGAGCGTGGAAGAAAGGCGTGCTGCTGCAGTTGCAGAACACAGAAGACACTGAATTAGGAAATCAATCAATAGCCTATTTAACAATGAGCTTCTGAAAGCATTATTTATTTATTTTATTTTATCTACAATAAAATAAAATAAATAATTTTATAACTTTCCAATTTTAGAATTAGAATTTTAGAAGAAGCTGTTTTCATCAATCATCAAATTTGGATTAAATGTGTGATTGCCAATTACAAAAATAACTAAGGTGTTCAAATTATGGCCTCAACAGGTACATTTGCCTCCACCATAGTGGTTGTGTGTGTGTGTGTGTGTGTGTGTGTGTGTGTGTGTGTGTGTGTGTGTGTGTGTGTGTGTGTGTGACCACACGGAAGCCTGGCTGCTTGAGGGTTCTGGTAATATTTGCTCCTTTATTCTCTAGTACTATTTTTGTAGAATGACCACTCGGTAGCTTTCTTATGATGCTGCTTTATTGAACGTATATCCAGCATGGGTTATTATAGCACAACAACGGGTGCGGCAGCTAGGAGTAGAACTGCACATAGACAGCACAAAGCATGTCAGGGTGCCGCAATGCCCGCCCGCTCAACACAGGCAACCCAGTATAGGACATCTCCCCCCCCCCCCTTTTCATGTTATTTTCAATAACAAACCCCAAATAAAACAGCAACAACACAATGATAACAAGTGACACTATAATAGCCTCTGGGCGGTTCTCTTAAGGACCCGGGCACAATTGGCTTACTGTCGGCCTGAAGGGCAGTGTCCACAAAACAGGACTTATTAACCATGTTAAACCTTTAGGGTAATTAACTCAAACAGGTAACAGCAGCATCGGTTGCAGCTCAAAACATAATTGCAAAACAGCAACAATACAGCATTCCCACTCCCCAGTCCTTCCTTCCCTCCCATTACTCCAGTGTTTACAGATCTAGCCTCTTGACTGGCTTGCGTACCCGGCCGCACCTCGTGCGTACCTGATCCGGGATGTCTGCGTGAGTGAGTGCAAGCGTTGGGGCCAGACTAGGGGCCAAAGGTGGGGTCTCTGGAGTGGAGACACCAGCGCACTGGGATGGCAGCCCCTCAGTGTCCACAGTGGGTGGTGGAAGGGGTTGTGGCATAGCCCGTGGAGATGGTTCGAGGAGTAGATGGCGGCGGTTCTGTCACAGCACTGCACCTTGGGGTGTGGCAACGAGATAGGACCTTGGAGTGATACTCTCCTTGGAGACAATGGCAGGTGTTGCCCAAGCCTTCTCCTGGTCCAGCTTAGTAAGCATCCCCTGGATGGAGTGGAGATAGGCAGTACCATGGCGGTGGTCGTAGTAGAACGCCTGCTTGGCCTTCTGACTAGCGTCCCTTCATATAACCTCTCTTTTGTTGGGCCATGTAGGTTGAAGATTCTTCTCCAAGGTGGGCAGGGTTGTCCTGATCTTCCTCCCCATATTGAGTTCCACTGGGCTGAAGCCTGTAGTGGTACAGGGAGTAGACATATAGCACGTTAGTGCTATCAGTGGGTCATCATGCCGAAGGATTTTCTTTGCAGTCTGTACTGCCCTCTCCGCATGACCATTTCCCTGTGGGTGGTGGGGACTAGACGTTATGTGGCGTTAAATCCATCTCTCTCACGAAGGCCTGGAACTCAGAGCTGGAGAACTGAGGGCCATTGTCACTCAGCACCTCGTCAGGGATCCCAAACCTAGCAAAGGTCGACTTCAGCTTCTGAACAACCTGGCCACTGGTTGTGGATGGTAGGTGCAGTATTTCCAGAAAACGTGAGTAGTAGTCCGACACAACAAGGTAATTATTCCGGTTGTGTTCACAGAGATCCAGGGCTATCCTTTGCCATGGACGATCCGGCAAAGGTGTGGAGATGAGTGGCTCCCTTGTCTGTGTTGGCTTCTGTGCCAGACAGGTGTGGCACTGCATTTTTTAGCTCAGTGGAGAGCCCTGGCCTTTCCATTCGGCTTGGGGACGCTGGAATGCCGTGTAACACGGTGGCTATGTAGCAGTCCACTTCACTGTGAGTGCTAGTCTCATCCTCAGCCCAAGTCTGTGGACTCCGTGACAACGTATCGGCGATGACAAGCGTTTTGCCAGGGGCATAGACGGCCTCCGGTTTGTACCTTATGAGCCACATCAAGAGGGGCACCACCAGGGGCAGGGGCACCAAAGGTCTATGGTTGGTCTCAAGCCTAAAGCGATCTAAGCCACATAAATACTTATCAAACTTCTCGCAGGCCCACACACTCTCCAAACACTCCTTTTCGATTTCTGCATAGCGTGTTTCAGCCTCCGTGAGGCATCTAGAGCAGTAGGCAACAGGTTTCCACTCTGCGCCATGAAGCTGAAGCAGCACAGCCCCAAGCCCGTAGCTACTGGCATCCGCGGATACGGCTGTGGGTCTGTTGACATCATAGAAGGCAAGAACAGGTGCTGATGTAAGCGCTCTCTTGATGTTCTTGAAGGCTGCCTGCTGTGGGTGGCCCCAAGTCCAAATGTTTTTGCTTTTAAGAAACTCGTTCAATGGCTGGCATACTGTGGAAAGAGCAGGAATATATCTGCCCAGGTAATTAACCATTCCTAGGATCCGTTTAAGCTCTTGCACATTTTCTGGTGACGGCAGCTGAAGAATAGCGTTCACTTTCTCAGGGTCTGGCCTGACCCCAGAATAGCTAACTCAATGCGCTGCAGCACCTTCTCAAGTCGAGTGTCGTGTTGTTACATGGTGGCCCCATAGACCAGGATGTCATCCATAAAGACCTCCACACCCTCGAGCCCCTCTAAGGTCTCCAACATCTTTCGCTGAAAGATCTCTGGTGCACTTGTTATCTCAAAGGGCAGCCTCTTAAAGCAATACCTGCCATATGGCGTGATGAATGTCGTTAGTTTGCAACTCTCGTGGTGCAAGGGGATCTGCCAAAATCCACTGGCTGCATCCAGCGAGGAGAAGACCGTTGCCTCACTCGACCTGGACATGGTTTCCTCAGGGGTAGGCAAGATATAGTGCTCTCTTTTGACAGACTTATTCAGTTTTGTCAGATCGACGCAGATCCTGGCCCTTGCTGTGTTCTTCTTCAAGACAGGCACCATTGGGGCACACCATTCGGTAGGTTGGGTCACCCTCTCAATGACACCATGGTTTTCCATTCTTTGTAGTTCCTCCTTCACTTTCTGCAGCATGGGGAAAGGCACACGGCATGCACCGCGTATGGCACAGCATCGTCCCTTAACTGAATTTTGACTGGCTCAGTTTTTAGTGTTCTGTGTTCACCATAAAGTGGTTGGTTCCTGGTGGCAGTGAGCGTTGCTTCATCAATTCTTCCCTCCAGGTTCATCTGCACTGACAAGGAGCGGCTGAAAAGGTTGTTAACGAACCACATACACCTTGGATAGGTAGTCTTTGCCTTTATAGCTTATTGTGGCCTTGAAGTAGCCAAGACATAACAGCTCTCCTCCGGGGCTATCTAGAGGGAGATTAGAAGGCTCTAGTGTTCTCAAATCAAATCAAATCACTTTTATTGTCACATCACATGTGCAGGTACATTGGTACAGTGTATGTGAGTGAAATTCTTGTGTGCGAGCTTCACAAGCAACAGAGTTGTGCAAAATACAATAACGTAAACAAGCAAAATACAAGAATGGCTACATCTGAAACTAATAAATATATGTACAATATATAATAGTATATGCATTTCTGGATGTGTATACTAAATATTTTTCTACGTGTGTGTGTGTGTGTGTGTATACACATATTTTACAAATTAAATAGAGTAAACAATAAATAAAATATATAAAAATATACAGAGTTGAATATGTGCAAAACAGTGGCATTACTGTACAGTATGGAGTGCATAATGTTAAAGTTCCAGTAGTGAAGGTGAGGTGTCTATGATGTGTTCAGCAGTCTGATGGCCTGGTGGAAGAAGCTGCCTCTCAGTATGCTGGTTCGGGACCGGATGCTGCAGAACCTCCTTCCTGATGGAAGTAGTCTGAACAGTTTATGGCTGGGGTGACTGGAGTCCTTGATGATCCTCCCCGCTTTCCTCAGGCAGCGCTTCCTGTAGATGTCTTGGAGGGAGGGAAGCTCACCTCCAATTATCCGTTCAGAGCACCGCACTACTCGCTGGAGAGCTTTGCAGTTGTAGGCGGTGCTGTTGCCATACCAGGTGATGATGCATCCAGTGAGGATGCTCTCAATGGCACAGTGATAGAAGGTCCTGAGGATGCGGGGGCTCATGCCAAATCTTTCTCTTATGAGCAAGTGTGTGGAACGTGTCTTCGTTTATGATAGTGACATCTGCTTCTGTGTCAATCTTCGATTCTATTGGGGCAGAGTCTAGCAGTAACTGCACAGTCCATGCTTCACTATTTCCTTTTGCATTGCACACTGAGCCTAGAAAATATGAGGCCTGCTCGCTTTTCTCTGTTTCTGTAACCTCATTAACTGATCTGGTGTTACAACACACCCTGGCCCAGTGTCCCATTTTTCGACAGCCATGGCAAACAGATTTTGCTGCCGGGCACCTTTCATCCCTGGCATGCTGTGTCTTCCCACATTTACCGCATTTCTTGTCACGCCCCGCCCATTTTTTTCCACGGGTAGCCTGCCTCGCTGCTGTTGTTGTGATTTCCAGTCCATGCTTTTCCGTTTATCCCATACCTCCTGTACTGAGCCTCCCACATCTCCCTGCAAGCTGACCCGCGCTGCGACCTCCTCTGACTGTCTGACGATCTGGGTCGTTTGCGCCAACGTGAGGTCCTTCATCAGCTGTAGCCTGCGGGAGAGGTCCTTGTCTCGTATCCCAACCACAATACGGTCGCGGATATTTTCCTCTTTACATGCACCAAACTCACAGTGCTCTAAGATGTCATACAGGGCTCGGATAAAACTCTCCGCTGTTTCGCCTGGCCACTGGACACGCTGGTGAAAACATGCTCTTTGATGTATAATGTTCCTCTGCGGGAAAAAATACTCACCGAACTTCCTCATTACGACGGCGAAGTTGTCACGACTTTCATGGTGAGTGACTTGTTAATGTTCTCTGCTTCATTGCCCATCGCGTAGATTAGGCAGCTCACCTCTACTTGTCCTTCGTCTTTGTGGAGTTTTGTTGCGATCCTGTAGAGCTCGAAATGCTGTTTCCAGTCGGGCCATTCCATCGGCTTATCGAAGGGGAAGCTTGTCGGGGGATTAAATTTAGCCATTCTGTTGTTTTCTCCCTTATGGCGTTATTCCGGCGATGGTCCGGGTCACTTCTGACACCATGTAGAATGACCACTTGGTAGCTTTCTTATGATGCTGCTTTATTAAATGTATATCCAGCATGGGTTATTACAGCACAACAACGGTGTGCAGTTCTACAGCTAGGAGTAGAACTGCACATAGACAGCGCTGCCGCAAAGCATGTCAGGGTGGCGTAGAGCCGCAATGCCCGCCGGCTCAACACAGGCAACCCAGTATATGACAGTTTTCTCATGTTGTTGTCTACTGGGATTGGCACGTCTATCATTGGTACAGTCTTCTGTCCATTACCAGGGACCACTATGTCTACTTGACTGGCCAGTACCAGTTAAAAAGTTGACAGGTCTAAAGTCCCACAGGACTAGGTTCCAAAACCACTTTTGGTGGTCTCCTCCAATTGGGAGTTTGGGACTTTTGATCCACACACAGCACACATGTTCTCGTACACTATACCAGCAACTTTGTTTTGCCTCTCATAATGTCCCAGTTTGCATCTTGCACTATGTGCTTGGTAGTTTTGGAACACCTTTTTGTGTCTCCCTCTATGAATCTGATGCTTGGGTCCTTTTCTAGCCACTGGTCAGATTTGCACGTCGTCCACCTCATCTATCTGTTGATAGTACATCCCATACAGGGGTTTGGTAATCCATGATACTTCTTCCGTCTGTTCCTCATTGCTGTCTTCAGTTCTCTGCGAAACTCCCATAGAAGTTTCTCAGCAGCAGCTCATAGAGTCTCAGGGTGCTGGACTTTGAGTGGACACCACTGTACATTGTTAGGAGGTTTTAGGTGTTGACATCAGTGTTATGTGTGTCCTCCTGTGGCCAGCTTACTACTCCAGCTGGGTATCTGATGACATAGATGCATATGAATTGATAGCTCAGATCTTAGTCCTAACATTGAGCTGACTTCTCATCACTTGTCAAAGTCACAAAGTTATTCTGCAGCAACGGAGATTGATCAAGGCTTGAAAAGTGGTGCTTCTAATTTCTACAGCTGTTCCAACTTTTTTGGATTACTTCCAACCCCCTCTGTCTGTATAAAAGCAATGTTGGAACACACTGTGGTACCATACCCTCGTGAGCATCAGATGAACTGTATTGTACTGCAAAAACTTGATTGTTGCTACAAAGATGGCAAGAAAAAGGCAACTAACAATGGAAGAGAGACAGACCATCATAACACTTGTAAATGTAGGTCTTTCCTACAGAGAACTTACAAAGAAAGTCAAGGTGTCAGTGAGTACAGTTTCCTTCACCATCCAAAGGCACTCAGAAACAAACTCTGACAGGAAGAGGTCTGGAAGACTCAAAGAAACAACTAAATCAGAGGACAAGTTTCTGAGAGTTAACAGCTTGTGTGATAGGCGGCTCACAGGACAACAGCTTCCATGTTGTAAAGAGGAAGGTAATTGTCCAGTACTTTGATGGTGTCATACTCCTTCACGATCAGAATTTTTCTACCCTTTGTGAGCCAGTCCACCTGTTGTTACCAGGTGTTCATGAAGTACAGTAGGCATGCTGATGCCATCAAGCTCTTCATTTCTAAGACTTGTGAAAAAATCTGCGTGTGATGCTGGTGGGTTCTTGTTGTAGGAGGTTGGGTGGTCAAGAATATAAAGTACTATTACTACTAGTACATGACCTTTCCTTCTGTTTTTCCTAAACTGTCCAGAGCTTGAAATCACAAAAGAAAAATAGCTTCTGACAAAACAACAAGTGTCTGTGACATTTAGAAACATCAGTTAAGTTTATTGGACTAGAGTACACTTCCCATTAAAAACATTATGCTAAACCTTCATCTTACACTGCATGGGACAACCACATGCAGTGTAATACTGAATAGTAAAGATAAATACCCCTGTTCTATAGAAACTGTATAGAGCAGGGGTTTTAAACTCACTTTTGCTGAAGGCCACAGCAGAATTATGGTTTCACTGTGCTACAGCACAGTTCTCCCAACTACTGTGCACCTTTTTGTGTTTTTTTGTTTTTTTTTTTAAGCTTTTTCATTGTGTCTTCATCCAGCGCATTAATCACTTTTAACCATCAGGAACTGACAGACATTGGCTGTGTCCAAATTCAGGGGCTGGATCCTTCCAAAGACCCAGCCTACACGGTCTACATAGCAGCAGGGGCGGAGCGTGGGGGTGGCTTACTGGGCTTAAGCCCGGGTTGTTTTGTCAGAAGCCCAGGGTCTTTTGGAGTGTAATTTTTTCATAGTTAGATGCCTGGCTGACAACTGTATAAAACAAAAAGTACACACAATATTCGAAGCACATAGTGCACACTGTGGGAATTTACAACTGTGCGTAAATCCCCCCTGATATTGGTATGATCCGAGCTCAGGCACTAAGCGACTGAGCGAGAGGGCGGGGCAGCTGCTGCCTGTGAGTGCGCTGTTGGAGAAACGGAGCCAGCCATACTAAGGAGAGCTTAAGTTTGACCAGATACCAAAGCAAATCATTCGTACCGTACAAATAATGTAAATATGACGGTGCATCACGAAAGATTGATATCAAACTGATCACTTGACCAATATTACGTTACTCGCTCTTCAAGTGAATCAACAACTGGCGAAATGAAAAGCCGAACAACAACAATGCTGTTTCTTTAGAGAGTCTTAGCTTACATGTGTGTTTATTTCATATTTTCAGTTGTTTCCCTCCACGGCTAAATAAATCGGTTTCAGTAATGCACTGATATACAAGAATGGACATAAGGAGCTTCTTTCAAAGAAAAAACTCTGGTAGTATTTTATATATTATGCTTTGTATGTTGTTCAGTATATCCATCCATCCATCTTCATCCGCTTTATCCGAGGCCGGGTCGCGGGGGCAGCAGCCTAAGTAAAGCAGTTGTTCAGTATATTTCTATGCAAAACAAGAGGAACTTCAATACACAGCAGTATATTCACAGTTGAAACCCGATATTTACATACACATTTACAACATTTTTTTACTGTACAACATCAATTTAGAGTAAACTTCTTTTGTTTTGGATAAATAAATATTGAAATATCTTTTGAATTAGTTAAATGTCAGAATAAAGAGAGACAGAGCTTCTATTTTTATCACTTTCATCAAATTTAGGAGTACATGTACACTAAGTTTATTGTTAATTAATAAGAAACTCCAGACGATTCCATTCTGAGCTGAAGAAGCTTCTGATTGGTTAGTAGAGTCCATGTGAGTAAATTGGTGGCACAGCTGTGGATGCATATAAGGCAAAACACAGAGCCTGTTTCTGTGACATGGGAACATCAAGAGATGTCAACCAAAACACCAGGAAAAGAACTGTGGAGCTCCATAAGTGTGGCTCAAGTTTGAATACAATTTGGTGCCATTTGCAATTAAGAAATACAGACAGTTTATCTCTTTACTCTTAAAATTAACAAATATGTTATTGATGAATAATATATTTATCAATCTAAAAAAAAATAAACATTAAACAACACACAGTCTGATTTGATGTTACAATTAAAAAAGTGTTTGTGTTTTGATCTGAAGAGTTTGTAAATATCTGGTTTCAACTGTATATTTGATGATTGTCAGCACAAAGAGGGAGAGAGAGCAGAATGAGGACAGAACAGAGGTGGAACAAGAGCAGGTGAGACACATGTTAGTCAAATGGTCGTTTACCAAAAGTATCACCGTATCATAGGTACTCATGTATCTCGTAGTGTTTCTTTTTAGGTTTGTTATTTTTCAAATTCTGTATTTATTAAGTTATGCAGGCTTGTTTGCACAACAAGGCTAAATAATTATATAAACTTTTCTCAATCTAAATAGTGGACTTTGGTAGAATTAAAAAATAAGTGTAGTGCAGGTCTATGATGATTTTTAGTGCTACTATCATCTAGCTCTGATTCTGGTTCTGTCTTGGTTAAGTCCTCAGTAGTCCTGATTTTGAACTGTTGTAGTCCTGTTTTAATTCTGCATCAGTTCTGGGTCTGGTTGAATTGGGGTTTAGTCCCCGTGTCTTGATACAGCCCCGACTTTGTTCTTTTGGGGTTTTTTTGGTTTTTTTGTTGTTTTTTTTTCCTTTTTGCCTGTCCCGTTTGGCTCTTTTGCCATCAGAATTGTTGTCTAAAGGCAAAGAAAGATGCCCAACGGATTTACTTTACCAAATTGACCATCCCAGCCTTGCCGTAATGGTCCATTTGATTCACCTTTTATTGTTCATTTTATTTTCACTTACTGAATACGGGACAGACTTGACTGGGGGAAAGAAGGGGAGAAAGAAAGAGGGAAAGAGAAACAGCTGAGAAGAGGGACGGGGGAGAAGGGCAAAAGACAAAAACCAACAGAATGAGCAGAAAAAAAAAGAAGAAAAAAAAATGCATATATCGATCACCTGGATCACCTGTTGAGAAAGAAAAAAGAAAACAAGCAGAAGAGAACAAGAGTAATAGAATAAACAACATCACAATGATATATGGGAATATGACAGTAAATACTAAATGTTAAACATTATTGTGCAGCACATAAGATCAACAGAACACAGTGTGCTTTGAGGTAGGAGCCAAAAAGGGTGTAGTTTGTGGGTGTGATCACCCGTGTGTACACCTGTGAGCATGGACGCGCTTGTTTTTTTTTTTTTTTAAAGGTTCCTTCATGTAATGATCTGCTAGAGGGTGTGGGGGGGGCCACAGCCCCGTCCTCCAGGGCATGAAGCAGGTATGGAGGAGATCAAAACTCCAGACATCCAGAGGCCCCCAGAACACAAGAGACCAAGGAAGACCAACAGAGGGGCAGCCGCGCCACTGTCCCAGAAAGAGCTGAGGAGAGTCCCAGATGAGGGTTCACTCAGCAGCCGCGGAGCAGAAGCCAGGGGGAGTTGCAGTGACGCGCCCGTGAACTCCGCCGGCAGCCAGCTGTGCCTGAGTGACCGAGCCCCAGGCCGAGAGGCCGGGGGCACCCCACCTCCGAAGTGGCCCGAGCGAGCCCCAGGCTCCAGGCCCCGATAAGCGGCCGCCAAGGAGTGAGCCGGTGTGTACCTGGACGCCCATCCCCGGACACAAAGAACCACCAACGCACCGATGTCTGAGGGAGTCCGCCACTGGCAGGGGAAGTGGTGGTGGGGGGAGATAGGCCTCCAAACCTTGGAGGGCCTAAGATGTCCCCAGAGAGGTGGCGCCTGACACCCAACCTGACATATAGACACAGACATACAGACACACACATATACAAACATCCATCCCACCCTCATGCTCTCATATGCACTTACTCCACACTCAACCAACGTGGAGACAGACATAAAGATTGAGATTGGTGGGCAACGACGCCAGGGGTGGGGTGTACACCCTGATGGTAATTTGGACTCCGTGTATCGTGCCCACCCCCAAGATCCTATATGTATGTGTAATGAGAGTGTGAGTAATGTGAATGCCTAAGTTGTGGGATAAAATTGAGGCAGAGGCAGCCAGAAGGGGACGGGGGGGGGGGGGGGGGGGGTAGCCTCCTCTGCACCCTGGTGACATACCCCTACTCCAAGGTCCTGCATGTGTGGGTGGTTGTGGTGGAGCGGGAAGAGGGAGGCAGCTGGAGATGGGGAGGGAAGGAAGGGAGGGCCCCGACTTTGTTCTGCCTTGCTGCTTAATTAAAAAACTAGTTTAAGGTGTCCTGCACATGTGATATATATTTTTCCCTATATGAAGTCATTCTTTTTTGAACAAAACTCAAAACAGAGCCAATTAATCTTTCAGTCATTTCTAACCCCCCCCCCCCCCAAAAAAAAAGAAATCCCACATGCATACTACCCTTTAGGGCTAAGCCCCAGGTGTTTCAAATGTCTGGCTCCGCCTCTGCATAGCAGCCTACACCTATTGCAATATAACTAAGAATTCAGGGTCACCTGATCCAGCCCTAACTATATACTTTTGCAAAAAGGAAGTTTGAAGCCTTATCTTAAAAGTAGAGATAGTGTCTGTCTTCTGAATCCAAACTGGAAGCTGGTTCCACAGAAGACGGGCCTGAAAACTGAAGGCTCATTCTACTTTTAAAGGGAACCCCGGCTATTAAGACATGTTTGCGCTAAAATATGTACTGTGCTTTCAATAACAGTTATTAAAATATGCCAAATGTTTTCCTTTTAAGCACATTTTATATAAAACCGATTTACCAGTAGGCCGCCATTGTTATTTACTTCTCAATGCATACGGTTGCACCGCATCCAGTTCACAGTTAGCAGCGCACTGGAAATGGCTTCTGTTCAACCTTTCCACTTTGAACCAGAGCAAAAAGAGAGAGAGAGAATGAAAATAATCTGCCAGCACTTAGTTTAGATGAAGATGAAAACAATCCGTCACATGAGGACGAGAGAGTGAGAGAAAACTACTGGTGTCTATGCGGCTACTGCTTGCCAATGGCAACGGCGACGGAGAAGGTTTGTTGTAAAGTACCAAAGGTTTTTGAAGCCGTATGTCTTAATCCTGCTTCCGGGCGCAAAGTATTTTGCATTTAATAAGGCTGCTGTGTTTTTAACATGTTTTAATGCTTTGTATCTTGTTCTATTTAATCTCAACAAGTCCCTAAAAACAGTCAGTGATCACTGTCGGCTTCTCACGGTTTTTATCACCACTGTTCATTTTAAAGCTCAGTTTTTAAACCCATACGATGTAGCTACAGCCCAGCCCTTGCAGCAGTATATTAATGACTAACCTCGTATTGTGGATGGATTATCTCGGCGGTTCTCCTGACTGAAGTTTAGTCTGTTAACAGCATCCTGCCATGCGATTGCATTTGCCCCTAACCATTGGGAACCCTCACATTAACTTCCTATCGAGTGGAAAAAAGTCACCCGTTCATTAGCGTTCGTCCCCCAGCTTTACTGCTTATGTTATGCTAACATAGCTTGTCGCGCTAGCAATCACGTAGCACATCATTATATACCAGCTAGCCCAACTTCAGTAACCCTACAAACGTCGCTGCTGTTTACTTTCCTGTCTTCATTTATGTTGGAAGTGATAGCAGAGGTGTACGTTTTAATTTGTTTAATAAATCTCTCAGTCAGAACATGCTATATTATATTTAGATGGAAGCTAGCGAGCTAACTCCCTGCTAACTTCTAACTCAGTTAAATGTCATAAATTCTTTTTTCATGGGTGCCTGGATGTTAAACTTAATTGTTACACCTGGCAGAGCAGCCACACTAATCTTTTTATCACAGATGAACAGATTTAGACAGTTTTTCAACTCTCAGTAATGCTGCAGTGATCATTTAACTTTTGCAGCGGAGTTTGGGCCCAGACATGGCTAATAACATCAGACTCAAAGACCGGATAGTGCTGGTCTACCAAGTTGTAACCAGGTGACTAATAGGCAAGTTAAGTAATACGGTTGCTACACTATAAAAAACAAAACAGGTTAGCTGAACGAAAAGCACCTATACTGCCGACAACCAATACACGTCATCGTCCCAGAATGCATTGTGTGCGAAAAAACATGGCCGCTCCCACGGCTCCAAAATAGTTTTAAACAACAAGGATTTAATGAATAACAAAACAATTGTAGTTATTCTCAAGTATTTTTTTATATAGTGGAGATAATTTTTAATATATTTAGAGTAACTTGTCATAATAGTCGGGGTTCCCTTTAAATACTCTAGGAAAAACAAGTAAGCCTGCAGAGCGAGAGCGAAGTGCTCTAATAGGGTGATATGGTACTACAAGGTCATTAAAATAAGATGGGGCCTGATTATTTAAGACCTTGTATGTGAGGAGCAGGATTTTGAATTCTGGATTTAACAGGAAGCCAATGAAGGGAAGCCAATACAGGAGAAATCTGCTCTCTCTTTCTAGTCTCTGTCAGGACTCTTGCTGCAGCATTTTGGATTAACTGAAGGGTTTTCAGCAAGGTTTTTGGACATCCTGATAATAATGAATTACAGTCGTCCAGCCTGGAAGTAATAAATGCATGAACTAGTTTTTCAGCGTCACTCTGAGACAGGATATTTCTAATTTTAGAGATGTTGCGCAAATGGAAGAACGCAGTCTTACATATTTGTTTAATATGTGCACTGAAGGACATGTCCTGGTCAAAAATGACTCCAAGGTTCCTCACAGTGTTACTGGAGGCCAAGGTAATGCCATCCAGAGTAAGAATCTGGTTAGATACCATATTTCTAAGATTTTCAGGGCCGAGTACAATAACCTCAGTTTGATCTGACTTAAGAAGCAGAAAGTTAGAGGCCATCCAGGTCTTTAAGACATTCCTGCAGTTTAACTAATTGGTGTGTGTTATCTGGCTTCATGGACAGATAGAGCTGGGTGTCATCTGCATAGCAGTGAAAATGTATGCTACGTCTTCTAATGATGCTGCCTAAGGGAAGCATGTATAATGTAAACAGAATTGGTCCTAGCACTGAACCCTGTGGAACTCCATAATTAACCTCAGTGTGCGAAGAGGACTCTCTACTTACATGAACAAACTGGAGTCTATTAGATAGATATGATACAAACCACTGCAGCGCAGTACCTGTAATACCTACAGCATGTTCTAATCGCTCTAATAGGATATTATGGTCAACAGTATCGAACGCTGCACTGATTAGGTGGTAGGTGATTAGGAGGTGACAGCTGATTATTAGAGATAGGTTGGTCATATTTAAGACTGAGACATTAATTAATGAAAGGCCTTCTTTGAGCAGTTTTGTAAGAATGGAGTCTAAAAGACACGTTGAAGGTTTGGACAAAGTAATGAAATCTTGTTTTAGATGAACACACCATGTATTTCTCTAGAGCATATCTCTCCTGTACTGATCTCCTGCTAAAACAGTTGGTACTGTTTATGAGCCAAACCACATTGTCAAGGCCGGCAGGCTGACTCCTTACTCTCTGCAGGAATTTGGTGGTTGCAGCTTACCAAGCAGCCTCTTCATAGTTTCAATTCGCCTGTGGGATTCCCAGGTTCTCATATTATTCCCCTGAGAGTACACCTTGGATCATACAGCTGGTTTGTACTCCTGCCTTCTATTTCTCAGGCGTACCTCTTCAATCGGCTGGCCAGGGCTGTGAGTGATTGCTTAGCAGTTTCTAAGACCTCAGGTATACTTTACTTCTTAGGTATCCCTTTCTTCATCACACCTTTCTCCAGCTCTAGTAGTTGGCTAACTTGTGGCTGTTCATTTTATAGCCAAGCATCTCTGTGATCATTTGTGTAGCATTTGTGTTGTATCTCATCAGTCTCCAGTTGTGATTCCAGTTGGCTCTTCATAAATTTGGAACACTGAGCCACTTGGCTTTTCAACATCAGTCTAGATGTTGGGTAGGGCTGCCACAAACGATTATTTTGATAGTCGACTAGTCACCGATTATTTTTGCGATTAGTCGACTAATCAGATCATCATCCATTGGACGTAAAACGTGCAGCTTATTGCACCAGCAGCATCTGCTCTTATATAACTATCATTAGCTTACAGCTTTAAATGTTTAAGGTCTGTGCTAACTAACAATAAAGACAAGATGATAGTTTATTACATTTTAATGAAATTTGCAGATTGTTTCGGTGAAGTTTAATAAATTCCTTGCTATCTAAAATATAACAGGACACCGGAGTAAATTCTCGAGCATCTCACACTTCTGATAATCAGCTGTCTGCTTGACGTTTATTCAGCTGTGTAAAAACTATAACTTTAATCTCAGCCAAACCGATTTACTCAGGAACAAATAAAATACCACAAAAAGCCAAACAATAACATTTTTAAGTTATCTAAGTGACTTGTATATCATGTTTAACCTGAGTAGCAAAAGAGGTGGTGGGTTTGAAAACGATTTGCCGGGAGTCCGGTGTTCTCACGGCTCTAGTGAGCCTTGCCCCCGGCTAGCTATCGAGCTAGTGAGTAATATTAAAACTAACTAGCTGCCGCCATTGTTGGAAACTGAGCAGGGCCGCGCTATGAATTCTGGGACAGAGCTACTTCTTCTTCTTCAGGGTTTAACGGCAGCTGGCATCCTTGTACATGCAGTGCTGCCATCTTCTGGTTCACTCCGTTATTACGCTCTTAAATCCTGCTATTTATTCCTGCGTCTTTTGTGATCTTACAAAGCTTAAAACGACGCGTCGACTATTAAATCAGTCGTCGACGATTTTGATAGTCGACGTAATCGTGACTAGTCGACTAATCGTGGCAGCCCTAATGTTGGGTATCAAAGATTCCATAGGTCCTGCATGCTGTTCATGCAACCCCTTCCACTAGGGTTAGTTGCATAGTAGCATTCCAACAACACCATATTCTCATCTATTGCTCATTTGTGCCTTCTTGTTCCAGTATTCTACTACTAATCAGGGTGTTTTAGTTCCCCAACATCTGACGTATACCTTGTTAATCCAGGCGACATCAGAGCCAGTATGGCTTCAGTTACCTCTCTCTCACACATATCTGAGGAAGGCTTGGTTAGCAATGGGAATCTAGCATGGGGCCCCTTACCGAATACAGTTGCCCTGGCTGGAAGTGGAACCCCCAAACTGAAGTTCCAAGGGCGATTAGTCAGTAAATGATACAGCAACAAATGATGCATAGCAATGCAACACCAATGTTACATATAATTGAGAACTTGGCTGCTTTGAGTGTCTCAAGGAGTTGACTATTGTTTATTGAACTCTTTACAAAACATGGCCATGTCCAGGATTTTTTAAAACAATTAAAGCAAAAACACAAAGAGGGCAAAAGGAAACAAATATGATCCTTCAGATGGTAGTCCACTAGCCAGCGGGTGACAAAACAATGGCCGCATCAAGCTTTTATTTATACTTACATAAACAATGTAAATGTACAATAAATAAGGCTGTAGCATATACTGTGTATACTTACATGTGACAAACTTTCTGTATTTAACCCAGTTTTGTAGGCTAAGCACAATTTTCTTTTAATGCTACTCTCTTGAAAGCAATACTGCACTGCAATAAGGGATGACCTTCCATTAGTGGACATGATGCAGTTCTGAATAAAATATATTTTTTGTTCATATGTATATGGGTACTAATTGAGTTATATAGACTATATTGCCAAAAGTATTCATTCATCTGCCTTTGCACGCATATGAACTTGAGTGACAATACTTAATCAATAGGATTTAATAAGATATTGGCCCACCCTTTGCAGTTATAACAGCTTCAGCTCAGTCAAGTCCTGTTCTCACAGTGCCAAACCCAGACCCTTCAATCAGATTACCAGATGGAGACGTGTGATTCGTCACTCTCTAACCCTAACCCAGAGAACACGTCTCCACTGCTCTAGAGCCCAGTGACAGGATGCCTTACATCACCAAGCAGAATGCAAAGCATCAGACGCAGTGTTGTAAGGGTTGGCCATGAAAACCCAATCCATGAAGCAGGCACTGATCTTGACCTAATCTGAAAATCCCTATTAAGTTGAATTGACTCTGCAGAAAGTTGGCAACCTCTGAGCACTATGTGCTTCAGCATTCGCTGACCATGGTCTGTAATTTTCCATGGCCTAACACTTTGTGGCTGAGTTGCTGTTGTTCCCAATTGTTCTCAGAGGAAATTTCACAACTGGAAAAACTGTCCTTGTTCTATCACTATCACAGTACAACACTCGATTCAGTCCACTCCTGAAAGTTACCCATTCATTCACAAATGTTTAGAGAAGCAGTGTGCATGCCTAGGTGCTTGATATTCTACACCTGTGGCCATGAAGGTCATTCAGGGATTTGGACAGGTAAGTGAATACTTTTGGTAATATACTGTATCTTTAAATCTCTCCATTTCTCCCTCTGTGTCTCACACACACAACCCACACCTTTCCCTGCTCCACTTTGCTTGTTTCAGGATTTCTTTAATGTTGGACTCTCAAATAGGACAAAAAGAGGTGCCCGTGTCGGCTAGGATAGCAGAAATGCAGGGTTGATAATATCAAAATCACACACACAGTCCCTTGTCCCTTGTAACAGATAATAAACAAAGTGCAGGTTATAATTGCGCTCCAGGATCTGTGGCGCCTGTTGCTGTAGGGATGTGTGTGTGTGCATGCATGTGTGTGTATTTGTGTGGACATGCTCTAGTGTATTATGGCATACTGATGGTCATTAAAATTAATGATGTGGGGCTGATGTCACCAAGTAAAAGAACTGTGTGCATGTGGATGTGAGGAATATATGGAAGTGAAATAGAATGTCATAAGGCAGAAGAAAGATGATGTTTGAACTTAAGAACAATATAGAATATTGGACGGCACATTTTTAATATGCACATGGGTTTTTTTTTCTGTCACTAGAGGATTTATGGGACAATAAAGGGTAAAAAAGGTCTTGTTTGTGAAGGGGAGAAAGAGAGAACACAGTGGGGTATTTGAGACACTCAAGCATAAATCATTTAACTAACTCTCTTCCCAAATAGACACTTGTGTCTGTTGGTTACTTAGACAGGGAATGAAAAAGGGAGGAAAAGAAAGCGAATAGACTAAAACATCCAGTAGGGATGGAATATGAGTTTGGATGAAATAGAAAAGTAAAATGAGTCAAACAAAAAAGGGCAGAGTATTATCTTTGGTAGATTTTCTGATGAATATTGCTAGCATTGCCCTGCTACATTAAATAATAATAAGAAAATAAAGTAATAAAGTGGATGCAGTGAGCTATACTAAAAGAAAGCAAAATTAAAAGAATGAAAATAGGCAACATCTGAGACCTAGAAGACACACAGTAAAGTGCAAAGCTCTGCTAGTGCAGAGTAATTCAATAGCTTAGAAATATGCCGTTTCTATTATGGTTTGTTTGTTTATAATTTGATTTTCCAACAAAATAGCACATGCTGTTAAGTGGACCAGTTTCAAACTCAACAAAGATACAATCTAAAAACCCCTGTACCACAACCTTCCATTAATACCCATCCATTATCTTCCGTTTATCCAGGTCCGTATCGTGGGGACAGCAGCCTAAGCAGAAAAGCTTACAGCTCCCTCTCTCCACCCATCTCCTCCAGCTTATTGGAGAGAAAACCAGGGCATTCCCAGGCCAGCTGAGAGAGGTAATCTCCCCCGAGTCTGCCACTTGGCTATGCCTTGAAATTCTGTCCAGAAAAACTAGAAACAGAATTGTGACAAATGGCAGCCCTGTCAGAGTTCAACACCTACTTGGAACAAGTCTGACTTATTGCCAGCAATGTGGACCAAGCTCCTGCAAAAGTTGTACAAGAACTGAATGGCTCATACAAAAGCACCCCCCCACAACACACTCCGAGGCACGTGGTTGAAAGCCTTGTACAAGTCCACAAAACACATGTAGATTGGTTAGGAAAAATCCCACGCATCCTCAAATATTCTTGAGAAGATATAGAGTTCATCCAGTGTTCCATGAACAGGACAAAACTGAGTTGTAAACCTTCTTGGGGAGGCTGAGGAGTGTGATTCCTAGGAAACTGGAACACAGCTTGTGGTTTCTCTTCTTAACAATGTGAACCACCATCATAGTCTACCATTCCAGAGTAACTGTCCCAGATTTCCACGTTATGTTGTTGAGGTGTGTCAACCAAGACAGTCACACAGCATCTAGAGCCTTTAGCAACTCAGGGTGATCCTCTTCCAGGGGAGTTATTGATCCGCTGCTCAGGATGTCCCGTCATGTTTACTGTCCTGTCCATTATGATCGAACACGTCCAATAACAAGTCCAAAAACAGAACAGAACTTAGGTTCATATCAGGCACGTCATTCCTGTCAATCACACCCCTTTAGTTCTCACTGTGATTGTTCACATGAGTGCTGATATCACCAGACACTTAGCCGGTGTGGGGACCAATGGCTCCATAGTTCCGCAGTTCAGGGGGCCGACCCGGAGGACAGCAGCACAAGAGTCTAAACAGTTCAGGAGGCCGACGGTTCAGTAGTCCGTGACTGAACAGTTCCGGCGACAAAGCAGTTCTGGAGGCCGGCCACGGAGCCAGTGGTGGTGACGAAGCAGCTCCAAAGGCTGTCTGCACCGGTGAAGAAGCCCAGTCAGTGGCCTAGAAGGCGGCCGCCAACGCCAAACCACACATGGATGAGGTTGAGCTGGCTGAGCCAGACGTGGACGGGGCCATGGCGTGGCAACCACAGGATCAGGCGGGGCAACCACAGGACCAGGCAAGGCAGGACCAGGTGAGGACGGCACTGCGGACGACGTCGTGGAAATCACAGGTGGTGGTGCTGCAGGCTGGATAGATCCCTCGGACCCTCCAGCGGAGACAGGTTGCTGAACGGGCTCTCCAGAACCCCCAGCAGACATGAGGAAGTGCTGGCCGGGCTCTACAGAACCCCCAGCGGATGAGGCAGACGGCGGCGTGGGAGCCGCGGAGTGCTGGATGGGCTCACTCGAGCTTCCAGCAGGAGCAGATGCAGGGCCAGAGGGTATTGGGACCCCTGGCTGAATGTGTAGCTGACCAGGTGGGTGAGTGTGTAGCAGACTAGGAGACTGAACTGCAACAGGGGACTGCACTGCTACAGGGGACTGAACTGAGGGCGACTGCAAAGGGGACTGAAATGAGGGCGACAGAGCTAATGGTTCAGGTGCAAATGGAGCTGCTGGTGAAGGAGCTAATGGCTGTGTTACAGAGAGCTGAGCAGGCGACACTGGGGACTGAGCTACAGGGAGCTGAGCAGGAGACACTGGGGACTGAGCTACAGACTGAAGTAAAGGTTGGTGGTTGTTGCAATGAAAGCTGCGATGGTGGTTGTAGTGGTTGTTGTATCTGTTCTCCTTAGTCTCCAGAACATGGGAAAAACTGCTGGATGGGCTTAACTGAGCCGCCAGCAGAAACAGAAATGGGTGCAGGCTCTTGCTGGGCACTAGCCACTCCCACCCGAGGAATGGTCACAGGTGCGGGAGCTGGCTGGAAAACTAAACAGTTCATAGAAGGAGCGTGATCTGCAGTCTCTAACTCAGTTAGCTCAACAGCAGGTTGTCCATAATCACAATGCTCAGACTGAGTGAGAAACAGTCACAATCACTCACTGACAGGGCTTGCTCAGCAGCTGTGGGGTGATGGCGACGTGAGCGCCGCTTTCTCCGGGGAGTGGGAGAAGGCAGGCTGGGCTGCGAATCCTTCTCTCCCCTTCTCTCTCCGTCCATATTAGGCAGTGCAAACAACTCCTGGCAGAGAAACTCCACTGCGTAAATCATGTCCTCCCGGAGCTCAGCAGAGGGGTTGTGAGTTGCTGGGTCCATTGTCTGGTCCTTCTGTCACAAAACGGCTGTATGCAGGCAAGAGAAGGACCCAAACGCAAACTCACAGAGACGAAAAGTAAACTCAAAAAACACAGCTTTATTGCCGGCGTGGTGGGACAAAAAATAACAATACAAAATTAAACTGGGAAAACTAAAGCACAAGGTGACACAGGGAAAATCACACAGCTACAAGGGAGGTCGCAACACTGAGCACAGGAAGACAGAGGTCTTAAATACACACATGAGGTGATCAGGGGAAGTGGCAACACATGGGGAAACAGTTGACACACATGAACCTATCGACATCACAGGGGAAACTTAAAACTAAACACAATGAACACAGTAACACGGGACCTCTTTCAAAATAGTGCAGGAAACATAATGAAACGCAGACCTGACAGCATGAACTTATCAAAAGACATCCAGGCATGAAACACATGAAGGCGAAGAGAGACTTCCCGTATGGTAAAGAAATAGTAAAAACTTATAAAGGACTTGCATAAGATGTGGCCTACTTCATATAGTGAATCATATAAGACTTATATGATTTACTCATGAAAATGGCCACTTTCTCATTACTTTCATATATTGTTTAGTAAGTATCCTAAACATACAAGTTTAATTTATATGATTTTTCAAGGGATCTTGTATCTGTTTTCACTCTTGTATGCTTTTCATTTAAGTTTCACACAAGACAGATACAAACTTTATAAGATTTATAAATATCTTTTCCATATGGGTTAACACAGGGGTTGAAAACACAAGGGGAAACTAATAAGCAAATGAACAATTTAATGAGCTTAAACATACACTATAAACATCAAAATAAACTAAAACTCAAAACGCTGGGTCATAAGACCCAGGATCGTGACAAAAGGTGGTAAATTTAAATACCAACCATCAAAGCAATGGACTTTGCACAACAGAGGTAAAGAAGAGAGTATAGGCAGAGTAAAATTCGTGTAGATAGTGAGATGAGTTTATTATGCTTAATAGCATAAAAACTGTTGTGTTGTCATGCTAGCATTAGTCTTGGTTTGAAAGCACTACTGTGCTTTGTTGTACAGTGTGACTGCATACTATTAAGGGCACACACATGGGGTTCCAGTCATATGTCATCATGGAAACTGAAGAATATTTTTTTAGCTTGCTGGTTTTGAAAACTACAGTATGTGAGAATACTACTAAGCATTAAGTATGCCACCAGCTGCAGGCATTTCAAAGTGTCAATAAAAGCTCAGTACTGTACAGCTTGTACAAGTTCAAAATGTTAAGCCTTCAGAGGGTCATGCTGTTTAGAAGGATTAGAGTGCTGTAATGGCAACACATAGTGTTTGAAAAAAAAAAGATCTCGGAATATTTCAAGGAATTGCTATTGTCTTAGATGGATTTACATATCACTAGTGTTGGGTAAGTTACTTTAAATTAATAACTTAGTTACATTACTAGTTAACTCTATCAAAAGTAACTCAGTTACTTCAAGTTACTCCTTACTCAAAGTAACTAGTTACTAGGGAAAGTAACTTTGGTTTTACTCAGAATTCTCTTGTTAATGTGTTGCTTCCCTAACTGGAAACCCAGCAAGATTGCCAGTCTTCTAGCTTGCTTACATGTTAGCACTATCCTGCCAAAAGTGCTCTGTGCCACCTACCAACAGAAAGGAAAAAAGTAATGTGCATATTTTCACGAGAGAAATCCCACGCCTGGACCGTCGTCGACTACCGCCATGATTCTAGCCTACGTCACAGCGTCACGTGCGCTTTTTACATCCAACACGAAAACTGCAGTCGTGGTCCTTTTGATTGTACTCAGAACTCGGAAATTCTGCTTTCCGAGCGGGAAGATGTAGGTAACTCCAGACTGCAGATTAGCTGCATACAGGGCTGGACTGGGACAAAAAATCAGCCCGAGCATTTTGACTAGAGACCGGCCCACCATTATAGGAGAAATCATAAAGCCTTTGAATGAAAACAAACACTGTTGTGACAGTGATGTACACTGTCTTGTTGGTATATATGCATCAATCTATCAATCGTTGGTTGTAAGATTCAGATAAGATTCAGATAATTATTTGTTAAAAGCGAGATATTTTAAATGAGAATAAGAAAGAAAAGTATTTTTTGTGCCCCCTTTTCCCTGTTAATGCCCTACCTGCCCCCCTGGCAAAACTTTGCTAGACCCGCCCCTGCACAGTTACCAGCTGTCAGCTGTCACCACATATCCAAACTGATATCATGACCAGCAGCTTTACAGCTGTGGCTCCAGCAAACATCAGCTGATACTAGAAATTAATATTAAATAAATTCTAACAACAGCTGATCAAGCTTAAACGTGCTGCTGTTGTTTAGCGCGACATCCACTGGTTTCCTCTTTCTGGCGCAAAGTGGGTAATAAACAAACAAGAGAGAAAAGCCGATCAGCTGATCATTGATCAGTTTCATGATTGAAGTAGAAACAGGAGAGGGAGGGGAGAGAATGAGAGAAGAAGAGGCAGCTGACAGCGTGAAGACACAGAATGACTCCAGCTTTGTGTCTTTTTCTTTTTTTTTTTTTTTTTTTTTTGGTGTCCTGTTTGGATCTTTACCATCAGAATTGTTGTCTTAAGGCCAAGAAAGATGCCAAGCGGATTTATTTTACCAAGTGGATCATCATGGCCTTGCCATATTGGTCCATTTGATTGACCTTTATTATAATTATGAATTTATTTTATTTTCAGTTGCTACAAACGGGACAGACATGACTGGGGGATAGGACAGGGAGAAAGAATGAAAGAAAGAGAGGGAGAGAAAGAAAACCAAAGGGGAGAAGAGACGGTGAGAAGGGGGGGAAGAAAGAAAAAACAAACAAACAAAAAAAACAAAACACCTGGGTCACCTGTATGGAGAAAAAAAACAGAAGAGAAAGCAAACAACAAAGAGCAACATAATAAAAAAAAAAAAACGGCACCATCACAACAAACTAGCTAGCAGTAGATATCAGTAGATACTAAATAATAAACGATATTGTGCAGCACGCAAGATAGACAGCGCACAATGTGCTTTGAGGCAGCAGCCAAGAAAGCTGTAGTCCGCGTCTGTGAATACCCATGTGTATACCTGTGTGCATACCTGTGTGGATCAGCATGCTTGCATTCCAAAGGTTTCTCCATGTAACGATCTGCTAGGGAGTGTGGGGGGCCACAGCCCCGTCCTCCAGGGTATGAAGCAGGTATGGAGGAGATCAAAACTCCAGACATCCAGAGGCCCCCAGAACACAAGAGACCAAGGAAGACCAACAGAGGGGCAGCCGCTCAGCAGCCACCGAGCAGAAGCCAGGGGGAGTTGCAGTGACGCGCCCGTGAACTCCGCTGGCAGCCAGCCGTGCCTGAGTGACCGAGCCCCAGGCCGAGAGGCCGGGGGCACCCCACCTCCGAAGTGGCCCGAGCGAGCCCCAGGCTCCAGGCCCCGATAAGCGGCTGCCAAGGAGTGAGCCGGTGTGTACCCGGACGCCCACCCCCAGACACAAAGAACCACCAACGCACCGACACCTGAGGGAGTCCGCCACTGGCAGGGGAAGTGGTGGGTGGAGATAGGCCTCCAAACCTTGGAGGGCCTGAGATGTCCCCAGAGAGGTGGTGTCTGATACCCAACCTGACATATAGACACAGACATACAGGCACACACAGATACAAACATCCATTCCCACCCTCATGCTCTCATATGCACTTACTCCACACTCAACCAACATGGAGACAGACATAAAGAGACACTGTACACACGATCACACTCCCCAAGCGTACTCTACGAACCGGGTCTAGGTACCCTTGCCCCTGGAGGGGGGAACTGCACCCAGACCCAGGTGGTGTTACCCTTTTCCCTGCGGTGGGGAGAGGCAGACCGCCCCGACTCCGCAGCAGCAGGGAGGCCCCACACTCCAGACCGCAGTCGGACGGCCAACTCCTCCTAGCCCCCCCGCTCCAGCAGGCCGCAGAGAACGGGGGTGAGAGAAGACTCCAAACCTCCCTCCACCCGCTCATTGTAGTGTTGATGCATGTGTGTTCTAAGGTGCAATTAAAACCCAGGAGGGCATGGAGCTACCTGCCAGAGAGCAGCAGGTAAGCGCATGGTCCCTCCTGCTAGCCCTCAATGTCTACGTGTATTCAAAATTGAGAGGTGGGCAACGACGCCAGGGGTGAGGTGTACACCCTGATGGTAATTTGGACTCCGTGTATCGTGCCCACCCCCAAGATCCTATATGTATGTGTTATGAGAGTGTGAGTAATGTGAATGTCTAAGTTGTGGGATAAAAGTGAGGCAGAGGCAGCCAGAAGGGGACAGAGGGGGGGGGTAGCCTCCTCTGCACCCTGGTGACATACCCCTACTCCAAG
The DNA here is from genome assembly GCF_057381915.1 of Diplotaxodon limnothrissa. Classification (NCBI taxonomy): domain Eukaryota; kingdom Metazoa; phylum Chordata; class Actinopteri; order Cichliformes; family Cichlidae; genus Diplotaxodon; species Diplotaxodon limnothrissa. Next base: position 2,508,278 of record NC_140601.1, on the reverse strand, counting down.
GCCCTGCATGTGTGGGTGGTTGTGGTGGAGCGGGAAGAGGGAGGCAGATGGAGATGGAGATGGGGAGGGAAGGAAGGGAGGGGCAGGTGACCCCTCCCTGGGGCCAGCTCCCCCGCTGACCCCAGTAGGCACCCCCATACTCCGCGACCCACCAGGGAAAGGGGGCCCAGGCCCATCCAGACCGGGGCCCAGCGCAGCAGCGCCCCCCGGCCCCAAAGAGCCCGGGACAGTCCACCCAACCCCACCACAGAGAAAACTTCACCCACCCCACCATCCATTCATCTTCCAGACTACATAAGACAATAGACGCCCAGGCTGAGATCTTCCTCCACCTCTCCTGTATCTCCCCCTCCTGCAGAGAGTTCCTCAGGAGAGGAAAGCTCCTGCAAGGTGTGACAATCTCCCCCACCAGTTGAAGAGCCCCCCAGGCGGCTCGACGCACCGGCGGCACCCTGCGCCAGGGATGGGCCCCCATGCACCCACCCGCCCACAACCCCGGCAACACACAAACCAGGACCCAAGGCCCCGAGGCCCGGCCAGGGCCCCAGCCCAGAGACGGAGCGCCCCCAGAACCTCACGCCCATTCCGGACCCACCCAGGGGCAGCCAGGCTACCAGGTCAGTAACCCACGTCCGTCAGCACAGACCCTCCCCTAGCCCCGCTGCACGCAGCCACGAGGAAACAGTCACCCGAGAGCCAAAAGAGCCCCCACCCGGACATGACCGCTACCCCGGGTTGAGCCCCCCAAGGAAGATGCCTCCGGGGAACCCCCCAACGCCCTAAGCCTGTCCCTACCCCCACACCAATCACAACAGTGAAGGCGGGACCAAACTATGACCCCCCACCCCCACTAGGTGATGGAGCTGATCAAAGGAGCCCAGAGCAATTGATCTGATGTGGTGGCAGAGGCTGTATCAAGACTAATGTAATCTAACAGATAATTTCTATATTGGTTAGAATTAAGATTATTTTTATTTTTCCAGTTCATGAGGACAGTTTTCTTGGCTATGCATAGGGCAGTGAAAACCATCCATCCATCCATCCATCCATCCATCTTCATCCGCTTTGTCCGGGGCCGGGTCGCGGGGGCAGCAGCCTAAGCAAAGAGGCCCAGACCTCCCTCTCCCCAGCCACCTCCTCCAGCTTGTCCGGGGGAATACCAAGGCGTTCCCAGGCCAGCCGAGAGATATAATCTCTCCAGCGTGTCCTGGGTCTGCCCCGGGGCCTCCTCCCGGTGGGACATGTCTGGAACACCTCACCCAGGAGGCGCCCAGGGGGCATCCTTGTCAGATGCCCGAACCACCTCAGCTGGCTCCTTTCGATGTGGAGCAGCAGCTGCTCTACTCTGAGCCCCTCCCGGATGGCCGAACTTCTCGCCCTATCTCTAAGGGAGAGGCCAGCCACCCTTCGGAGGAAGCTCATTTCTGCCTCTTGTATCCGCGATCTCGTTCTTTCGGTCACTACCCACAGCTCGTGGCCATAGGTGAGGGTAGGGACGTAGATCGACCGGTAAATTGAGAGCTTCGCTTTTACACTCAGCTCCCTCTTCACCACGACGGACCAGTGCAGCGTCCGCATTACTGCAGCTGCAGCCCCAATCCGTCTGTCGATCTCCGGCTCCCTTCTCCCATCACTCGCGAACAAGACCCCGAGATACTTGAACTCCTCCACTTGGGGGCAGGAACTCATCCTGCCCCAGTGAAAACCATATGGGCGATATTCTTTTCTGAAGTGACATTATCTAAGCTGCCCAACAAACACACTAAGGGGGAAGTTGGAATGTTACATTTCAGACTCTTTGATAAGTCTTCACATATCTCGCGCCAAAACTTCTGCACTGGTGGACAGAACCAAAGAGCGTGAATGTAATTGTCTGGTGTATTTCCTTGACAGTGTGAGCAGTTGTTGGAAGATGTAAAGCCCATCTTGAACATCCGATGACCTGTATAGTGCACTCTATGTAGTATTTTGTATTGTATTAATTGCAGACTGGGATTTTTAATCAATTTAAAGGTTTTTAAGCATACCTGAGACCAGAAGTTTTGGTCTAAGCTGACTGATAAATCTGCTTCCCACTTTGCAATAGGAAGGGATATTGATTCATCTAATTTAGAAAGTGTTCTGTATATTTTAGATAATAATTTGGGGGATTTAAGAGTAAGGAAATGTGCCGCACTTGGTGGTGTTTGTAATTCAACTTGACTGAGGTTAAATTTCTTTTTTACTATGGATTTAATTTGTTGATATTCTAAAAATCTTTTCTTGTTGATCCCATATTGTGCAACTAGTCTGTCAAATGGAATAAATTCTGTTCCCTCTAATATATGTTCTAAGTATTTAATTCCTTTACAACTCCATTCTGGGAAATTAATCATATTATTGTTTTGTAATATGTCAGGGTTATTCCAGATAGGTGTACGTTTACATGGGATTAATGAAGACTCCGTTATTTTTAGAAACTCCCACCATGCTGTCAGAGAGAAGCTGATGTTGATACTTTTAAAGCATTCATGTCTTTTGATGTTTGAGCTAATAAATGGTAGGTCTGAAATCTCTAGATCCTTGCATGGTGCCTGTTCAACATCTAGCCAGGGCTCATCTAAGAAGGTATGTTTTGACCATTCTGAGATGAACTGAAGCCTGTTGGCTAAGAAGTGTCTTTTTCATTCTAGCTGAAGTCAAACTGTGTTCCTTTTCACCTCAGTACAAACTGCATAATATTTTCTCTGAATACGAGACGATTCCGTTTTTTACGGGAAGGTTGGAAACTCTACTAATTAACCTTATGAATTAAATAAAGTTCAACATCAGTAACATAGCACCCACCCAGCTGTATAGAAACTCCGTCATGCTAGCTAGTACGCAGCATGAGTTGTTTAACTGACTGTAAAAAGTCATCACAATGAAAATAAACTCCACCTGAACTTGGTTTATATCTGACCCAGATAGACTGCAGGTCAGAACTTCTGACCTGATGTTCAGTTCACCTGACACTCGGACCAGCGGCCGCCTCGGGTCTCTGCTCCTCCTGCCTCCTCTTTCTCTCATCCACCTGCTGGCCTCCACCACTTGCTAATGTTACTGAATCTGTGGAGCTCCGCGATGCCACCAGAAAACAGTTAAAGAGTTATTTTTTACACATCTGCCAGCATCTGGCCAATCCACCACCTTTCATTGTTTATACCATTATGGGAAAAAAAAAACAACAAAAAAACATCTGCATATCAAAACGAAAAATTACCATCGGCCCACCGAGTCCAGCTATGGTTGCATATGTTCTTAGTAGTAATTTGTTTTAGCAAAACAGCCGTTTCCAAGGGCATTGCCGTATTGGAATGCCGACTTCTCTGACGAGGCTAACCAGAACGCCGTTTACTTGAGTGTGACATCATTCCCAGGTCCGTGTTCCGATTTCGGAGGCAAGTCGAATGCAACACATGAAGTAATGAATAACGACCCTATCTAAATCCCCGTAATGATTAATGCGTTACTGATTTTGGCATAATAACTAGTTACTGTCCTCGTTGCCTCAATAATAATGTATTCAATTCAATTCAATTCAATTTTATTTATATAGCGCCAAATCACAACAAAAGTCGCCTCAAGGCGCTTCATAGATACAATGTAGTTACTGTAATGTGTTACTTAATAACACGTTAGTCCCTACACTGCATATCACACACCACCAGTGTTGGGAAGGTCACTTTTAAAATGTATTCCACTACAGATGACAGATTACATGCCCAAAAATGTATTTTGTAACGTATTCCATTACGTTACTCAATGAGAGTAACGTATTCTGAATACTGCTGTGTGAATTATTACTTTTACTAAAGGTTACTCTCCATACCAATACCGACTACTGTAGATGTTTAAATCTTAATATAAATGAGTAACAGTAGGTGGACATTAGGTAAGGCTGCACTTTTTGCAGCGATCTCGTGTAGAAAACTATTCGCGCGTATATAAAACAGGTCAGCGGCTCCGAACCATAGTAAAGGGACCTCTGGCTAATACGTCGGGTTCATGTCGGGCTCGAAACCGAAAACTAGCTTTACTTTGTCTCTCGCTAGCAAAGTTGACCCAGACAACAGAGAGAGGTGTTGAAAGGCTGCTCCAACAGAACTTATTGTTTTGGAGAAAAACACGAACACGGTGTACAGTCGAGTCTTAATAGCTTACTTACAACTGGGCTCGTCAGGCACTCTTTTTGGCTGCAGTGGTTATTATTATATTTACATGCTTCCATCTCCCGCTTCTGGTCGGTGACAGCTCGTACTTTTCGACTCTCCTTTTTCTCCCACCCTCAGTCACAGACACATAACGGGTATGGCAGTCCATTCTCCCTGCAGCACTACTCTGCCCATGATGCTACATTCTTTAAGGTTATTCCTGTAACACTCTGCCTATTGCCTTCATATTAAATCATTTTTGTGAATAATTTTTTTAAATATTTCTTCACGTCATTCTGCAGGCAGCAAGTAGAGGTGACATGGGCCATGAGATTGAGACACAGGCATTAGAGCCTCTTAATGCGTGTTTTGTTTGGGGCGTGGACACCAAAAATAGAGAGGGCATAGCCGAACATATGAAACAGGAAAAGACCGCCATGTAATCCATTTATTTCAACAAAGTAACTGTATTCTGAATACCAGCTTTTTAAACGGTAACTGTAATGGAATACAGTTACTCATATTTTGTATTTTAAATACGTAACGGCGGTACATGTATTCCGTTACTCCCCAACACTGCACACCACAACATAAGCTGAAAGTGGATGTGACAGTCTGAGAGAGTAGAGGAGAGCAAGAGAAACAAAAGAAAGAGCAGGTAAGACTCCAAATGGCTTCCTGACTTTTATGTCCAAACCCTAAAAAGGGTCTTTCCATCTTTGTCGTCATATCTTTCTACTGATGGGACACACACACACACACAAACACATGCTGCACTAGCTGCACAATGGTAAAACACCTCTCCTAGTGATATTTGAAACACTTGACTTAACCTCTGGGATGTGGTGGTCTCTACTGAGCATGCACATACACATACACAGACCTTTGAAAAGAACAACTTAACCTCAGAGAGTTGATCCTCGCTAAAACCTACTAAAATATGGAAGACTTGGCTGGAGGAGGGGAGAGAGCTTAACGCAAGCAGTCACAAAGACTGGAAAGAGAAGGAGAAGTACTCCTGGTAGAGAGAGTGAATATTAGATAGCGAAAGACAAGGTCATAGAAAGGTCTGGGACATGTGCTGTGTCAGTGCCATTACATGATGGGAGAACTGCTGTCATACATCCAAAGGTGGAGAAGCATACAACTGAAATTCAAGTATGCCAAGAAATTCAATGACAGGTTATTTAAAACAATAATTATAATAATAATCATCATTATTATCATTACAGTGAAGGTTTTTTCTATCTTTCTGAGACAATTTTTTGAGTCCGAGTTTCTGAAAAACTGGACAGATGAACATTGTGCTTGTTTCTTCAGAGAATATAATGGCGTTATTTTCTCTTTCATTATCAAGGTGTAGTTTTTATTAGATGTTCACTCTTTCACTCATTTAAAACGGGTTGTTCTTGCCAGGTCTGTAAGGGTTCTCTCAGGATACTCTGCCTTTCTTCCACAGTACAATGTCAATGTCAATTTTATTTCTATGGCGCTTTTAAAAGCAACAAATTGACCCAAGTGCTTCACAATTAAAGTGCTTCACAATTAGTTAATGAACAAGAGAAAACAATAACAAACAAATACAGACAAAAAAGACATTAATAGATGAGGTAATGACAATATATTTAGCATAAAAAGAAATAAAACAAACATAAAACAAACCTGATGGTACTCAAACTGAGCTTGAATTAAAAGCCACCGTAAAAAAGTGATTTTTAAAACGTGTCTTCATACCTTCTAACACCTAAAAGACGTGCAGTAGCATTTTGGATCAACTGCAAGTGATGAAGAGATGAGTGTCCATCAGAAGGCCCAAATAGAGAGAGCTGCAGTAGCCCAATCTTAAGGTGATGAAGGCATGAATAAGTTTTTCTAGGTCTTTAGGAGGAAAATAAGGCTTCGCTTTGGCAATTTCACATAACTGATAAAAGCTGGTATTTGCCACTGCGGACACTTGCTTCTCTAATTTAAAAGAGCTATCTATAAACACTCTTTTCTTAAACACTTACTATTTCTTACAGTGTGGGAATGATGGCAAGCAAGAGGACCGAGGGTGTCAATTAACTTATCCAAAGGGGCATGACTTTCAAAAACAATAACTTCAGTCTTATTTTCATTTACAAACGTGGAGTTAGTGGGGTTGGGTTAATTGGTGATTCCAAATTTCCCATCAGTGTGAATGAATGATTGTCTGTCTCTCTGTGTTACCCCTGTGGCAGTCTGTCTCTGTCGCATGGGGGACAGAGACGGCATTTAATCATTAGTTATTGTTAATCTCTGGCCCTTTTTCGCAGTGTGTCTTTTGTCCTGTCTTCCTACCCTCAAGCCCAACCAGTCGAGGCAGATGGTTGCCCCTCCCTGAGCTTGGTTCTGAGGTTTTTCCTTTCCACTGTTACCAAGTGGTTATCCATCCGATTGTTGCGTTTTTTTCTGGATTATTATAGTGTCTTTACCTTATAATATAAAGCGTCTTAAACCAAGTGTTGTTGTTGTGAATTAAACTGAGGCAAGTGAAGCCTGCGATGAAACTACAAATTGAACTCAGGTGCATCCTGTTTCTACTGATTATCTGTCAGACGTTTCTACACCTATGGAGACCACCTGTGGTAAATTCAATTGATTGGACATGATGTGAAAAGGCACACACCTGTCTATAGTTCTTCCCATAGTTGACAGTGCACGTCAGAGCACAAATCAAGTCATGAAGTCTAAGGAATTGTCTGTAGACCTGTGAGACAGGATTGTCACGAGGCAAAGATCTGTGGAAAGGTAGAGAACAATGTCTGCAACACTGAAGGTCGCAATGAGCAGTCTCTCCATCATCTCTAAACCAAGAGTCTTCTTAGAGGCGGCCGAATGCGCAATTTGAACAATAGAAGGGCCTTAGTCTAGGAGGTGTCCAAGATCCCCATAGTGACTCTGACAAAGCTCCAGCATTGAGTGTGGTGAGAGGAGAACCTTCCAGAAGGACAACCATTTCTGCAGCACTCCACCAATGAGGCTTTGTTGATTTTGTTGGTTCGGTGGGACCAGCACTCCAATACAGAAAGTATGGATGGGGTCTTTTTTTTTAAAGTCCTACTCTCTGATCCTGTGGGTCTCACTCAGTAGGCAGTGCAGAGCTTAGATGGAGCCGATGGGTGAGGGGACTTGCCGAGGTCTAACTACCTTTTTCCTCTAGGTGTCTAACCTGCTTTTCTCTGAGAACCCCTTGTCCCTGGTAGCCTTGCAGGTCAGGGAGATTTCTTGGCCACATAGTCAATAGCAGCTCCCCTCTAGGTCAGTGCTCTTGGAATATAACTGAATTTAATTTAGTGACTTGGAAAACATGCCCCCAGGTTCTGTTACTCCTTACTTTTAAGAGCTATTTATACTAATATGCATTAATACTCAGATTTTTACCTTTACTGTTTCACAAAGCGTTTTGCTTAGTGAACAGGGTGCTGGACTGGAGATGAAACCCTTGATGCATGTTAAGGAGCTTCCTTGTCTTGATGTCGGAGGCTTCTGTCTCCTTCTTTGACCAGCTTATTATCCCAGCAGGGTATGTGATGACCGACAGGGCGTAGGCGTTGACTGCCCAGATGTTGTTCTTTCATTCAGCTGGTTCAGTTCTTCATTCTACTTGGGGCTTAATATCCAATCTTGGGTGGAGGTGATGATATCTCCCCCCTGACCTGACATCCTGGCTCCCCCTTGCTATAGCATTTGTGTTGTACCTTACAGATCTCCAGTTGTGATAGAAATTCCTTCTGAATAATGGGACACTGAGCTATTAGTTGTTTCAGATTCCATAGGTCCCACATCCTCTTCATGTAACCCCTTCTGCTGGGGTTACTTGCACAGGAGTGTTGCCCACTCTTCTTTTGCTATATCTACTGCTATGAATGTGATTTGGATTATGTATTATTTTTACACTGCATTATTCTTGTGTAATGTTTTCTTTGTTTTTGTATATTTAGCTCTTGTTGTTACATCTTTTGTTGCTTGTTTGTTTGTTTGTTTTTATGATAAAGAAAGTGTGTCAGTATCAGTAAGTGATTAATCGTCTATAAATTATTACTCCTCATTAGTGTGTATTAATACATTAATGTACAATGTGGTATCTTTTTTTTTCATATTAAGTCCAACTAAGTGATTAAAAAGTATTTAGATACACTTTTTTATATAAACATTAAGATATAAACTCATTGTTTGTGAGTTTGTTAATAGTTTTTGTTATTTTCATATTAAACTTCATGGTTAAGTCAGGCTGTTGTTAGTTATTATTTTATGTGACCACATGCAACGTGAGGACTATTTTTGCCTTGTAAAGCAGAAATATATCAATACTCAAACAAGTATCAGCTATCTTCACAACATAACAATGACACATAGCAGAAACAGATACAGAACATACAAATATTTATTGCCAGATGCAAATAAAAACTCGCCTGAGGTTTGCAGAACACAAAAATGCAAGTAGGACCAAATTCTAAGTTTGTAAAAGGGGTTTAAGTGAGAAAGATACTTTGAGCAGTGGGAGCCACAGGCTAGCTTTGCTTAAATATCCTTAGACTTTTTCATCTAAAATAACATTTTAATTAATTATTTTACAGAGATTCACAAACAAGTGTAAACACCATAAACAAAGTGACAAAAATATTAAACTTGTAAGTCAGAAAAATGTCTTTGGGATTTCTGTACTTCATTCCTGAGTTTCAATTTTCCTCTGGTTTTTAGAGCGTTAGCTAACTTTAGCCAGAGAAGTCAACATCCAGTCAGGTTACGTTCCAAAGTGCTCCTCAATTAAACAAATAAAATCCCATATAATATACTGGGTTGTCATGTACTTTCATTTTGCCACAGAGGTTTGAAGAAGTAGATTAGCCGGCAAAAGTACACATAAGATAGCAAGTGGGGTGGTGCATCTATCAACCTCCAATAGGAGGTTGTTTAATGTACCTTCTTCTGACCTCCAGATCTAGAACTATATGGAAATGATGTCACCCGTGCAGTATGACATAACCCACTCAGAAAAAAATTGACAGTAAAAAATGTGTAGAAAATGTTGAAAAAAAAAAGTCCTTTTATATTTGTTTTGGTGGAGCAGTGAAAGAGCGCTGCTGAATTCAGAAGACAGCCCTCACTGTGTACTCAGACTAGGTAAGGTCACTTGTACTGTACCACTGCACCTCTGACTGTTCCCAGCAGCCTCATACGATCAAGAGAAAGTCTAATCTGAAACGGTAAAGTCTTACTTTTCCCTGTACTATATATGTTTTTAGTGTAGGAGGTATGGAGAGTGCCATTTCTTTGGATGTCATCCAAAGATTACAGCATTAGAGGCTGAAAGTGCTATGACCTTACGCACTCTTTGAAAGCCCTTGAAAGCTTTTCAGTGGCAATCATCTCACCCTCAACAAGTGCTTAGCTAAAAGCCTTTAAATTTCCTGTTAGGTCACCAACTGTGTTGGATGTCCGTGCATTTGTGCTTGTGTATGTCTGTGTTTGTGCATAATTGATTACATGCTCAAAGGTGTTCTTCTGTGCGCAGGAATATACAGGGACGTGCACTGTGATACAATGATCTTTTTTTTCTATTAAACTAAAAAGAGAGACACAGCAAAATTTTCTACAGACTTGAAATAACAGTGAGACCCTAACATAGTTGTTAAAATGGGACAAAGAGTTTCAGGGGAATTTGCCATTTACAATGATGCACTGTGGACAGCTTCCCTATGTGGACCTGAAATATTGAGTCCCCTGAGATATGTATGTTCTGCAGCACATGGAAGATTTATGACTATTTATGGTTGGCTTGGTATTTGAAAAAAACAAATGCTAAATACTGCAGTGATGCATTTAAAAGCAAGCTTGACTACTAACAGTTTTGTGCTTTAACATCTTTCAAGGGACATTAGAAGAATTTGGGAATCCCTTATGGAGTCTAAACCTGAAGAGTAAAGCACAAAAGAAAATCTCATTAATTTTCCTGTTGAATGTGCTATTGTGCATAAAAGTTAACGTGGATTTTGTCTGAAGCCATCCTCAATCTGTTCTGATGTAAATCTGATCTCCTAGTATAAAGCATATCAGTGCTATCTTCATTTGAATCATTGTAGGCTTAAACAAGCTCATCACTGAATGCACCATGCTTGACATCCTTACAAAAATCTTCATCTGAATCAGTGTAGACTTAGACGACCTCGTCACTGAATGTGCCACGCTTAACATCCTTGGAAAAAAGGCAGCAGGTTCAGTTTTATTAACGATGTACTCTGGTCCCAGGGCAAGGACCCTCAGGTCGAAAAGAGTTAACAGAATTTGTTTCTGTTGTGAAAAATACTATAAAAGCTCACATGGAATCAGCACACGACATACTCTTTTATATTAAACAGGATTATTTTAAGGGCATGGCAAATTGTAGGATTCATTGTGCATTTTTTATTTAGTGGTGTGAAGTTATAAGAAACAAAAGTCGATTCACATTTACATTCATATTTCCCGAGGGTAACCAGTGACGATGAAAAACAAGAGCCTCTTGTACTGTTTATATACGCTTTCACTGTAGTGTTGCAGCAGTTAAATGTTTGTTATGTACAAATTTAAAAAAATAATATTTCCTCTCTGATCTCTACTGGTATGCAGCCCCTCCGATGTAAAATAAGAGAATAGAATAATGCGGAATACTTGTACGTTCCAAATGATGTTTTGTTAGTGTAGAATATACAAGTCTCGCTGTTACAGCAGCTTTCACTAGATCTGCTTTGTTGTAACAAAATTCTTTCCCCCAGACGAGAAATCAAACAAAAGCGTAAAACAACAACAAAAAAGAACAATAAATATTACTTTAGTATATCTTTTAAAAACTCATGTTTAACATCATAAATGCAGATAATGGACGGTTTAGCAAAGCCAGTTATTCTGTTCCCATCCGGCGTCCATGCCAGTCAGCTCAGTGTTAGTCATATACAGACCGGTCTGCAAGACACTTGATTCCTCATAACTACACATATTTAGACATTTTAAATGGGCTAATGTTATGACAGGACAATAATATGCTGTTTTGTTTTTATAGCTTTTGGTCTTGTGTTTTTTTAGGTTTTTCGACTGGAAAAAAGGAATGAATATTCAAAATTCAAAGATGTATATACAAACCCACGTGCAATTTAAAAACTCCTACTGCTACAGCTGAAAATGTACATACATTAATTTATAGGTGTGAATGTGGTGGTAATTTAGGGATTTTAATAATTTCTTTGAATTGTTTTTTTCCAGGGTGGAATGATTTTATACCATATATGTTTAGTCTTTAAAAATAGGAACCCAGCACACAAATGTGAATTTTATTTTGGATTTTCTCTCATTCACACAGTTTCAAAAGCAGACGTACATCCCAACTCTTATATGGTTAAATGCACTTTGATGAGATGCTTTTGGTAGCAATCAGTAAGCTTCTGCCTTAAATGTGGCTGGATATTTGACCAGTGGTTCATTCAGACTGGGAGATTTCCTGGTCTTTATGCAACTCTGTGCATTTTTAACATAAAAAAAACCTTTTTCTTCCTGGTATTAACTTTACATAATATGCAATATTTTACAAACGTGTGTGCGCGCGAGCATGAGTGTTTTTGTGTTTGTGTCCCAAGGTTGTGTGTGTATGTTTTTTTTTTATATGCAATGACTCCCAGCTTTTTTCTTTCTTTCCGATTCTTCCAACTTCTCCTGTTTGCTCAGTAGAAGAATCAGGGGTTATTACACTGATCGAAAGAACAAATATCTGGTGTGTCTGACACCACTTGACAGAAGTTTTACAACATCGTTCACTAACTAGGGCGATCTATGATTAGAGCCTGACAACGATGTATTTTTCTAGATACATTCTAGACAAGAATGAGCTGGACCAAATCATTGATTTTGCTTCTGTAGTCAGTCGATATAGATGTTGTGTCTGTGGATTTATATCCTTCATGAGCAGAGCTCTCATGTGCAAATCTCACACCAAAACAAACAAACCACACGACACGTAGCCCCGCCTCTCTAATGAGTACATAAGGAACGGCTAACAGTAACAGACAGAGTGAAGGAAAGGCTGGACATGCAGTGAATTTGGTTTTGTTTGCAAAGACGGATTTGATGATTTCATCCTGTAACTCTTTGAGTATAACTCTTTCCTGCTCAGTATTTATTCATCAAATTCATCCAGGTTATCAGTAAAGTAAAATTAGTATATCATAAAATAGAGTTTTTTTAATAAAATAAAGTAAAATTATACAGCAGTACGAAAATGTTCATTCTCAAAGATAACAACAGGAAATTATTTTAGATGTTACGTTTGTCCAGTGTGTGACATTTAAATGTGTTTCATGTGTTTCATGGCTCGGGCTCATACTCACGTCTTGCTTCGTGAGTTGTTGTCAGCTCACTAACATTTTTAAATAGTGTAAAAGTGAAGTTGAAGGTTTTCTGAGATAACACCAGCGCACAATATCACCAGTTACTTTATAAAGAAATGATGGATTTGTTCAGTGGCACCCACAGAACATCACTAACTGTATGAGTCTAGTTAGGGCTCCGAGCACTGTGGATCTCTGTTAGGTGTTTGTGGTGCCCTGCTGCTAATGGACTCTGAGTCCAGGCAAAGCACACACAAATTAGAAATCAGTTTTTCTTCTGAAAACACAACTTCCCTGTTGGGAGCACTGTTCCTGTTGCTTATCAGCAAGCACAGGGCCTGCTTTAGCACCATCTGCACCGGCAGGGGGTCAGTGTGTGAGAACGTGCATCTGTGTGCATGCCCACACTGCAACCTTCTTCAGCAACATATCACCCCTGGCCCTGTCTGTCCTTGCATTTAGTCCCAGAATAACAAACACGGTTAGTAAACACTTGTTTTACTGCTGCTCTGAATGGAGTACATCTTGTTTCCTTACATCAACTGTGTGTTGTTATTCACTCCTGTCTTTATTTCATCCTTTCTTTTCTGATATACATCAACATCGAGTGTCTTAAAGAGCTAGCTACCATGTTCATCCTGAGTAGCATCAATGCTAAATTGTCCAACTGTCTGAAATGTCTCCATTCCCTTGAATGTCTCCTATTTTACTACTGCAGAATGTTTCATGTCTTATAATGCCTCTTTTTCACCCATGTTTTATCCTCATTTAGCCAAAAGTCTCATGGCCTTAGATGTTAACACAGTGTAGCAGTCCTTTAATAGAATATAATTAACATATTAGTTCACCCCAGGCTGTGATGATGTCAGACAATAAGACATTCCAACTCTGACACATCTCATGTGTTCTTAATTTGTAGTAATTATTTAGTTGTGATGTGTTGATTGGTAATTTCTAAGGAGAGCATTGTGACGCTTTCTTTTAGCCGTTGGACACCAAACAGTGACGTCCTTTGATGATACGGCGGGCGTCAGCATATCTCAGCCTTTCTAGATAGTCTGTAGAAGTGGTCATAGCTAACAATAGCTAACTAGCACTAATGTAAATAATAATGAGGCCCGGGGCCTTCAGATGTTTATTCCCTATTTAGCACAAAATGGATGCGTGGTTGGAGACGAGGCAGCATGCAATAGGTTTGGTCAGAGTAACATTACAGAGTCGTGTGTGTGTGTGTGTGTGTGTGTGTGCCCCAAACTTCATTCAGTAACAAAGACACAAACTGCCCCCTACAGTGTGAGAGGAGGCCATGAAATAATACTAGACCAGAAGGGAGGGGTGAGCCGCTGTGACACAAAATGGCCGACTCGAGAGAGGATCTGGTATGAAATAGCATTTGTCAGGCAGACACTGGCTGTGTGGGGGGTGGAATTGTGTCCCTCCTGAGGTGCATCCACTACACTATCAAAAGGTGCGTGTGTTCATGACTTACTGCTGCCTGGACTCCAGTGCATTTTACAACGTTTATGTTTCATAGAAGACAGAAAACTGTTGAATCGGACAAAATATTGCAGATGTAATAATGAGTGGAAATCATGAAGGTGAAGAAAACTGCTGAAACAAAAGTCTTATTGTTGTTCGTCTGATGCCCCAGAAATATCCAGTTTGCTGTGTATAACATCTGGAAACACTCTTACTGTGTGTGTGTCAAATGTACACAAAACACACCTGGCTGACAGCGGTGGAGGGGCGGAGCATAAGCAGAGGAGCAGCACACACAGTGTTATAGATTAAGGCATGGATGTGGAATTTTCTCATGAATTCTTTCTTTTGGTTTTTCACATTTATTAACATTGTGAGAGGATTTGTTGTTGTCAAAAAAACTACCTGAAACTGAAACCAGATGGAAAAGTGGCACGAGGCCAAATCTTTAAAGTTAGAGCTAGAGCTTCGTCTCTCATGAAGGTTCCCTCAGAGTTGCCGAGCATGAGCACGTCCTCGCATTTATACGGGCTTAAAACACTGATTTGTCCAACAAATATTGCTTCAAACAGTCGTCTTACTGTTCCATTGCCAGTATTTCAGATTTTTCTGACCAACAACAAGTTAACCAAACAAGGTTGGATGAAAGCAGAACACTCAGAGACTTACAGGGTGCACATAATCTGTGCACATTTTTAAACCTCTGCACACCTTAAACTCCACCAGTCAGTGGACACTCGCTCGTAGGTTTTGCCGACTGCGTCTGTGAGTGCACCTACATTTCTCATGGAATATGAAATAGCTTCTGAAACTCTGTTGCAACAATGCCATGGAATACAATAAGACAGAGAGACAGTGCTTAGCCCTGGGGGTTCTGGCAGAGCTGGGTCTCCCTGTGGAGACTGGGCACCGCCCACAGAGTTTCCCATGACCATTCATTTTTAAGAGCTTTGAACATATCAGCTCATAAAGGCCAGGGGACAATATACATGACAAAACAGAGATGGGACACTGCTTTCCAACCACACAGCCTCACACTTTATGTTATCCATGCACATGTCTTGGAATATCTTGGCGATGGAAAGCTTTTTTTTTAGTAAATGACACGAAACAAAGGACAAAATGTTTTTAATCTGCTTCTCGTTTTCTTGTGTGCACCCCTCTGTCACTGTGACTGGTTTTAGATACTTTTGCCTTTTCTTCTTCGTCTTTTAACTCAAGCTCTCTCTGTTCTCCAGGTGCTTGTCTTTGGTTTTGGACTCTGGGCTCTGTAGCAATGACAGACGATTGCTCCGTGTAACATCTCAAGATCGTACCAGTAAGATTTTTGAGCTACTATTCTTCTTTGTCAGTCACTGTTTTTACTGATAGCGCCACATTTTATATTCTCACCCTGTGCAGTTATTTGGTTTCTATTTAACTGCACAGGTTACAGTCAGCATTCAGTATCACAGGTCCAAAATCACATTAGTTTATTTTTGTACAAATAAGAATAAAATCAGACTTTATTGAGTCGACACTCAAAACCACGCCATAAGAACAAAGTTACACTAACATGGTAAATATGTCAGCTTATCTCAGCACAGGCCATACTCTTGAAATTATTAACTACTAATATCATTATTAATATTCATGACAGAGAGGTTCATGTATCAGCCAAATCAAAACTTGATTGTGGTAAATCTAAAATAATATCTCCTGTTTTAAAACAATCGACCATTCCTCCCAGCGTGCTCGTCACAGACAGCACGTTTTATTTAAAACAAGTCTGTGTAACTGTTTTACTGGCAGACGAAGAAAAAACTAGTAAACAATCCTATATCTAAATGATCAACAGTATTATTGTGCATTTCTTTTCTCCTTGTTTTCTTGAAAGGCCAGATTCTCAATAAAAGGAAGGGAGAGAAAGAAAAAGAACGAATAAAAGTTTTTGACAGTCATCCTCACAGACAACCAAAGATTAAATGCATCCACCCTGTCCTATTTTTCACAATTCACTAAGGGTACAATGCCACATTGTGCGCAGTCTGTTTTTGTGTGAGAGTGTGCATGCATATACAAATGCCTGTGTTTGTGCTGTAACTTGGAAAAGCTTGTCTTCATGCAGGCCTGTTGGTGAATAAGTGTATACAGCACATGTAGTTGGGCAAGGTATACATCTCCCTGTGTGTGTGCGTGCATGTGTGTGTGTGCGTGTGTGTGTGTGTGTGTGTGCGTGTGTGTGTGTGTGTGTGTGTGTGTGTGTGTGTGTGTGTGTGTGAACCCCCTCTGGTGCTTATTTGCCATTTCTGTGACAGAGCATACAGCTGCATCTCAAGACAAACTAGGCCAACAGCAGCTCTGTGGAGATGGAGCTGCTGACATTTGGCACCTGTTATCCAAACCTCTCAAGACTTTGTTATATCACAAACTCTCAGGTGTGAAACACTGTCTTCCTGTGGTTTCTATCCTGATCTGAGCTTTTATCCCAAGTTCTTGCTTTATTCTCAGCAGCTCCAATTTCACTTTAACATTGATTATTGTCAGAATAAAAGCCAAAGGTTATATAACAATTGCACCAAAGCAGGAATTGTTCACGCTTGACACTAACTTGGATGCAGATTTTACATCTGTGTTCAAGGTTTTACGTCAAGAAAATGCATTAAAGCAGACTATAGGCAACTTTTAGCTGCAAAACATTGTAAAAGCAATGGAGATATGAGTATCTAGTATGTGCAGACGTATTTGCGGTTCTGTACTGTATGCTGTTGGAGAACTACCGATACTAAAAAGCTAAACCTTTGAAATTTCTTGCTTTAATAAACTAATAAACTCTGGACCTATGCTGGCTAACCTGACCAGTCTAAACTGTAGTGAAAGCTAACTAGATGAACACACTTTGAACATGATTAGCCAGAAAACTTGGTTCTTTTGTGCCTTCCTCCATGAACTGTCCACCCCTGGCAAAGTTCACCACTGTTCCCAGTTTCCCCCATGTGTGGGTCTCACTATGTTTTGCTGGACTCCCAAAGCCTCAGAAATGACAACTGACATATTTCCAGACTGAAAATGTAGGCTGTGGTTGCTTTATAAGATCTTATAACCTACTTCACTTAGTCAGACAGGTGATTTCTTGGTTCATCAGGTGTGTCATCTTGGCAGTCATGCCTGGGATTAGCTTGTGAAGTTCAGCTCAGCCTTCGAAAAACTGCAGTTAATAGTTAATTTATGATTTGCATGAAGATTTCCTTTATAATAATAATAACTTTGTTTATAAAGCGCTTTCAAACAAAGTGCTGACTTGACAAAAAGAGATAAATAAATAAAAGCAATACTAAAACAATACAATTTAAAAACTGACAGAAACAGTAGTCTAAGGAGCTTGGAAAGAAAAGCGTCTGGACTTCTTTAAGTTGCTTGAAGACGTTTCACCTCTCATCCGAGAAGCTTCTTCTGTTCTAAGGTCAAATGGTGGAGAGTCCCAGATTTAAACCCTGTGGGAGTTTCCCACCAAGAGGGACAATAGACCCCTTAATGATTCTCTGGGACTCTCCACCATTTGACCCTTAGAACTGAAGAAACTTAAAGAAGTCCAGACGGTTTTCTTTCCAAGCTCCTTGGACTTCCTTGATCATTATGGATGACCTGGATGACTGAGAACCTTCACAGGCATACTGGCAGAACCAGTAAAAACTGGTGAACAGGTGGGTCTTTACCTCAGCTTTTAAAACCTCCACCGAGCATGCCTGCCTCATATCTTGAGGGAGGTTATTCAGCAAAGATGGGGCACAAAAAGAAAAAGCATGCTCCTCAGTCTTTCTTCTAGCTTTAAGAACTTTTAGAAGGCCAGTGCCCTGAGACCGGAGAGCACGGGAACATAGAGGTCAGAGAGATATGAAGGTGCCAAACCATTTAAAGCCTTGTAGGTGAGCAACAGGACCTTAAAATCTGCTGGAACCTGACAAGGCAAACAGTGAAGAGATTTCAGTACTAGGGTAATGTGCTCATGTCTCCCAGTTTTGGTTAAAATTCGAGCGGCTGCATTTTGTACCATCTGTAAACCTCTAAAACATTTCTTCGGTAACCCAGAAAGGAGAGTGTTACAATAATCAGTGACACAAATGCATGGACAAGAACCTCTGCAGTGTCAAGTGACAAAACGTGTTATAATAAATGAAATCATCATCATCATCATTTAAAAACTGTATTACACGTACGTGAGACAAATATGTAAAAATAAAGAATGGGGCAACTTGTTTTTCTCACAGCACTGTTTAACATCATTTGCATGGATTACAGCAGGGACATTTTGCATGGAAAAAGCTTAGTGGCAAGAGATCAGACATTATTATCTTTGTTTGTCTAATGTGTCATGCTCTGTTTGTAGGAAACAGAAGCTACAGGCTTTCATGTTCCTGTTGGTTTTCATGTCTGTCAGAACAGACGTGTGCAACTGCAAAGAAACAGGAGAGCAATTATTAATGGTTAAGGTCCTGGAAAAATACTTCACCTTACCTTGAAACACATACAGTGGACAAGCAGGAGGATTGTTCCCAGTGTAATAACTTTATCTCAGTGTAAGAGAAGGAAGCACCTGGGGGGAAGGTAGGAAATGAGAGCACAGTTGAACCAAACACAGAGAGAGAGCTGTGCACACGGAAAAATATCCATAGCTTTATAGTACAAGCAGCTTTCTTTCAGAATAAACAGATAAATAAATCCGCACTGCTATCCACTCTGCCTGTTGCCAGAGTAGAGTACTTGCTTGACCCTTACAGGGTGAGAGATGTTTCATCTTCCCATTTCCTTTATCCTTTTTCCCTTCTTCAGAGTTTCCTCCGACTACATTGTGTTTCCATTTGCCTACCAGTTACCATAGCAAATGACCCACACAAAGAGCATGAGCTGTGAGATTATAGATGTGTCCGTCTGCCTTGCACCTGTATGCACGCAGCCATGGCATCACACTCTGCACACGCTGACCTTTTTCTACAGAGAGATTTAACAAAGTGTGAAAGAAGAAGAAGAAGGCTGAAGTTGGAAAAAAGAGGAAAAAACAGCAATTAAAAGATAATTATCTGCTGGAAAAGGGCTGTAACTTTCATAATTTCTGTAATGCTGTAAGAAAGCATAACACGGAGAGCAAGTTGATTCCCTGCAGTGTAAATGTCAAACCCTTGCTTTGACCTTCTGCTACTTTCTTCCAGCTCTGTTGCTACAGCATGTCATTCTAATCAGACTGTTTTCTCACACTGGAACTTGAGTCTTTGTTGACATGATCAGATTTCATAATTATGCAATCACAAAGATTTGTCCATAATTTGCAAAAGCTGGTAATATTGCCCCAGTCCCTTGAATCTGCCACTATACACATTTATTAAATGCTGGCTGTCTATCACCACCAACCAGATCTGCTAATTCAAGCAATTTTTAACCTTTAGTCTAATCTAAATAATCTCCGATCAACACGTGCATTTAGATAACTTGTATATAGCAGTGCACAATCCATGTGAGCTACAATGATCACAAAAATCTGTAAAAATTTTTAGAAGTAAGTATTATGAATAAGAAAGAACCTCACTTTACCCTGTGATGGAAGAGCTGTGCAAAGCATTGAGAGAAGACAGCAGTTTGGTATCCAAAATACTAAAATGAACCGAATTAATTTTCTTCTCTTGGCACTTCACTGCCAGCTGGAACTACTTTTGTGTTAAATTTTGCATTCTTGCAAATTCTTTGCATTTCACATGACCTCATTCACAGGAGCTGTGCCATTTTCACAAGTTTGTTGACTCTCAGCTTTAGGCTGATGTTGATCTCAGTAAGTACAGCAGGCTCACCTTCTTCCCTGTCTGGAAATTTGCAGATGTGAGTAAAAGAGAGCAATGCACTGCAAATGATGCTTCATAGAGAGGCGACTGTTTCCATAGGAATCTACTGTAATGTGTTATTCATTTGTCCTTTTTTTAAAAAAAATTGACAGCATTCTTGTATTCTTGCATTTTGATATCATTTCCAATTAAATATTGAAAATGTACAACTTGACAAGTAGTCTGAAGTGTAGGCATGTAATTCTGTTAAACATGTTTATTTTATTATTTTTTATCTTTGGTTGGCTCACCCATGTCTGCAAGTTAACCATGAGACTCAGACTATTTCACATATTTATCTTACAATTTTGTAATATCCACACACAATATACAGTACATATTTATTTTACTCTATCTTATGAATCAATTTTGAATCCATTTTAATTAAAAAAAACAAAAAAACCCTAAAAAGCAGAAGGGAATTCAGGGGCACTGGTACATGGGAGATGTGAAAGTTTTCATGTACAGCTTTCAGCTGGAGCACGTAGGTACTGGAAAACTCTAGTGGAGCTAGTGACAAAAACTGAGGAGGCCCTAGAAACAAGGCTCATGGAGGGGCCCCTGTGGAGGATGGCTGGCAGACATTGCTTGCCCAAGTTGCTCTGTGATGCAACCATCGGAGTATGTTGGATAGAACGCACTTAAAAACATGGGGAAAGGTCCTTGTCTGAATAGGTGAATGCTGTACTTAGTGCTCTGGGAGAGTCAGTCCGTTTATCATGTGCTTAATGTGGAAGTAGCAAAAACTGCAGTTCGGTATCATTCGATCTTGCCTACAAATGGGATTTTTTTAACCATTAGATATTTTAATATAAAACTGACCAAACTCTATGCCAATTTTAACATATTTTTCCCCATATATGGTAACGTGTCCCATGTCTCACTGAGAATAGATATGGATATGGTGCTAAATCCACTGCAGAAAGATGCTGAAAGTTTGTCTGGACAGGAGAAGGTCAGATCAGTTTATTTTCTCTCTGTCTCTCTCTTTCAAGATCTGCATTCAAGTCTAACTGTTCTTTTTCTCCTTTTAATCAAAGAAATTGTGCCAAAAATGTCTCCAATATAATGAGTGGTCCAATAGCCATTGAAATACACATCAATGTATTTGAGACATGGCCTTTTCTGAAGGACCCCGAGGAGTCAGCAGTCATAATACAGTCTGGTCTGTCAATCTCAGTGTTCCCTTCTCTGTGTCATATGTTAGCGTTTTTCCACCGTCTACCAGAGCACAGGAGTAGAATGTGTTGGTAATGCACTCATTCATACACGTACTGGAACTCATGAATATGAATGTACTTTTACACAGTCATCCTCAGAGCTATACTACGTATCTAGTTCCTGCATGTTTATTTTTTGTTGGTGTGTTTGTGAGGGATAGGGACTTGCAGAGTCATACAATGTGAGTGGTAGAGACACAATTAGTAACACACATGTTCTATAGCAAGACTGCATGCGAGCCAGTACAGAAGCCTGATGTAGAAATAAGCACACGGTTCGATGTGTCGATATGATGACAAATAAATCTGTTATGTATTTATCCTAAAGAAGCACATTCAGCTCTAAGGGGCCACCTCAAAATCTCAAAGCACTATATTTTACCAGGCTTGTAGGAAATGTTCACCTGGAACCATTTTTGTTTCTGCAGCAGGTTTGCAGCAGATCCTCTGACTCTGCAGGTTTCAGCAAGACGATGTTAAATGTTAGCGATGCGTCTGTCTGAACTGCATGTCATTGTTTTTTACTGGGACACTCAACAGACATGGTTAATGGTGTGGTCACCAATCTGGCCAGTAATGCCAGTAAAATATACCTTATGCCTCGTGGATACTTTAATATAAAATGAAGCAAAGTCTATGTTAATTTTAAGAGATTTTTTTATGAGTCTTCAGTCATGCATATTACACATATAAATAGTGATCATGTATTTTCTATTATTAAAATTTCTATTAAGGTGTGTATTTTTTCTCAAATATTCAAGAGAAACATAAAATCATCCCAGTCTACTCTAAAGCATTGGGATAATAATCTGTGCATAAATTGCTGTTACGCTAATAATATATTTGCAATTTGTTTTCCACAGTAAACAGTTTATTGTTAGAAAATACTTTGGATTTTTTCTCACCTTCTATTACAGAAAATGGGACAGCTGCTAAAGTATTAATTATACACATTAGTCATCTTTTTCTCTAAATCATTAATAGACACAGGCATGATTTAGTAATAGCAATGCACTTTCAAGAATATTTTGTATGAGCTTTATGATTTTCAGAACAACTTTAACGACACACATGCTTGATATGCTTTTTTTTTCTTTCCATAAAGTTGAGTTGAAGTGTTTTGCTCATTTTCTTGCTGGGGGACTGGACGCGTTGGTTTCTCACACTAATGTATTTGTTTTTAGATTATCTGTGACTCTGCTAAATTGACTACTGACTTAGCATAACGAGCGAGCCATTAGCAAAGAGTATGGGTAAAACTATTATTATACGGGGTTATGTGAGTACCATAAACCAATCACAGCAGTTTGTTTGAAATTCTAGAAATTATTTTTCAATTTTATTTTCTGTTATTCCTGCAAACGTGATGCAGCAGTAATGAAAATATTTTACAGTCATAAGAAGAGTAATATTTAGAGCCATCTGCACATTTTTCCGAGATGATGGTAAACTTGTGGAGCCAAGATTCAAGATCTAAATCAGTGGTGCAGTTTACTTGGACTTGTTGCTTCTCCACCGATAAGCCTGTGACACAATACAATATCAGGTAGTAGCAGCGATGATACCAACATAACTTTTACATATCTGATGGGTGTACAATGAATGGAGATAGTAAGTTGAGCCGAAAGTCAGAGTTTTAATGTCACAAAGGTGTTGAACTTCTCACCAAGCTGCCATGGGGATTTATGCTGAACATATAATCTGGTAATCTGGTCCGAATGAGTTGAGAGAGGTAAAACCTGAACCCCAGGTGAAGATAACAGGTATCACAAGTGTTGTTATCAACTGGCTCTGTCCATAGTCACATAAATGGGTCGTTTCATACGTCATAATGTATCTTATTCCACACGAAATGAACCCCATGAGGGCAGAAGTCGTGCAAGTTATCAAATGACGATGATAAAATAGTGATCAAAACGTTGACATAAAAATTCAGTATTGTAGCACATTTGACAGAAAGTTACTGCTGCAGAAAATTGTTTTACCACCAGCCATTGTGCCAGTCTCTGCTTACTGAAACTTAAGGAAAAGAGGAGACTTAAGGGGCGACGTTGTCTCGGTAGAAAAAACAATGTACAGAAAATTTTGCATAACAAGACACCAAGACACTAAAAAAGTTTAAAAAAAAAATAATGACCTCAGAATTGGAAAAAGAGACGTGCACTGTACTAAAAACATATTAATTTATTTCTAACATAACATGTGGTAATGGTAAACACACTGTGTTGGGTCTGCGCTTCCACAGGTCCTGCTGGTTTAGAAACTTATTCAACAACTTATTCGTTTCCACCCTCAGCGATATGACGCCATTTCAAAAAGGAAAAGAATTTAGACTGGATTACCTCGCTGAATCCTTTTAGACAGGGACACGCTTTCTGGTTGTCATAATAAGTGACTTTCTCCCGAGCCCATTTTAATGTGGAGAAACTCACTTTGCAACCGTCCCCGACAACATGTTGTGTAGCTCTTCCTGTTCAAATTGTTCAGATGCTTAAATGACAGAGGTTATCAAACAAAACTTTAGTGCACTATGAAAGTAACAAAATAAAAAGGAAAAAAGCAACTAAACAACAGCCTTCCTCTGTGTCCTCACCTGCTCCTCCACTCTGTTCTCTCTCCCACTTTGCAGTCCGATGGCAGTCGGTTCTCTTTAGCTTTGTCCTGTGTTTTCCACTGTCTCATCTTGCCATTCCACTCCAAACGTGGCAAATGTCACTCAGACAGTCTCCTCAAAAGTCCTCTTCACACACAGTGAAGTTGCAGCTTGCTGGAAACGCATCTCCATCCAGTCAGGTGATGGGTTTTCTCTCTCTCTGATGCCGTTTGTCCACACTGCTGCTGCCTGCTCGGTCTTTCACTCAGGAGACTGCTTGTCTCTTGGGCTGCTGTCAACTGTTGATCTTCATGCCTGTGCTTCTGGAACTGCACTCCTTGTCTTCAAGCAGAGGTTAGCTTCTTTGGAGCTTGCTTTTCAGGATGAGGAACACAGTAGTGAAGCTGTAAACACAATTCAGCCAAAAACTGGGCCTGCGTGTTTCTAATGGTGTTAACCTATAATTTTCTTCCAACTGCTGCATGTGGAAAATTGATCCAGGTCTGCTCTTCACCTGCAAGTGACCAGAGATGGGCAGTAACGCGTTACTTTTTGTAATCCGATTACTTTTTTCAAGTAACAAGTAAACTAAGGGATTACTATTACAAAAATGGTTATTAGATTACCGTTACTTTCCTGTAGGAACGCTGCGTTACTGCGTTACTAAAACCGTGATTTTTTTTGCGAGAATGTCTCATGACAGTGACATAAGTGTGCGATGTTCGTGACAACAGCTGTGTGCGGCTATGTAAATATAGTATCTCCTCTCTCTGGTTTTTGAACTCTCCTGTCTTAAAAACAGAAAGTGAGATTGTAGTTGTTTTAGGCTGAGAAACACCAAACACTCTTCATATTATCATTGCTTTGTTTTTTTCATCAACAACACAACTATTTTCTTTCTTTTGTGTCCACTGGGGTAGAAGGTGACCTGCAGAATCACCTCTTCCCCACTTGGAGACAATTCTCACACACACACTTTCACACCTCTCTGTGGCTCACACACACAGTGACGTCAGACACATTCACCTGCTTTGCGCACAATTTCACTTCTTTCCTTCCTGCAATGATCTACAAACTACGTGCTGCCCGGTGAATACTTTGCAATGTATTCCATCCCCTGTCAAGGCAGACTTACTCAGTTTATTCCCCATTACAAGACAACAATCAGCCACACGCAAACCACGTCTGGTCCGCATTCACTCACACGCGCGTTCACACACAAAACAGGCACCAACGAGAGCTCGATCCTCCTTGCATATTGGTGAAGAAACCGAACACTCAACGCCTTCAGGGGCTTATTGGGAAAACAGTTCACACAATACACATCACAGCAAAAGCACCTCCCTGTGTGTGTGTGTGTGTGTGTGTGTGTGTGTGTGTGTGTGTGTGTGTGTGTGTGTGTGTGTGTGTGTTTGGGGGTGTGTTTGTGTGACCTCTTGCCCACAAAGGGGGCATAAAAGCAGGAAGCTTACTAAACAAGAAAACAGAACCCTCACATAGGATTCTTTATACAACCTCATTAAGGAAGTGCCTTCTATCTAACATTCACACACATTCATACTCCAGTGGACACATTGGAGAGCTACTGTTGTATATTATCTTCAACTGACAGACAGGAACATATATGAAAAAGACCTGACTGACTACTTTATCAGGCATGCACAGGATCCAATTCCCCAAATGCGATTTGTAAAATCAAAATTTTACAAAAATGAAAATTTTACAAATGACATTTGTCATTTGTCACACTTGGGGTGGCTGTAGCTCAGGAAGTAGAACAGAACTCTGCATGGGCAGCAACTATTACAAGTGTTGCAAATTGCATTTAAAAAGGAAAAGTTTTTTTATTTTTTGTGTTGTGCTCAATACAAAAAATTGATGGAATTAAATATGAGTCTTGGAACGAAAGTGTTTCCTCTTTGCATCTTTCATTAAGATTAAGGTTTTGGCCAGTGTACCAGTGACTTTGCTGCACTATGCAGGCCTTGACTCACAAAGACATCTTATGATGATCATAGCGCATGAATATGATGAGGACACACAATCCAAAAATGACAATGAGAAAAACACTAATGGTAGATGTCGCAAGTCAAACCTAAAAGCAAAATGACAAGATCTACCATGTCTTATTTCACACACACATTTAGATTTGCATGTTTTTTCTTAAATATCTTACAAAATGAAAATACATCAGTTAGACATGCAATTTAAATTATCCATTAATCCATCTATTTTGTCCTGTTTATTTGGGGTTGGGTTCTGGGCACAGTAGCTTAAGCAAAGACTCCTCTCTCTCTCCCTAACCACTTCCTCCAGCTTATTCAGGGAACACAGAGAGGTCAGCCAAGAGATGTAATCTCTCCCATGTGTCCTGGGTCTGCCTCAGGGCTTCCTTCCAGTCAATCATACCCAAAACACCTCACCCAGGAGCCACTCAACTCAAACTCGAGAGCTTTGTTTTCATGCTCTCTCTTTACCACAACGGACGGATGCAGTGTCCACAGACACAAAGCCAATCCATCTGTCAATCTTCTAATTATTTCTCCCCTCACTTGTGAACATGACCCTGAGATATTTATATTCTACTCCACTTGGGGCAGTAACTTGTCCCTGACCCAGTGCAGACACCCTTTTCCAGCTGAGAACCATGGTCTCACATTTAGAGGTGCTGAGTTTCTTTCTTGCCGCTTCACACTTGGCTATGAGCTGCTTTAGCATGAGCTTAGGACCACTATCTGATGAAGCCAACAGAGCTACAATGTCTGCAAAAACAGAGATGAGATTCTGAGGCCACCACAGTGGAAGGCTTCCTCCATTAGGCTACACCTAGAAATTCTGTCGATGAAAACTATGAACACAGTGGTGACAAACAGCAGCCATGGCAGAGTCCAACACGCACTAAGAATGAGCCTGACTGACTGCCAGCAATGTGGAACAAGCTTCTGCAAGGAGGCTCAAATGGCTCATACCAATGGGCCAGACATTGCTATGAGCCCCAAAGCACCTCCTACAGCAGGGGTGCCCAATCCCGGTCCTCGAGAGCTACCGTCCTGCAGCTTTTAGATGCATCCTTGTTCCCACACACCTGAATCAAATGAATGGCTTGTTATCAGGCCTTTGCCAAACATGATGGCATGCTGAAGAGATCAAACCATTTGATTCAGCTGTGTTGGAGTAGGGATGCATCTAAAAGCTGCAGGACGGTAGCTCTCGAGGACCTGGATTGGGCACCCCTGTCCTACAGGATACTCCATGTGGTGTGGTCAGATACCTTCACCAAGTCCACAAAACACACAGGTTGGGCAAATTCCCATGCACTGTCAAATATTTTTGATAGCATAAAGAGCTGGCTAGTGTTACATGACCAGGACGAAAACCGCATTGTTCCTCCTGTAAGCTCAGTTCGACTAACGGACGAACTCTCCGCTGAAGTACTCTGGCATAGACATTCTCATGGGGACAGAAAAGTCTGATTCCCCTGTTGTTGGAGCCCACCCTCTGGTCCCTCTTTTTAAACATGGGGACCTACAACGCGGGTCTCGCCACTGGTGATTTGAGCGCCTACAAAGCGGCCTCATATGGCGTGCAGTGGAACGAGTCCGACTTATTGCTGACAATGCGAACCAAGCTCTTGCAACGGTTGTATAGGGATCGGATGGCCTGTAGCAGTGGGCCAGACACCCCATACTCCCGCAGCACCTCCCACAGGACACCCCGAGGGACACGGTCGAATGCCTTCTCCAAGTCCACAAAACACATGTAGACTGGTTGGGCAAACTCCCATGCGTCCTCAAGTATCCTTGAGATGATAAAGAGCTGGTCCAGTGTTCTGCGACCAAGACGAAAACCGCATTGTTCCTCCTGTATCCGAGGTTCGACTAGCGGATGAACTCTCCTTTCTAGCACCCTGGCATAGACTTTCCCAGGGAGGCTGAGGAGTGTGATATCCCTGTAGTTGGAACACACCCTCCGGTCCCCCTTCTTAAAGATGGGGACCACCACCCCGGTATGCCAGTCCACGGGTACTGCCCCTGATCTCCACGCAACATTGTAAAGTCGTGTCAACCAGGACAGCCCTACAACATCCAGAGCCTTCAGGAACTCGGGGCGGACCTCATCCACACCAGGGGCTCTGCCACCAAGAAGTTGTTTAACTGCCTCAGTGACCTCGCCCCCAGAAATTGGCGGGTCATCCCCTCATCCCCAGACTCTGCTTCCTCCTCGGAAGACGTGTCAGTGGGATTAAGGAGGTCCTCGAAGTATTCCTTCCACCGCCTGACAATTTTCTCAGTCAAAGTCAGCAGCGCTCCACCAGCACTATACACAGTGCAGGTAGAGCACCGCTTTCCCCTCCTGAGACACCTTACAGTTTGCCAGAATCTCTTCGAGGCAGTCCGAAAGTCTTTTTCCATGGCCTCTTTGAACTCCTCCCACACCCGAGTGTGAACACTCTTATTTTTGAACAAGGTGTTCGTTATGGCCAAACTGTGATTTGCACAGAAGTCCAATAACAAAACACCACTCGGGTTCAGATCAGGGAGGCCGTTCCTCCCAATCACGCCCCTCCAGGTCTCACTGTCATTACCCACATGAGCATTGAAGTCTCCCAGTAGGATAACAGAGTCTCCAGGTGGAGCACCTTCCAGCACCCCACCCAGGGACTCTAAGAAGGCTGGGTACTCTGAACTGCCACTCGGCTCATAAGCACAGATGACAGTCAGGACCCATTTCCCGACCCTAAGGCGCAGGGAACAAACCCTCTCATCCACCAGGAAGATCCCCAACGTACCGGCAGCAAGCCGGCAAGCTGCAGCAAGCTGCCTCTCACCAGGGGCAACTCCAGACTGAGACAGAGTCCAGCCCCTCTCCAAGAGCCCAAGCCATGCATAGAGGTGAGTCCGACTATATCTAGCCAGTACCTCTCAACCTCACGCCCTAACTCAGGCTTCTTTCCCAGAGAGGTGACATTCCATGTCCCAATTGCCAGTCTTGGTAGCCGGGGATCAGTCCGCCAGGGCCTCCACTCCTGGCCACCACCCAGCACACAATGCACCCGACCCCTACGGCGCCTCCTGCAGGTGGTGGGCCTGCGGGAAGATGGGCCCATGTCCCCTTTTCGGGCTGTGCCTGGCCGGGCCCCATGGACTAAGGCCCAGCCACCAGACGCTCACCCTCAGGCACCCGCCGCGGGCCTGGCTCCAGGGCGGGGCGCCGGTAACCCTATCCCGGGCAGGGTAAACTGTTCCCTCTATGTTTTTCTCATAAGGGTCTTCTCAATCGCTCTTTGTCTGGTCCCTCACCCAGGACCAATTTGCAATGGGAGACCCTACCAGGGGGCTATTTTGTCTATTTTGTAAAATGTTTAGATTGTCTATTCTTATTTAATTCACTTAATGTAGAGAATATACCTGCTTGCAGCATACAATGCTACTACTGTACATTCACCTAATGTATATAATAGATAATGTCCCCCGACTTTTTTGACCCTCTGCGATCCATATCCGATCATGGTACAAGAGTGTGAACAGCACAAATCTGATATTTTCAAATCCGATCTGGGTCACTTTCGTATGTGGTACTGAATCCCATACATATCTGATATTTTAGAAAGCGACTGCTGTTTGAATGGTCATGTTGCATTAAATCTTTTACGTCACTGACACAAGACAGACGCCAACTATCAGTACCGGAGAAGCGCCTGAGAAGACATCGTGAACGTTTCCTGGCCATCCCGTGTAGATGTTAGTGAAACTGTTTGGAAGACAACGTTGGAGAAACGTGAACATTTTATTTGTACTGTATAATCTGCAGATTCTGACAGAAATCTGCAACTATCCTTTGAAGCACCGCTCCTCTCTAAAACAGCAATAAGGATAAATATTAGGCCATATGTAAATAACAAAATAACTTGAAGCAAAATTGGGAAACGTAAAGTCTGAAACAACTATTTATATTAACGGCCATCAGTCGAACAATACTGTTTGGTCTGGGTCTAAACAGAGCGCATTGTGTGTGATGTTTTCTTTTTCTTTTGCTCAGGTCACTTTGAGGGTTCACACTAGAGCGCGTTTGCTGTCACATTTTATTTGTAGTGTGAACAAGCAAACAAAAAAATCGGATTTGATCAAAAACTCGGAATTGAGTATTAGGACCTGCAGTATGAACGTAGCCTAAGAATCTTGAGTACTCTGAACTGTTGTGCGACCCATATGCAGAAGCATCACTCAGTTGCTTCTGCATATGGGTCATGCCGTTCCTCTATCCAAAGGCACAGGGACACAATCCTTTCATCCTTTGGCAAAAAACCCAAATTTACAGGCAGCAAACCAAGGGGACCCACCCCTGCCCACCACGTCTCATTGAGGGCAAGTCCAAATTGGAAACTTGACTTCTTGACTTCTGTGGGTGGTGGGCCTGCAGGTGGGTGGGTGGATATAGTTTCTTTGGGCCCTATGGGGTAAGGCTTGGCCACAAGGCCCTCTACATCAAGCTCCCACCATAGGCATGGTCCCAGTAACGCCATCCCAGGCAGGTTACGCAGTTCCCTTGCTTTTTCACCACTCATGTCTGGGAATTCACCCAGGACCAAATTGCCTTGGGAGACCCTAACAGCCCCCCCAACACCATAGCCCCTGGGGCACATAAACCTCTCCACCACAGTAAGGTGGCAATTCATGGAGGAGTAATTTAAATTAATGAGGACTTTCCACTTGATCAAGACCTTAGCCAATTTATTTCAGTGCATCTGAAAGGCAAAGACACTACTAAGCTTTTTCTTAGTATTCCTTGTAACTGTCAAACTGTCTCACATTTTCCTAACAATGTAGCAATTAACTTTTAGGTGCTGAATTCCAGGGTGCAGTAACAGTGCATTGAAGGGGAAAACTAAATAACCACTAATGCCTTAAAGGTATTATGTTTGTTTGCTCACACCTTTAGTCCCATAGCATGTGTATGTACATGTCACATGCAAGTGTCCTATTTGGCAAGACATCTTCTATGCTTGAAGTAAAGACAGAGAAAGAGAGAGAAAGCAACACAACTTCAGATGGATGACACTGGCTTGTCTTAACACCTGCAATAATATAAACCTGTCTTTGTCTGTGTGTGCTTGTGTCACACGTATACACAGTAAGAGTGCATGTTCACTTTCACAGCTTTTGAATACTATTGTGTTTGTGTGCATGAGTGAGAGAGGAGAATTTGTGCACAAGCATAAGCATATGAGCTTAACTTTTAGTCAAAGCTACCCTCAAGCCAGACACACACTGACATACATACTGACAGTGGCACAGAGTGAGGTTTTGCTTGAATGCACACCTGTCCTTTCACTCTATGGAACACAGCACACAGCCTGACCACAGGCCACGCCATGTATGTATATGTGCATGTGTTGTAAAAAGGCCTTCTGGGCATTCATGGACAAAGACAACTCCTCACAGGCCAAAAGTCCTATACAACATCCTTATTCTCTTTCTGTGCATCACTTTATTTTTTGTTTGTTTTTTTATATATCCAGTTTAACCTTTTGGTCGCTCTTTTTTTGACTCTATTTACACTCTGATTTTATCTTTCTTGTTCCAGACAACTTCCTTTCCTTCTCTTTCTTTTGACCGATAGGAGGAATAAATCTGCATGACTTTCCTTCAGAAATGTCCCAAGATGTGGCGTGTCATTGTGTCAGCTAGTCAAATGTTGGTGTGTCAGAGTGTGTCTCAATGTTTGCATGCGTGTATGTGTGTGCACGGATAAGGGCCTGTGTACTCATACAGGGTTCTATGAAGCTCAGTTTTGACAGTGCTTAAACAGCACACAGGTGGAGTGGTTAGCACTGCCACTTCACAGCACAAAGGTTCTTGGTTTGAGCCTCAGCTGCTACCTCTCATTGTGATATTTGCATATTCTCTCTGTGTCTGGGTGGGTTTCCTCCAGTACTCTCTCTTCCTCCCACAGTCCAAAGATGTGCATTTTAGGTTAATTGGTGCTTCTAAATTGTTCTAATGGACTGCATGTACAGGGTGGGCCATTTATATAGATACACCGTAATAAAATGGGAATGGTTGGTGATATTAAAGTCCTGTTTGTGGTACGTTAGTATATGTGAGGGGCAAACTCTTCAAGATGGGTGGTGACCATGGTGGCCATTTAGAAGTCGGCCATCTTGGATACAACTTTTGTTTTTTCAATAGGAAGAGGGCCATGTGACACATCAAACTTATTGGTAATGTCACAAGAAAAACAATGGTGTGCTTGGTTTCAACGTAACTTTATTCTTTCATGAGTTATTTAACTTTAACTTTCTGACCACTTATAAAATGTGTTCAATGTGCTTCCCATTGTGTTGGATTGTCAATGCAACCCTCTTCTCCCACTCTTCACACGCTGATAGCAACACCGCAGGAGAAATGCCAGCACAGGCATCCAGTTTCCATAGTTTCAGGTGCTGCACATCTCGTATCTTCACACCATAGACAATTGCCTTCAGATGACCCCAAAGATAAAAGTCTAAGGGGGTCAGATCAGGAGACCTTGAGGGCCATTCAACTGGCCCACGACGATCAATCCACTTTCCAGGAAACTGTTCATCTAGGAATGCTTGGACCTGGCACCCATAATGTGGTGGTGCACCATCTTGCTGGAAAAACTCAGGGAATGTGCCAGCTTCAGTGCATAAAGAGGGAAGCACATCATCATGTAGCAATTTCAAATATCCAGTGGCCTTGAGGTTTCCATTGCTGAAGAATGGACCCACTATCGTTGTGCCCCATATACCACACCAAACCATTACTTTTGTTGTTCCAACAGTCTTGGAGGGATCCATCCAATGTGGGTTAGTTTCAGACCAATAGCGGTGGTTTTGTTTGTTAACTTCACCATTCACATAAAGGTTTGCCTCATCACTGAACAAAATCTTCTGCGTGAACTGAGGGTCCTGTTCAAATTTTTGTTTTGCCCATTCTGCAAATTCTGTGCGCCAATCTGGGTCATCCTCGATGAGATGCTGCAGTAGCTGGAGTTTGTAAGGGTGCCATTTGTGAGTAGCTAAGATCCGCCAAAGGATGTTCGCCTAATGCCACTCTCCAGTGACATGCGGCGAGTGCTACGCTGTGGGCTCTTGCTGAATGAAGCTAGGACAGCCACTGATGTTTCTTCATTAGTGACAGTTTTCTTGCGTCTACATTTTGGCAAATCCAACACTGAACCAGTTTCACGAAACTTAGCAAGCAGTTTGCTGACTGTAGCATGGGAGATGGGTGGTCTCGTAGGGCGTCTTGCATTGAAATTTGCTACAATGACCCGGTTACTGCGTTCACCAGATATCAACACAATTTCAATCCGCTCCTCACGTGTTAACCTCTTCAACATGTCAATGGCTGTGAACAAAGAGAAACTTGTAAATAACTCATGAAAGAATAAAGTTACGTTGAAACCAAGCACACCATTGTTTTTCTTGTGACATTACCAATAAGTTTGATGTGTCACATGGCCCTCTTCCAATTGAAAAAACAAAAGTTGTATCCAAGATGGCCGACTTCTAAATGGCCACCATGGTCACCACCTATCTTGAGGAGTTTGCCCCTCACATATACTAATGTGCCACAAACAGGACTTTAACATCACCAACCATTCCCATTTTATTATGGTGTATCCATATAAATGGCCCACCCTGTATATTGAATCAAATGATGTATGAATTTCAGGTTAAAATTGCAGTTTGTGGTCTAAAGTTCTTTCATTTCAAACGTAGAATTTATAAGAAATGTTAAAGTACTTTACAGTCATGTTAAACTCCAGGCTTAACTGGATTCCTTAGTAAATAAGGAAACAAACTACTTACCAGCCATTGAAAACGAGATGGCATTCAGTTTAACAAGCTATGCTGTTGTCATGTAAATCCTTTGACATGCCAAATTTTTGGCTAGATAGTCTTTGAAAGCATACACCAGATCTCATTACTGGAAATTCCTACTTTAGTTTGTGGTTTTTTTTAAATAGTAATATTTTCAACAAATCTGATTTATAGTGAGTCTAAAAATATGTTTGCAGATTTACATTTTGGCTGATTCTGACTGATTTTTGTCACAGAATGTTCAGGATGTTGAAGTACCCTATCACAATTGCCTCATGAGTTATATTTCGCTGCTGCTGTTGCTTGTTACACTTAGCAATTGTCCTAAAAGGAGGCGAAATACATTATCTTGCCTTTTTCATGAACTTTTTCATATCACCTAAAGAGCCTTGGGATAACCAAATGAAAAGTTATGTCATTAATTAAAGAAAATGTAACTCGTTTCATTGGAATATACCCGTTCCAGCAGCAGTGGTTTTAGCTAACATCTGTTTTTGCATTGATTGGTGGTTATTTCAAATATCTTTACACTGGCTCAAGTTCAACAAGTGCAGTAAAATTGTATAAGCTGTCAGTCATTAGGCATGATAAATGCCTCAGGCTACAACCTACATTTTCAGGTCTGTGTAAAGCTGCTGTATCGTGGCCTGTGATATATACAGGACATAAAACTTTTAGTAAAGCACTTCTGTCAATTGTGATGGGTGATTTCAGTTTCTCAGTCTTTGGCAGAAATAATAAATGTAGTGACTACATGTTTCTTTTTACATTAGTGGATATGATACGTTACACTCTGATAAGACATACCTCTATAGAAACCTATCTCAGTACACAGTGTTAAATTTACTGAAAAATGAGATCTCATAAGGCTTTTTTGTTTTATTGATTGTTTGCTTGTTTCGCCTTTAGACATGGGTTTTAGGTGTTACATGGTTCCATAATTCATTTTGTATTTTTATTTTAGACTAATTATTATTAAATGTACACTTATGTCTCCTGCAGGTTCTGTTTACTCAGTTGTTTTTACTTAAATGAGTTGATTTGTTACCTAAAATAAATCAATTTTAAGTTAAGTTACAGCTTTTATTTTGTACATCACCTCCCAGTGTAGCTTATTAGCAAATTTAGTTTTACCTTTTCTAAAACAAAATGTATAACACCCAAGAATTACAACAATGCCATCAGAAACAACAGGACAAGCTATTACCCCTCTCAAAATACTTGTCAACGTAACATCAATATATATGCCCTTATGCTTCTAGGTAGTTGAAGACATTTATGGACTGTTTATGTATCATTATATCATGCAACATTTCTAAAGTACACACACTTCTGTTTTTATCTTTTCAGGTTTTGTTTTTTCCTTTTTTTTGAATCTGTGATATTTGACGAAATTCAAAATCCTCATAGCCTGATGTAAAAAATACCTACTGGCTTGCCCTTGGGTATTTTGCTAAAGGCACTATATGTTATAAGGTAAAGAGCCTAGAATAATACAGAGTAAATACCAAAAACTCCAACCCCAACCCTATGAGTGAAACCTTCGGCAGAACCAGGCCAATGATGACGGAACAGTTACCTCTTAGGGCTGTGGAAGAGACTGAGATTAAGATTAAATGAATGATTAAATGGCAGACCGGGGTGGTGGTCCCCATCTTTAAGAAGGGGGACCGGAGGGTGTGTTCCAACTACAGGGATATCACACTCCTCAGCCTCCCTGGGAAAGTCTATGCCAGGGTGCTGGAAAGGAGAGTTCGTCCGCTAGTCGAACCTTGGATACAGGAGGAACAATGCAGTTTTCGTCCTGGTCACGGAACACTGGACCAGCTCTTTATCCTCTCGAGGATACTTGAGGGTGCATGGGAGTTTGCCCAACCAGTCTACATGTGTTTTGTGGACTTGGAGAAGGCATTCGACCGTGTCCCTCGGGGTGTCCTGTGGGAGGTGTTGCGGGAGTATGGGGTGTCTGGCCCATTGCTACGGGCCATTCGATCCCTATACAACTGTTGCAAGAGCTTGGTTCGCATTGCCGGCAATAAGTCGGACTCGTTCCCGGTGGGTGATGGGCTCCGCCAGGGCTGCCCTTTGTCTCCGGTTCTGTTCATAATTTTTATGGACAGGATTTCTAGGCGCAGCCAAGTGGCGGAGGGCTTTCGCTTTGGTGGCCTCAGAATCTCATCTCTGATTTTTGCGGATGATGTGGTTCTGTTGGCTTCATCGGGTGAGGGCCTCCAGCTCGCACTGGAACGGTTCGCAGCCAAGTGTGAAGCAGCGGGAATGAGGATCAGCACCTCCAAATCTGAGGCCATGGTTCTCAACCAGAAAAGGGTGGAGTGCCCACTCCGCGTCGGGGATGAGTTCCTGCTCCAAGTGGAGGAGTTTAAGTATCTCGGGGTCTTGTTCGCGAGTGATGGGAGAAGGGAGCCGGAGATCGACAGACGGATTGGGGCTGCAGCTGCAGTAATGCAGACGCTGCACCGGTCCGTCGTGGTGATGAGGGAGCTGAGTGTAAAAGCAAAGCTCTCAATTTACCGGTCGATCTACGTCCCTACCCTCACCTATGGCCACGAGCTGTGGGTAGTGACCGAAAGAACGAGATCGCGGATACAAGCGGCAGAAATGAGCTTCCTCCGAAGGGTGGCTGGCCTCTCCCTTAGAGATCGGGTGAGAAGTTCGGCCATCCGGGAGGAGTTCAGAGTAGAGCCGCTGCTGCTCCACATCGAAAGGAGCCAGCTGAGGTGGTTCGGGCATCTGACAAGGATGCCCCCTGGGCGCCTCCTGGGTGAGGTGTTCCAGGCATGTCCCACCGGGAGGAGGCCCCGGGGCAGACCCAGGACACGCTGGAGAGATTATATCTCTCGGCTGGCCTGGGAACGCCTTGGTATTCCCCCGGATAAGCTGGAGGAGGTGGCTGGGGAGAGGGAGGTCTGGGCCTCTTTGCTTAGGCTGCTGCCCCCGCGACCCGGCCTCGGATAAAGCGGATGAAGATGGATGGATGGATGAATGATTAAATGCAGAGTGGTGTTTATCACATCATATTCATGTCATAATGCCCATAGTATGATACGAGCATTACATAATGACGTGCAAGTAAGTACTCTGTGGAAGACTGGGAGGAACATTTTTCCTGAAGAAAGATCCACAGCATGTCTTTATCCTGTCTTCCTTCTCTCACCCCAACCAATCACAGCAGATGGCCCCGCCCCTCCCTGAGCTTGGTGCTGCCGGAGGTTTCTTCCTGTTAAAAGGGAGTTTTTCCTTCCCACTGTCGCCAAAGTGCTTGCTCATAGGGGGTCATCTGATTGTTGGGTTTTTCTCTGTATGTATTATTGTAGAGTCTACCTTACAATATAAAGCACCTTTAGGCGACTGTTGTTGTGATTTGGTGCTATATGAATAAAACTGAATTGCATTGAAAGATCGGAAAAAATAAAAAAATAAATAAAGACTTTGGCCTAGTCAAAGTTCTGACCTGAACCTGATTGAGATGCTGCAGCATGACTTTTAAAATGCAGCTCATGCTTGAAAACCCTCCAGTGTGCCTGAGTTACAACAATTCTGCAAAGATGAGTGGGCCAAAATTCCTTCACAGACTCATTTATTTATTTATTTATCGTTATAGCAAATGCTTGATTGCAGTTGTTGCTGCTAAAGGTGGACCAACAAGTTATTGGATTTAGGGGGCAATCACGTTTTCACACAGGGGCATATAGGTATAGATTGTTTCCCCCTTAATAACAAACACCTTCAATTAGAAACTGCATTTTATGTTTACAGGTGTTATTGTTGTCTTATATTGATTTTTTTTTGGATGATCTGGAACATTTCAGTGTGACAAACATACAAAAAAAGAAGAAAACAGGAAAGGGGCAAACCACTTTTTTTACACCACTGTAGGTAGGTGGGCCTGCACTGAATGGACATGGCCTCTAAGTCCTGTGAGGAGTGACTGTCTATAATTCTGCTGTTATGGCACCAGTCCTGGAGTCCATAAACACAGAGGTCCCACCCCTTCTCTTACTGGAATATTTGTTGCGGTCCTGGCGGTATCAGGATTTGCAGATGAAGCCAGAATTCTGTTGCAATCAGTAGACAACACTCCCGGACAAGATGGTTATAGTAAATCTCTAATTGTAGCTCCTGCGTTTTATTTGTGAGGATCCTGATGTTGGTGAGAAAGAATGATGGGAGCAGGGATTCATGTTGTTGTTTCGCAGCTGGATGCGGAAGCCAGCTCTGCAGCCCTACGTTTGTTTCCTCTCCCTGCACTGTCTGTGTCATTTACTGCTCCGAACAACAATACTCTGTGATGTTTGTTTGTGTTGAAGTCTAAAAACAAAAGAAGCCTGAGATTGTCCTGTGTGCAGAAATAAAAGTTATTTAACATATATTTTTATTTTCATTAAGTGGTAGCTTTTGTGAGAGAATTCTGACCAGAGTGAGACGCTGACACACAGAATGAAAGCAGACCTTTTTCTGTCCTGCTACTATTGCTAATTATTGAATCCAGCAAACGCTCATCTCTTTTATCCATATGTTCAACGTTGGCATCTTTTCAGTGTTACATGAATACTTTTACACGGTGAGTTTCTGTTGAGTCCTCATGACTTTAACATCCCTCTAACTATCACTGCAGTCTACTATTACAGAGAACAAAACAGCCTCCTGGAGCCAGAGGATTATCTCAGGAAATAACTGGGCAACTCAAGCTTGGACCAGAACCAAATGTCAGAACTTATTTTCTGTAGCACTTGACATTTATTTAACACACCATTACTGCATTATTAGCATTCCTGTAAAAGCCAATTCTGCCAAAATTATCTGATAAAGATACCTGCATACAATAAATATTAAGGCTAAACTCTCGTAATTATTTAAGATCTTCCTGTTCAGCCTCACTTAGTAGTTTACCTGCTGATCACAAAATTATAAAAAAGAATTATATAAATATCTAAAAACAAGCAAAACACTATTGGCCACAAACAAACTCATATCATCCTCTAAATAAAGAAACAGCTAAGAAATAAAGTCACTGATATCTATCTGTCTAAAAATATTCCAAAGGCTTCGGGACTCAAACAAACGATGATGAGAGCCCGTACTCACAAATAGACAAAATATAATCCACTTTATTGGCCAAGCATGTGTACACATACAAGGAAGTGGGCTGTTTTTTCTTTGCTATCAGCGTAAGTATTTAATGTACGTAATCAAGTTAAGTGATGGTTGCTATCTTTTGTCATTCTTTTTTTTTTAAATCTGAAAACCTCGATTTTAAAATGATTCCACAAAACTAGAACACAAAATATGCATGATGTAATAAAATGCAATGCAGCAGCCCTACACCATGTAACAACCACATCAAATGTTCTGTGTGTTGGATTTTTTTAGTTGTTGGTGTATTTCAAGCTAGTTCTACACTCTGTTTTAAACAGAGTTGTACTGGATAAATATTTTTAATATTGTGTTCATGTTAAGTTTAAGTCCATTCATTATTTAGATTAATTAATTAAATAATTAATATAAGTACAGTATTTAATGCAGGACTTGTGTATTGGATTGTAGTTTAAATAAAACATGTTACAATTATTTGACACAATATTCAAGAAAAAGAAAAAAATTAAAAAGTATTTTGCTTTGCTTAAATTTCTAACTTATGTATGTTTACTTATTTACAATATTGCAGCAAAAATATATAGTAGTTCAATGACATGCTACAAACTTTGACCCCAGTAAACGCACAAACACTCTTCTCTGCATAATGAAGCTGTAGTGATTTTGTTACAGTTTTCTGTCTACATCGACTCTCTCTTGCTGAAACTGAGATCAAAGCTACGAGATTTTTTTTATTTTTTTTACATACACTGTTCAGCGTATATGCAGCCTGTAGACACAGAGCTGGTTGGAAACAGTGTTTCTCGTAACTGCAAATCATTCATAGTATCAGCTGTATGAGATCTACACTGATGGCAGCAATAATGATCACTTTCCAAATCATGCTCAGCTCCAAAATTTGGCAAAGAATACAGAAATGCAGTAACAGGTTTGGTGATGTACAAGCAGATGGGTTTCTCTGGACTTTTAATATTTTTGGTATTATATATATATATATGTGTGTGTGTGTGTGTATTGCAGTGTATGCGTCATAGTCCTCTGTAAGGCAGCTAACTTCACCTACAAACGGCATAATTTGTACGTTTGTAGGTGAAGTTTTTTTTTCTTGCAGTGCTAAATTTTAAACATGGGTAGGCTTTGAAATTCTGGCAATTTAAAGATTATCCAGCGGTTCCTAGATTTCATTTCTCTATATAAAGTGTCCATCTCTATATAGTTTTTAATGTCTATTCATATAGTTTGAATGTTAACATTGTGACTGTAACGATATGAGCATGGTAGCGTGCTCAGCTTCCATCTTCTAAACTGAATTATTATTATTATTATTTAAGGCAACAGCACCGTAATTGAGTGTCTAAGCCTCCTTGTGATGCTCATGCTCACCCCTCCATCACCTGTTACAGTTCAGTTGTGGCACACAATGACAGCTACCCCCTCCCTCCATGCAGCCCCATTTATATCTAAGCGCGTCCGCACACACACACACACACACTGAGAGTGACTCGCGCACACGCGGACGCCGGCACACCGGTAGAGACGTCAGGATTGGACGCAGCAGGGGATCCCCAGCATTCCATTTCTGCCTCGCTTGGCGTATCATCATCTTTTACCGGGAGGAGATGAGCTCGCGCCGGTTCACACTCGCGGAGGGGCGCAGAGGTAGCAGCTGCAGAGGACAGTCTTGTTTCTCCGTTTCACTGGAGCTTGCTCTTCCACTCTCTTTCTCTCTTGTAATAGCTTCCCCATTCTGTGCAACAAACTGTCTGTATTGTAGCCTTCGCGTGCACTGGCCGCCGGGTCAGCGCGAGGAAACAGCGGGGAGCAGAGGGGGAAAGGTGTTTCACCTGCTAGTTGATGTTTTGAAAAGAAAAGGACGTTCGGAATAAAACAGCCACCTCAGATGAACTCTTTGTTAGTTTAGAACAGAAGAGCCCGTCGCTCCATCACTTGGTTTTTTCGCATAGATCTTCTGACATTCAGGCGCGCCTTGCTGCTGGTTTAGACACAGCACCATCGTGCCTCTGTGGGTCGCACGGCGTTTCCTTTTATTACTTAAAATCACAAACAGCGTGGAAAAAGGCGAGATAGTTCCCCGGCCCCCGCAGATTCAACAAAGTAGTGAAATGGTTGGTGCGATGCCTGTAGTTTTCTTAATGATGATTTCCTTTAAATGCTGGGTTCAGCATTAGGATAGAAGAGACGATAGAAAGTGGAAGTTTTTGCCCTTTTTTCCTCAAGTCCAACAAAGCGGCTGCTGCTGTTGTCATAATCTAGAAGAGGAGGACCCCCCAACCCCCCATAGGACGAACAGGTAGGACAGCCCCGATCCCATACCCACTGCCTAGCATGCACATATGTAAAATCCTTTTCTTACATCTGTGGCGTGGATCCCATTCTCATCTCAGTTGCTCGTGTGAAACACGGTTTCACTTTTTTTCGTCAGTGCGGCACAAAGAACAACAATCAAACCCCACGTGCCTAATACAGTTGGAACTTTTCTAATTGGCTGGCTTGGTTTCCCCTCCGTCGTGTACAGTGAGCTGAGCGGAGCCGCTCTAAAAGTTGGTTGAACCGCTTTTCGCCCTGCGCTTTTAAACCAGTTATACGCCGAATGGTGTCAGATGTAGCGGAGAAAAAACTACATTTAAATCATTTCTTTATTAACTGCGCCAGTGACGGTCCTTTCTAATAAATGCAGTGTTGTGAATGAACAGCATACCGTGCTTACTTGAGGACTGAAGTATTGTATACTAAAATAAAAGACAAATAATAGCAGTTAAATGTTTACTGTATCTTTGCTATTTTTATGATATGTTGGGGCACATTTGGGGTTGAAAATAGCTTGGTTTGGTTGAACAAAATAAAATTTAAAAAACGCAAACTCCAAATAATTCATGAAGAAAAACACATCAATCTGAGTAACACGGGAAGTCTTTGTGTCGGGTTTTCACAGGCATCTCCTTCAGTCTTAAACCAAACTCCAGCTGGATTCAGTGCGTTTCCACGAGTGATATTAATATTATATTATTCTTTATTATACGTCTTAGAGTTCAAGCAATAGTATACAGTTTGCTGCTTGTAATTAGAACAATTTCCTGTGAATTAAATGTCATTATAATTAAAAGATCCCTGCTCTTAAATCTTCCTGCAGGCACTATGAAAAAACGCTGCGTTATGATGTGTTTTTCCTCATTGTGCTGACTACAAATACAATCCACTCCCTGCTTTTGTTATTTGGTACATTTTGAGGAATAGATGCAGAGAGGGGAGGTGTATGCAAAAGCTTGAATGCCTGAGCCAAGCGCTGCCACCAGCGGGATTCTCACTGTAGTGAAGGTTAAAGTGGCAACAAAGACAGCAGGAGGAAAAGATGAGGGTTTTCCTCCTGCATCATACCTTCCCTGTCTCTTCTTTATCTATCTATCTATCTATCTATCTATCTATCTATCTATCTATCTATCTATCTATCTATCTATCTATATATATATATATATATATATATATACACACCTATATATGTGTGTGTATTTGTGTGTGTGTGTGTGTGTGTGTGTGTGTGTGTGTGTGTGTGTGTGTGTGTGTATTTGTGTGTGTGTAAAGTTTGTTGGTTTTTTGGGGGTTTTTTTTAGAAAAAGACATCTTTCTTTTTTTCCATGACCTCGTATTCCTGTGAAGTGGAATTCTGTATTCCTGATTTCTCTTCTTAAAATAGTGAGCATGTGTCCTCGGTATATTTCATGGAAAACTTTTCCATGAAACTAAACTTAATCTTTGTTGCAGCAAAATGCAGCGTTCCAGCTCAGAACTGCAAGTTTTTCTGCCTGACCTTATGTTCTATGAATGCAGAGGGTGCATTAAGAATAATTAAGTTCAGTTTAATTAAATTATTATTTCCAAATGTCTTCGTGTGCCCTTCAGTACAGCACAATAAACAACAATCAAAGCCCACGAGCCCCACTTAAAACATTACATTTAGTTTCCTTATTTTAAAAATACAAAACCTTATTATTCTTATTTATTGTAATGCATGTGTATGCAATGCAATTAGTTATAACAAACAGATTAAAGAGCAAGGTAAAACAGCTCTAGAGTATTGCAGCAATTCCCTACATACGAAATACAGTAAGTATTAACTTCATGCAACAAGAAGTGTTCGTTCAGTTTTTTTTTTCATTGTTATTTTTGTTCAGAGTTCCACAGAAATTTGGGATGACTTTGATCAGCAGCTGTTCCAAAGAATTTCAGCTTCTGTGAAATTTTTGATTTTATAGGCTTTATCTGTCCATCTGGTTCGGTTTATTTTCTTAATATATTCAAAGTTGCACAGCTGTAAAATTAGATACATCTTGGCCAGTTTTTCTTTTGCAGTTTCTCCATTCTTGCACAGCTTACCTAAAAGGTTTGAGGACTTGGCTGGAGGAAGCTGTTTTATCTTTAGGAGGAGGTAAAAATAAAAATAAAAACAAGCTGTTGCTTCAAAGTAGATTTAAAATCCAAATGTGTCTCTTTTACAGAATCTAGGCTTTACTTGAGGTTCCTGTGTGTTTATTTCATTTTGAATTCCCAACCCAGACAAAGCGCTTCATGTTGGGCCTGCACTTATTTAAAATGAATGTACGCTCCAATCAAATAATGTCTTTATTTTCTCTCACTCTCTTTTCTTTTACCTTTTTACTACATATTTATAGTTGCTGCTTATGTTTCTTCTGGATGATCAACGTGTGCAAAACCAGTAAAACCTTTACGTAGGTGGAAACAGAAATTAACATAAAAAGCCAGCAGACAAAATGATGGAATCCCACGTTCCTTATATTACAAGTCGTTGCAGAGGGTAAGAACTCTGCATCTGATATCTTTGTAATTTGGCTCTGTTGCTTGTTAATCCATAATCTTACATCATTTCACCCACTGCAAGTTATATATGAATGAATGCATCACTTCCCAAATGACTTTATGGTATTCCAGCAGCAGAAACAAATGTTGTAGGTCAGGTGTGGAGAGTTTCGTGTCACCATGAGGTACTCCAGTCATGGATGTGGGGAACATTTTAATTTATAGTTATTGTCATACGTGATACAAGTTGACTGTATTTACCTTAGTTTAGAGTTTAGCTTGCATATGTTGCCATACACATACTCACCAGTGTGTGTTCTGCATGTTCATGTATTTACATACACAATAGTTAGTGTAGCAATAGCCTGCTCACCTGCACACACACACACACACACACACACACACACACACACACACACACACACACACACACACACACACACACACACACACACGTTCTCTGATAGTAGCAATAATATTTTATTTTTTGCCAGAAAGTGTGTGTGTGTGATGTGCCTGTGTATGCTTGACTACTGACATTGACACAGTATGCATCTGGTGTTCTGTGTTCTGAGTGCATATGTACCTTGTGGGATTGTGTGTGTGTGTGTGTGTGTGTGTGTGTGTGTGTGTGTGTGTATTTTTGATCATTGCTACGAGAGCCCTGAATCTGAAGATTTATCTGTAGTACGTGTGTGTGTGTGTGTGTGTGTGTGTGTGTGTGTGTGTGTGTGTGTGTGTGTGTGTGTGTGTGTGTGTGTGTGCGCACAAATTATCCAAGGAATGCTCAGACTGAAGATCCAGCTGATGAAAGCTACGTGGAACTTTGTAAATGTTCCCTTTGTCAGACTGCAGAACCAGTGTGCGCTTGTGTGGACCTAAAACTGAAATATTAATTGTAATGT
The DNA here is from genome assembly GCF_057381915.1 of Diplotaxodon limnothrissa. Lineage (NCBI taxonomy): Eukaryota > Metazoa > Chordata > Actinopteri > Cichliformes > Cichlidae > Diplotaxodon > Diplotaxodon limnothrissa. The sequence goes on along the minus strand of NC_140601.1, from coordinate 2,463,884 downwards.
ATAATAAATATAATGGAAATAAAATGTTTTAGCTTGGATTTGATCAGGAATGCCACATAATAAATTTATATACTATTTGTTTCTAAGCTGTATCCTCAAGCTAGACCCATACTACTAGTTTTAGTCTTTGAACCCATAGATGGGCTGTCATGTCTTTACTGCAGTCGTGGTCTTGTGTTTATACACAAACACTAAGATAAGTGATCACAACTGAACACAGGTGAGAGGAAGAAATGTAAACATTTATGACAAATACCATCAGTTAGCCAAAATCTGTGTGGTGAAAGTGAGTTTTAAAAGCTTTCTGACAGAGGCTTACAACCAACGACGTTGCAGGTAGCACAGTTAAGTCTTACAGAGTAGAGCTGCTGAATTTTACTGTTTAATGTTGAGGTCATACATGTTGTATGTGCGGCTTGCTTTCATCACATCACATCACAGAGGGTTTAATTATAATAATATTACACTAATGTAACTTGACAGTAATTATATAATATAGTTATGGTCATAATGTTACAATCAACATTTCATATATTAAATTTCAAAAACCCAAATAGTCTAGATTAAGAAGGCCGTTGAATCAATTTAATAAAACAACATAGTTACATACAGATTGCAGTTAGAGTTCTGTTAACTGATCAAGCTTCATAAGCTTTATGTGAAGTCCACCTTTCGACGTGTCACTCAAGGCAGACGAGTGTAGTCTCTTTAGTCCAGCTGATCTTGTTTTCTTCTTTTTGTAGGATTGATGTTACAGTAACATCAGAATATTACTAAACATGTAGATGACGAACTTTTCAAACCTGCGTTTTTTCTTTTGGTCATTTACGCCTCTCTTGAAGCTTCGTATTGGTGGCACTAATGTAGTAAATGAAGATACTTCATCATTTTTGTAGACTGTGGTTAGATGTAATGTATAATATATAACAGCTATATTATTCATTTTCTAACTCAACTGTCTGGATTTATTAACTTGAGCTAACACCAGGTATATCTTAAAAAAGATCCATGTTTAATAACTTAGAGACTTAGAGCTTTTTATTGTCATTGTGCAGTTTCTTGCACAGCGAAATTGGGTAGCTGGACCACAAAGGTGCAAAAGTAAGAAGAGAAAACAATATACAACAGGGGAAAAAAATAAAATAAAATAAAAAGCAATATATATGTATACATATATGTGAGTGAAACTATATACATGGTGTATGCGTGATAACGTCGTCCGCCTTATGGAAATAAAAATGAAATATCAGAAAAGTAGGCCAGAAAAGTTGCGTTCCGTCAGGACAAGCAAGGCGAGCAGTGCTTGCCTCGTCAGATCTGAAAATATACATGTCCCAAAGTAAAGCAATCTATCCTTTGATCTCAGACATCGCTGTCATATGTGGATCCAGGCCTTACATTACTGCCATCTTGTGATCGCAGTTGGGTAATGTCGCTGTGATTATTTCAATTTCATGGCATAGTGTACTCCTCTGTGCCTGTGAGGGTGTGTCCGTCTTCTGTTAACAGCGATGGAGCTGGGCGAGCTGAGAGGCCAGCAGCCTTTTCCTGGTGGTTTGTGCATACACATTGTGACTGTAAACTGATGAGAGACCAGCGAGCCACACAAGATGCCGCTGGCTGAGCTTCCACTGCTCTGAGGTCAGTTACTGGCCGCACTTCATAGGACAGGCAACTAGCATTAGCAAGTAAATGAGCTTCAGCGATTTAGCGCCACAACAGAAAGTTTCCTCTTGCTAATTACCTTGGTCAACATGTGTGATGTAACGAGACGATGGTGTTTGAAAAAGCTGTTAATGACTGCTTTAGCAGATTAGCAAGAAAATCTGTGATGATGATGGAGAGAGGACGGCAACTCTGACCATCTCCATAAACTGGCTCAGCAGCACTTTCAGATTAGCATTTATGAAAATGTATGAAGGTAAAACATTTAACCTCATTTTACATTCATATTTTAATTCTCCCTGGAGATATGAAACCTTTCAATTCAGGTGATTTTTTTGGTATTAATATTTTAATACACTGTGAAAAATCAAGATGTTGCTTGTATTATTTATTTATTTATTTTCAGAAATTCTCACAAGAGGACTGCAAACATATGCTTTGTAGAATATGATGCTGGACATTAAGCAGCATATAGTATTTAAGTATATTAAGTATTTAAAATTGCTTCAGTCTTAAACATATTAAGCAGTTATATTATTTCCATTTAATACTGATTAACACCATTTCACATTTTTGGTAGAACAATTATTTTTACTTTTGATATTTTATGCACAATTTTCCAATAATAGTTTTATGTGTACTGATGTGTTTTGATCCAGTTTTATTGCTTCGTTTCCTAAAGAAACAGTTTGAACAATTTTCAGATAATAGTGAATACATTTTGGTAATGTAGTAGATATCTATTCAACCATAGCAGTGATAATATTTTACAATTATTTGGCCAGAAAGTATGTAGTGCAAACAGGAAGTACGGGGACAGGAAGTATGTTTTAATTGATCAAATTATTTTTGTAAAATAGCTGCAGTGGAGGAAGACGTTTGTACTTCCTGTCTTCTTGCCTTTCTGTAAAAGTCTCCACTGGGTTACAGATACAACATCAGGAGAAAGAAGACATAAAAGAGAGCTTGGATTCACAGTAGGATGCAGCATTGCTGGGGCCGCACTCTGCAGTCCTTCATGTCGCTGCGAAAACTTCTGATTTAGGAACAAAAAGGATTTAATTATTTTTTGCTGGAAAGATTTTTCTCTCAGTTAATAACAGCATATGTCTGCGTATCAATAGGCTGCTGCTTTGGAATTTTGCTGAAACTCTTGGAATTTAGTTTTAATATCGGGATCCATCAATACACTGTATTTAGACGGAGTTATTATTGTTTTCGACTATATTAAAAGTGTGAAATATTTCATGCACTCACTGATTTGAAACCACACTTTCCGTTTGAGATTCCAAGAGTAAGAGCGACAACGATAGTTAGCAGCTGCATTTGTGAACTTTACAAAATGGCGGATTTTTAACTGGGAAAGAACCAGAATAATGGTAATGATAGAATGTACAGTGGTCTGTGGTGACAGAAAACTGCTGCGCAATTTCTCTTCACAAAGGGTAAAATAATGTTTCTGTTTTTATAAAATGTTTAAAATAAATAGACATTTGTTTTCACTTATTTTAGCACGACTTGGGCTTGAATGAAACACCCACAGTGTGTCTTTGAGTTCCTCCTTTAGGAGAGCTACACACCTTGTGTTGCTTGTTTTATTGCTCCCTGCCCAATTTTACTTGGCATCTGTCATCAAGGATTCACATGCAGACACTCTTGGGTCTGTTATTCCAATAACTCTAAAAGAGGAAACCCAAAGAAACAGTGCTTGGGCCACATGCATCTGCCTTAAAATTAATGATTTGTTTTGTTTTTTCTACTAGAACTAGCATGGCTGCAAGATGCATTCCATACATCTTCATTTAAAGCATAGTATTGTATTTGTATCTATGCTTATATCAAGTTGGCAGTGCTATAGACGCATTTCATCAATATTTCCACCTTACTGCAAATATTGCCATATCTTTTGGTTTAATAAATATAGCAGCATCACACATTATTATTATTATTACTATTATTACTATTATTATTATTATTATTACTATTATTATTATTATAAGATTATGCAAAAATATGTTTTCAAAGATTTTGTATATATACATTTTCCCACTTTGCTCATGATCTTAATGCCTTTAAAATGATGACTTGTATCAGTTGGTTTAATGTGTCCTCTCTGCTTTGTATCACTGCTGAAAACCTTTATAATTAAAAGAAAGAAAGAACTACATTGTCTCCCTTCGGACCCTCAGATTCTCGGCAGTGGTTGCAGATGGTGTGGCTGTTCGTCTCTGCGATGTAATGTGAGATGTGAGAGCTCTGGTGTGGAGTATTACAGCTGAAGCCATGAGCAGTATTTGACATAGATTTGGTCCGCTATGGTCCTCCTCTTCAGGGCATTCTGAAGGGGAAGGCTTGCTCACCTCAAAGGAGCCCTCAGTAGCAGAGGTGTCTGCGATTCTGTGATGCTCTTTGTTTTTCTCTGTCCCAGGGACGTCGGTGAGAGTAACTTGAGCATCACATATCCAGCACGGTTAGATTTTAGAGGCCATGTACATTATGTAGCTCCCATGGGACCACCAGCAATGAGTGAGTAGGAATCAGTAATCCAGCCCTTCTTGTCTGGAAGCAGAAACAATTTAAGGACGTAGCAGGGAATATATTTTCAGGCGTGGAAAGGAGAAATATAAAGATGGGGTTTGATTTAGGTTTTTTGCAGTGTAAAACTATATTATAGGAGAAATACTGAAGGGTGTTTGCTCGTTCTTTCTTACTAACTGGAGCTAAACAGAAGTGTTTCTGTTAGCGTTAGCATGATGGACCCGAGAGTGAGAGTGGTGTGTATGGTGAAAATGATCCTGACTGCACCGGCAAAGAACCTGAAGGAACTTAACATACGTGAAATGTTCATAACCAATTCTGCATAAAAACAGCTCGATTCTGTTTGAGAGGATAAAAACATTCTTCTTCTTCTCATCATCGTTATTATTATTATTACTAGTAGTATATTTTGTAATTTATAAAATATTAATGATGAATATTTTTACTGTCAGTATCAGTATGATTGTGAAATACTGGGCTGTTACCAATATGTGGCTGATAGCTAATCATGGCTGCTCACAGTAACTGCTGGGTTCACGTTTTTTATTATTTCATTTTAAATAGAATTGATTTATTATCATTATTATTGTTGTTGTTGTTGTTGTTGTTGTTGTTGTTATTATGATTTAATAATTATTTCCTTGCATTGACCATTTCTTGTTATAAGAAACTTTTTGTTTTTCTGTTCTTTTACCTAAAAAACGAAAACACATTTATTAAATCTCTTTTTATCTTTACATGCATGAATATCTTGAAAGCTTTTCATTTAACCAGCATGTTTCTGTGGACACACACACAGACACACACACACACAACCACACACACACACACACGTTGAATTTGTCAGGTTTTACAGCTTGATTGCATGACTCTGGCTTGCTGGTTTGTCACATAGAAAATTGTCTCTTTTGTGTTCAGCCAGACTTAAATATGTAAAATCACACTGTAGTATGATTGCATCATGAGAGGTTATACTATGAATAAAGTAAATAAAAAAAACAACATGCATTTTCAAAAACAATTTTCATGTATCTTTCATTCCTTATTACTTCTCAGCCGTGCCTCTTTCTCTGACGCTGATGCTCCGACTTTGACAGAGTAAAATTCACTTTTCAGGTTTAAGTTGACAAATAAGACACAAAATAGATTAATTATTTTTAGTGCATTTTTGTGCAGAGTCCACAAACCTGTTATTAACTGCATTAATCAGTAAGAGAATTCCTTCTAATGGCACAAATGGGATATAAAGTAATTCTATAACACATTTTCTGATTACCAGTAATCGTATTAAATTGTAATTAAATTGTAATTAAATTGTAATTAAATTGTAACAAAACATTTATTCATTAACAAGAAATTAAAAACACCACTAACTGTTACACAGTGTAATTCATAAAATATGACTAATATTAAATATCATTGTTTAATCTCATTGTTGATATAAATTCACAGTGTTTATATGCAAATGTTTGTATTTAACAAGTTCAGCAACTTCTACCAAATTTAGTGAAATAGCTTGTTTGTTATTCCAACATCAGTTTTAAAACCCAGGAAGAAACCACTGTCCCATTAAAAAACCAGACCAATTTCTGCTTTCAGGAAAATTATGGGAGATGTAAATCAAACAAAATGAACCAGATTTAACATATTTCTGGACTTGTTTGGGGTTTTTTGTTAGTTAGTTTTTGTTTTGTTTTGTTTTTTGTTAAATAGCTCCTCCCACTGTCAGAGATCTGTATTGTTATATATGTGTCACCCTGGGCATGCACGATAAATGTATTCCTAATTTAGAAATTAATTTGCCGGACAGTTTATTGCTGGTTATATTTAACAACAAATTTTTTGGTAACGCCGGTAATGGTAACATTTGAAGCGATTTCTTTCCAAAAACAAAGGCGCACATTTGTCACAGATTGTGGTGGTTGCATTGACTTTGCAAGATTTGCAGCGGTCCTGCTTGTCACATTTCACAGGCCATGTCATGGCTACCCAGGGCCACTCTCTTGTCGCATGACTGCATCAAAATGTTCAGGCGATGTCACCTGGGGACTTCAAGAGTTAAAAGTCAGTGTTAAAACTTTTAAAGGAGCTTTCCCCAATGTCTAAAAGGACAGTCAGGTTGAGTTCTTATGATTTTTTTTTATAATTTATTAAATGTTTCCAGATTTTTAACAAAAAATATTTTATTTCAGCATTATGTAGTTATCTAGTTAATATTGTTATATTAACTAGATAATATTTAATGTAATAATACACAATAGGGCTGGGCCATATCATACCTTTCACTGTAATATCGGTATAATGTTGGGCAACAATAAGAAAATATTGCGATAGAATATGGGTAAAACGTGCATGCGCAGTGCCTTTGTTTTCATACGCACATGGCGGAAAAAGCATGGCGGCGAAGGAGAACGAGAAGAGCGAAAGTGGATCGTTGAATGAAACCATGAACCTGAACTGGTTTGTAAAAATGCTGCAGCTTCACTGGTGTGGAACTGGTTTAGCTTTCGTCCGTCAGACACACAACAAAGCACTATTTTTGGTAGAGCATGCTAGCGGGCCGTCGTTATTACCGTGTTGTTTGGAAAATACGGCACACTTAAAATCAATCCTTTGATTTTTCTGAAAGTCGACAGAGCCCCTTATAATCCCGTGTGCTTTATGTATGAACTCTGGTTGTGTTTATGACCTCGAAACGATTTTATGTGCACGGCGCTCGAAAATCTGTCAGATGTTTCAGTACGACTCTGCTGAGCTACGAAGCCGCACCGCTTGATGGATTGTGGGAGCGTTACGGCTATCGTAGGCGGAGGCTCGCGGAGTGATACGTGCTGTGCTTCAACATAATGTTACCGTATTGTGTGTGTATAACTGTTTTTAAGTTTTGTGGATGTTATACATGGTGATGCTGAGGATATGTCGGCCAGTTTCCACTGGAAATACCTTTTGGTTAAACTGTCAGCGAGGAGTTTGCACTGTTACATTTTTATATAACTTTAATGCAGATAAAAAACAGCTGCTTGTTTAAGTGAAAATACATTGATGGTTTTTTTGCACTAATAAAGTTGAGGAGTTGTAAAGTATTTTGTCTCGTGTCAATTATATCGTCAGTTATATCGTTATCGCAAATTTTCAAATGTATATCATGATTAATATTTTTGGTCATATCGCCCTTCTCTAATACACAAACACATTCAGCTGTTCTAGAGCTTGGCCGTTAAAGAAGAATGTGCTCTTTCTTCATTTCCAGGGTTGGACAAAAAGAACAAAATGCTGGAATGCAGTCCCTTTACATTACTTCTCTAGTAGAGAGCACAGAATTAAAATCACCTAATTAAAAGACCTAATGTTGCAACAATGCAAACTGTAAACTTTGGGTGTTGTCTGTATTTCTTGCATGTTATATATTATATTATTTTATTATATTATATTATGTTAAGGCCAAGGTAGACTCTCTTCCACAGTCGGCCTTGGAGTTTTTCCTCCCAGTGTCGCTAAACCTTTTCCTCATAGGGGGTCACATGATTGTTGAGGTTTTATTGTTGAGGTTGAGGTCTTTACCTTACAAAGAGACAACTGTGATTTAGCAGTATATAAATACAGTTTAATTTAACTAAATATTTTTTTGTATTAGTTTGGCTACGTGCAACCAATCATGTGTTAGTTACCTGTAATCTTTCATTGTAGAGCTACTCAAATGCATACCAACACTAAGTTATGTGGAAGTCCCAGCATTCATTACTGCAGGGAATGAAATGTCTGCTGCAAAAAGAGCTAAAAAAGCTTTCAAATCTATGTTGGTTTTACTTTTGTTACTGTCACTGTCATGTCTACGATGTTTGTCACCTTTCTGCAGGTGGGGACTAATTCCTGCTGTAAAATAGTCGTTACTTTCTATGAAATTGTTAGTAGTGCGACATCAGGTTTAATCTGCAGCTTTTCCCACCTTTTACATGTGTTGAAATAGAGCAGAGACTTGTTCACAGTAGTGAACGGTTTGTGCGGTTGTCTAAAAATGGCTATACCTCCCATTAAATTTTTTCAGCTGATGCAAATTTACTTGAAATCTTGAAAGCTTAGCCACTGTAAAATCCAATGTGAAGCCACTGATTTGAGTTCACATTTGATCTGCTGGCTAAAGATCAAAAAAGGTGCCAATGCACAAATACTTCTGAACTTTGAGAATAAGTGAAATACCAGTTTCTAAAGTGACTGCAGCGTAGTTGGTGCTACAGGCAGAAATGAGTAACCTGTCTTTTATGGGCTAAAATTGTGGTCATAAATAAAATCTGAAAATTTTATGTTTATAGATGAAGACGCGCGCGTGTGTGTGTGTGTGTGTGTGTGTGTGTGTGTGCGCGCGTGTGTGTGTGTGTGTGTGTGTGTGTGTGTGCGTGTGTGTGTGTGTGTGTGTGCGTGTGTGTGTGTAAAAAAGATTTACACAAGTTAAATTTTTTTGTTAAGGTCTGGTTACAGATGAAAGCATAAACTACGTGTAAAACTCTGCGCTCAGGTTCCCTGGCTCTGTGTGAGTTTCAACTTGCAAGTATGAATTTTGATCCGATTTTTCTTCCTTTCACCTGATTGGTCAATGTCATGTCAACCATAAATGTAACAGTCCAATCAGAGAACAGATGGGTTTGGATGTCAGAGTGGCGCTTTACTGAGCTTCAGGTCCTGGAAGGGTAAATGCCCTTTCACGTGCCAGCGTTTTCCTTCATCACCACAAAGAAAAAAAACATTCTGTGCGTGTCCGAGTTCGGTGGACTTTTTGTCACAGGCTTACGTGCTTATATAGGGACCTCCAGAGCCTTTTCCATGGCTCTATGTATGGCGTTATTTTTGTGCCACTATTCTGAGCTCATGTAAAAAAAAAAATTGCAGGTGCAAGTGTTGCATTTTGAGGAGAAATTTATTTTGAATGAAGCTAAATTTGAGTTGCATGCAGCAATGAATTTTGTTCACTCAAATTTAGCTTTTCTTCTTATTAAATATTAAATATAATAAATATATGCGATGGCCCCTAATGACAAAGCACGTACAAACTCCAAAACACATCCCTAGTGTGAACTGAACTTCCAAAACAGAGCTACCTAGATCATTTAAATTAAACAATTGAAAGCATATGTGTATTGTTTGTGTATTTATACACAAGCACTCATATATATTCAAATAATTTAAAAAAAATCTTCATTTACCTGTTACTACCACACACCAGATCTGGTCGTTGGTACTTGCTGGCTTGTGTAGCCACTTGGTAACAAAAGCTCAACACTGCGCCCTAGCATTCTGGAGCACTTCTGTTGTCTTTTGTACTGTTTTGAGTTTTTACGTGTTTTGGAGTTTTTACTTGTTTTGGAGTTTGTACGTGCTTTGTCTCTAGGGGCCACCGTAAATATACTTTTATTTATTCACTCCACATAAAATGTAATAAATAAATCATATAATACAAAAACCAACTATTTACATTTCAACTTTTAACTATTTAAATTTTCAGCTTTTTTCTTTTAAAAATATTTAAAAGTGAAACAACAGAAAACACTGCAAACCACAACACAAGTAAATATAAATTAAAATATGAAGAAGATGCACATTCTCTGTCATATGGACCTGCATGAATAAACTTTCTGAATCCTTTATCATCTGCAACTGAAAATAGTTGTGGATGATTACTATACCTTTCTAATGGGACGTTGTTGTCCCTGCTCTCTTTTTCTCTCTGTGCTACTGCGAGTGTAACTACCGCCCCTCCCTCCTCTGCCCAGCGCAAAGCACAAGGCTCGTGTGCGGAGTGAAGTGGAAAAAAAGTGCGAGAGAGAGAGAGGGTGAGACAAAGGAAAAAAATAACCCACGGCTCACGATAAGGAGCCGGCTCGCGTCATTCATGTCAAAGATCCGGCTCTAAGAGCCATTTCGTTTGCGACCAACACATCACTATTCCACGCTTTAAACGCTGCACGCTCATACTCTCTCCCACACTCCATATTATCCATTGTTGATCTGCACACAGCTGTTGCCACGAACGTCGCACACGCTTACATCATTGTCACGAGACACTCTCACAAACAAAATCACAGTTTAGTAACGCAGCATGCTTACAGGAAAATAACAGTAATCTAATTACTTTTTTTGCAATAGTAATCCCTTACTTTTCTCGTTACTTGAAAAAAGTAATCGGATTACAGTAAGCCATTACTTGTAATGCTTGTAACGCATTACTGCCCATCTCTGGTTAACAGGGTGATATTCTGTAACATGATCTTTCGTTTTCATCTGTTTTCTATGGATGGTGGTGGTGTAGAAAAAACTCCTTGTTGATGGCAAGAGAAATATGCCAGTTAGAGCTTTACTGTAGCAGTGGGCTCAGCTGACCTGCAGTCAGTAAGGTTTGAGCCCTCCAGTGGCAGAAGACAGCAGAAAGGTAAAGCGGGGCAGAAGGTAACAGTGATGCCTGTCTTGACTTGTGTGATCCCTGGCATTAATTTCATTTAACTTTTTTCAATTCAGTTTTATTCAGAATAAAAGACACTGTTATTATGTTGATATTCTAAACGTTTGGCTCATCAAAGCAGCCACCTTTGGCAGATATAACAGCTGAACACACCCATGGCTTTCTTTCTACAATAGAAATCAAATATTTTTCAGAGAGCTGTTCCCATATCTGTTGCAGAAGTTCCCATAAATGTGGACCTTGTCTGTTGCTTTGCTTTCACTCTTCTGTCCAGTTCATCCCAAACCAGCTCGTTTAAGTCTGGAGACTGTGCTGCCACTTCATCAGGTTTTCAAGCTCACCATCATGTTATTTTTTCCTGAGGTAGTTCTGGCATAGCTTTGACGCAAGGCTCTTCGCCTTATTCTGATGTCGTAGCAATGGCTTTCGTGCTGCAACTCTTGCTGTCAAACCTGCAGCTTGAAGTCTTCATGACTGAAACTGAGACTTGCTTATATGACCATTATTAAACTGTGCTTGAAGCTGTTGTCCTGTGAGCCGCCAATCACACAAGCTGTTAACTCTCAGAAACTTTGGGTCTGTCAGACCTCTTCCTGTCAGTTTGTTTCTGAGTGCCTTTTGATGATGAAGGAAACTGTACTCAGTGACACCTTGACTTCCTTTGTAAGTTCTCTGTAGGAAAGACCTACATTTTTAAGTGTTATGATCGTCTTTCTCTCTTCCATCGTTAATTGCCTTTTTCTCACCGTGTTTGTAGCAACACACTACTTTCTGCAGTACAATACTGTTCAACTGGTGCTCGTGTGGGTTTGGTACCACAGTGTGTTCCAGCACTGCTTTTATCCAGACAGAGGGGGTGGAAGTAATCCAGAACAGTTGGAACAGCTGTAGAAATTAGTAGCACCAGCTTTCAAGGCTTAATCAATCTCCATTACTGTAGAACAGCTTTAAAATGTTAACCTATGTTGTGTTGCCTGATAAAGGCCTTTTTCATTATTTTTCAGTTTTGGGTAACCTTACCTTTTTTTTTAACTTCTGGCAGTTCACGCTGTTCATTGGACTTAAATGACTTGAATTGCAATAAATAACTGGAAAATTAGAGTGTTAGCCCTAAGAGCCTTCATCAGGAACTTAATGGGGAAGTGGAAGACAGCACTAAAGGAAAACTTCAAGCCAATTACACAGGTCACCGTCACGTTTACCAAGGCGATCCTCAGTCCCCACTGCATTTCTGCACAGATCTGAACCTCCTCAGTGAGATCCTCAACAAGACTGGCCTTTACCTGGATGACATCAAGCTATGTCCTCCTGAGAACCAGCTTATTCATTTATGTCCTCTGTAGTGGACATTTGTTTTTCGTCTATACCTTTTAATAATAATGATAATAATAATAATAATACATTTTATTTAAAAAATAGCACCTTTCAGAGCACTCAAGGACACTGTACAACAAATATACAATATACACAATAATAAGAGTAACAGATAAACGTTAAAAGCATGCAGAGGTTTAAACATAAGCAATTTTAAACAGGTGATTTTTAAGGGTGGACTTAAAAAGAGGGAATGAAGTAATATTTCTGAGGCCAAGGGGTAAGGAATTCCAAAGTCGAGGGGCAGAGCAACTAAAAGCCCCGCCCCCATTGTAATCAGACGAGCAACAGAGAGGAGGAAAAGAGAGCAAAAGAGAAGATGAAGATGTGAGGCACCGGGATGGGAAGTTCATCTGTACTAAATCAGAGAGGTATGGTGGAGAGAGAGAATGAATAGCCTTAAATGTATAAAGGATTATTTTAAAATGGATGTGAAATTTAACCGGGAGCCAGTGGAGCTGCTTCAGGATTGGGGAGATGTGGTGGGTAGAGGAAGTCCTAGTAATAATACAGGCAGCAGAGTTCTGGACACGTTGGAGCTTGTTGATGGGTTTTTGTGTAAGGCCAAATAATAGTGAGTTACAGTAGTCAATTCGAGAGATAACAAGATTATGGACGAGAATGGCAGCGGCATGAGGAGTGAGGAAAGGGCGGAGGCGATTGATGCTACGGAGTTGAAAATATGCTGCACGTGTGACATTATTGATGTGTGAATTAAAGGACAATGTGCTATCGAGAATGACACCCAAGCTTTTCACAGAGGGAGAGATAGGGACCAGCGAATTATTGATAGTGGGAGAAAAATCGTTAATTCTGGACAGCAATCGTTTAGTGCCGACCAGGAGAAGTTCAGATTTATTGCTGTTGAGTTTAAGGAAGTTGGAGGAGAACCAGGAATTGAGTTCAGCTAAGCAGAGGGTGAGGGAGGGTGGAGGAAGAGTAGAATCGGGTTTGGTAGAGAGGTAAAGCTGGGTGTCATCGGCATAGCAGTGGAACTGAATATTATATTTACGAAAAATGTGTCAGAGTGGAAGAAGGTAAAGGATGAAAAGGAGGGGCCCGAGGACAGATCCCTGGGGCACCCCAGTAGATAGAGGAGAAGGCTGAGAAATAAAGGGTTTTAGTTGAATGAACTGAGTGAAAGCAGGCTAATGGAGTATGAGAGAGGCAAACAGAAGTTAATCTGCTAAGAAGAATGGGATGAGAGATGGTGTCAAAGGCTGCACTCAGATCAAGGAGAATAAGGATGGAGAGGAGACCAGAATCAGCTGCCATAAGAAGATGGTTTGTTATTTTTATAAGAGCAGTTTCGGTGCTATGCAGAGGACGGAAACCAGACTGGAACTGTTTGTAAAGGTTATTATCAGTTAGGTGTAGATGGACTTGTGGAGCAACTATTTTTTCAAGAACTTTTGAGAGGAATGGTAGATTGGAGATAGGACAAAAATTGTCAAAGTTGTTGGGATCTAGACCTGTTTTTTTCAGGATTGGGGTAATGGCGGCAACTTTGAAAGAAGCAGGAACAGTTCCAGTGGTGAGTGAAGAGTGAATAATAGCAGATATGAGGGGAAGGAGAGAGGGTAAACTGGCTTTGACAAGGACAGTGGGGATAGGATCAAGCTGGCAAGCTTTGATTTGTGGATGAGATCAGCAATATCAGTTAGAGATGGAAGTTGAAAAACAGAAAGGAAGTGAGAAGGGGGTCGAATTATGACAGAGGAGCTACATTGAGCATTAGGGACCAAGTCTAGGTGTATTTTATGAATTTGTTCAGTGAAGAATAGCATTAGAGAGTCGCAGAAGTTAGATGAATAGAGATGAGCGGGCAGAGAATCAGGTGGCCTGTTAAAGGAGTTGAATAATGAGAATTGGGTCTTGGTGGAGTCCTCACATGAACAGATAATGGTAAAATGATAGGCAGATTTGGTTTGACTGATACATTCCCGATAAAACAGAACATGGTTATTAAACATACCCTTATGAATAGTAAGGCCAGTTTTCTTGTAAAGACGTTCAAGCTGTCGGCCTTTAGCTTTCAATAGTCGGAGTTCAGGTGTGTACCAGGGTGCAGAGCGAGAGAAGAGTACATTTCTGGTTTTTTGTGCACCAAGAGAATTCAAAATACTACAGAGGCTATGATTATAATAAAATACTAGATAATCTCGAATAGACAGATTGTTAAGAGACAAGCAGCTAGAGAGAGCAGAAGAAAGGATATCAAGATTTATATTCTTGATTATAGAGAAAGTCATGTGAACATTAAAGGAGTGAACAAGAAATCCATTCTCCGATTCATATCACTAGGATCTACAGAATGACACTGGATTGTCATTGGTTCTACCAGAAGACAATATTGAAGGTTGCAGGTACAATTGGATAGGATAACTTGATACCTTGAAATACCGCAGGCAAATGGGAACCAAGAAAAGGCTGCTAGGAAAGCTGCAACTTTGCTCAAGACTGGAACAGCCAGAGATCGAACCACCAAACTTCTGTTTAGTAAGTGATCTGTTCTACCTCCTCAGCTGGCTGGTTACTTGGTATAGCTCTACTTTTGACACTGCTTCAAACTGGTCTTTGGATAGGAGAAAAGGACTCATGCTCTTTACCCATAAATTATAATTGCCACGTAATTTTTTAAAGTATGTTGTTTGCTGTCCACTGAAGTTACATAAACAACTAAAGATAAAGTTAGGTGCAACGCCATGCCACTGATAGATGCTGGATCTGGTAATCCCCTGCACCAGAAGACTTCTGTTCAAAAAGCAACAACATTTCTCTAAAGTACTCATTCAGTCCTTTTTTACCCATCAATTCAGTATAGTTTTCATTTTTTAATAATAACTGCTAATTCTACTCATTCTCATTTATTTGGGGTGGCTGTAACTGAGGAGGTAGAGTTACTCTAGTCTGCATGCCAAATATCCTTGGGCAAGATACTAACTCCAAGTTGCTCTCCAATCCATTGAAGCATGAACGTGTGTGACTGTTAGACAGAAAGCACTTAAGCACAGAAATAAAAGTGCCTGTGTGAAGGGCTGAATGAGGCACGTTGCATAAAGCACTTTGAGCCCTCCGGGTCCATTTACCATTCTGTTGGTCATTTTGGAAATAATCTATTTGTTGAGCAGATCTGAGGACTTACAGAAGACTTTTAGAACTTCTGTGGAGCCTTTGATTGACAATTAACTCACTTTCTGCTCTTTATGGCTCTCGCTGAGTTGGTTATGTTGTGCTTTCAATACAGTTCAATTCAATTCAATTAAACTCAATTTATACAGCACCAAATGACAACAACAGCCGCCTCAAGGCTCTTTATAGTGTAAGGTAGACCCCACAATAATGCATACACTGTAAGTTTTGTATTATTTGAGAGTAAATACAGTGGCTTGTCATTAAATAGCTCAGGGGATTGCAGCATCAAAAGAAACAAGCTTGTTATGAACCACACAAGGTTGTGTTTTTCCTTCTCTTTCTGTTCTCCCTCTGTCCCTCTCAGATAGAACTGTGGGCCAGCACTTCCACGAGGGCCAGCCAACAGGCAGAGTTGCCTTTTCCAATACTTTCCCTCCCACACCTGGTGTGCATTTTCTAATTAATTGCTGGTATTTAAGGTCTGGCTGGTGCTACTGCTCTCTGTCAGATTGTAGTGAAGACAGACCCTGTTAAAGTAAAAGCTGTCCCTGATTGGTCAGCACCAACTACACACAGTTACAATGGTTAATAGCAAAAACAACAACAACAAACAAACAACAACAAAAACAATTCACAGTTGAGGTGGATGCTTCTGACTCGGGGTTGGGGCTGTCCTGTCTCAACATGTGGACACAGACGTTAAGCTCCACCCTTGTGCATTGAAACAGGAGTGTTTCTGCAGGTGTAACCTTTCAGTACCACTTTCTTTCACATGTTGATAATATCCATCCATCCATCTTCATCCGCTTTGTCCGGGGCCGGGTCGCGGGGGCAGCAGCTTAAGCAAAGAGGCCCAGACCTCCCTCTCCCCAGCCACCTCCTCCAGCTTATCCGGGGGAACACCAAGGCGTTCCCAGGCCAGCCGAGAGATATAATCTCTCCAGCGTGTCCTGGGTCTGCCCCGGGGCCTCCTCCCGGTGGGACATGCCTGGAACACCTCACCCAGGAGGCGCCCAGGGGGCATCCTTGTCAGATGCCCGAACCACCTCAGCTGGCTCCTTTCGATGTGGAGCAGCAGCTGCTCTACTCTGAGCCCCTCCCGGATGGCCGAACTTCTCACCCGATCTCTAAGGGAGAGGCCAGCCACCCTTCGGAGGAAGCTCATTTCTGCCGCTTGTATCCGCGATCTCGTTCTTTCGGTCACTACCCACAGCTCGTGGCCATAGGTGAGGGTAGGGACGTAGATCGACCGGTAAATTGAGAGCTTCGCTTTTACACTCAGCTCCCTCTTCACCACGACGGACCGGTGCAGCGTCCGCATTACTGCAGCTGCAGCCCCAATCCGTCTGTCGATCTCCGGCTCCCTTCTCCCATCACTCGCGAACAAGACCCCGAGATACTTGAACTCCTCCACTTGTGGCAGGAACTCATCCCCGACCCGGAGTGGGCACTCCACCCTTTTCCGGCTGAGAACCATGGCCTCAGATTTGGAGGTGCTGATCCTCATTCCCGCTGCTTCACACTCGGCTGCGAACCGTTCCAGTGCGATGAAGCCAACAGAACCACATCATCTGCAAAAATCAGAGATGAGATTCTGAGGCCACCAAAGCGAAAGCCCTCCGCCACTTGGCTGCGCCTAGAAATCCTGTCCATAAAAATTATGAACAGAACCGGAGACAAAGGGCAGCCCTGGCGAAGCCCATCACCCACCGGGAACGAGTCCGACTTATTGCCGGCAATGCGAACCAAGCTCTTGCAACGGTTGTATAGGGATCAAATGGCCCGTAGCAATGGGCCAGACACCCCATATTCCCGCAACACCTCCCACAGGACACCCCGAGGGACACGGTCGAATGCCTTCTCCAAGTCCACAAAACACATGTAGACTGGTTGGGCAAACTCCCATGCACCCTCAAGTATCCTGGAGAGGATAAAGAGCTGGTCCAGTGTTCCGCGACCAGGACGAAAACCGCATTGTTCCTCCTGTATCCGAGGTTCGACTAACGGACGAACTCTCCTTTCCAGCACCCTGGCATAGACTTTCCCAGGGAGGCTGAGGAGTGTGATCCCCCTGTAGTTGGAACACACCCTCCGGTCCCCTTTCTTAAAGATGGGGACCACCACCCCGGTCTGCCAGTCCACAGGTACTGCCCCTGATCTCCACGCAACATTGCAGAGGCGTGTCAACCAGGACAGCCCTACAACGTCCAGAGCCTTCAGGAACTCGGGGCGGACCTCATCAACACCAGGGGCTCTGCCACCAAGGAGTTGTTTAACTGCCTCAGTGACCTCCCCCCCGGAAATTGGCGGGTCATTCCCCTCATCCCCAGACTCTGCTTCCTCCTCGGAAGACGTGTCAGTGGGATTAAGGAGGTCCTCGAAGTATTCCTTCCACCGCCTGACAATTTTCTCAGTCGACGTCAGCAGCGCTCCGCCAGCACTATACACAGTGCAGGTAGAGCACCGCTTTCCCCTCCTGAGACGTCTGACGGTTTGCCAGAATCTCTTCGAGGCAGTCCGAAAGTCTTTTTCCATGGCCTCTCCGAACTCCTCCCACACCCGAGTTTTTGCTTCAGCCACTGCCCGAGCTGCATTCCGCTTGGCCTGTTGATACCTGTCGGCTGCCTCCGGAGTCCCACAGGCCAACCAAGCCCGATAGGACTCCTTCTTCAGCCTGGTGGCTCCCTTCACCTCTGGTGTCCACCATTTGGTTCGGGGATTACCACCACGGCAGGCACCCACCACCTTGCGGCCGCAGCTCAATGCAGCAGCTTCGGCAATGGAGACTCTGAACATGGTCCATTCGGACTCAATGTCCCCAGTCTCCCTCGGAATGCTGTCGAAGCTCTGCCGGAGGTGTGCGTTGAAGATCTCGCGGACTGGGGCCTCTGCTAGACGTTCCCAGCACACCCTCACTACGCGTTTAGGTGCACCAGGTCTGTCCAGCGTCCTCCCCCGCCACCTGATCCAACTCACCACCAGGTGGTGATCAGTTGACAGCTCAGCCCCTCTCTTTACCCGAGTGTCCAGAACATATGGTCGCAGGTCTGCTGATACGATTACAAAATCGATCATCGACCTACGGCCTAGAGCGTCCTGGTGCCACGTGCACTTATGGACACTCTTATGTTCGAACAGGGTGTTCGTTATGGCCAAACTGTGGTTAGCAGTTGATAATATGTTTTTCAAAATGGTACATTTTGAATTTCAAGCATTTTACATGTTTTCTTTGTTCTATTGTGAATAAAATCTGGGTTTGAGATTTATACCTCATTCTGTTTTTATTTACATTTTACACAGTGTCCCAAATTTTCTGAATTAAGTTTATACGCTGGAATATTCAAATATTCAAATATTCTCTGTGGACAAACCAAACGTAGTCCACAGCACACAGCGCCCGTAGTGTGGTCCATTAAACCTTGTGTGCTTTCATGTATGTCTTTAAACACAACTATTGTTTTAAATAGCAGCATTTGCAGTTGAATTGGTTTGAATTTATTTACACTCTTTTTTAAACGTTTCTCTTTCTGTTCTCAAAAAGGAGAGTGTATATAGATATAGCATACAGAACAAATAGCGAGTGGTTCAGCACATGGGACTCTTACTGTAGGACTGTAGGACTGTAGGAATTGGAAATGATGTTTTTCCTGCACGTAACGAAGACATTTTGGTACCGAAATTTAGTAGCTACCTAAAAGTTAAAGATGTTGTGATAAAATGAAAAAAGGTAAATAAATAAATCAAGCACTAAAAGAACTTTCCCAGGCAGGAGTCAAACTCTCCGATCTCTCAAAGTTCTGGAGATTATTCTCACACCATACCTCAGTGTGTGGACTTCAATCACTACTTTACTACATTATTTCCATGGACTGTAATAACTAACAGTCAGGCTGCTTGTGACCTTTCACTCCTCCACTACTCTGACTTGATGTTTAAATAGGTGTGTTTGGTCTAATTGTCTGTCACAGCCCTTCTGAGACTCCAGTTTTAATTAATGACAGTATTTGACGTTATGATGATTAATATTTCGGGGCATTCTGAGAGGTCTATAGAACTTTAACATTCATCTACGGGTTTTTGTATAAATATTCACAGTGTTCAAAGGAGTGAAACATGTCATAAATGTTTTAGTTTCTCTTTACCGAGGCTGATGCTGAACGAATGGCAGGAGTTGCAGTAAAGTCTCACAGGAGATGTGTAGTGTTGTGTTCACTTGTAAATACTTGTAAATGTAAAAAGAGTACACAGAGGACACACACAAACACACACAGGAGACACAGCAGACTGTAATTGCTTTTGTGTATCAGTGAAAAGCCACCCACTCACAAGCTCGTGTTCATTCGTGGTTGCGTGGTTACCAAATGAGCTACAGAATCATACACATGGCTTCAGGTTTGATTGTTCAATTGGTGTCTGAGTTATTAATGAATAGCAAGATCAGCTTTGAGTTTACTTTAGTAGGACTAAAACATCAGAAAGGTTAGTTGGAGAAATATAAACATCCTTTGTCTCACAGAGAAAAAATATCTATAGACAGTGCTGCTTTTTTCCTGAAACACACGCCTTCGATCAGTGTCACAGTGATCCTATTTTACTACAAATGCAGTGTTTAACAAACTGTTTGGAACCTCTGGTACTACATATTGATGAATTGAATAAACGCTTGTTTGCCAGTTCAAAGCTATGCTCTAGTTTTTCACCTATTGCTGTAATTCAGTTGAATTATTATTTTCTTTGTTCTGTTTTTTTTTTTTTTTTTTTTTTTTGTTCCTTTGAGTTTTGCCTTTGGGTTATTGTCAAGTTGTAGAAGCAAACTGGCTGTGATCAAGCAGCAGCCACTAGGTCTCGCATGCTGCTCCAGAATTAAAGGATTGCCTTCTTTGTGCAGTTCCTTTTACTTCAAGTACAAATCTCCAGAAAACAATTCTCCCATAAATAGCCTCACTTTACCATCAACACTTCAAGATATCTTTTTCCTTCCAACTCTGCCAAAGAAGCCTGCATTCTGTCCTACTGATAAGGAACTCAAGGCCCTCAGAGGTATCGAGTTTTCAAATAAGAAACTCTGATTTTCTCGTCTCTTCGGCCGTTGTGTGACATTGGCCTCCCACTTTTCTAGTTTTCATGGAGTCTTCAGGTTTCAGGTGCAATTTCACACATATATTTATTTAATTTCTTAGGACAATTATACAAAGTAACTTTTCAGAGTTGCTTTTAACTATTATTGTAATGTAATATAATATAATATCCATGAAGAAACATAACTGTTTAATATGGTATTTTATTTTGCATACACAGTGAGTAGTATGACATTTTTTCAAATAATTCACATATAGACTGTGGGTTATTTCTGTGTGTGTGTGTGTGTGTGTGTGTGTGTGTGTGTGTGTGTGTGTGTGTGTGTGTGTTTTCTTATGCTTCTCTACCAGTTAGTGTTATTTAATTTTAAATTACTACTGTGCTTAAGTTGTGCTGTCATTTGCAGAAATATCAGCCTCCCTGAACAGAACTGAGAGATCTGCCATTAATTAATGCTTGCACTGGTCAGGTTAACATTTAAATAAAGCCCCTTTTTCATTAGTGCCTACTCAGATCGACTCAGGAGAACACGGCGTTGTTTTCATAACCATTTCTCTCGTTGCTGGGTTTCAAAAATGGTGGTTCTCATTGAGTGATGCTACTGACCAGCCAATCAGTGGCATGCAGTCTAAGGATGTCACATTTTAGTACCTGGTCGGATTGCTTGGACTGCGGATTGCTTGCACGGGCGAGCAGGTACTACAAAAGTACCTGGTATTAGGTATGACCTAATGGAAAACCCTGAAAACCGTAGCAAACTGTGCTGCAGTACTAATGACAAAAAGGAGCTTAACTGTTCATACAGCTGTAGAATGGACTGCTGTGATTTTGACCCTGTAACTGTGAGTCCTGCCCCCTCCTCTGCCGTAGGTGCCACCTTTTACTACAGCTGACTCTACTCAGCAATCAGTCAGAGGATTTAAGGCTGCAGTAAGCGGAGCTCTAGAGCTGAAGGGTCTTTTTGCTTTGCACCTTGTGAGCTTTTTTTGTATTGTGGCAGCTTACACCTGCTCTGTGGAAGAGAGGTTGTTTTTGGTGCTCTAGCCATTTTAACTTACATTTTGGTGTCAAACTGGGTTTTGTTATGTTTCCTTTCTGTTAAAGGTGATAGTGGCTGCTCTGTCTCTTTTAGTTTAATTAGTAATTAAATATTTATAACATCCTTTAATTAAACAATTTTACTCCTTTTTTCAACCTGGAAGACTTTTGTTGTTTTCCCACACGACCTGGACCATTTAGGGCAATTCTATTCAATTTAATTCAGTTTTATTTATACAGCGCCAAATCACAACAACAGCCACCTCAAGGCTCTTTATATTGTAAGGTAGACTCTGTAGACTCTCTAAGTTTGAAGCCTAATCTTAAAAGTAGAGATAGCGTCTGTCTCCTGAATCCAAACTGGAAGCTGGTTCCACAGAAGAGGGGCCTGAAAACTGAAGGCAAGTAACCTGCAGTGCAAGAGCGAAGAGCTCTAATAGGGTGATATGGCACTACAAGGTCATTAAGATATTGAGGGAGGGAGCCAATGAAGGGAAGCCAATATAGGAAAAATCTGCTCTCTTTCTCAGGGCGACATCATGGGCATTGGCAACATAACTTGCTCACACCCATGCTGCCTCGACATCATGCCAGCGCATTTTTGTGATTGAATGGGGACCGGTTGGTTTTCTATCGCCCAGTCAAATTTTTTCACACACATATATGTAAAAGTGAGCACAAGGGCCCTCGGTGCACCTGCATGCTGCTGTGCTGAAGTCTCACATACAACCTGATAAAAGGGGAGGCGGGCATATTTCATTCATAATATCCAAGCCCATTATGTATGCATTATTTTTTCCTGGGTTGTGCGAAATCCCAGAAAAAAAAACCTATACAAACCGAATCCACACACTAAGGTGTGGGTCTGTTAGGTTATGTTGTGGTGATTCGTGGGTTGGGGGATGGGTGTTGATACTGGAGTGCATTATTACTGATGGAAGATGGACAAGAAAAGGTCAAAGCCATCAGGTCCTCAGTTTAGAAAAAAACAGAAAGGGAGGTGAAACGAGCAAAAGATGAATGTAAGCAGATGCGTCTTTGGACAATGGCAGGTATAGGGAACAACATGCATCCTGAAACAAGATAACATTGATTAGTTGGGAGTTGGGAAAACTTGGGAGACAGACAGTAGACGCTGACGTGGCTTATTGAATCTTCGGCACTGTGTTTAACAAAATACTAATTAGCCATTAATTGGAAGAGATGTATTGTTGATTTGTCTGCTTTTCTCAGTGTGACGAATTATAATGGCTGTTTGTTAGCTGTTTGAATACTATGCGTGTTATTTGTGTGTGTCTGTATATATATGTAAATCAGTGGCTTTGTAATTAATTAATCTTGATTAATCGTATTTAATTGCACAAGAAAATTTAGCCCAAAGTGCAAATTGTTTTTAATTTAAAAGGGTTTTAGTAGGCGACAGAATAATAATAGACATGAACATTGTAAACTCCAGCTCTTTTAATTTATGAAAAAAAGCATTTAAACTGCATTTCAATTCAAAACAGAGAAACTAATATCCCTGGCCAAAATTGGGCAGACTTAAAAATAAAGTGTTATTTTAATTACATTTTCAAAATGGTATTGCCTTTTAATAATAACAATACAAATTTCACCATAAAGTGCAGTTTTTCTTCTTAGAAAATGAGGCAGTAACATAAAAGGTTTTTTTGAGCAGCTTCACCTTTAAGTCAACATTATTTTGTACATCAGGCTAAAATGATCATCGAACACTTTAGTGCAGAAAATAACAAAAGCATTGGACTCACAATACCTCCATGCTTATTTACTGTCCGTCTCTTCCAGCCAGTTGCTTAGACAAACTAGCCTGTTCACATTTTCAGAGCAGCTTTGTTGTTACTACATGACCTGTAAGTGAGAACAGTCTGTCACATGGGACAGAAGTGGCTGGACCAATCAGATACTTGAAGGCCAGGACAGACAGCTGTGAGCCGGTCCCTGCTCGACTGGACCACCACTGCAGCGGGCAGTCTGTCTGGCTGATGGTGGATTCTGCTCTTGTGACGTTGGCCCTTTGTGAAGGCAGTCTTAAACTTCACCATGCAGTTTGAGTCATCATCAGAGACCTCCATGTTGTGATGCAGGTGGCAGAAAGCAGGTAAAACCACTGAACACGAGACGTATGTCTCACCTCCGAGAAGCTCAGTCACAAACCTGTAGCAGACAGTTCAACAAAGTAATTATTAATCTACACAGTAACTGTCAACTATAGACTTTTGAAGAAACGCATGGCTCAAGGACAGTTGCCAGCTTATGGAGTTTTACCAGCTGGGATGGAGTTAAAATGAAAAGCTCATGCTTTTGTTTGTCTTAAGCAGCAAAAACAGCCGCTTGATTCTTTATTAGACGAGAAACCATACCCAGCGTTGAATTCCACCGTGTGGAAACATGTACCGTGTATGAGTGGCTCTTTCTGTTGCCCCAGTCTTGTTTGCTCCTGGTGTAGTTCCTCCATATTACCAAGGCTGTCTGCAATGCATCTCATTTTGCTTTTCAGTGTCACAAAGCTGTTGAATTTTATTTTAAATAGTCTTTCGGCATGGCAGTTTGAAAGTGTGCTACAGTTAGCGTCAGGGGATCCAACTTTCCAACCCCCTATCTTCTACCACTGATAGTGGTCTACAGTCCAGAACGATCCATTTTGCAAGTTTGTCCAATGTTGACTCACTAATTTTGCCCCTGAAGCCAGTCATCTTTTGTTGATACTCGAAACTGCTAGCGCTCCCACAGTTTCTGTGCTTGCTGCAACATGTTTTGCATTTAGATGGTACTGTAAGGTTGAAACCTTACAGTACCATCTAAATGCAAAACATGTGCTTCGGTGCTATGGAAACTCCTTTTTGCACAGTTTGCACAAAATCACACTTTTATCAAGACTTTAGTAAGGTAGTCTTTTGAAATTAAATATGCCTCCAATCAGTTCTAGCAACGCATTTTGTGGCTTTAATGTGTGCATCAGTGTAATCGGTATACCAGGAAATCGTGCTTTGACAACAGTTCCCCTTTGCTTGGAATGCAAAGTGTGATTAAATGCATTTTTTTCTAATTAATTAATTGGAATTAACATGTTAAATTCCCACCTCAAATACATTTGCATGCTGATTATATGCATTGAAGGTCATGTCCTGGTCAAAAATGACTCCAAGGTTCCTCACAGTGTTACTGGAGGCCAAGGTAATGCCATCCAGAGTAAGAATCTGGTTAGATACCATATTTCTAAGATTTTCAGGGCCGAGTACAATAACCTCAGTTTGATCTGAAGTAAGAAGCAGAAAGTTAGCGGCCATCCAGGTCTTTATGTCTTTAAGACATTCCTGCAGTTTAACTCATTGGTGTGTGTTATCTGGCTTCATGGACAGATAGAGCTGGGTGTCATCTGCATAGCAGTGTAAATGTATGCTATGTCTTCTAATGATGCTGCCTACGGGAAGCATGTATAATGTAAACAGAATTGGTCCTAGCACTGAACCCTGTGGAACTCCATAATTAACCTCAGTGTGTGAAGAGGACTCTCCATTTACATGCACAAACTGGAGTCTATTAGATAGATATGATACAAACCACTGCAGCGCAGTACCTGTAATACCTACAGCATGTTCTAATCGCTCTAATAGGATATTATGGTCGACAGTATCGAACGCTGCACTGAGGTCTAGCAGGACAAGCACAGAGATGAGTCCACTGTCAGAGGCCATAAGAAGATCATTTGTAACCTTCACTAAAGCTGTTTCTGTGCTGTGATGAGCTCTGAAACCTGACTGAAACTCTTCAAATAAGCCATTCCTCTGCAGATGATCTGTTAGCTGTTTGACAACTACTCTTTCAAGGATGTTTGATATGAAAGGAAGGTTGGAGATTGGCCTATAATTAGTTAAGACTGCTGGGTCTAGAGATGCTTTTTGAGTAAAGCCAGTCAGCTTGAAGGCCTGTGGTACATAGCCGATCATTAGAGATAGGTTGATCATATTTAATATTGAAGCATTAATTAATGGCAGGACTTCTTTGAGCAGTTTTGTAGGAAAGGGGTCTAAAAGACATGTTGATGGTTTGGAGGAAGTAATTATTGAAGTTAACTCAGAAAGATCAACTGGAGAAAAAGAGTCTAACTTAACATCAATGGTACTAAGAGTAGCTGTAGATAATATTACATCTGTGGGATGATTATTGGTAATTTTTTCTCTAATGATAAGAATTTTATTTGTGAAGAAGTTCATGAAGTCATTACTAGTTAACGATGGTTGGCTCAACAGAGCTCTGACTTTTCGTCAGCCTGGCTACAGTGCTGAAGAGAAACCTGGGGTTGTTCTTATTTTCTTCAATCAGTGATGGAAAAATGGTAAATGGCCTGTATTTGTATAGCGCTTTTCTAGTCCCTAAGGACAGCCATTCACACACACATTCACACACTGGTGATGGCAGCTACATTGTAGCCACAGCCACCCTGGGGCGCACTGACAGAGGTGAGGCTGCCAGACACTGGCGCCACCGGGCCCTCTGACCACCACCAGCAGGCAACGGGTGAAGTGTCTTGCCCAAAGACACAACGACCGAGACTGTCCAAGCCGGGGCTCGAACCGGCAACCTTCCGATTACAAGACGAACTCCCAACTCTTCAGCCACGATCGCCTTACTAATGAACAGTAAGATGTTCTGGCTTTGCGGAGGGCTTTCTTATAAAGCAACAAACTATTTCTCCAGGCTAAATGATGATCCTCTAAATTTGTGACACGCCATTTCCTCTCCAGCTTACGAGTCATCTGCTTTAGGGTACGTGTTTGAAAATTATACCACGGAATCAGGTACTTCTGATTAGAGACCTTAGTTTTCACAGGAGCTACAGTATCCAGAGTCGTACGTAGTGAGGAGGTAAAATTATTAACAAGATGATCGACCTCTGTTGGAGTAGTGTTCAGATAGCTGCTCTGCTCTGTGTTGGTACACAGAAGCCAATTGAGTCTAATAACAGATTAAATGCCATGTTGAGGCTGTCATTTTTAGCATCTACATGGATGTTAAAATCACAAAAATGTCTGATTTTTAGGTAACAGCTGTCTGGGAGATCACATTGTGCTACAATACTATTTTAATACCTTTCAAATAATGTTATCTTCTGCATTTTTTTTTTATCAAGGCCAGCTGTGGCAGGAGTTTCAGAATCATCTTATGTAAAAGTAAGAATAAACGAGTTACAAAAAATCTTGAGAAACTATACAAACAATAAGTAGGAAACTGAGTAATGTAATGTGCATATGTGCGTATGACCTGAATGATATAACAGAGGTTATTTCACACTGTTCCTCAGAGTGACAACCTGGAGGAAGATGCTCCCACTGTGCCGGCTGGTTTTAGCAAACAGTGGTTTGTAGCAGCTGCCTGAAGGCAGCAGTTTTTAAGAGTTTGTTTCTGGCATGTGAGGTGTTTTCTGCTTGGACCATACAGATCGTGGATGAAGGAAAGATCAGCACTGATGATCTTCCCTACAGACCTGATTGTCCGTTGCAGTCTGGCTGAGCCAAGCCTGAGTTGCCACAGGAAGTACAACCTCTGCTGGGCCTTCTATATGTCTATGTCAGGGATATTCCTGGCGACTAATTTCCTAATCGACTAAAGTCTGCCTGACTAGTGTAAAACTAAGAAACACTCAGGTATCAGGTGAAATTTGACACGTGTTTAATGGAAAAAGTCAAAAACGAATAATAAAGGCGTTTGAAAGCATTTATCACATTCTTCAGTGATGAATCACACCACTGTGCAGTGCCTTGCACTGTGCGTTATCAACATTACACATTATACTCCAAACAGAAGAAAAACATAAAATCAATGTTAAATATGCTATAAAACATGTTAGTGTAAAAGATGTTATTAAAAATACCAAATTAACATCAAAAAAATAACTAACTGTGACTGAAAAGTGTGGCGCATTGTGCCGTGGATTATGAACAATGCACGCTGTTTGAAATTTCTTGACAACAACTTAAAAGTTAAGACCTAAAATAAGAACATAATAATAATAATGATACAGCTTATCTCAAGTCAGGTCACAGGGGCAGAAGCAGGAAAGCCCAGACCTTCCTCTCACCACACCTGGGGAAACATTGAGCCTTTCCCACGTCTGCCAGTGTGTCTAAGCCGTGGCCTCCTCCCACTAGGACATGTCGGACTGGAACACCTTACCCAGGGGTCGACAGTCTTAGTCGCCTCCTTTTGACGTGGAGGAGTAGCAGTGCTACTCTAAACCCCTCCATGATGATTGAACTCCTCAAAATATCACTAAAGCAGAGCCCATCCAGCTTTGGCTGGAAGCTCATTTCTGCCACTGCTCATTCAAATAAATAACAAAAACATCAGGCAGAGATTAACAGATTTATGATGTTTCTCAGTTTCTCAACAACGATGCACCATCTTGTGGCACATGCCTGCATAACGTTTTGAACACAATAATTTACATTTGCATTGGAAATCAATTAAAATGTGAAACAATTAGATTAAACGACTACTAAGTCTGGTACCCACTAGTGACAACAGCAAGGATCAGCAGGCTAGTCACGCACATCCCAGGTTTAAGTGCTCCGCAGTCAGTGTGGGAACTTTTAACATGTACTCCACTACAGATTACAGATTACATGCCCCAAAATGTATTTTGTAACGTATTCCGTTATGTTACTCAATGAGAGTAACGTAATGGAATACTTTGGATTACCTATTATATTATAATGCTTTTTACAACTACATGAATGTCCTATTGCTGTGTGATTTATTACTATTACTGAAGGTTACTCTCCACACCAACACCAACTAGATGTTTAAATCTTAATATAAATGAGTAACAGTAGGTGGACATTAGGTAAGGCTGCACTTTTTGCAGCGATCTCGTGTAGAAACTATTCCGCGCGTATATAAAACAGGTCCGCGGCTCAGAACTGTAGTAAAGGGACCTCTGGCTGATACGTCGGGTTCGTGTCGGGCTCGTAGCTCGTAGCTCGTAGCTTTGCGTGTTTTGTTTGGGTTTTGTTGAGAGTAATAGATGAAATAATATACACTGGAGCTGGGGAGACTATAGAGTTTGTGATTGCTTACAACATGATAATGTTGTAAGCATTATCTGCTGCTGATACAACCAAATTTCCCCTTGTGGGACAATTAAAGGATTATTCTATTCTATTCTAATCTAATGGCAGTTGCAAGAGGGTAAGAATGCATGTAGAAAAATAGTCTTGGAATATGAACAAAGGGATGGGGTGCAGGGCAGGAGAACAGCCAACCCCCACCCCCAGAACATGAAACCACAGGTACAAGCAGGGGGAGTGCAACCCCTGGGTGAACAGTAGAGAGAGTAGTGGAAGACTACTGGGGAGGGGTCCCAAAGGGCAATTCCCAACACTCCCCAACACTGTCCACAGTAGGTACAGTATTGTTGAGGATGGTGGTGGGAGTCCACCATCATCTCCACAGTCTTGAGCAGGTTCAGCTCCTGGTGGTTCAGACTACACCAGTGGACCAACTGGTCCACCTCCTGTCTCTGGACCTATGCCGACTCATCATCATTCTGGATCAGACCAATGATGGTGGTGTCATCCGCGACCTTCAGGAGTTTCGCAGATGGTTCTCCTGAGGTGTGGTCATTAGTGTTGAGAGAGAAGTACAGCAGAGAGAGAAGATGCAACCCAACCAATACTTGATGATGACGTTGGGTGGGTTGGAGCATACTCATAGGTGTACATGGCATACAGTAGGGGGCTGAGAATGCAGCCCTGTGGCGACGTGGTGCTGACCGACAATGGGGGCGTGGGTGGGGGGAATTTAAAAAAGGTAATTAGTAACTAATTACTGATTACTTTCCAAAAAACTAATCCCATACTTTTAAAAACATGATACACAACCTGAGTACATAATAAAGCAATTGATATTTCAGCCCAATTCTATTTTTTCTGCAGAATACATCATATATAATTGAATCCAATGGAAAGCCTCTTTTTAAAACATGCCTGATGCTCCTGTCCTGGAGTTAGGAGGGGCTGCCGGGTGAGGGTGAATTTTGGGTGACAGTTGTGTTTTGTCTAATAAGAAGTTTATAAAAGGATTCTTGATGGTTTGTTTTTCTATAAAAATGGACTCTTTTCTGAAGACCATGTCCTCAGACAGTTTCAGGGGAGTCTAGATAAGCTGTCTTTGCTGCTAGCTGTACTCCATGGACTCTTTGTCAAGAATTTCTAGCAGGGACAAGGGTGTGTCAAAGCTCGACAGTTTTTTATTTATAGACTATATTCACCATGTTGCTTTAAGTTACTGCTACTCTTCATGGCTGCTGGAGGGAGATGGCTCTTTGTTCGGTTTCCCTATAACAACAGTCATCAGTACAATGCTGTAAACTGTCCAGATCTTCTTTGCAGTGCTCCAGAGTCCTGAAATTGATTAAGAATTCTTATGTTTGATTACTTTTAAAGCTGTCTGGCTGAGAAAATTAGTGACAAAAATGTTTTCATTCAGTGGCGCACCGACATGTTCAATACTGCCCATATTGTCATTTTTTTCTCATGTTAGTACAGCATCGCGTCCTCTCCCTGCTAATGTTTACTGCAGGCCACTTGTCAGCATGAATGAACTGCAAGAAAAATGAGATCAATAAAAACTTAATAGGAGTTTTGAGGTAGAATGGGGCCTTTTCTTCATTCTTGATGACACAACAGCATGAATCATAAAACTATTTCCTTTAAGTTCTTCCTTAGAGCACTTTTCAGATTTTGATTGAATTTCTAAAGCTTCAATGTTGCCCACTAATCCACTTTTCTCTCTCCTCACTTCCTGTCTTGGGACCCTGCGGTTGACCCCATGGGAACATAAAAGCCAATCAGGTGGCTTTAGCTGTCAGGAGTTGGTTCCTGTACGACAATAAAGACCCATAAAAATGGCCAAGAATCCTCTTGTTAGGTGTTGATCATTGTTAATTATCTTTTTGTCGCATTAATTTTTCACATGCAATTTTTTTTAGATAAACACACATGGGCTTCTCTCTGGCTGCCCTTTGTCTTTATCCAGCACACACTAAGAGTGAGGAGAATGATCTCAATACAATCTTGGTATTATCTGTTCTTGCTCTGCTGACAGTTGTATGAGAACAGAAATCCACTTTCCTCTGGCATACCTGATAAAATTGTACCAGCTGGTCAGGGGGTTGGAAAGAACCAGTGATCTTGTGTGTGTGACAGAAAGACAGAAAGTGAGTGTTACACTCTTCATCTGTCAAACTGTAAGTCTTACAGAAAAATATGAGACCCATGTAGCTGTTAGAAGAATAGAGGTTAGAATGTGTCATTGCACTTCAAAGAGTCAAAAACATCAACAACAGTTAACCTCTGAGTTTTCTGTTAATTCTAGTAAAACACTGACAAACTACTGATAGTAACAGTATTAGTATTAGCATCAATATTAAAACATATAATGTCATGAAATGAAAGTCATATGAAAAGGTTTCTGTAGGACTATCCTTCGTTAGCTTACATATCGAATAGATAACATGAATCTATAATACTCTGGCATACAGATGAGTTCACGGTGAGCTCAGTGCCTACAAGGTGCTCATGTCCTGTGACTGCAAAACAAGCACAGATCACCCTCCACCCCCATGCTTGACACATGTTACATGGTGTTTGTGCTCATGTTCTGTTTGCTTTCCTGTCTCTACTTTGGTCTCTTTTGTCTAAAGAACTTTGTTCTTTCGGTTTCTTCAGATGAAACTTTTCAAACCGAAGCCTTGCTTACTTACAACCTTACCTTTTCCTCCCAACCCTTTCAAAACAGCGTAGCTTCTTCCTTCTTTTTCTAACCATCATGAACTTCAGTGGAGCTCTGTTAGGACAAACAAGGCAACCAGTGCTTGCCTCTAATAAATCTAAAGCTGGACATAAATTAAAACATACCAAACCTTTCATCTCAGACAGCGCTGTCATGGAGCTCCTCGCCGGTTTACATTACGGTCATCTTTTGGCCACAGTCGGCTGTTGTTGCTGAAAGCTGCACTTCTTTAAAACTATGAGAATGCCTGAACATAACAGATTTAACCAGCTG
Source organism: Diplotaxodon limnothrissa (assembly GCF_057381915.1). Classification (NCBI taxonomy): domain Eukaryota; kingdom Metazoa; phylum Chordata; class Actinopteri; order Cichliformes; family Cichlidae; genus Diplotaxodon; species Diplotaxodon limnothrissa. The sequence continues at coordinate 2,432,518 of NC_140601.1, read as the reverse complement.
CTTTGCCAACACCCCCACCTTTGTTTTTCATCAATGCTGAATAATTGAAAGGGTCACACACTGCTCAAGTCTTTTAATTCCACTGATTTGTTTTGTTGTTGTTGTTGTTGTAACAATGTTACATTGTTATGTGATGATACAAAATGTAAAGGTGTTTAAGTGAAAGTTAGCCACTGACAGTACATTTCATCTTATTCTGAGTTCATTTATAGAATTAGTTCTGTCTTAAGCAGCTGAATGCAGTGGGTCAGTCAGCCCACAACAAGGCATTATTCACAGGAGTAAACAGCATGCAGCTGCTCTCACACAGTTCAGTTATTGAGTATCACTTATGTTGGACAGCAAATATTTCTGCAGTTTATTTGGGCTGAGTTGAAGTTAATGAGCTGCCTGTTTTATACCTCTGATCAATGGTTGGATAAGTGAGAAATATATTTTATGGTTTCTCAGCATTTCATGTGCTTTGTCCTCTTTAGCACATTAAACGGAACACAGATAATTTACATAATTACTTTTATTACAGAAATTACTGTTGCATATGGCATTCAACAAATTTTACATGTTCACTTATTACAGAGAATCAAAATCCTACAATGGCCCCTTCAAGCCATTAAAGGCCTTATTCAATCCACACAGTTATTAGCAACGTTCAAGCGTATTCATGCCATAAATGCTCATAATTGGATGTGTAATGTATACTGTGGTGAGTTCAATAGACACAGTTTCACGATGCAGACCTGGTTCTTTTCTGCTGGGGTTTATTGATATTGTTGACAGTTATGAAATGTTTATCTACATGACTAAGGCAGAGCTTTCCTCTGGGTCAGTGTAGTTCGATGTTCAACAAGTGAATCACTTCCTGTGCAGTGCAGTGTGTGTAACAGAGGTAACAAACTGTATATTTGTAAAGGTTCTAAAAAGAAAGAAGCTACTTAGAAGTTTCTGAGTGACAAAATAATTAAATTAGCTTCCATTGATCATTCTTCCAGGAAAGACTGTGATCAGTGCTTTACTTAGCTTTACATAACCATAAACATAAACAGAAACATAAAATTCTTATATTTCAGCTTGTTTTGAAGGCGTGAAAAACAAGCTGAAATATATATCTGTGTCGAAATATTTGCCCCTTCCTGATTTCGTAGTATTTTGCATTTTTCTCATACTTACACATTTCAGACCCTCAAATTAATTTTAATTTTAAACAAAGAGAACTCCAGCAAATACATAGTGCAGTTTTTAAATGATGATTTAATTTAATAATAGAACAAAGCGATCCAAACGCACCTGGCCCTATGTGAAAAATTAATTACCCCCCTGTTTAATTGTGAATGAACTGTGATTAACCACCATTTGGGGATAACTGTGTTCGATTTCAGCAGCCATGCCCAGGTACAATTACTGTTGGATTAGCTAAATACTGAATTCACTTAAAAAGTCAATTTAACTTATTTTTATTTATTTAGCAGCAAATCACAACAACAGTTGCCTCAAGTTGCTTGGTATTGTAAGGTGTAACCTTTCAATCACACAGGGAAACCCCAACAATAAGACAAGCCCCTATGAGCACTTTGTTGACAGTGAGAAGGAAAAACGTCCTTTTATCAGGAAGAAACCTCCAGCAGAACCAAGCTCAGGGAGGGCCAGCCAATTTCCTCGGCCAGTTAGGAGTGAGGGGCCAGCAGCCTGGTCAACCAGCATAACGGTGCCCATCTGGAAAGGGAAAGGCGATGTGGCTGAATGCTCCAACTACCGCCCGATCCGACTCCTAAGCCATACCATGAAGGTTTTCGAACGGATCATCGACGCCAGGATGCGAGAAATCGTCAACTTAACGCCCAACCAATGTGGCTTCATCAGGGGGCGTGGCACGACGGACGCCATCCATGCTGCCTGCCTGCTTTTGGAGAAACACCGAGAGAAGTCCAAGACCATCCACATGGCCTTCCTCGACTTGGAAAAGGCGTTTGACCGTGTCCCACACGACCTCATCTGGCACTCCCTGCGATCACATGGAGTTCCTGAAGCCTACGTCAACTGGACAAAGCTCCTCTACCGACAAGTCACCAGCGTGGTCAGAAGCCCAGTGGGAACATCGCCGCCCTTTAACATCAATGTGGGCGTCCACCAAGGCTCGGCACTCTCCCCGCTGCTCTTCATCCTTTGCATGGACACTGCGACGGCGGATCTCCAGTCACCCCATCCCTGGACACTTCTCTACGCCGACGATGTCTTCCTGGCCGATGAATCGCGAATAGAACTGCAATACCAAACGCAGCAGTGGAAGACTCGCCTAGCTGACTTCGGCCTGAGGCTCAACACCAACAAGACCGAATACTTAGAGGCTGGCCCCCAGACCGACGGCACGATCAGCGTCGATGGAGAAGATCTGGCGAAAGTACCTCATTTCAAATACCTCGGATCGATGATCAGCAATGACGGCGATATCCTACTAGATGTACGAGCCAGGATCAACGCAGCGTGGATGAAATGGCGCCAAGTCACCGGCGTCCTGTGTGACCGAAGAATGCCCAATCGCCTCAAGTCAAAGATCTACAAGAGTGTAGTGCGCCCCGTCGCCCTCTATGGATCCGAGTGCTGGCCAGCCACCGCAAAGCACGAACAAGCCCTTCACACGATGGAAATGCGGATGCTGCGATGGTGCCTAGGCCTAACACGATGGGACCACGTCATGAACACCGACGTTAGAAAGAGGATGGGAATCGCGCCAATCACAGATAAGATGCAAGAAGCGAGGCTGCGGTGGTACGGACATGTGGTACGGAGCGATGAGAACTCAGTGGTGAGAACAGCACTGCGGCTCAGCCCCCAAGGACGTCGACCTAGAGGCAGACCAAAGCGGAGATGGATGGACCGAATCAAGGACGACGTGAAGAAGATCGAAGCCGATCTGACCGACGCCCTTGACCGACCCAAGTGGAGACGACTTTGCAGAAAAGCGGACCCTGCAACCGAGCGGGAAAAACGCTAGGAGGAAGAAGTTAGGAGTGAGGGGAGGGAGATAAGCCAAAAGACAGGCAGTGGAATCAGGGTCACCTGATCAGCCCTAACTATAAGCTTTGTCAAAATGGAAAGTCTTAAGAATAATCTTCAAAAGAGAAAGGGTGTCTTTCTCCCAGATCCAAGCTGGGAGCTTTGCCTCCCATATTGCTTTTAAATATCCTATAGTCTGAGAGTGCTCAGTGCTCTACAGGGTGATAAAGTACTTTTCAGACCAAACATTGTTACATTATGTCAGACGATTTTGTTTTATTTCATTATATATTTTTTGTTTATCTGAACACATACGTGTGTGTGTGTGTATATCTACATATATATTCGTATCTGTAAATGAAAATATATGTAGTGTGTATATATTGTTTTTTGTTTTATATGTCTGAAACAAATAAAGATACAATACAATACAATACAATACAATACTATCCTGATAATAACAGCTTACAGTAGTTCAGCCTACAAATCCTTTTTTTCATTTATTTGATTAGCATTCAATGAATACAGAATAAAGATCTACACAGCAAGAAAGCATGAGACAAGGCTAATCAAAAGGTATTGGCTGAAGCACATGCTTATTATGCCAACCCTTTTAACACAAGATCATTTAGCATGCAGCTCGTGTACAGGGGTCGAAGCAAAAGAGTAAAACAAACAAACAAACAAAACAAGACGAAAAACCTCCCACCTTAGATAAGTAACTACATTAAATTAAATTTCATAACAATAATCAAGGCAAAACAACCAAGAGTTTCAGTATTATTATTTTTGCTCTTTTCATTCTTGATTTATATATTTTTCTAATACTCTAGTTTTAAACATGTTTTTAAACAAGCAAAATGAACTCCACCTTTTTAAATCACTGTCATAACTATTCCACAGGTTAACTCCTCTAACAGAAACACATCTCTGCTTTATATTTGTCCTTATCTTGTTTTTTTTAAAGAAATCTGTTCCCCTTAAGTCATATTGACTCTCTCTGACTTTAAACAGCTTCTGAGTACTGCAGCAAAGCAAGTTATTTTGTGCTTTATACATTATCTGTGCCATTTTATATTCAGCTAAATCATAAAATTTCAGGGTATTCAGATTAATAAACAAAATGTTAGTTGGTTCTATATAGTTTGATTGGTTTATAATTCTTGTAGCTTTTTTGTAACTTGAAAATAGGAAGAGTCTTTATTTTACATGCATTACCCCATATCTCCAGACAGTAAGTCATATCAGAAGCAACAGCGAACAATAAAGTGTGTGTAATCATTTCTTGTTCATGCTTTGTTTTGTAGAGAATAGCAATGGTTTTTGACATTTTTGTTTTTACATGGTTTATATGAGACTTCCAGCTCAGCTTATTATCAATCATCACTCCAAGAAATTTATTTTCATTCACCCTTTCAATTTCAGTTCCATTCACCCTGATTTTAGATACATCTTTCATTTGTCTGGTGCTAAAAAGAATACATTTTGTTTTGTTTATATTTAACAATAACTTATTTATATCAAACCAGTTTTTAATATATTTAACTCCTTTTCTACTGTAGTCAGAAGCTGTGCTAGGTTTTTACCTGAGCAATACAGAGTGGTATCGTCAGCAAACAATACACATTTTAACAGTTTGGAAACACTACATATGTCATTTATATCCACAGTGAGGAACATAAGTATTTGAACATCCTGCGATTTTGCAAGTTCTCCCTTTTAGAAATCATGGCGGGGTCTGAAATTCACACTGTAGGTGCATTCCCACGGTGGCAGACAGCATTTAAAAAACAATTCAGGAAATCTCATTGTATGATTTTTAAAGAATTTATTTGTATTGCACTGCTGCACATAAGTATTTGAACACCTGGCAATCAGCAAGAATTCTGGCTCTCAAAGACCTGTTGCTATGCCTTTAAAAAGTCCACCTCTACTCCACTTATTAATCTAAATTAGTAGCACCGGTCTGAGCTCTTTAAAGACACCTGTCCACCTCACAGTCAGTCAGACTCCAACTACTACGATGGGCAAGACCAAAGAGCTGTCAAAAGACACCAGGGACAAAATTGTGGACCTCCACAAGGCTGGAAAGGGCTACGGGGCAAATGCCAAGCAGCTTGGTGAAAATAGATCAACTGTTGGAGCAATTATTAGAAAATGGAAGAGGCTAAAGACGACTGCCAGTCTCCCTGGGGCTCCGTGCAAGATCTCCCCGAGTGGGGTATCACTGATAATAAGAAAGGTGAGGAATCAGCCCAGAACTACATGAAGAGATCTGGGACCACAGTTTCAAAGGTGACTGTTGATAGAACACTACACCGTCATGGTCTCAAATCACACATTGCACGGAAGGTTCCCCTGCACAAGTCATCACATGTCCAGGCCCGCCGGAAGTTTGCCAGTTGTCTCAACTTCACTCGCTGTGTTTGGAGGAAAAAAAAGGATGAACACTAAGGACACCATTCCTACTGTGAAGCATGGGGGTGGAAACATCATGCTTTGGGGGTGCTTTTCTGTGAAGGGGACAGGACACTGCACTGTATTAAGGAGAAGATGAATGGGGCCACGTATTGTGAGATTTTGAGCAACAACCTTCTTCCCTCCGTCAGAGCATTGAAGATGGGTCATGGCTGGGTCTTTCAACAAGACAGTGGCCCAAAGCACACAGCAGTGCAATACAAATACATTTGTTAAAAATCAAACAATGAGATTTCCTGAATTGTTTTTTTAAATGCTGTCTCTCACAGAGGGAATGCACCTGCAATGTGCATGATTTCTAAGTGGGAGAACTTGCAAATTAATTAATTAATAATTAATTGATTAATTAATTAATTAATTAATTAATCACCTGAAACCTGATTAGATTTTACATTATTGATATTGACATATCGATATCTGTCATTCAGGTAACTTTTCATCCACTTGTATGATATCCCTCTTATACTATATCTCTCTAGTTTATTCATTAATATAGATCAATTGTATCAAATGCCTTTTTTAAGTCTATAAAACACCAGCAGTCTATTCCTTATTATCTATTGCAGTAGATATCCCTTCTACAAGTTCCATCACCACCATGGAAGTGGACCTTTTCACTCTAATTGATTGGTTATCACTTAGGAGATTATGCTTCTCAATATATTTATCAAGTCTATTAAAAAATAATTTTTCTAAGATTTTTGAGAACTGTGCGAGTACTGATATTGATCTGTAATTGGTAAATTGACATCTCTCTCTCTCTATGGATTGGAATAACTTTTGCAATTTTCATTTTTGATTTATTTATAAATTATATTTCTATATTATTTGTTTATGAATTATAAGTTATAAATGCTTGAACAAGTTTTTCAGCATTACTCTAAGACGGGATGTTTTTTTATTTTAGAGATATTGCACAAATCAGAAAAAGCAGTCCTACATATTTGTTTAACCCTGTGGGGTCCAGGGTGTAATTGGCCCTTTTTGACTACTTTTGATTTTACCTCCATATTTCAACTTTAATAACTGTTTCAGCACAACCTCACATATCTGAATTTACAGTTTTTAATTTTTACATACTGCGTTAACACAACTGATCTAAAATCAAAATATAAAATCCAAGTAGAAAAAAGTTATTTTTCACCATAAAAACTACAAACATGAAATGCAAATTGTACATTTTTAAAAACCTTTTGATAAGTTTTGCAAACAACAAAGTTATATGCAACAGCTTACCTAAAAATGCAGCCAAAGCCTCCGGCGGGGTTTTTTTAAACGCTAATTTAAAACTAAAAATTTTAAACCAATTGCAGAACAATCAGGTGTTCTGTATCAAATAAGATGCCACACAAATTATTTGTACCACTCCAAAAGATAATTTCTGTCCTACTATAAGTAGGGATGGGTATCGTATAGGTTTTATCCGATACCTTTGCCAAACCGGTACTTTTGAAACGGTGCCGGTGCTCAAACGGTGCTCAAACCGGTGCTTAAATACGGTGGCCCCTAGAGACAAAGCACGTACAAACTCCAAAACACTTGCAAACTCCAAAACACTTGTAAACTCCAAAACACTTGCAAAATCCAAAACACTTGTAAACTCCAAAACACTTGCAAAATCCAAAACATGTACAAACTCCAAAACATGTACAAACTCCAAAACACTTGCAAACTCCAAAACACGTACAAACTCCAAAACACTTGTAAACTCCAAAACACTTGCAAACTCCAAAACACTTGCAAACTCCAAAACACTTGCAAACTCCAAAACACGTACAAACTCCAAAACACTTGTAAACTCCAAAACACGTACAAACTCCAAAACACTTGCAAACTCCAAAACACGTACAAACTCCAAAACACTTGTAAACTCCAAAACACTTGCAAAATCCAAAACACGTACAAACTCCAAAACATGTACAAACTCCAAAACACTTGCAAACTCCAAAACACGTACAAACTCCAAAACACTTGTAAACTCCAAAACACTTGCAAAATCCAAAACACGTACAAACTCCAAAACATGTACAAACTCCAAAACACTTGCAAACTCCAAAACACGTACAAACTCCAAAACACTTGCAAACTCCAAAACACATACAAACTCCAAAACACTTGCAAACTCCAAAACACGTACAAACTCCAAAACACTTGTAAACTCCAAAACACTTGCAAACACCAAAACACTTGCAAACTCCAAAACACTTGCAAACTCCAAAACACTTGCAAACCCCAAAACACATGCAAAATTCCAAAACACAACGGAAGTGCTCCAGGACGCTAGGGGCAGTGTTGAGCTTTTGTTACCTAGTAACTACACAAGCCAGGAAGTACCAATGACCGGATTTGGGCTGTATCCCAATTCAGGGTCTGCAGCCTTAAAGGCCACATTTTAAGGCCGATTACGGCACAGCGACACGACGAAGGCTGTCCCAATTCAAAGGCTGCTCGAAATGCGGCCCTCAAATGCGTCCTTAATTTCCCTGAATTTTAAGGATGGGCCCAACATATTCCAGATTTCATAGCGCGGCGGTGATGTGGATAATTTTGCCGAAAAAAACGGCGGAAGCGGAGCCGCCGAAGAGTAAACTTTCAGAAGTAAGTACTGAATATTATGTCACTTATTTATGCGCAAATGTTTTTATAATGAAGAACATTAAAACATTACTGTTGGCCACATGTCGGGAAAGTTATGTGACATTAGTGATGTTTGTACTAACTTGGTTTTAAAGCCTTTACTTCAAAATATACGCCATTCAATACTTGACTTTAATCTTACAGAGAATCTGATGATTTTGTGGATAATTAAAGTCAGTCATATATCCACAAACACAACAGGCTGAAAGTCAGTGATGCTGCTCGGTTTGCAGTCCTGAATATCACGACACAAGCAGGATTCACTGCACTGTTAATGTTAGCTATGTTATATTGCTGCCTCTGTTCAGTGGTGTCGAGCCAAACAGACTTTAACGTGTGTTTGAACGAGCTGACGGTTCACTCGTTAAGCTGAAAGAAAGATGCTTTAATCACAGCAGTCACACATGTGTCCACTGCACCATCTGGAACTCTTCTTGTTTAGCACTCATAATAACACAAACACTAAATCCTCCTGTTTGTAGCAGTGTGTACACCTGAGACTGTCACCTGTCTGTCTGTCCTGCACTCTCTCTCTGTTTCTTTCTCTCTGATTGTGGAATAAAAGTATGAACATGTATTTATAAGTTACACTTGTGTTAGAATCCTGCAGCTTATCACACATTTGATTTCCATGTGTGACGACTGCAAGTGTCCAGAGTGAGGACAGACTGAGGGACACACTGCTGCACATCATCTGTGAGGCTTTGCACCCCTGATGATCCACCAGGACAAACTCAGCAGTGTGTGAGGAAGAGGAAGAGGAAGAGCCAGCAGCAGCTGACAGATGGAGAGAATAGACAGACTGTTCCCTGTTTGTGAAGGACTGCTAGGAAAGTTTAGAATCACTAATTGTCTGTCCTGAATCAGTCTTATTAGGTAATGTTCAAATAATGTTATCATCCCAGTGTTTTCAGTGTGGGAGAAAGTACTCTGGGCCTTCAAGTTACACACCATGAAAGGCAGCAACAAGTTTAATGTTCAGAAACCTAAAGTATGTATCAGCAGCAGAATGGAGCTAAAAATAAATGTTGGTTTCAGTTCTATGAAGCTTTGAGTATTTTGGATCAGTAGCTGCTGTGTTTGTTGCATCATATTGCTGTAACTGTTTATATGCTTTATATATTCTGAGGTAAGTTGATCTATAGTGTTACATCATATTCTATAAGGATGTTATGTGTTTGTAGACTTTCTGCCCAGTTTGACCCATTTAGCAGAAGTCAGCCTGTTTAAGGCTCTGATATCTATTCTGTGTGACTTACAGCAGTTATGACATGGTCTGATTTTCACACCCAATAAAGGAATATTCAATATATCAGTCTACTCTTCATTCTATCAGACACAGTTATCACAGCTTGTACATTTTCTTTTTATAAATATATGTAAGCAATGAGCCAAATTTAGTAATGCCAACATACTGAAGGAACAACATTTGTCTCTTATATATGATACACCTATATATACACTGTCAAAGACACTTGTCTTTGAGTGAAGATTTAAGGTGATAAGACATATAAATAACTGCAACTTGAATCTGTACTGAGGCTGACACAGAATTCAAATTCAAATTCAAATTTTATTTGTCACGTACACAGTCATACACAGTACGATATGTAGTGAAATGCTTGGACAACTGCTTGTGACCTAAAGAGAACAAAAAAGGAAAAGGCTATGAATAAGATAGGAAATAAATATGAAAAATTAAAAAGGGTAAATTTAACTAGGAAGGAATAAAATATAAATTAAGGTTAAAAATGAAATAACTGTACAACACAAATTAGAATGAAGGGTAAATTTAACTGGGAAGAATAAGATAAAGATAAATATATAAATTAAAGTTGAAAATAAAATAACTGTACAACAAAATACACAATACACAATATAGAACTATATAAGAATGTATGAAGGAATCTAAATATAAATAAATATATACACAATAACAGCAGCTGTACAAGTATTAACCGGAAATGAAGAATATAGTGACCAGTGTTGTGCAAAACCAAAGTCCAGAAAGTCCAGTGTGTGTGTAAGAACCATATGTGTGGGTCAGTACTGTGTGGTGGTGTGATTGAGAGACCGTATCGCCTGCGGGAAGAAGCTCCTCCTCAGTCTCTCTGTGTTGGTCTTCAGGGAGCGGAATCGCTTTCCTGACCTCAACAGAGAGAACAGTCTGTTGTTGGGATGGCTGAGGTCCTTCACGATCTTCCTGGCCTTGGTCCAGCACCGCCTGCTGTAGATTGAATGCAGGTCAGGGAGCTCGGAGCGGATGGTGCGCTCAGCTGACCGCACAACCCTCTGTAGAGCTCGTCTGTCCTGCATGGTGCTGTTCCCGAACCAGGTTAAGATGTTTCCCGCCAGGATGCTCTCTATGGTGCAGGAGTAAAAGTTCCTGAGCACCTTGGAGGGCAGTTGGAAGTCTCTCAAGCGTCTGAGGTGGTAGAGACGCTGTCGGGCCTTTTTCACCACGGTGTTGATGTGACAGGACCATGACAGGTCCTGCGTGATGTGAACTCTGAGGTATTTGAAGCTGTCCACTCTCTCCACTGGGCACTCGTTGATGACGGGGGTCTGGTAGTTCCTCTCCTGCTTAGTGCTGAAGTCCACTATCAGCTCCTTTGTCTTACTGACGTTTAGAAGGAGGTTGTTCCTCTGGCACCAGTTCTCCAGATTCCTAATCTCCTTCAGGTAGGCCGTCTCGTTGTTATCAGAGATCAGGCCCACCACGACGGTGTCGTCAGCAAACTTGATGATGGTGGTGGAGCTGGTAGTGGCCACACAGTCATATGTGTACAAAGAGTACAGCAGGGGGCTCAGAACACACCCCTGGGGGGCTCCAGTGCTGAGAGTGGTGGAGGCTGAGACATGTCCGCCCATCCTTACTGCCTGTGGTCTGCCAGTTAGGAAGTTGGAGATCCACTGACACATAGATGAGCTGAGTCCCAGATGCTCCAGCTTGGTGGTGAGTGTGGAGGGAATTATGGTGTTAAATGCAGAGCTGTAGTCTATGAAGAGCATTTTAACATAATTCCCCCTTCTAGTGTCCAAGTGAGTGAGTGATGTGTGGAGGAGATGAGAGATGGCATCGTCTGTGGAACGATTTGGACGGTAAGCGAACTGTAGTGGGTCCAGTGTGTCTGGTAGTGAAGAAATGATGAAGTCTCTGACCAGGCGTTCAAAGCACTTCATCACTACTGAGGTGAGGGCTACAGGGCGATAGTCATTGAGAGAAGCAGGGTGGGGTTTCTTCGGGACAGGAACAATGATGGACTCTTTGAAGCATGTGGGGATCACCGACTGAGATAAAGAGATGTTGAATATCTCAGTGAACACAGGAGCTAGCTGGTATGCGCAGTCTCTTAGGATACGACTTGGGATGCCGTCTGGTCCTGCTGCTTTCCTGGTGTTCACTCTCTTGAAGGCTCTCCTTACTTCATGCTCGGAGATGACGAGCACGTTTCCGGTGCTGGCAGTATCTTCCTGTCTGCAGCCGTTAGCGCCGCTAACACTAGCATTGTTGGAGACCTTAGCTGCAGCCTCGAAGCGAGCATAGAAAGTGTTCAGCTCGTCTGCCAGAGTCACGGCCGCGTTCGTCATACCGGTTGTTGGTGCTTTATAGTCCGTTATTGTCCTTAGTCCCCGCCACAGGCTCCTAGAGTCACTCTGTTGGAGTTGTGACTCTAGTTTCCTCCCGTAGCGCTGCTTCGCCTCTTTCACCGCCCTCCGCACGTTATATGACGCGGCTTTGTACGGGTCCATGTCCCCCGTCATGAGTCCCGTGTTGTAGGCAGCGGTGCGGGATCTCAGAGCGTCGCGGATGGTTTTATCCACCCACGGCTTCTGGTTGGGAAACGTTGTGATAGTCTTTGTCTCCACGGTATCATCCGCTAGTTTCCCGATGAATCCCACAACCGCTTCCGTAAACACGTTGACGTCATCGTCGGAGCTGTTTCTGAACATGCCCCAGTCTGCGTCATCGAGTGCGTCCTGTAACGCGGCCACCGATTGATCCGTCCAGCGCGCGACCTTCCTCTGAACCGGAACTTCCTGTTTCAGCCTTTGTTTGTATTTTGGCATGAGGAAGATGGCGGCGTGATCAGATTTGCCAAACGGGGGGCGGGATTGTGCCTTGTAGCCGTCCTTGACCGTAGTGTAGCAGTGGTCCAGTGTCCTTTCACCCCTGGTGGGGCAGGTGATGTGTTGATAAAAGTTCGGCGCTGCGCGTTTGAGGTTGGCGCTATTAAAGTCCCCCGTCACAATAAGCGCAGCGTCCCGGTGTTGTGTCTGGTGCTGTGTGAGTGCCTCATGCAGCTCGCATAAGGCGGTGACCGTGTCCGCTTGTGGTGGAATATAAACGGCACTTACAATGACCGATGTAAATTCCCGAGGTAGATAAAAAGGACGACACATGATGGACAGTAGTTCCAGATTTGGTGTGCAGGAGCGTGTGAGAGGAACAACGTTCGCACTGTTGCACCAGTTGTTGTTCACCATTAAACACACGCCGCCTCCCCTTGACTTCCCCGAGTCCCGTGTCCTGTCCATGCGGTGAACCGAGAAGAACTCGGCCGGCTGGATGGCGTGGTCCGGCACCGCTGGGTTCAGCCATGTCTTGTCAGAGTTCATGTTCACTGCTGTAATAGCTAATAATGATTAATATAATAACTATAATATTGGCCACATTATATTTACATTACCAAAGTGATATGACTTTAGTCTCATGAACAACATCAGCTAATTGTTATTTACTAACTAATCTTAAATGACTGTTCAGTACAGAAATGAAGCCCAAAAATCATGTTTTACAGTCCTGTGGTCTTAGCCTCAGATACTTATCAAATCACACAAAGCTCTTGTAGAAACAAACAAACAAATTAACAAAATATATTCTCCTTCAGTTCTGTCAAACCAAGTTGTATGACACGTTTCCAGCGGTTAGTAACATGGTTGCTAGGCAACCTGGGAAGCGCGACGGAGACTAGACCGTCCCATACAGACAAACTTGCCGTTTATTTTGCAAATCGAGCTCAACACTGCCCCTAGCGTCCTGGAGCACTTCCGTTGTGTTTTGGATTTTGCAAGTGTTTTGGAGTTTGCAAGTGTTTTGGAGTTTGCAAGTGTTTTGGATTTTGCAAGTGTTTTGGATTTTGCAAGTGTTTTGGATTTTGCAAGTGTTTTGGAGTTTGCAAGTGTTTTGGATTTTGCAAGTGTTTTGGAGTTTGCAAGTGTTTTGGATTTTGCAAGTGTTTTGGATTTTGCAAGTGTTTTGGAGTTTGCAAGTGTTTTGGATTTTGCAAGTGTTTTGGATTTTGCAAGTGTTTTGGATTTTGCAAGTGTTTTGGAGTTTGCAAGTGTTTTGGAGTTTGCAAGTGTTTTGGATTTTGCAAGTGTTTTGGAGTTTGCAAGTGTTTTGGAGTTTGCATGTGTTTTGGAGTTTGCAAGTGTTTTGGAGTTTACAAGTGTTTTGGAGTTTGCAAGTGTTTTGGATTTTGCAAGTGTTTTGGATTTTGCAAGTGTTTTGGAGTTTGCAAGTGTTTTGGAGTTTGTACGTGCTTTGTCTCTAGGGGCCACCGTACTTAAAGAATGGAGAACACAAACTTTGTCTAAAAACCTCTTATGTTTTTATTTTTAGAAGTCTCTTTTTTTCTGCAAAATGATAACCAAGTTAGCCTTTTCTGTTGATACAGCATACCTCCTTTGGCTGGAACCGGTGCTTAAAGAATGGAAAACACAAACTTTGTCCAAAAACCTCTCATGTTTAGCTGTTTTTTGTAAAAAGATAACAATGTTAGTCTTTTCTGCAGCTATAGGGCATATATGGTATCACTCAGGTGTTTCATCAGATTTGAGGAGTTACCTCCTTTGCACAGTATCACCTTAAAGCACTTGTTGCAGGCTGCTGAGTTTGCATCTTTTGCTGTGAAGTACAGCCAGACTTTGACCACTTCGCCTTGGGCATTTTTAATCTGTAGCTCTGCTCTAAAAGAACGTATGTACCTGGGCCCGCCTACTATCCTCGGAAACGTAAAATGATTGGCTAGAATCCAAAGTGTGTGACATCTCAGGAAAAAAAAAAGCACCAAAATAAAGCACCGAAATGTGCGCTGCTTTTCGGTCTGGTTACTACCGTTTATATCAGAGCCGATACCAGTACCCATCCCTAACTATGAGACAGAGGAGCATATCACAATCCTGACAACTGCAGGTCTGACAGCAGGAGTTGTATCAGTTTTATTAATAATAGGACTTGCATGTAAGCTTAAAATTTCCAGTTTATCAAACACCACTGAGCAGTCCTTAACTTTAAATCTAACGTCCCTTCTTCCTCTCCTGTCCTGTCTTCTTATCTTTCTCCATCTCTGAGTGAAGTTAGCTCTCTTTCTTTTCTCTCCCTGTGAAATACAGCAGCTGGACCTTTAGCTGCAGCACACTGTGAGACAAACCGCACACAAACAGTTTGTGTTTGCTGGTGTGTAACTGATAGAAATGTTGCATTTGAAATTAGCTTTAACTTAAAAAACATCACTCCCTTTATACTCGCTCGTCTTCTGTATGGCTAGCTGGATGCTGAAATACTGTGTTGTGCCAAAAACAAGGAAAAACAAAACAATGGCACAATGTAACCCCTGACTATTGCACACAGGTTTTATGCAACATCCCCCTGTGATTAATACACAAATAGGATTATTTTCAGTATGTGTGCAAGGTCAGATAAGCTGAGATAATGCCTGACCTCTCCCTTTTCAGTTAAAAGAGGAAGTACTATGTAACTTACTTTCACTATAAATAAAGAACCAAGCCTGCGCTCAGTGTGTGTGTCTTCTCAGAGACATTCACCCGTGCGCACGTTTTCTAATTACTCTCTGAGTCGGTCTGCAGTTGTCTCATTTCTCTTACTTGTGTTTGAACAAATGTCTACCCCTGACAGCCTGTTATGCATGACTGTTTAGGCTCAAATCAGTTCAATGGCCCACAGGGATGTGAAAAAATAACTCCCCTCCAATGCCTTAAACCAAACGTAACAAACCCATTTTGAAAATGTAATGAGCACAAAGTACAAATATTTGTACCGACGTCACCAGTGGGAAGCATGGTGGTTGTATAGTAACAAGTGTTTGAACCTCATCTTTAGAGCCTCAAACTAACTGGACAAATGATCCATTATTTCATAATAAGTTAAAATGTCTGGAATTGTTTCCAAGTGCTGAACTTGCTTTTGGTAGCTCCAAAGAGATGTTGAAGATATCGAAAAGCCAATCTAAACCTATCAGAGAGACAGAAAACATTTTAGGAGTGGCCAGTGTTCCTGTTGTTGATGAAAATAGGAAACTAGCTGTGTGCTAGCCTGCAGGAAATACTGTTCATCTCCTAGAATACTTTCTAAATGATTTCTGCCGTGAAGAGCTATTTCATGTTAGTATTAATGATACAAGTTAATTTAGTCCAGTTTTATCACAGAGTTTGTTTATAGCAAAATTATTCAGTCTGCTATGTTTATCTTTGTGCAGGCTAAAGTCACTAAGTTGTATTGTGATTACTATTGAGCTGTTGTTACAAGTCCTATGCAACAGTTACATCAGAATTATTATTACTGGACCCACGTTTTTCCAAGAAGACATGATTCTGTTAGCTTTCTTGAGCCGACCATGTGACCACAGTCCTGAGGCATTAACTACTGTGATTTTTTCATTTGATTTTACTTAATAATGTATCTTTGGCTGCGGTTGTTTTGGTTAACTTGATTTCATTAGTTTTATTCTCAGTTTCTTTTAGTGGCTTACAGCAGTTACTATATAAGAGTGGCATTCTGTCAGATCAAGCAAATCTAAAGACAGGCATAAATTAAAACGCACCATAGTAAAGCAAACTCCCTCTTTTCATGTCAGACAGCACTTTCATAAAGCTCCTCACCTGTTTGCAGTCATCCTGTGGCTGAGTCAGCTATTGTCACTGACAGCTCCACTTATTTCGTACACATAGGAAACTGTAGCTAATGGGAGACTAACAAACAAGGCAGGCTGCAGTTGGTTCTGCTTTCACTGGTCTGAGATCTGTTACAACTTGGGCACTGTGTAAAGACACAGCTTTAGTAAGTAAACGAGCTTCAGTGATTTCCCTGAATTCAGTGAAACTATGTGCGATAACCTTGCTTATGTCCGCTCTCTGTCACTATCTTAGGCGCCTGCAGTCTGAAGGAAAGCATCTGGTTTCAGCATCTGGCCATATACACATAGACTGTGAGTGTGTTTGATAGAGCCAGTGTGCGGACACTGGGAAAGATTATCTGTGATCATACCCTGCAGACCCACACAAACACACACACACACACACACACACAGAGGACACAAACGCATCCCACTTTATCCCCTCTCTCTTATTTTCACTTACAAATATGGAATGCACACCAGAGGAGCAGATCTAGTTGCATCAGCAAATCATCAACTTTCTCAGAATCTAGAGAGATGCTGCCTTCACTGGCTGCTGTTTTAGCCATAACAGTTACACACATAACCACACAGAGTTCCTTGAAGGCAAAATATTTCTTGTTCTTTTTCCTATTTTGCAACTGAGCATAATTTTTCAGCATGAGTTTAATCACTGTATAGTTCATTGGGGGATTGGTGCTTTTGCCTAGATTATGTTCAGTTATGTTGATACAGCAGTAAATACTCGCAGTATGATGACACACTGGTCTCATATTGATTTTGTTTTTTTTTACTGAGGACAAATATGGTTGAGGCTCCAGACTATCACATTCCATCGTTGAGAGACGATAAAAACAATGATGGCGACTTCATAAAAAAATATTAAGACTCCATCAGGGACCATAACCATCTGTGATTTAACTACTTACTAACTGCTAAGGAGGTAAAGTCAGATTTAAGTGGCTATTTGTTGCAAGCACTTCTCACTGATTGAGGGGAAGTAATTTGAAATTAGACTGACCAATGTCACCATGATGTTATCTCAATAAGGGGAGATTTTTTGAAAAACTCAACATGACTTGTTCAGCTCAGTTAACCTGTTTGGCGTTGGTGGTGGTGAAGATGAAGAGAGAGGCTTGGATGGAGCTCTGAGTGGCCAGGATGAGTTGGAGATTGGGAAAAGTTGGTTGAATGAATGAGAATCTGAAAGGCAGAACGACAGAATAGCAGTGAGATTTTTACGTACGCAGAGCGAAGGGTGATTGGGTTCAAGGCATGAAGAGGATTGGACTAGAGCAATCAAACTCAATGTCAGTGTAAGAAGGTGGAAGTGGTGTGAAGAACAAACTAGCAGCCGAACAGGACAGCAGCTGGATGAGTGGAATATTATCAGCAACAGTGCTAACCAGAGTATCACTGTCTTATCCTCCCCAAAATATGAAAATGGAAGAAGAGCTGGAAAGAGTCCTGAGTGTCCAAACTTAGTGGAGGTAAAACTCCTGCATATCATTGGACACATAGGAAGAAAAGAGAGATCAAAAGGAGAAGAAGAGGAAAATCGAAGGCTGGCTTCAGTTATTTAAATGGCTGTGTGTATCCACATACTTGTTATCATTTTGAGAAACAAACGCTTACAGACACACTTTCACACAGCGAGTCAGTGAATGAGACCTTATAAATAATGAAATAGAGAGCTGTCTTAAGGCTGACGTTACCATAACAACATTATGAGGTCATGTGAGGTCATCTGTAGCTGTTGGTTTAACGCCATCACACAGTCACCTCTCTTTATGCAGATGTTGAGTGGATGTCAGCTGGTTTGACGACATGGAAATGTTGTTATAATAAAGTAATCAGTGTAGCTGTCCTCCCCTGTGGTACGTAAGGCAGATAACTAGCTGCCAGGGAGAGATGATGTGCTTTGTTCTGGCTGAAGGAGTCATAACAAAACAAGAAGCTCAGAAGCAAGAATTAGAATGAAATCACAGTAAATATTTGGAGAAATAATGACATTAAGACAATTTAATTCAATTCAATTTATTTATATAGCGTCAAGTCACAACAGTTCCCTGAATGTTCTTTACTGTATATTGTAAAGAATACTATATAAAGTTGGCATATCATAATCTGCTGCTCTGTAACTGGATAAAGAAGTATGTATAAGCTAGCACAGGAGCAGCTCAGACCTGATCTTAAATGTTAATTAAAAGTTAAATTAAAAGTAATTCTTTGTACAAATACAGTGGCTTGCAAAAGTATTCGGCCCCCTTGAACTTTTCCACATTTTGTCACATTACAGCCACAAACAAATCAGTTTTATTGGAATTCCAGGTGAAAGACCAACACAAAGTGGTGCACACGTGAGAAGTGGAACGAAAATCATGACTCCAAACATTTGTTACAAATAAATAACTGCAAAGTGGGGTGTGCGTAATTATTCAGCCCCTTTGGTCTGAGTGCAGTCAGTTGCACATAGACGTTGCCTGATGAGTGCTAATGACTAAACAGAGTGCACCTGTGTGTAATCTAATGTCAGTACAAATACAGCTGCTCTGTGACGGCCTCAGAGGTTGTCTAAGAGAATATTGGGAGCAACAACACCATGAAGTCCAAAGAACACACCAGACAGGTCAGGGATAAAGTTACTGAGAAATTTAAAGCAGGCTTAGGCTACAAAAAGATTTCCCAAGCCTTGAACATCCACGGAGCTCTGTTCAAGCCATCATTCAGAAATGGAAGGAGTATGGCACAACTGTAAACCTACCAAGACAAGGTCGCCCACCTAAACTCACAGGCTGAACAAGGAGAGCGCTGATCAGAAATGCAGCCAAGAGGCCCATGGTGACTCTGGACGAGCTGCAGAGATCTACAGCTCAGGTGGGGGAATCTGTCCATAGGACAACTATTAGTCGTGCACTGCACAAAGTTGGCCTTTATGGAAGAGTGGCAAGAAGAAAGCCATTGTTAACAGAAAACCAGAAGAAGTCCCGTTTGCAGTTTGCCATAAACCATGTGGGGGACACAGCAAACATGTGGAAGAAACTGCTCTGGTCAGATGAGACCAAAATGCAAAACGCTATGTGTGGAAAACTAACACTGCACATCACTCTGAACACACCATCCCCACTGTCAGATATGGTGGTGGCAGCATCAGGCTCTGGGGGGGCTTCTCTTCAGCAGGGACAGGGAAGCTGGTCAGAGTTGATGGGAAGATGGATGGAGCCAAATACAGGGCGATCTTGGAAGAAAACCTCTTGGAGTCTGCAAAAGACTTGAGACTGGGGCGGAGGTTCACCTTCCAGCATGACCTCGACCCTAAACATAAAGCCAGGGCAACAATGGGATGGTTTAAAACAAAACATATCCATGTGTTAGAACGGCCCAGTCAAAGTCCAGATCTAAATCCAATCGAGAATCTGTGACAAGATCTGAAAACTGCTGTTCACAAACGCTGTCCATCTAATCTGACTGAGCTGGAGCTGTTTTGCAAAGAAGAATGAGCAAAGATTTCAGTCTGTAGATGTGCGAAGCTGGTAGAGACAGACCCTAAAAGACTGGCAGCTGGAACTGCAGCAAAAGCTGGTTCTACAAAGTATCGACTCAGGGGGCTGAATAATTACGCACACCCCACTTTGCAGTTATTTATTTGTAAAACATGTTTGGAATCATGAATGATTTTCGTTCCACTTCTCACGTGTGCACCACTTTGTGTTGGTCTTTCACGTGGAAGTCCAATAAAACTGATTCATGTTTGTGGCTGTAATGTGACAAAATGTGGGAAAGTTCAAGGGGGCCGAATACTTTTGCAAACCACTGTACATGTCAGCGTTAATTCAGTGATATACGGCACTGGTTGGCAGAAACAAGTGTCATTATGGTCTGTGGTACATAGTCTACTGTATACAATCACTTTTTAAAAGCTCAGTCTGCTCATGTACAAAGCTAATAATAAAGCCATGTGAAAAATCTGAGAGCCTCATCAAGTAGAGGCGTGGTCTAATTTTATGTAAAATGTGGATGGATTTTTACTTTGCTGTGAGCTCAAAAGAGAGGCTTTCTCTTACCTATGCTACCATGCAAAAGTCTCAGGCCACCCTTCATTTTCTGTATATTTTGCATCCCAGGAGCCAGACTTTCATGGAATTTCTTAAAGTGGTCTTGAACAATAGTTTAATAGTTTAATTATTTATATAGCACATTTAATTACAACAGGAGCGTTGACCAAAGTGCTGTACAATAGTACAATAGTTCTGAAAGCTTTAAAAAGTTCTTTCAAAGTTTTCTTTGAAAATGAATGAAAACAGATAATGTACAGAGGGATGGGGTTTTTTGTTGTTTGTTTGTTTATTAAACCACTTCAAACTGGCATTGGAACATAAAAAAGTCACCCAACTCAGGGAATAAACCCGTTTTGTAGCTAAAAACAAGACACAGCTTACCACAGAATTCATTTTAAAGGCATATTATTACAAATACGTTGTCACAAAAACATATTTTTTTTTCTATTTTTAGCTATAAAAATGGCAAAGATAAAATAGCATGTGCAAACAGAGTGATTCCCAAGTTGTTCTCTGATCGATCCGTCGCAGCATGAATGTGTGTGAATGTTAGATAAAAAGCACTTACTGTACATAGAGAAACCATAGAAATTATTCTATCAATGGGTGAATGTGATAAGTTGCACAAAGTGCTTTCAGCACTCTAGTAGAGTAAAAAAGCTCTATGTAAGAACTAGTACATTCACCATTACTATAGGAAATAGGAAAATAACCAGAGAAGACCTGATTCAGGACCTGAGAAATGCAGCTGGCCCATCACCAAGCCATCTAATGTAGAAGGGTGTCAATGGAAAATTGTACTTATTAGTCAGTATAATCTTTCAGTGATATAAGTTCGAATATGGTAGAATACTGCATGCAGTTATTTGTATTAGGAAATATTTAACCATGTATGCTTAGAGGCGTATAATCAATTGTGTAGTGACAGGATGTGTGATCTCTAGCAGGCTGCAAAGGCTTTGTATTGTATTGTATTGTATTGTATCTTTATTTGTTTCAGACATATAAAACAAAAAACAATAAATGAGGCTTGGTGTGCATTCCAGGAATGCACACCTACATCCTGGGAGCATGGGAAGAGGTCGTACCTTGTTTTATTGTTTTATTGTTTTAACGTAGCTATGTCTGTTTTAGTCTAAGTGCCTTTTGTTTAGATGAACTGCTGGACTTCTTCACTGTGTTATCTAGGGTGAACCATCTAGGGTGAGGGGGAGACTACCCTCTTCCTGACCAAGGACGTACCTTTTGTGCTTTCATGTTATATGACCCTTTGATCAGCAGCACCACACACACACACACACACACACACACACACACACACACACACACACACACACACACACACACACACACACACGCACCCACTGAAGTATAAATAAAGACCGGGGCAGTTTCTCAGTGCGAGTCTCAGTCTGGAGGCTGCCCTTGCTAGCAAGAAGTTCTGTGTGTTTCTCTTCTCTGATTCTCTACTGAAGAAGTGTTTAAGAATATATTTCTTAACAAAGGGTGATCGAGATGTCATTCTTAAGGAAAAGAAACACAAAAGGCTTAGGTGTGTCAAATTACACATACCTTCAAATCAGTTGTCAGAGGTCTTAGAGTGATGAATGAAAATTTTACGTTTTCGATTCAAGTTGTTGTCGATATGTACGCAGGAGCTCCAAACAGATGTACAACAGTGAGTGTTACCGTTTGGGACAGTCTTTCAGCCAGTGGTGTTGGCAACTTGTCTAAACTAATGGAAGTATGAATATTAGTCCAGTCAGATTTTTGGTCTCTCATACAATACCACGTGGAAAGCATTTAATTGGTAACAGTTTCATTTTTCAGCATGGCAGCGATCCCAAACACACTGCCAAAAGCATACCTGAGTAGAGGAACACCCAATGGAGCCCAATGTCAGTCATACATAGGCCTCCCCAGAGTTGTGACCTCAATATTGCTGAAGCGGTGTAGCATCATCTTGACAGAGAACAGAACAAAAGGCAGCCAACATCCAAAGAAGAGCTTTGTAATATCCTTCAAGAAGTCTGGAGAGCTATTCCTGAAGACTACTTAAAGAAATCACAAGATAGCTTACCCAAGAGAGTTCAGGCTGTGTTTTGTCTTATTCAGCTAACAAATAACGGAAATTTCTCACATCTGTTCAAGTTGACTGTGCCATGTTCACTGCTGTGATAGTTCTTTCACAGAGTTAGCATTTAGGTTCTTCAAGGCTCTAAAAATATTAAAAATAGCATTTCTCTTGCCTGGATTATCAGTTGGTAAGCTTCGCAGTGTTGGTCTAAAAAGTGAAGACAAAAGAAAACCCAGTTGTTGTAATTTTGCTTAAACTGTGGCTTTACTTCATCTATTTCTGTAGCAGTGGACATGGAAAGTGAGTCTAAGGCATATCTAAACACTTGATTGACTACCGAAACAATTTCTGCACACATACGTGCACACACCAGCTGTTGGAAATCAAGGCAAAATTATTGCTTATGAAGAATTACAGTACATTTTTAAACACTGTGACAATCACATGGATATTGTCATAATCAGCTTCGCTCAAGGAAAAAGACACACACACACACACACACAGTTTTTTTCTAATGTGAACTTTCTGTGTTTGTTCACATAAATTATATCTGTTTGGGGTTATGCTGAGGGACAGTTTTACGTGATTAATGACTTTTTTGTTTTCAGCTCTAAATCATGCAAAGTGCTGGCAGTGAAGTCTCACAATAAAAACAGACCTGCAAATATGAATAGCCCTCTATAATTTTTTACATTTGTGTCAGTGTACCTTCATCAGTCTTGTAGTTTGTAGACAGGCTCATACAAACATACAAATTATATAAAATCAAAGTTAACAAGAAAACTATTGCTATAGGTAACTTCTAAGAAAACAAACTTTTATAGTTCAGGTTGTTGTATCAGATCTCAGTAAGAGCTTTGTACCTTTCTACCCAGCTATGATTAGACAGTTTGTCATATCTCTTTTATCATTACCATAGACTACTTCTTTATGCACCTCCTCAGAAAATCCACTGTGTCATTTAATCTTTAGTGTCTTGCACACTGGAATGCATTTGTCCCCCAAGTTTAGTCTCACACCTGCTCGTCCCAGGCAAACTGAAAACCCTGATAAACTACAACCATACTCAGCTTGGCCTCAGGGGTAAATTCTTTTCTTACCTCTGCATAAAGTTTGTCAAGAAGCAAAAACTGATAGCAATGATCGTTGCAAGCATTGTAGAATCTTCAGGACCCAATGAGATAACATCGTTATATTACCAGATGTAAGTCTTTCAGTTAATATGTGGTAAAGAATTTGTTCAGATTTTAACATTTGGAAACACTCCAGTATAAAACAGAATTTATTGGCTGTTGTCATTTGGCCCAGCCTTTGAGTTTATGGTGTTTTTTGTGTGTTGTAATATTTGAGTTTTCTATTTTTTGAGTATTGAGTTCTCTTTGCTGTTTAGCTATATTTCCGTTTCCCTGATGTCTTGTGAAAATGTCTCGTCTCCCCTTCCAGTGTGTCATTCCATGTCTCCCCTGTCGGTCATGTCTCTCTCTTTCTCTCGTGTTCCCTCGCTCCCTCTCTCTTATATCTTTCCTCTTGCATCAAGCTCATGTGTCAGTGTACGTCTCTGTGTTTCCTGTTTTATTTTGATAGTCTCGTGGTCCATGTTCAGTGTGTTTAGTTTTGCTTCCCCTGTTCATTTGTGTCAGCTGTGTTCATCATGTGTTTCCACTTCCCTCATTGCCCTTCTGTGTATGTAAGTCCTCTGTCTTCCTTTGTTCATTGTCATGTCGTCTGCATGTACCGTGTCCGGTCATCTCTCTGCTTAGTTTTTCCCCGGTTTAGGTTTTCAGTTACCTCTGAGTGGTTTTGCTTTTGTTTCTCGTGGGTTTTTTTGCCAATAAACAGCTTGTTTTTTGTTAAACATGATTCCTGCCTCGAGCGTCTGCATTTGGGTCCTCTTAAATAAATTCAGGGTGTGGTTCAGACCCGTGACAGCTGTATATTAACACTAAGAGTGAAATGCGCTCAAATTGTTAATAATCCATAGACTCTAAGGGCTATATTATATTTTTCTATTTTCACACTTGAGTACTGTATTACTGAAACATTATTTTTGTTGTATTTAGATTGTGAAACCAGCAGGACTCACTATGATCCCATTCAAATGTTAGTTACAGCTGATCGTTTGCACACTTTTCATCCAAGTTTCATCGCCTCCATCAAGGAGGTTAGTTTGTACTTTGTAGTGGTGTAGAGCGGGCTCATGTTAAGAATCCATTGAAATCTGGCTTATTTCCACCAAGGCTCTCAAGGTCGACTTCACAGTGGCTGAAAATTTACAGACTTATAACTTAGAAACTAGGATCTCAGAGTTGTGGAGTGTATTGTCACCATAGAAAGTCATGCCATGTCATATCTCTCCTTCAATGTCAATAGACTGATCTAATGGTCAAAGTGGTAAAAATGCTGACAACATGATGTTGGCACGGGATATTTTGTGAGTATATTTGATTATGACTTTGTTGTGTGCATTACAGTACGGTACATTCAGACTATTTAATTGGAAAACAATTTGAATACATTTGAATAAGTATTGTTTTCTGTGAAAAATCTAATAAACGTGTGATCAAAAACCACAAATACAAAATAATTACATTCAAAAGGATGTCATGGACTTCAACAGGGCAAGTAACATAAGCCTGCACTTTGCAAAGCACTACAAACTTCTGAAAGTATGTTTAATAATAACAATAAAATCCCCATTTTCAAATGCAGACCCAGCACGATCAAATCCACCATAAAGTCACTCTCCTTTTCTTTTATCTATCTAATCAACAATTACCCAGCACCCGCTCTCATTCTTTATCACTGTCAGTTTCTTATGTACTCACTTCATGTATATCTTTTCAGTTAAAATAACAGCTGTCTCGGCAACATTGTTGTATTTACTATTTTTTGAAATGTTTGTATTTAATATGCTGTGTGTGTTAATGTATCAGAGTAGCTGGAGACATTAGTCAACACAAGGTTTAAAAGTCATCATTTTACCTCAGCTGGTTGTCTAGATTTGACTGAGAAGATCTATCTGATGCATGAGAAGTTCATTTTGACTTAATGTTTTATTGCGTAAAGATTTTTTTCTATAGCTAAGCCAGCTTTCATTGTATATAGGAGATGTTTATTTTCCTTCTCCTCTGATTGGTCATTAACCCTCAAGTAACTTAATAAAAACTCAAACTTTTTAATAATACATCAGCTTTGTGCTGTACACATATTTCCTGTAATGCAGACTGCTAATGAGGCGCTAAATTTTATCAATCAAGTATCTGTAATGAACCATATGATTAGTGATGACAATTATGGAAAGACTGGAAAGATGTTTTCATTGGTTTTAATGAAATGCAGCATAGATAGCTATACACTGCCCATTTTTTATAAGAAGAGGATTAGACTTTGAGTGTCATGGTCCAGTTCTTATTAACTTTGACTGATTGATGAATGAAGTTATCACTTTGGTAAATGGGTTGGTTTTGCATTCATTAGGTAGGATTTTTTTTCTTTGGAATCAGAAGAGATAAGGATCAGCCACAACAATCACAGGTTGATTGACTCAAAGATAGAGATAAAGACAAAATGATACAAGACCCTCATGAAGGCACATCCCTCCTGGATGGACTGCTAGGATCGTTACACTGAAGATAAAAAGTCCCATGTTATGAAAGACATAAGATAACAACATGGATTGGTGAATCAAACCACACACTGTCAGTTTTTTTCAGCATGGATGAAAAATCCAGTGATCAGCAGGTACTGTGGAAGGATGCACAGATGGATGGAAAAATAAAGTGGGAGGGGTTGCAGAAGAAATTCCTTCCACACCTCTCAGTCATAAATATGGAAAAGGAACAGCATGGCTCAGCCAGCCCTCCTACGAACAGAATGTTATCCTGCTTCCTTGGCATAGTGAAGAAGGCCTCTAGCTAACGAAGATTCAAAATAGATAAACAGATGAATGGATTTACTGACAAAGAGATGCACAGACAGCTTATTCATCATAAAAAAGATGGATAAACTGACTTACTGACATTTTGTCGGTGGTTAAGTTGTCCGCTTTGGAACTGTAGATGTATTTGAAGTTTTCTCCAACTGAAATACTCTATTTATAATTAACTTACACTTGTGTAATACTGAAACAAAATTCTGTTGTTCTTTACATTATATTCTGGGATGCTTTTGAGTGTTGGCTAGGTTTTCAAAATTTTCCTCCAAAATTCAAACTCAGCCAATATTGTAATTTGTATTTCAGTGGGGAAAGGAACAGAAAACCGTTTTGGGGTGGATTCTGCTCATTGTCTGAAATTAATTAAACACTTACAGATAACTTCTTATTTCATAGTGTAATCTTCATGCCCTCTCTGTTGAACCACTCTAATTATAGTCACAGTATTCACTTACTGTTTCTTTAGGGTTTCGCTAGCTTAGCTTATAGCCAACTCTCTAGCAGCATGGCCTCTTCATCTGTCCCTCCTGCGCTTTCCGCTCGTTGTGTCAGATGTTTAGTTACTCCTCTCCCATCTTTAGCAGTAATGATACTTGTAACAAATGTAGCCTACTTGCAGGATCACTGAATTGGAGACTTGGCTTCACACCCTTGACCCACTACCTGGCCTATCTGAAGGTAGACCTCATTAGCTGACCCCCAGCAGACAGGATGGCTGTGTGACAGTGAGGAGGAAGCATAGTCTTAAACAGAAATAGTCTTAAACTGTTTAGGTGTCTAACCACTTTTCCCGGCAATATGACTTAATAATTCATCAACAAATTGATTTATTCTCCCTTACAGAATCCTGGTTACAACAGGACGATTATGTTAGTGTAAATGAATCAACACCCCCAAGTCATTCTAATCAACGCTACTCCAACAAAGGTCGATTATCTTGTTAATAATTTTACTTCTTCGCTATGTATGACTTTGGATACTGTAGCTCCTGTGAAAAATAGAGCCGCAATTTAGAAGTGCTTGAATTCATGGTAGGGCTGGGCGATATGACCCAAAATTCATATCTCGATATTTTTTAGTTGGATGGCGATATAAGATATATATCTCGATATTTTTTTAAAGCCATAAAGTAAGAACAAAAAGAGAGTTCTTAGTCAAAGCTGTGTCCCAGATGTCACACAGGCACTTTTATTAACATACAGTGTAGATGTACATGAAAAAAACTACTCAAAAATAAATTATGAGCATTTATTAAATAATAATGCTCCATAAATAAAAGAAAAGTATGTTGTTTTTGTCCATAACAAAAAGCTCACAATTGTGCAGTCAAAATGTAAACTAACAGACGCTGAGCATAATAACAAAGATTTCACAGCTGCTCTGTTCCCAACTTCTACTGTGTGACTGACAGCCTGGAGTTTGAAATCCGCTTCAGGTGCCATTTATGGTCCTTATACACACACAATACGGTAATATTACGTTGAAGCACAGTGCGTATCACTCCGCGAGGCTCCTCGGTAGCCGTAATGCTCCGACAATCCATCAAGCGGTGCAGCTCCGTAGCTTACCAAAGTTGTACTAAAACATTTTTTGACAGATTGCTGAGCGCCGTGTTCCACATAAAATCGGTTCGGGGTCATCAAGCACAACCAGAATTCATACATAAGGTGTGCTGTCAACTTTTGAGAAAATGAAAGGATTTTAGGCTGTGCAGCCCCTGTGGGCTGCATGGCGTTAGCGTGGTTAGCTCGTTAGCGTGGTTAGCTCGTTAGCGTGGTTAGCTCGTTAGCACGTTGACGCCGTCCAGCCCCACGCACGGAGCGATGCGCAGTAACTCGTTAACGGAGATTTGCCGTGTCCATCTTGTCGCTACCTGCAGGTGAAGCGATGGGGGAGGAGGGGGAGTTGTGTTCAGTGAAGGAGAGGCGAGGCGGAGTAACGTTGCGTAGAGACAAAAGTGGACGAAAGAGAGGCAAACTTGTGGCTCCACAACTATAATTATAACGTATATATCGATATAAAGGATATTGTCACATCTTATATCTCGTATAAAAATATATCGATATTTTTAAAAAACTCGAAATATCACCCAGCCCTAATTCATGGTATAATTCTCAAAAACGTAGCTTCAGTGTTGCTAACTTAGTGACTTTGTTGCTATATTTAGCAAGTTTTTGGACCCCCCCCCCCCCAGCTGCTGTCAGAGCAGGAGATGCTGACCCCAACGTGTCCAAACTGCAAATGAATCACGCATGAGCGAAGCCGCTGCTCCCGTCCTGACTGTAACGCAGTCAGTTCTTCTTTTACTCTTACTTTTTTTACATCACAAGGTTTAAAACTACTTAAACACACAGACACACACAAAAAGTAACTCCACCAGAGTGCCTGCTTCGGGTCACTTTTGCCAGCACCAAGCCCGGATAAAGGAGCAGGGTTGGAATTGTGACATTAAAGAAAACAATAACTGCTAAAAGAATTTAATTTGTAGTTCTAAATATATTCTAAATACATTTTTACTCACTTTATGTCTCTTTCACAATGTTATTTCTCTCTCCTACAACATATGTTACAATTACATAAGCATAACCAATTATGCAAAATATTCAATGACGTTATTTAGCAACTTTTAGGACAGCCAATAGCGATTTTCCTTCCTGAGGAGTTGGCATCACTGCGTAGCTTAAAGCAGATAAATGGAGAGGAAATGGCGTGTCACAAATTTAGAGGATCATCATTTAGCCTGGAGAAATAGTTTGCTGCTTTATAAGAAAGCCCTCCGCAAAGCCAGAACATCTTACTATTCGTCACTGATTGAAGAAAATAAGAACAACCCCAGGTTTCTCTTCAGCACTGTAGCCAGGCTGACAAACAGTCAGAGCTCTGTTGAGCCAACCATCCCTTTAACGTTAACTAGTAATGACTTCATGAACTTCTTCACAAATAAAGTTTTAACCATTAGAGAAAAAATGACTTATAGTCATCTCACAGTTGTAACATTATCTACAGCTACTCTTAGTACCATTGAGTCTTTTTCTCCAATTGATCTTTCTGAGTTTCTGAGCAAGTAGTGCTTGTTTCTAACTAAGAAACCTCAGGTATTGTCAGAAGAATATTTTGTTAGCTAATTCTTTTACTTTTCTACTAAAGAGGCAACTATCCAATACCAGCTTCTTCACCTTATTTAGTAGAGATGAAAAGGAAGACCACTACCACTAGAATAGAGAATACAGTGACCAATCCCTAGTCCTGAGCTGTACAACATCACACCAGTAATACTCTAATTTGGGGGCATTTATCAGTCTTGCTTAGGCTTCTCTTGTGCTAGGGTCAGGGCATCATTCATACAATAAAATAATGCTTGAAAGTGTCATTCAAACACTATTTTATCATTCTACTCTGAGCTGTACAATTTAGGGAAATTGAAACAACAAAATGTCCCAGATAACTTTTAGAAAGGTTACATTTTTTTGTTTTTTCTTTTTCTTCTGTTTCAGAGACCATGCAGCTAAACCATCTGTTAGGTTAACAATTGTCTTGTCCCTTATTTCCTTCTGCAGTCTTTGGACAGGTGAACATAATAACAGATATTACCAGAGAGACCTTATAATTTATAATTAACACTTCAGCCGCACTCCCACATAATTAAACATACAGTGCGACCCCACATTTCCTCCATTTCTGCTGGAAAAATGGGAAATATGTGCAGCATAACGGAAATTATTTATAAAGCAAAAACAGAGTACAATCTAATGAGCTTCAAGGTCAATATCTGTGATGATGACATTTATTCTTCAGCAGCTTGAGTGTCATCAAAGCAGCATGAACATAAGCGTCTGTTTAATTTCTTTAAGTAGTCTTCAGGAATAGTTCTCCAGGCTCCTTGCGATAGCTCTTCTGTCCAGGTTGTCTGCCTCGTGTTGGATTCTTGTTTAATAATATTGAGGCGTGAGCTCTGGGGAAACTAATCCATTACTGATTATGTTTTTTTTGTCCAGCAGTTGCATCAGGGCACACAAGGCAAGCATGTAAAAATAGACACCAGTTAAAACATGCCAAATCTTTCTCCTTTCATCCATCATTCATTCTTTACGTTATTGTTCAGCAGCATTTTGTCTATTGTCTCTGGAAGCAGAATTAACACCGACTGATAACAGAGCCCTCTGCAGGGTGTATAGCTCATAGCATGTCAGGCTCAGAGGCAAGCAGTTCACAGCTATGTTTTTGTGCATTATTATAGTATTTCAATTCAATTCAATTCAATTCAATTTTATTTATATAGCGCCAAATCACAACAAAAGTCGCCTCAAGGCTTAACCAGAGTTTAACCAGATGTTTTACTAACACACCACATTAATTATTAATACCCTGTAGATACAAACATGGCACACACTGCTCAAGTATTTGAATTCGAATGCTATTTATTTAAATAAATACATTTAATATGTTTAAAAAAGATGTAAGCCTGAGCTGAATAAAATCTGTTGTGGTCCTCACAGTACAAACACTGCAAACCTGTATATATGATGCATTATGTAGCACAGACAGAATATAAAGTGCTTAAAAACACTTTAAAAACCTACCATGCTGAAACTTTAAGCTGCTGCCTATCTGAAGCTTTTCAGATAGTATGCATTCATAATTCCATCAATTTTGACAAGTCCCTCAACAGCACTGGCTCAAATGCATCGGCAGGCAGATCCTGGACATGTTTTTCACTCACTGTTGTACCGCTCTCCTGACCTCCTGAAAATGATTTGATCCAAACATTTCAAACCTGGAACTATCACCTGTTTTG
Source organism: Diplotaxodon limnothrissa (assembly GCF_057381915.1). NCBI lineage: Eukaryota > Metazoa > Chordata > Actinopteri > Cichliformes > Cichlidae > Diplotaxodon > Diplotaxodon limnothrissa. Next base: position 2,401,629 of record NC_140601.1, on the reverse strand, counting down.
ATGATGGTTAGGTGAACCGTGGATGTATCTCTCAGGTCTTATGTCAGGTTTTTGATTTTTTTTTTTCTATTTCTTAAGGATATGACTTTCAAATACTGTTCATCTACTGTTGATCATTTTTTCACATCTTTTGTCCTCAAGTGTTTTTTAAGGACACACTGCAAGCCATACCCAGATATATGTTGTCAGCTAATAGCTCTTTGTGAATTACCTTGTAAAAATACCATTATCCATCAAACCCATACTATGTATTCCTCCCAAACTGTGTTATGTAAACTTTTGTGTTTTTGACTAAAATGTCAATAAATGATGTGTTCTGGAACTGGTGCAGTGAGGCAAAGTGGTTTAAAGATATCACTTAAAATGGGCTCTTTTGTAAGTAGTCTAATAGCACCGGCTCATGGCTTGACTCAACTGCCTTGTTAAGCTTGAAAATGAGTGTAAATGAGAGAAAAGGCAGCCAATGTGTAAAGAAAAACTTTGGAAGACTTTCAGTAACTATTGCTCAGGATAACTGTAAAAATGTGCAAGAAGGTCTGCGTCCTTAGAAAGCAATATATAAATAAATAAGGCGTGGCTTGAGACTTTTGCTCAGTACTGTAGACGTAAAACACACACATATACTACTCTCCATCCATCAGTGACAAGATCCTCAACATCCCAATGCATAAACAGTAAAATCAGAGTGATATAGGGATATAAATCTGACATTTATTCATATATCATGAGAAGCAGCCTTTTCAAGTTTTTGAGGAGAGCTTTTTCACTTCCATGTGTTTAAATCAGATGGTGCAGTAGCAGACCTTGTTTTAGGGACAATGGAGGTGCAGTGTTTGGAACTATTTAACAAACATCACATTAACCGTGTTGTTTTTGATTCCTTCCTCCTTTTTTCTTTTTTCTTTTTTTTTTTGCAATTAAGAGACAGATGGATTTTGATTCCAGTGTAGGCGAACTGTAAGGTGATAGAGGTGTCATATGTTAGAGTTGGAGAAGTGATAGGACGACATGAGCCTCATTATCACTTCTAGAATGCCAAACGCTCTGGGGATCTCCTCTCATGCCTCAAATGAAACCTTCAGACTTATAATACATAACATTTCTGTGTTCATCTACATGTCATAATATACTGAAGTAACTATGATGGACACAAAAGATCAAAGTTTTTAACATATTTCTGCATTTTAAATATTATTTTTATCATCATCATCATTAGTAATAGTAGTAGCAGTAATATTAAGCAAGTGAAATATTTTAAAATCAACAAAGAAAACATTATTGTAGGTTTTCAGTCAGCCAAATGATGGCAGTCTTAGGATTGTGTTTCACCTTTCATACAAATATTACACCTTTCATTTCAGAAGTGTTCAGAACAATTTAAAATGGCAATACAAAAATACATATGATTAGCTACTTTACAGAAGTACAGTGCATGAGGTATGAATGGTTGCAGAGCTGAATCAGTCAGTCGGAGAAAATGCTCCACTGCTTTTTGAGTAAGTGATTCAGCGGGTGGTGAGGATTATCCCTGATGGATAACATCATTCTATATTGTTCTGTGACCTGTCCACAACTTCAAATGTGTGCAGTTGACAGTCAATCGCAAAACTAGCTGTTGTTGTCAGCAGCTCTGATGCTGTTCCTCCAGCACATCACAGCAAAGTACACTGCACTTACCTTAGAAAATAGAGCCTGCTCACTACTGCATTGATACAGCCTCTGTAGTGGTCTTCCATTTCAGCCAGTCAATGTGGGTGCCAAGGCACTTGTGCTCCTCCACCACATCAACAACCTGCCCCATGATAAGGCCGTGTGGCTGTCCTTTTCCATCTGATGTCAGTCAGCATCTCTTTAGTCGTACTCACATTCAGAAGCAGACCACTCAACAAAACCGCCTCCTGCTGCCATCACTTCCCCATCAAATCCAGACACTTCAGAATCATCTGAGAATTTTTGTGTGGTTAGGAAAATGCATTCCAATCCAGACCTTCAGTGTGTCCGTAGCCTCATTTGACCAATGTCCTAACAACAAGAAATGTCATTTAATGAGCCTAAACTACTTCTGGGGCAGTGGCACTCTGTATATTTGTATGGATTTAGCTTTAGTTACAGGTTTAATTTCTGTTGTCTCAACTGGGTCAGTTAACATATAGTTAAAAAGCCAGTAGTAATGTCTCTTCACTGGAAATAAGGGGCCAATTCCAGCTTCTGACAATGCAGTGAGACAACTGTCAAGTCCAGACTTTTCCACCAGATTGCCCGAAAGAGAAGAGTATTGTGTTTTGTCAATCCAGAGAAGAGGTCTCCTCTGCTCTGTGGCTGTGCGCCTTATGCCACTGCATCTGATGGTTTGCATTTCACTGATGTAAGACTTTAAACTGCTCGGCCATGGTATCTCAAAGTACTACGTTTGGAAGTCTGTAGACTCTGGAGAAAGTTGTGGACTATGCATCTCAGCATCCACTGATCAAGGTCTGTGATTTCACGTGGCCTACTCTTTCATGGCTGAGCTGCTGTTGTTAGTACCAAGGAAATTTCACAACTGGAAAAACTAAACTTGTTGCACAGGTTTCGTCCTATCATGGTAGCACACTAGAATTCAGTAGCTCCTAAAAATGCTCATTCTTAAACTTTTATAGAAGCAGTGTGCGTGCCTAGGTTCTTGATGTTGTACACCTGTGGCGACTGAAGTGATTGAAACACCTGAATTGCATGGTTTGGATGTTTGAGTGAATACTTTTAGCAAGCATAGTGTATGCTGAGCCTATACTGTCAGACTCTATTGGATCAATATGTTAATGTACTTCCTATTCCTGTTGCTGCACATAGTTAAAATATTTCAGGTAGCCAGGCCCCTGTAGTCGGTGAGGGGGAAGGTAGCTTAGCAACCATTAGCTGTCATCCAGCTGACTGTTCTGTGAACTCACACCCAGGAGGCGCAGATGTGACAAAACTACAGGTAGGAGCGGAGGGGTATTATGCAAACAAAAGAAATCTTATTGAAGATTTCATCACCTTTTCTTCAAATAGTAACTATTTTACCACAAGTAGTGTTGGTGGTCTTGGCAATAATTAGTGTTTTTAAAAAATACACTGTACTCTAGATTCCATACTTTTAACATTGGAATTTTAACAGTAGTCTTAAAATCAGGAAATGCGTGAAAGCTGAACAACAAGCACTAAAATGAGAAAAGCAAAACAGGATTTTTTTATAACAGTGTTCTGTGATTTCTTTCTGTCAATTATTCCTCCAAAGACTGTACTGTCTTAAGATCACATTCGATTCAATGTAATTCAATTCAATTTTATTTATCCAGCGCCAAATCACAACAACAGTTGCCTCAAGGTGTTTTATATTGTACAGTACACCCTACAATAATACATACAGAGAAAACCCAACAATCATATGACCCCCTATGAGCAGCACTTTGGCAACAGTGGGAAGGAAAAACTCTCTTTTAACAGGAAGAAACCTCCGGCAGAACCAGGCTCAGGGAGGGGCGGGGCCATCTGCTGCGACCGGTTGGGGTGAGAGAAGGAAGACAGGATAAAAGACATGCTGTGGAAGAGAGACAGAGATTAATAACAAGTACGATTTAATGCAGAGAGGTCTGCATTAGTGAGTGAGAAAGGTGACTGAAAAGGAAAAACTCAATGCATCATGGGAATCCCCGGCAGCCTACACCTATTGCAGCATAACTAAGGGAGGATTCAGGGTCACCTGGTCCAGCCCTAACTATATGCTTTAGCAAAAAGAAAAGTTTGAAGCCTAATCTTGAAAGTAGAGATAGTGTCTGTCTCCCGAATCCAAACTGGAAGCTGGTTCCACAGAAGAGGGGCCTGAAAACTGAAGGCTCTGCCTCCCATTCTACTCTTACCCATATGGAAAAGATTTATATAAATCTTATAAAGTTTGTATCTGTCTTGTGTGAAACTTGAAAACAATATATGAAAGTAATGAGAAAGTGGCCACTTTCATGAGTAAATCATATAAGCCTTATATGATTCACTATATGAAGTAGGCCACATCTTATGCAAGTCTTTCATAAGTTTTTACTATTTCTTTTCCATGAGGTGGAGAAATGAGGTGATATGGTACTACAAGGTCATTAAGATAAGATGGGCCTGATTATTTAAGACCTTGTATGCGAAGAGCAAGGGTGTGAAGCCGAGTCTCCAATTCAGTAATCCTGGCCTCCAGAGCTGCAAACATGCTACATTTGTTACAAGTACCATTACTGCTAAAGGAGGCCGAGGAGTAACTAAACATCTGACACAATGAGCAGGAAAGTGCAGGAGGGACAGGTGAAGAGGCCATGCTGCTAAGCTAAGCTAGCGAAACGGTAGAGACACAGTGAGTGAATACTGTGACTATAAATTAGGTAGTGAGTACACAGAGAGTGTGCTTCGGATTCACACACACATTCACACACTGGCGATAGCAAGCTACATTGTAGCCACAGCTGCCCTGGGGCGCACTGACAGAGGCGAGGCTGCCGGACACAGGCGCCACCGGGCCCTCTGGCCACCACCAGTAGGCAAACATGGGGTTAGTATCTTGCCCAAGGATATTTGGCATGCAGCCAGGATGCAGCCTGGGATCGAACCACCGACCTTCTGATTAGTGGCTGACCTGCTCTGCCACCTGAGCTACAGCCACCCCACATTGCTAAGGAGATAAGCTACTCAAAAATACTATTGTGTGTTGGAACAGGAACAGGAAGTGATACTCTACCGCAGAGAGCGCGAACACCATCACATCTGGACATAAACTGTGATATTTGGGGTCTAGAAGTCGTTGACCTTCTGTGAGGGGCTGGGAGAGCTGTCTGAAGTGTCATCCAATGTGTGACAAAAGAATCCGCTAAAATGCTAATGACACGCTTGGCTCTCTTACCTTTATGTAAAGGTAAAGGTAAAGGTATTGACACTTTTGGAGTGTCCCTTTCAGAGCGTGAAAGGAGAGTTATGATGCATGCTCGATCATCCAGTTAAAGCAATCCCAACTGAATCCAGCCCACCGACTGTACAATGGGCTGTGAGGTCAGTTCCTAGATCATTAATATGCAAATTGTTATGACCACTGATCAACAACCACTGATCAAAGACCATGAGTCCCATTCACAGAGAGTTGAATGGCTGCAATCACAGCATTGTAAGATGGAGGCAGATGTACCCTTGGGCCCCCTCCTCGATTCAGAGATGGTCTTTCCCTTTTCACGTAAATGGCCTCCTTGACTCAAACCAGCGTTCCTCCCTGTCCAGGATGTACATCCTCATCATTGAAGGAGTGTCCACTGGCCTGTAGGTGTAAATAGACTGCAGAGTCCTGGCCTTACAAGGTGGCTCTTCTGTGTTGTGCAGTCCGCTTAGAAAGAGGTTGTTAGGTTTCCCCGAGCGTACACTATGTTACTCTGTTTGTGTCGGGGGACCCGATCCTTGGGGTGGACCAATTTTTGGCACAGCGTGTTTTGGGGTTTAAAAGCCACAGAGACCTGGTGTTTAGAAAAATGTGTCTCAGTTGTTCCGATACTCCTGACATGTATGGGATCACTACAGGTTTTCGCTTGGGCAGTGGTTGTCCTTCTCTCCTGGATCACCTGGAGCTTTCTTTAGGAGCCTTCCCAGACTCACAGTCTAAGAAGGCTAACCTGCCACTTTTCATATCCTCCCTGGTGAATTTGATGTTGATGTGTCAGTCCATCGAGTTAATGTGATCAGCGAATTGTGGTACATCCTGAGATTGGATTTCCACCCAGGTGTCATCCACATACCTGAACCAATGGCTTGGTGGTGTTCCAGGGTAGGATAGCAAAGCCCCCTTTTCCACTTCTTCCATGTACAAATTGGCCACGATGGGTGAAACTGGGAGCCCACGGCACACCCATGTTTCTGCCTGTAGTACTGACCCTTGTATGTGAAGTAGGTGGAATGAAGACACAGTTCAAACACACTTGGTCGATGCTGAGAGTGGTCCTGTTGCTGAGGTTGGTGTCATCCTGTAATCTCTTACACACTACCTCCAACGCTTCCGTGACTGGGATGCAAGTGAAGAGAGATGTAACATCGTACGAGACCATGGTTTCAGCTGCCTCCATAATGACATCTCTCACCTTCTCAACAAAATCCAGGGTGTTCTGGATGTGGTGTTCAGAACTGCCCACCAACAGGTTGAGGATTGAAGCCAGAAACTTTGAGATGTTATAGGTGACCGAGTTGATCATACAGACAATTGGTCTTGAAGGTGCACCCTGTTTATGTGTCTTTGGTAAGCCGTACAGACTTGGTGTTAATTCCCCTGGTATGAGGTCCGGTCAATATCATTGTCTTGTTCTAACTTCTTCATACAATCCATCACCCTCTTCCTGTAAACAATTCCTGGGTCTCCTTTCAAGGACTCATAACTATTTTTGTCACTGAGCAGTATTTTGTTACTCAGAGGCTCTTGACTAAAGAGCTCATTTGCAGACCTTTAAGCGTAATCCTGTTTTGTCTGCATCTGAGGCTGAATGGTTCCTGTAATCAGTCATTTTACATGCTGTTTGCTCAGCATTTGTCAAAGCTGGGAAGGCACCTAAAGAAAGCTCCAGGCAATCCAGATCCCTTATGTGTCCTTATGTCTGATTATGTGTCATGTGTATACAAATACAAATGGTTCAAAGCCATCCTCAAAGTCATCCTCTTTCTTTTCCTATTGTATTTTAAATGTATGCAATCCATAAAATATTAGTAAAGATATCTATGTAACACCTTTTACTGCGAAGCCCCGCAAGGGACACTAGAGAAAAAGAAAGAAAGAAAAGAAGTACTTTTGCAAGATCCCAAGTTACTTTTGTGAGATCACGCAAACGTTTTGCGAGATCCTGTTAAAGAGTTTTTCTCTTCTTTTATCTTACTTCTGTTGGTACCAATACACTCAGAAAAATTATGGTTCTTAAATGGTTCTTCAGATGTCTTCATGGTTCTTTAAAGAACCATCATATGTCAAAGAACCTTTTTATTTTGTGGATGGTTCTTCAGCTATTACAAATGGTTCTTTAAAGAACAAAAGGTTCTTCATCCTTAGCTATCTATATGCTATATGCCAATATTTATGCCATGGTGTAAATGGCATAAATATTTATTCACTATAACAAGGCTGTGAATTATACTGTGTGTTTTCTTTGTGTGCATGTGTGTGCGAAGGGGGAGGGCGGATTACCTGGCAATTACCCTTTAAGAGAAGATGGTAGGAAACTGAATATTCAAATAAAATTTAGAAATAATTGCTTAAAAATATACTGGTGGCAGGGGTGGGGGGTGAAAGCCTAAAGACCCTAACCCCCCCCCCCACACACACACACACACACACACACACACCCCTAACCCCGCAAACCCATTATGAATATGGTGAGTTAACAAACAGTTGACACAATACACACATTCAAATACTGTACTTTCGTTTTAAATTTTAATAAAGCATTACTATTTTCTACTCCAAGGCATTACTTTTGAGATTATTATATATTTTTGAAAATATAGCATAATGATAATACTAGTTATTGTAAACTTTACAAACCACCCAGCAGTATGTAAAGTCAAATTATAAAATACAAGTAAATAACAATTGCAGAACAGAATGTCAGTGTAATGAACACACACTTCGTTTTGACAAAGCACACTGCTTAGGTAAATGATCTGAGTAGTTGTTCATCACTGAGCAATTTGTTAATATGTGTTTCGAGCCAAATAAATGACAGGGAGAGAGAGTGACGTCAGAACACGTCATACTATAACCTCCCGGGAGCGGACGGAGGTTCTTTAAAGAACCATTTTTAAAAAGGTTCTTTGAAAAACCATTAAAGGTGCCCCAAAGAACCATTTCTTGATGGTTCTTTGGGGCACCTTTAAAGGTTCTTCAATGAACCACTGAAAGAAATGGTTCTTCAAAGAACCATTGTTTGAAAGGTTCTTTGTGGCACCAAAAAAGGTTCTTCTATGGCATCAGTCTAAAGAACCACTTTTGGTTCCAGTTGGCACCTTTATTTTTCTGAGTGTAGATCTGTCCAGAGTACTGCAGCTGGTTGTCAAAAAATGCAACCAAAATCACCAGGTCATAGTATGCACTGCGATGAGTGTGTCCCCTTACACCAAGAACTGTGTGTAGTGCAAAGCACTGATTTAATTTTTTAAAGTTTCAGCCAAGCTCAAACTGAAAATCTATGATTCTCTCCCACAGGTTGTTTCAAGGGTTGGACTGGGAGAAAAAATTGGCCCTGACATTTTCGGTCCACGCGGCTCACCATGATTACTCAAATAAATAAATAAATGGATTTAATTTTGTTTGATTATAGATATTGAAACTGCAGCCTGGTGCTACCGTGACGAGTTGTTACTAGTTATTGCTGGTACTACGGTGCAGCATCAGCAGCTCCAACGGGTAATTTTACATATTTTGCTGCCATCTGTTTTTAGTTTCTTTTTCTTTTCCTCTTTTAGCTTTTCAGTGCCACCGTTTCGTCACTTCTTCCACACTGAAGTCTATTCTATACAGGGCGTGTTGCTAATAAAAATGAACAAATTGGCTGCTGTCAGCATTGTACAGCCGGTGCACAACAGCCCTTCAACTGACCCATCGGCCCAAAAGTGCGGCATGCCAGCGCGGTTGCCTTTTTATGACTGTTAATACTGTATGAATTCATTAATGCAGGCACTTTGCCGCCTAGAAATCTTATCTGTAAAAATTATGAACAGTGACAAGGGGCAGCCCGGACTGAGTCCAACACTCACCTAGAACAAATTAGACCACATAACATTGCAGAAGGGTGCCAACCAAGACAGCCCTTCAAAATACAGGGCCTTAAAGAACTCAGGGCGGATCTCATTGATATCTGGTTTCAGCATCGCCACCACCAAAGTAAATGGACTGGTTCTTATATAGTGCTCTTCTACTCTATCTGAGCACTCAAAGCATTTTCATGCAACTTGCCCATTCACACAGGCACGCTTTTCTATGTTCTTTCTATGTAAGTGGTTTCTGTCTAACATTCAAACCTGGGTTTACTATCTTGCCTAAGAATATTTGGCATCCAGACTGGAGCAGACGAGGATCAAACCACCAACCTTCCAATTTATCTGCTCTATCACCTGAGCTACAACCACCCCAAAGGCACCAACACTCTTACAGTCGCAGCTCCTTGCAGCAGGCTCAGTAATGGATGTCTGGAGCATGGCCTCTCCAGCATCCTCCTGCCACCTGATCCAGCTCACCACCAGGCGGTGATCGGTTGAAGCTTAGCTCCTTTCTTCACCCAAATGTCCAGAACATACGGCCGCAGATCTGATGATACGATTACAAAATAGATCACTGGCGAACTACCCAAGGGCTCCTCTGCACTTAGGAACATTGTTATGTGTGAACTTGGTGTTTGTTATGTTATCTAACCGTGATGTAGATTCTTAGCAGAAATAACAATTAAATATGCAGCCTGACAAGCTTAACCCACCTTTAGAGGCCAGCTGTAAAGGTTCAGGTGTTTTGGAGGAATTTCCATATATTTGTGATACTGTCTGCTGCCACGTCTATTAATGCTTTTCATGATCTGGCCACAAACTATAGCAATTCCCAGATCTCCTTCAATAGGCAGTTGGGGAGAGTCACAGTATAAAACAGAGCAACCTTCAAGTGCATGCAGTTTAAAGTTTCAGAGTTCGAGTAGGCAGCTCTCAGATTAATATAAATAGCAGCGCCAAGCAGTAAATATATTAAAATATTCATCTGCCACTTTGCTGTTGGGGTTTTTTGAGCCTGCTAACACAAAGAAAACATTTCTATGTCAAACTTGCTTCAACGTACTCCCTTCTAACTTGACTGCAAACTGTGAAATTGCACGTGTGAAGAAAGTTCTTCTTGTATGTTCACTGACTTTTTCCACCATGTATATATATGAAAATATGAAAAACAGAAAAGTGATAACATACCAAATGAAATTCTACTTACTTTGTAGCAGCATATTTAAAGACAAATCAACAGGAGACACAATTTTGAAAGACATTTATGGAACTCTGTCTCAAATTAGTTTATTATCCAGCCAAAAAACCTGGTTTGTGCAGTTTATCTGGAAAGTATACATACATAATTCATTCCTCTCCTCAAAATTCAATATTAAAAATTAAAAACAAAAATATAACACGTACACAAGCAGTGACAGCCTTTGCCACTCAACTGTGCTGTAAGTGCTCTGAATACTTCACTGCATTTAACAAGTGTATCGTACATTCAGACCCTAAACAACAGGCCATGAATTTGCTGGCAGTACACGCAGAAGATATGTTGTTTGTTGCTGGTTAATGTGGATTCTTATGTTGGGTAACTGGTACTGAGTTAATACAATAATGTTCTTTTAGCCATATGAAGACGTTTGGTGATCCCAATATAATTACATGTCAACTGATGCTCTCATTGCTGGTTGCATCACAGAATAGATCCTCACATTCAAAACAAACTTTTATCAGTTTCATATAAAAAGATCTGAGCTGTAGTCATTCATTCAACGTGTGTTCACATTTTACTTTGCAGTCGCTTTTGCTTAACTGATGGTGACATACTGCTAATATTCATTGTAACTTTTATGAAGGAGATGCTTTTCTATGTGGAGTGTTTATGGGGTAAATAGTTGTTTATTCATTTTCATGAAGCAGATTTGGCTGTTGACATGAATTGGTGAGTAAATACAAATCCCTCTCTGCACTCTAAAAGCTCTTGTGTTGATTAGTGAGAGGGTAGGGAGAGCTATAGAAGAGTGGGGGCGTGGGGAGTGAGGAATTTGTTTACCGCACACTTTCCTCCCTCAGATCTGATTAGCTAAATGTCACATTGAATAGTTGAACCTCTCTCGTGTGTGTCTGTTTTTCTATATGCAGACATTTTACCAATGAATTTTTATTTGATGATGTTTTAAAAACTGAAACAATAGCTGTGTGTATTTATCATCATCTCTCGCTTTCTCTGTCAGACCAGGTTGAACAAAGTTCATCAATATCAAAGTTTAGAGGTGGACAAAAGCTCCATCGACTCTATTTAATCTTGACAGACACAAGTGCGCTGCCATGCAAACATAATATAAATTATTGGAAAATGAAATATTCACATTCACTTACAGTTGCTACTGTCACTTATTAGCGACTTTAGAAAAACGAAACCAGATACATTAAACATCTGATTGCAGAAGTAGCATTGTTTTTATATGGCATTGTTTTATCTCTTAATTCATATTCTAAACATGAATTCATGACTGAGACCCTGAAACTGACTCGAGAACAGAATGACCTGCTCTGGAAACATTATGAGACAGACTATGTTAGATAGAGATAGACTGGCCAAGTGAACAGAGTGAGGTCCACTGAGGCGCTGACTGTAAATTAGGCTGAGGATGACATAGCTCATAAAGAGCCTTGCTTTCTTCGGGGGTTGGTTGCTCCGTACTGTTATGGGGAGTTCAATTTTATTTATACAGCCCCAAATGACAACACCAGTCGCCTCAAGGTGTTTTATATTATATCATAATAGGTCAAGAAAGAGGATCTTGATGCAGCACAGCAGACACACAGCTCGGTGAATAAACAAAAATAAATGTTTGTAAAAATGCACTGGTTTAACAGAAGCTGGCTGAAAAAGAAACAACAGGTACAGGAGTCCTGGCAAACACAAAACATAGAAACAAGAAGTTCAATAGAAGAGCTCAAGTGACATTGTCATAGTGGAGACTTTGTGCGGGTGGGGTGATGTTAACAGTCTGTTTTGACAGACCGTTCAGATTAGCATTACCTCCACCTTCCAAATATCCTGTCACATTTGACCTCTGCTCTCACGTTTATTTCACTTCTGCCTTTGACTTCAAAATGTGTAACGTCTCTACAGAAAGCGATGTCAAGAGAAAGCAAATGAGCCACCTGGTAGCTAAAAATACACTGTAGTCAAATATTGTACATGTAAAAAGCCCAAGTTATTCATATCAGCAATTTACAAGTTGTGTTATTCCATGAACCACTCAAATCAAATCAGAGTAAACATCTGGCCTTGTGTTTACAGTTCAAAGTCTGTATTGAATTATATATTGAATGTTTTATTTCAAAGTTAGGTGGTGGTGCACAGGTAGAACCAAAAGAGAGAAATGTTGTTGTTTGGGTGAAACAAAAACGTGTGAAGAATTTTGTTCTGCAGGTTCATTTAAAATCATTTCAACACTTTTCATATAGTTTGACTTTACAACAACAATCTTCACAATAACAGTAATGCCAAAGTTCAGCAAAGTAAAAACACAACTATCTGATTGTGATTACTCATCAAACTAAATATATTGTGTGTGCTTCACAATTAACACACGATGTGATTAGTTAGAGGCAGTGTTGGCGCAGTCACAGTTGGTGCTTTTGATTGGCTGATGTGTCTGTTGGCACTTCGTCTGCCATCCACGAATTACAGACAACAGGAACGTTTAGCATGTAATGCATGTGTGTCTTTCTGCCCTTAGTCTTGGAACCACAGACGGTGCAACAGGACTCCATCAGACCGGTACCAACCAACCACTAGACCACACAACAAGTCGGTAGGTTCCATTCATATCCTTCATCTGCCTCTCCACCTGTGTCTCGTGCATTTCTAACTGTTTTGCGTTGTCTATTTGTGTTGCGCTTTTTCCTGCCTAAGTTTTCGTTGCTTTCTGTTTTTGTGTTCATTTTTTGCTGAAGTCGTTCTTTCTGTTTCCTGCTTAATCTCACAAGTAGATTATCACCAATTTGCCTTGATTAGGCCATTCTTCCTGCAGTTGAGGCGGGAAGAAAGACAAAAAGCCAGTCTGCAATTTGAACACGTGCAAGGAACAAGTGATTGCGATCAATAAAAAAATGAGCAGGGAGAGAACAAGGGTGAAAATAAATGAACAAGTAAATAAATGAATTGCCAATTTCTGTTCTCGTCAAGTGTTTTTTGAAGGCAGCTCTTGAGGAAAAGCTGTTTCCGCTGAAGGACAGCAGTCTCTGTCTGAGTGTGGGTGTCTCTGCCTCTCCTTTCTGTATGTCACTGCACACCCAGGCTCAAGGTGCTTTAGACTGAGGGAGTGTGTGAGTGAGTTAGTTATGGGGAAAAGGAAGGGGTTAGATTGAGGGTTGAGCTGTCTTCCTCTTACATGGCAAATGTGGGATCGGAAACAGCAACACTGGATTCCAATCATTTGACCTGCACACAAAGCAGCATTCACTCAGTTTTAATATCGCTCTGGGTTCTTTGCTAGCTTAGCGTTTATATCCAAGCTGAAGGCTGCGCCATTATTCTCCACCTCCGCACGCCACAATCAGCTCATTGTAGGGTAACTGCAAGTGGAACCGATAAGCAGGATCGGCAAGCAGACTAACAGTTCCAAGAAATGCGACTTTTACTTTTACTACATAAACCAGTTCTAGATTCCCATGCTAAAGCTAACGAGTCCCCACTGTCCTCTGTCCACCATGCTGGATTCACAGCCACAAATGGAGCCACAGTAAGGTCCTTCATAGCTTTATTTTTGTACGTTAGTACTGTCATATTGAGGAAATAAACAGACACTAGAAATCTCTTGTTCTTCTTTAGGCTGAGCAGCAAAAACGGGAGTGTAATGGTTTTAGCTAACTAGCTAACTAGCATCATTAACTAGTTAATGTGGCTAGTAGTATTTGTGTTTGCAGTATGCCCTAATTCGATTTTTTAACATGCATGTTTGCAGACTTAGCCCTTAGCACTGTTACAGTAACAGAAAATACAGAACACTAGCTGACAAATACAGCAGCATAAATACAGTGATCGGTGCTGCTGTGACATCAGTGTTAGGTCTGATTACTGTCAGACATCAAGTGCACGTCTCCTCTCTGTTTGTCCCAGTGTTGTCAGTAAAAGGGCACTTCTTCGCCACAGAACTGTCATTTAATGACATCAGTATATTACACTTTTAATGACACAAAATTAGAGCCTTCCCCAGCACCTTCATACTGGTCTACACGTTTATTATGTAAACAGGAAACTATACCAAGTATGTGTCATGTAGCAAACTGGTTCAGTTGTGAATATTTATGCATATGACACCCATGAATTATCTCACTTTGTGTTTATGTAACTAGCTCTGTGTTCTTTTTCCTTAGCTTTTTTTATAAATAAAGGTGAAAGACATTGTATTGTGTCACTTAAAGAGTACTGAAGTCCCTGCATGGGAGTCCTGTGGTTCAGAGTGAAGGCTGAGGGCTCAGAGGTGAAATAACAGTCCTCACTGGGACAAACCGAATGAGAAAACCCTACTGACATGTGGACTGACAAGCTAACATTTACGTCACAGCAGCATCACTGCAATGACACACAGGGACAAGACAATAAAGCCAACCTTTTCATCTGTAGTGTGTATTTGTGTATATATATAGAAATATATTTGTCATGTTTAGGTTTCTATGCATATTAACAATGTTACCAAATAAGAAATTCACTGTGACTTATATACAGATTGTTTATTTAGTTATTATTAGTAGTAGTAGTCAATTAATTAATTTTTAAAATATTATTTCTTTCACCTTCACCAGCTCTTGGACTCCAACTACACCCCGGTGACTTTGTCTGTCCTCCTTGTTTATGTCTTCTCCTTCTCTGTGATGAACCTAATTCTGTAGTTTTGGCCCATTTGTTCTGCGCTCTTTCACCAAATGATGTTGTCATGTCTGTCTCTGTTTCTCTATAATGAGCTCTATGAACCTGGTGCTTATTCCAGTGATGTTAAATCTAATAGTATACAATACAGTCTAAATGTATGTTGTTTTCAGCAGCTTTTGACTAAGTTTGGTCAGGAAATGTTTTTGTCCGTTAAACTTGACAGGCTGTTTCATCGTTCCTCAACTACAGTCTTTTCATGTTCAGCAGAGCCACCCCGACACATACATGTTATAAATTCATTCAGGAAAGCAAACATTTCCACGGCGCAGGACAGCCGGCCCTTCGAGCTGTGGCTAGCTGAGAGCTAGAGGGACGAGACAGTGATAAACACACGAGGATGGGAAAATAGCAGGAAAGGAAATGTGGAAGTTGGCGGCTGCACGAAGGGAATGAAGGAGTGAAGGAATTTGGAAACAATGGAGTCTTTGTTAACACTGACCTTCCCTCTCTCCCTGCCTACACTACACCTTCAAGCTACCTCCCATCCCTCACTCCAACTGCTCAGGGTATTTGTTTTGGTATTAGGTACTGTATCCACCAGCCAGTCAGATTTCAGATAATATTGCTAAACAGACGCTTGTGGGAAGCAATGACCTTTAGCATGCTCAGTTCACATTTTTAGAGCAGTTGGTTCTCTTTATTGTGTCTTTTTAGTCGTGAATCCTCTTGAAATTTCTTTTTTAAATGTGAATTTAAGAGTCAGTTAATCAAATTATATAACTGTTTATGCTAACGCTTAACAATTAGCATGAGGTTGGATTAAACAAATATAGACACTGAAAAGTCAGAGCTATTCAGCTCCTTTGTGCTTCTCGGCCCTAATTATCATGTAGCACTCTGAGGCAGGCAGTGTGGGACCCAACTGCAGCATTCAGAGAAAAGAATAGATTAAAAGAGGCAGCTTTATTGCTGTACTGAAACTAAATAATTAAAAAAAATCAAGAAAAGAAGAAAACTAGGAGCAAACAACTGGAAAACTACAGGGTGCCCATGAAACTCACAGAAGACTCTGGAAGCAAAGCAAGAGGGGACAACGCAACAGAGAAGACAGGAAGACACAGATTATTTACACAGAGGGAGACTAGAGCAGTGTGGACACAGCTACACAGAAGCTGACTGACGAGACACCGGGAAGCAACACTGAACATAATACACACAAGATTATCAAAATAAAACAGGAAGTAATATACACTGGAGCTCAGAATCAGACTTTAGACTGAGCTCAACACTGGGACTGAGGATAAGCAGACGGACTGGGGAGACAAAGGGACAAAACACAGAGAGAGCAACATGAGAACATGAAGAGGGCAAAAAACATTGACGGGACTACAAATGTATTCATTAAAAACAAGACAGGGAAAGCAGACAGAGAGACAGAACACAGAGAGATGAGATTTTAAATCTCAATGACATTTTTATCTTGATAAATAAAAGACTAATTAGTGGCAGGTCCAGGTAGCTTTACAGATTGCGCCATACCAAAAGCAATTTTGTAAAAACTTTGTTGTTAAATTTTACTTTTCTATTGGTAGCTTCAAAATATCTATAAAAAGTATTCACTCACCCATCCAAATCATTTGTTCCAATCATATGATTTGACTTCCATGGCCACAGGTGTATAAGACCAAGCACCTAGGTTATGCAGATTGCATAACAAATATTGTGAAAGACTGGGCTGCTGTGAGGAGCTCAGAGACTTCCAGGATGTGCAACAAGTCCAGGCATGAAACTTCCTGGCTGCTAAATATTCCAGTCCGCCGTTGATGGCATCATAACAAACGTGGAACCGATTGGAAACATCAGCAACTCAGCCCCAAAGTGGTAGGCCACGTAAAATCACAGAGCGAGGTCAGCGGATCAGAGTCGCATCGGGTGCACAGTAGCTTCACATCAGCTCGAGAACAGTGCGTAGAGAGCTTCATGGAGTGGGTCATAATGACGGAGCAGCTGGAGATGCTGCCACTGGACTCTGGAGCAGTGGATACGTGTTGCTCGGATGAGCCTTGGTTTGGCAGTTGCCAGGAGAATGGTACTTGTCTTACTGCATTGTGCCAAGTGTAAAGTTTGCTGATGGGGGATTATGATGTGGGCTTGTTTTGCAGGAGTTGGCCCCCTTAGTTCATTTGAAAGGAACTCTTAAATTGACTCCACAGTGTCTAGGCATGCTGAAAAATTAACGCTCCCAGCTTAATGTAGATGGCCCTTCCGGTTCCAACATGACTTCACATCAGTGAACAAAGTGCGGTCCCTAAAGACATGGATGAGCGATTTTAGTGTGGAAGAATGTGACCTTAACCCCACAGAGCCCTGACCTTAACCCGATGGAACACCTTTGGGCTGAATTACAACAGAGACCTCTCATCCAACATCCATGGCTGACTTCACAAACGCACGTCTGGAGGAGTGGTCAAAAATTCCAGAAAGAAGTTTCTAAATGTAAAGTTTAGACATTTTTCTGACAGTCCAGCATTGATTTGTGCCCATTTTAAGAAAAAGAAGTGATGCCTTTCCATTCGTCCATCTGTATTAGGCTGACCTTAAACTGGACACTGAACACACAGGGATTACTGTTATTTCTGTTTACACCCCCACCTCCATCCTCCCCCCACCACACACTCACACACACACACACACACACACACAAAATAGCTCTGTCAGTGTTTTTCTCTCACAAGATTGCCATCCTTGCATCTGTCTTTCTGATCCCTTTCTTTTTTTAATCTGAGCAGAGAGGAGGATTAGTTGGAAGGAAGCAAAAGGTAGCAAATGGAGAGAGAAAGAGAGAGATTATCTCTGCAGATTTGCACTCATGAAGTTGAGACTCAATCTAGGACTGACAGGGAGGTAAATATGAAAGAAAGATAAAAGATCGAGATGACGAACAGGAAGGAATGAGAGAATGAAGAAATAGAAACAGGTGGATTATTTAATAACATGGTAAGTTTGACCATTTCTTATAACGTCAAACCAGCTGGGACAGATGGACGTGAAGTGTTAGTCAAGGTGCACACTGATACTAAAACTACAGCTGCACTATAACTTATCGCTTTAACAGAAAAAAGCATCCTCTAAACCAAACCCTTCTTATATTTATAGCCCAGGCTGTTGAAATCAGAGTTTCTACATTAGGTCTTTTATATTTGATCAGTTGACTTTTATGACTTTTATGCTCTGTTTTGACTGTATAAAGTGAATTTTTACACTTCAGTCAGTGGTGCAGGTTATTGCAGTGTGATGCTGGGAACCTAAATAGTAAATTAAGAGCAGTATGGCCGATATCAATACCGATACTTTCACCTATAAAGGGAGTATCTGTATTGGAGAACAATGTGTCATGTCATCACTTATGAGCTGTACATTTGCCAGACTCATTTTAATGAACACGAACAGCTGTTGTTTTTAGAGACCTGGAATATAAATGTGCTTGTCTTTAGAGGACTTTGAATCAGCTGCTGTTGTTTACATGTGCTATACAACTGATGTGACGATGAGGTTCATTAAAAAAAGATAAAAATATGTATTTAACACAGTTCAGGATACAGAGGAGCTACATTGATTTGTTTTAAATTGCCCATAGGTGAGACTGTGTGAATGATTGGCTGTCTCTCTGTGTTAGCCCCGCCACAGACTGTCACTGAGGAATTGCAGAAGAGAATGTATGAATGGATGGACAGTGGGAGACTTACTGGACTGAATCCAGTTGTGTTAGTATCAGTCTGATACTGATACCAGTGATGGTATCAGTATTATCGATATTTCGATTGATATGTGCTCCTCTAGTGCAGATCGGACTCAGTGTGCAGGAACTAGAGTGCCTTTATTTACAGAGAGGCAACAAGCAAGACAATAGAACTGTCACGGTTTGCCGGGGCAAGCCGTGTGAATAATAATGGATCCAACTGCAGGCTGCTGAAGTGGAGGGTGAGTTTATTTGCAACTAAAAGGTACAACAGACAGGGTGGCGAGGAACAAAACGGTGAAAACTCTAAACTGGGAAAACTAAATAAAACACTAACCGGAATACAAACGTGACATGCAGGGAGAATGACCAGAGAATCAACACAGAAGGGTGGAAGGGAAATAACACAGCCGAACCAGCAACTACCATGACAGAAGACACAACTTAAATACACCCAGAGAACACAGGGAGATTACACGCAGGTGGGGAACACAGCTGGGAGTGATTATCGTGACGAGACTAGGGAGGCAAACTGAAAACACTCACATAAGACGCAGACCTTCACAATAAAACAGGAAACACATACACGCAATGACATAACACACCAACTAAACACAGACTGGGGGACACAGAACATAGGAACATGAACAGAAGAATACAAACACCCAAGGTAACCAAAACCACAGAATACTAATAGACTAAACATAAACACGGAGTCGCAGACTCCGGACCATGACAGGACCCCCCCCTCAAAGGCTGGCTCCAGACAGCCCAACAAAAAACAGCCAGAAAAACAGAAAACAACCCGACCAGGGCGGGCGGCGGGGGTCCAGGACGGAGGGCCCGGGGCAAAACAAAACAGGAGCACCAGAAGGTCAAAGACAAAAAGAAAAACAAAAACACGAGTCCAAAACAAAAAGAAAGGCACACCAGGGGCCTGTTCTTCGTACCGCGCTAAGTGAGTTAGCTGGATTTGATTGTTGACGATTTCGCGTGATCCTGGATCGTTCGGTTCCCCGAAGCCCATCCGGGACTTGCTGTCATAGCAACAGAGCCGTAAGCGTAAACCTGCTCGGGAGCAGGTTTACTTTATGTAAACAGGATTAGATCGCGGCCACGCAGGTATGTCCGCGTCATTCATACGAAAGCAACAGCGATATTCCACCACTGTTTCACCATAAATAAATAACATCAATGTAACTAAAGATAATGCAGCACTTGATCCTTGTATTGTTTTCACACAGATACATACAGGTCATTCCCTAAAAAAGGGAAATGTACTATTAACATTCTATTACATGTATGTGATTATTACAGATGTAATTCATATTTCAGAGTAGCAATTGTAAATTACTTCGTGTAATCAAGATGAGAGACCACGGCTATAAAAGCGAAGGTGGATTTGGGAAGTCTGTCGCAGCCATGTCCTGTCCGTTTACGCGAGCAACCCATTGCGGAAGGTACAAGATTGATAAGGAGAGTCCTCAGAATTCAGCGTATATTGCGGGACAGACAGGATCCTTTAGCTCAGCGCGACAGTGTGCTCATAGAGAGATATCGATATTCCCGTGAGGGTATTATTCACTTAACCAACTTGTTGACGAGGGGGTGCAGGACCACCACCTGTCTTTGTTTTTCCTCTGCCCTTTTCTTGGTTGCTGTTATGAACAAACAAACAGAGTATTCCAGGGTCTCTTTCCAAGAGACGACAAGCAATATAAGAGATAAATATTACCATTCTGTAGAATATTCTTATATTTCACTTTTACTTGTTCCCATGTTCTAGTGGGTCCTGTTGTGGCTCTAATGTGAAAGGGGATATAATATAACATATTATAATATAATATAATGTAATATAATATTGGATAATATGGTGTGATATGATAAATCTACCCTACCGCCTACTGGTGTTGGCCAGAGGGGCCGATGGCGCAATATGGCAGCCTGGCTTCTGTCAGTCTGCCCCAGGGCAGCTGTGGCTACAACCGTAGCTGCCTCCACCAGTGTGTGAATGTGAGAGTGAATGAATAGTGGCATTGTAAAGCGCTTTGGGTGCCTTGAAAAGCGCTATATAAATCCACTCCATTATTATTGTTATTATTGAATTACTTACGAGTTTGATTTGTCAGCAACTTCCTGCCAGCCCTCTCTCCTTGCTTTTGCAGCCTTTGCAGTGTTCCCTTGCGTTTTAATTAAACTCTGAAACTCCCGAAATCCCTCACTCAGGAGTTCTTGCTCTGCTGCCGAAAAATACCGAGCCGAGCGCGCTCCTTCGACATTTTCGCCGACCAATCAAAGGGTTGCCGATCAATGTTTCTACTATCGATGCGTAGCCCCTGTTGGGCCACCCAGTGATCTCACATTACTTCATCCAGCTGTACTGATCGTCAACAACAGGTGTGTTCGGGGAACCGGAATAGCGAGCTCAGAGTTAGCGCGATGATTTGGTCTTGGATGTTTCATTTGATCTTGGATGTAGTAAGCGACGTACGAAGCACAGGGCCCAGAGCACAGGAAAACAGAGTCCAAAGCAGAAGAGTTCAGGGGGCCGGCCAGGAGGCCGACAGCACAGGAGTCCAAGACAAAAAGAGTTCAGGGGGCCGACCGTGCGGACGGCAACGGCGGCGACGTGGATACAGTTCGGGAGGCCGGCCGTGCGGACGGCAACGGCGGCGACGACAGCGCTGGTCCGGGGGCCGGCCGTGCGGAAGGCAACGGCGGCCACTCAGGCGATGACGGTCCGGGGGCCGGCCGTGCGGAAGGCAACGGCGGCCACTCAGGCGATGGCGGTCCGGGGGCCGACCGTGCGGAAGGCAACGGCGGCCACTCAGGCGATGGCGGTCCGGGGGCCGGCCGTGCGGAAGGCAACGGCGGCCACTCAGGCGATGGTGATCCGGACCAGGCGAGGATGAAGACTCGGATGAAGCTGGACCAGGCGAGGATGAAGACTCTGATGAAGCTGGACCAGGCGAGGATGAACACTCTGAAGCTGGACCAGGCGAGGATGAAGACTCTGAAGCTGGACCAGACGAGGCTGAAGGCTCTGAAGCTGGACCAGACGAGGCTGATGATGATGATGAGGCTGCAGCTGGCGATGAGGCTGCAGCTGTTGCTGGCTGGACGGGCTCCTCGGGCCCTCCAGCTGACGAAGCAGGAGGCTGGACGGGCTCCTCGGGCCCTCCAGCTGAAACAGGAGACAAAGGCCGGAGCGGTCCCTCGGACCCTCCAGCGGAGACACGAGACAAAGGCCGGAGCGGTCCCTCGGACCCTCCAGCGGAGACACGAGACAAAGGCCGGAGCGGTCCCTCGGACCCTCCAGCAGAAGCCATCACAAAGCCAGCAGGCATGGAGTCCTCTGGCAGACACGAAGGCAATGGATGCTGTGCTGAGCACTGGCCCTGCTCAGACAGCACTGACACGGAGTTGTTCTCTGAGGGCTGCTCAACCTTCAGGGGTCCAGAATCAGCTGGGGACTGAGACCTAGCCTCTGGGGAAGCCCTGGAGTGCAGAACGGTGCCTGAAGCAGCTAACGCGCGAGAAACTCCCTGACTGGACCTTAAATTTTCTCCCTGCAAGGAGTGAATGAGTGGAACCGGTAATGCTGGAGCCAGGGCTACGGGTAGCGGGGGCACTGGAGCTACTGGGACCTGCGCGACAGGCGACACTGGAGCTACTGGGGCCTGCGCTACAGGCGGCACTGGAGCTACTGGGGCCTGCGCTACAGGCGGCACTGGAGCTACTGGGGCCTGCGCTACAGGCGGCACTGGAGCTACTGGGGCCTGCGCTGCAGGCGGCACTGGAGCTACTGGGGCCTGCGCTACAGGCGGCACTGGAGCTACTGGGGCCTGCGCTACAGGCGGCACTGGAGCTACTGGGGCCTGCGCTACAGGCGGCACTGGAAACTGAGCTGAGGGGGACACTGGAAACTGAGCTGAGGGGGACACTGGAAACTGAACTGAGGGTGGCTGCGAGGGAGCTAACTGAACTGAGGGTGGCTGCGGGGGAGCTAACTGAGCTGGGAGTAGCTGCGGGAGAGCTAACTGAGCTGGGAGTAGCTGCGCAGGCGATACGCAGCTCGCGTTGACATCCGCCACACAAAACACAGCCCCTGAATGAACAGTCACGTTGTCTGGAAAAGACACAGAGTCCTCACTCACCACAGCCGGCGAATTAGAAGTCCGAACGTCCGGCTGTGGGGTGGCGCGACCGCGGCGCGATCGGCGTTTCCTCCCCGCAGAGGGCTCCGACGGGCCTGGAAAAACCGCATCCGATAGGCGAGGCAGACGCGGCTGCTCCGGGGTGGCTGTAGTTTGTTGCTGCAGGACCCAGTTCCCGAGCTTGCGCCGCCTCCCGGGCTTCATACAAGTTGGCCAATAAGTCCAAACATCCTCTGACCTGGCGGAGATAGGGATTTCTGTTGAGGATCGCCTCGATACCATTTATCCCAACGATCCTTGCTCTCGTATTCGAGGTGTGGGTTATCCAGTCGACCAGGCGTTGGACTTGCATCAGATCCCTCTCCCCGGGCAAGTCTGCTGGATCCATGTTGTGGCTGGTTCGTACTGTCACGGTTTGCCGGGGCAAGCCGTGTGAATAATAATGGATCCAACTGCAGGCTGCTGAAGTGGAGGGTGAGTTTATTTGCAACTAAAAGGTACAACAGACAGGGTGGCGAGGAACAAAACGGTGAAAACTCTAAACTGGGAAAACTAAATAAAACACTAACCGGAATACAAACGTGACATGCAGGGAGAATGACCAGAGAATCAACACAGAAGGGTGGAAGGGAAATAACACAGCCGAACCAGCAACTACCATGACAGAAGACACAACTTAAATACACCCAGAGAACACAGGGAGATTACACGCAGGTGGGGAACACAGCTGGGAGTGATTATCGTGACGAGACTAGGGAGGCAAACTGAAAACACTCACATAAGACGCAGACCTTCACAATAAAACAGGAAACACATACACGCAATGACATAACACACCAACTAAACACAGACTGGGGGACACAGAACATAGGAACATGAACAGAAGAATACAAACACCCAAGGTAACCAAAACCACAGAATACTAATAGACTAAACATAAACACGGAGTCGCAGACTCCGGACCATGACAAGAACGAATGTTAGTGGGTCTGGAAAGAGCTGGTTTCAGTTGAAAACCATGGACGATATTATGGTTAGTGTACTGGTTCTTATATAGCACTTTTCTACTTTACTCTTTTCTAAACTCTCTCCAGATACGGGATGTGAGTTAGGGTTCTCTCTCTGAAACAATGTCTTGTTGGATCCTGTGAAGGTTCTTGGAAGAGATGACTATGTCATCGAGATAAACATCAAGATAAACAAAAATAAACCAGTTCAGATAATCACAAAGGACATTATTCACTAATACGCCCAATACAATATTTTCTATTCACTGTATGTTGCCTCAAAAATCATTAAGCATATGTTATACAGCATTATACTGAATGTATTTGTATAGGCAGCTTGTTATAGGCAGCGAAGGGCTAAATTGCTACACGCCATTATGGAGCCACTACGGATCATATCGACCGTCCCCTCAGCCCTGACCGGTCGCAGCAGATGGCCCCGCCCCTCCCTGAGCCTGCTTCTGCTGGAGGTTTCTTCCTGTTAAAAGGGAGTTTTTCCTTCCCACTGTCACCAAAGTGTTTGCTCATAGGAGGTCATCTGATTGTTGGGGGTCTCTCCGTATTATTGTAGGGTCTTTGGTGGCTGTAGCTCAGGTGGCAGAGCAGGTCAGCCACTAATCAGAAGGTCGGTGGTTCGATCCCAGGCTGCCTCCTGGCTGCATGCCAAATATCCTTGGGCAAGATGCTAACCCCATGTTTGCCTACTGGTGGTGGTCAGAGGGCCCGGTGGCGCCAGTGTCTGGCAGCCTCGCCTCTGATCCTTCGATAAGTGGAATCACACCTGTGTCTCTGAAGTCTCAGGTTTTCATCAAATGAAAATTGAGGAACATCAGAGTCAGGACCAAAATGTCCTCTGGCTGAATAAGCTGAGTGTGTCAGAGTCACAGAAGTCAGGTTAATAGTATTGAGACTCCCACTAGAGTCACCGAGCCAGTGAAGGCATACAGTAGTGTGTAAGTGTCCTGGAAGTACACTGCCCTGTACTCTATCCACTGAAAAAAGGTTCAATAGTTTCTCAACTGTACATCCACGAACCAAAGCTTAGTTGGTGGTAAAGACCTACAGGCTTTGGACCTAAGTTTTCTCTCAGGACTGCAGTCATTGGACAGCACATGACTCCCAAGATGTGGACACATCACTGCACATCTCTGTGCAAAGAACAATCGTTATATTTAAAAAACTGTTTCATAAACTTTCTATCAAAAAGAAATACATTTCTCATCATGTCATCATGGTCATACAGAGCATATTTGCAATAAAAATTTTATTTAAATGGCTAAAGTGCACAGTTTGAATACTCACCTTGGTAACAGCACTCAAAATGACATGGAAACTGTACAGGATAATATCACAGATCTAAAATTATTAATTATGCTAAAAGTACAGAGACAACATTAACTGAAGGCCTGAGGATTTTATTTATTTCATTTCATTTACTGGGCTAGCAAAAATGCACAACATCTGGACTATTGTTACACTGAATCTTGGGTTTGTTAGCTGCTGACTACAGGGCCTACATCATTGCATCAATATGCATGTTTTAGTGGCTGTGGCTATGTGCAGGAACCAAATCAACATTAGAAAGTCTTTAGTGGAAAAATGTATATCTATATAAAAGCATGGCACATGAGTGTGAATTTTACTGTTGCAGGAGTTAATCTAATCATATTCCCCACCCTACAGTAGCTTCTTTAACTGCTGGAAACATAACTTACAACAGGATACTGGTGCAAGTAAGGAAAATGCGTCTGTGTTAGGAAGCAGAGTAGAGTGTGTGGGCTGTGCCCATAAATAAACTTGTCAAATCTTCTCTGACGATGCTGAACATCGTAGACTCCAATTGATTGGATTATAAGTTCAAAATGTGGAGAAGATGCAGAGGGCGCTACGCTGATTGCTGTACCAATAGGGCAAAAGCTTTTGATTGAGGCAGTCTTCCTCACTGGAAAAACAAAGCTTGTCATCATCATCAGTGGAGAGAGACATCAAGATGAGATTCTGCAACCAGTGGCAATCCCATATCTCCACAGTGTGGGACTGAATTCTATCCTCCAACAACGCTTGCACCAACAGAGCAGGGTTTATCAGGGATTAGCATCAGAATTTGGCAGTGGAGAGGATGGAGTGGCCTGCCCGCAGTGCTGACTTCAACGGCACTGAACACTTGTGGGAATAGCTTGGATGTGCTGTTCAAACAGTGTGATTAACACAACCATACTGACTGACTTGCAATAAATGCTGGTGGAAGAATGTGACGCTGTCCCGCAGCAGTGTCTGAGCAAGCTGGTGACCAGCATGGGGAGCAGGTGCCAGGCTGTTGTGGCTGGTGTCTGGTTTTTCCACATGCTACTGAGGCTCCTGCTTGTTCAATGAACACATTGTTACATTGCCAATATGTCTTGTTCCTTCAGCTTTAAATGATCCAGTCCAATAAACAGCATTAAATAGGAGTCAGTTGCAGAATGAGGCATTTGGCAGAAAGGATTTGGCACGTTCTTCATGGGTGCAATCCACAAAAGCATTTTCCTTACAAATGTTACACTTTTGTAAGGGAAAAAAACAGGTTTATCAACGGTATTCGATTTATTGCCAAGAGGTATTGTTACAGTACAACAAAACTCTGACTGTGTGGCAGGCAAGATTAGAATCCCAGCACAGGACTTTCTACACAGAAACTCTGCTTTATATAGCTGGAAACTGACAGATTAACGAAACATAATGAAGAAACAGCACTATTATTTCTATAGGGACTATCAAAATAAAACAGGAAGTAACAAATTGTGACACTAAGATCAGGACATACAAACCTGTCAGAAGTAAACAAGGACCACGGAGACAGGACACAGAGAGATCAGACAGACACCGGGACACGATGGGGAAAAAGAAAGGAATGCAAACACATTCAAGACAAACCAGATGCAGAAACATGGGGAGGTGGGAATCATCTAAAAGTCCAGGAATCAAAATAAGCAATCACTACAACCCAGAATAGAAAAATGCATCAACAAAGACTCAGAAAAGAAGACAGCCAGGAGCTCAAAAAGAGAGAATGATAAAGATCACAAGAACAGCACTCAGTTAAAGGTCTGCACCCTCTCTTTCACTGGAATTTTAAATGTTTATTTATCATTAAAATGCAGAATTTGAAGGACCGTGGTAACATTTCCAAAGCAAGAGACAAAGTGGAAGGACACTGTTCTCGAGGGGGGGGGGGGGGGGGCTTTGGGAGAGAACATAAATACCTTCTGTCATTACTTCATGTGCTAAACATGTGAAAAGTACAAAACTAAATTATGTTTAGATGAGAAATCTAAATGAATGATGTTGGTATAAGCACATTCAACAAACTCCTTATTGCTGTTTTTTAAAGTGACGCTCTAATCCCCATTAGGTTTTCTTCATTGTTCACTGAAGCACAGTGTTTTTAATTAACTGTTTAATTACTGATGAAACCTAATCAAACTCTCTTAATTCACTTCTTAACCAAAACAAAACCAGCAAACTGATCATTGCTTTCACTCATTTTCCATCCCTCTTATCTTCTGTTTTACTCGTCTTTCCTCCTTCTTTCCTCCTCTTTTTCTTTCAACATCCGTCTTCATCTCACTAAAGTGAATAAGTGACATTTTTATAACTAAGTGCTTTGTATCGAATGATTGTTTCTTTCATTTCACTGAAAAACTGTACTTATTCTCAGCACTGAGTTCCTTTTGTTTCATCTATCGACAGAAAATGTTCCTCACAATGCTTCTCTTTTTGTTAGCAGTTTCCTTGCGTTTAATAACTGTCCTCTCCCGGGTTATGTGCTCCTCTTCTGTAACGTTAGTTTTTCTGAATGGGTAACAAAGTGGTGGAGTGGTCACCGCACAGCAACAATTATCCAGTTTTAAATTATAGCTGGGGCCTGTCTTTGTGGAGCTTGTATGTTCTTCATTTGCCTGCATGGATTTCTTCTGGCTTCCTCTCATATTCTACTGATAGGTTAATTGCTGATTCTAAACTGCACAGTTTAGTATAGAGTATATAGAATAAGCACTTTATAAATGTATGGTTAAATGTGACTATAAATGCCAGTCCATTTCCACGTCTTTTAATAATCTTTTGTTCTTTTCTCATCTTTGTAATAATGTTTCCTGCATTGTTTCTGGTTATTATTCATTTTTTCCCCTTTTTTTTTGATGAATGAGGTTAAATACTCTTTTACTTTTTAACATTAAGGTTGTGTTCATCCCTGAAAACAGTGACGCACTACAATGACTATGACAGATTTCTAGATTCCTTCTTTTTGATCTTTTGGGTGTTTTTTGTCACACATGCACACTTCATCCTACCCAACATCTTTGATACATTCCAGTCTGGTTATAGACAAAACCACAGCACTGAAACAGCTTTATTGAAAATTACTAATTCTATTTTTATGAGCTATTTTATTCCTGCTTGACTTATCTACAGCTTGATGTTGCTTATCATGTTAATCAGACTACAAAACTGTCTGCCATCACTGGTTCTGCTCTCTAATGGTTTTCTTCATACTTGTCCTTGTATGTCCTCATCTGGACCACTCATGTGTGGAGTCCCCCAGAGTTCAATCCTGGGACCAATTCTGTTTTCTTTATACATTCACCCTCATTAGTCTAATAGATCTCCAATTATTGCTGTGCACATGATTAACAGTTATACTTTTCTGTCAAGCCCAGCCTCCTCAACAGCCTGTGCTGCCTGAGTGAAAGCTTCTCTGCCATTACTAATTGGATGTATTGAAATTTCCTTCATCGTAATTCAGGTAAACTAAGGTTCTAGTGCTCAGTCCAGTTGCTCTAAGGAGGTCAGTTAGTACCGCCTTGCCAAAACCAAAGACATCATGTCCTCTGCTAAAAACCTTGGTATCATTTTTGACCATAAGCTGAATTTTCAAACACATCTCAAAGCTCACCCAGTCTTTTTTCTTCCGCTCAGAAACACTGCAAACCAGTGATCAAGTGCTTCTATACAGATATCTGAAAGTTCCTACGCACCTATGTTTTCTCATTTTGTTGTATTCAAATCTCATGTTAATCTTCCACGAGGAAGCTATTGCTGTAGCCAGATTTGGCTGTATTATTTTTACTATAAACTTCATTACAACTAAAAGTAATATCACTCCAAACGGTGAGTGCCTCCCACCTGGCCCACTCATGATCAGCTGTACAATAACTGAAGCCATGCCAAATTGTATCCTCATACCATGATAACTGTCAGGGTTACAGGCCCTTGCAGTACATTAAAGTGTGTTAAAATGGTCACTTTGGAAGTTGCTATATTTTTCCCAGCATTTATGATCCCTGATGATTTCAAGTGCAGGAGCGATTCATATGTGTCTAGGCTGAAAAACACATCTTAGCTGTAATAACAACTTGACACTACGACAATCATGAGCTAAAATCCTGTTTTGTTTTGTTTTTCTTCTGTTTTCCAGAACCATTTTTTCTATGACCAAAATTCTGTATCTTGGGACACAACAGCTGAACTCGCTGTGTTTCTTTGTGATAATCCAGAGGAGAATAGCTGAAGTAGAAGACGAGTCTGACAGTGTCCCATCAGGAGAGGTTGAAAAATCTAAAAACAGATGTAAGTTAAAACATACCACAGTAAAGCAATCACTCTCCTCTCATCTCAGATTTCATAGCAATAGAGCTCCTTGCCTACCAATTAATATGTGTATCTATGCTTTACATTACTGCCATCTTGTAGCCACCGTTGGAGACAGTCACTGAAAGCTGCTCTTCTTTCAGTCTCGTAGAAAACTGCAGCTCTATGTGTTTTGATGGCGTGTGCGTATCCCATTAACACTGAGGATAAACCAGGCCTTTCATGGTAAACTAATGTGAGAGTGCAAGATGGAGAATACAACTCCTTTAGGACAGAAGGGGGTGGCTGCTCTGATGATTTCCAGTTTTATACAACTGACAAGGTAACCTGGTGCAGGATCAGCAGTGCTTTCAGTTTGTCTGAATATAATACATCTAATCAGCTGCTTTGCCAACACTTCACCTTCATTTCTTATTAATGAGACGGACGTATTTCTGCCACCAGAGTCTGGTACTAAAAATGCAGATAATATCAAAATAAGTGATAATAATATATATAAGTGGTAATATCAAAATAAGTAATGATATAACTTTTGTTGCTCCTGTCGCACATGGTGATTTCTTCAAATTATTATCAGGAAACAACAGCCAAGGTAACAATGTGTACATAGCTACTCTGCATCATAGGCACTGACCCTTGGAGTTTAAAGGTCTAGAGACAATATTTTATTACATAAATAGACAGTTTGTACTGCCTCCCTAATTATTAAAAAACCCAAGTAGAGGAGTTAATCCATAGCAAAAAAAAAAAGACAGAGTGATATCAAACACATCTAGTTGTTTCTGATTTTTCAATCATCATTAAGGTGAAAGTAGAACTAGAGACGACAGAACATGAATGAAAGATAGAGGAAGACAGAGGGTTAGTGGAGGGTCGTCACTGCGAGCATAATTTGTGAATTCGTGGAAGTACGTAACACCAGTGATCTTAAAATTAATATCTGCATGACTAAACAAAGCAGTGGTAATATACGACTCAGTTGTGTTAAATGAATTGCTCCACGAAGCTCCTTAGTTAGTGTGCCCAGTGTGCATTACAAATATAGACAGTATCTTCATGTTCTCTTATACATAGAGACCTGAAAGACATACGTGTATAAGAACACATTTATATATAATTATCAAAAAACAAAACGGCAACATATCATCTGGATGCTTTATATAATGCATATACAGTGTTGGGAAGGTTACTTTTAAAATGTATCCCACTACAGATTACAGATTAGATGCCCCAAAATGTTTTTTGTAACGTATTCCATTACGTTACTCAATGAGAGTAACGTATTCTGAATACTTTGGATTACTTAATATATTATCATGCTTTTTACAACTACATGAATGTACTACTGCTGTGTGATTTATTACTATTACTGAAGGTTACTCTCCATACCAACACCAACCAGATGTTTAAATCTTAATATAAATGAGTAACAGTAGGTGGACATTAGGTAAGGCTGCAGCGATCTCGTATAGAAAACTATTCGACGCGTATATAAAACAGGTCCGCGGCTCCGAACCGTAGTAAAGGGACCTCTGGCTAATACGTCGGGTTCGTGTCGGGCTCGTAGATGAAAACTAGCTTAACTTTGTTGTCTGGGTCGACTTTGCTAGCAGAGACAGAGAGAGGCGTTGAAAGACTGCTGCAACGGGACTTATTGTTTCAGAGGTAAACACGAACACAGCGTACAGTCGAGTCTTAATAGCTTACTTACAGCTGGGCTCGTCAGGCACTCTGTTTGGCTGCAGTGGTTATTATTATATTTCAATCAATCTTTATTTATAAAGCACTTTTCATACAGAAATGTAGCACAAAGTGCTTTACATGGTTAAAAGCAGCCCACCCCACCCCACCCTCCAACTCACTCCCCACACTCTCATTAACATAAACAATCATGGATACACACACACACACACACACACACACACACACACACACACACACACACACACTTAAAGAGTGAAATTGGGCTGGGCACATATGAGCCAGGTGAGGAAACACTATCACAGGGAGCCGTCTGCACCGGGAGCCGGTCACAGACCTCCAGGCTGGGCACACAGCAGGAGGGAGGCACAGGAGCCCCCCAGCCAGGCTGAGAGGACCCAGCAGCCACGGTCGGTCACAGCCCCGGTGCAGAGAGCACCCTCCGAGGAAACACTGGAGATATGACACAATAAGGTTCAAGGTTTTTTATTTGTCACATGCATAGTTATACAAGTATAACACACAGTGAAATGTAGCCTGACACGCTCCTCGACATGTGCAAAAATTGGGGGGGGTGTAGAGGAAGAACATTATATATATATATATATAGTATATACACTGGGTGAATGTGCAGTAGTAGCAGCAAGCAGGTGAATTCTGTACATTAATATGAATGGACATCTGACTATTTTACAGGATAGACAATATAAACATATTTAAAATTAAAGGAATTTGAAATGTACATTGTGCCTTGGTTTAGAGTGTCTGGAAGAGAGTCCTGTCTCAGTCAATTATAGATTATGTGAGAGGGCGGGTGTGTGTGTTTAGGGCATGGATGGCTTGGGGATAGAAGCTCCTCTTGAGTCTCTCTGTCCTTGCCCGGAAGATGCGGAACCTTCTACCAGATTGCAGAAGTTGGAACAGTTTGTTGCCAGGATGGGACGGGTCCTTCAGTATCTGCGCTGCTCTAGTCCGGCATCTCCTGGTGTAGGTGTCCTGAAGCGGGGGGAGAGCAATCCTGCAGCAGCGTTCTGCTGTACGGATCACTCTCTGGAGAGCTTTTTGGTCCTTCACACAGCTGTTCCCGAACCACGATGTCATGTTCTGTGTGAGGATGCTCTCCACAGCGCCTGTATAGAAAATCCTGAGGATCTTTGGAGAGACCCTGAACTTCCTCAGTTGTCGAAGGTGATACAGGCGCTGCCTAGCCTTTTTGGTCTGGACCTGAATGTGGGCAGCCCATGTCAGGTCTGAGGAGATGTGGACACCAAGATACTTGAAGGACTGCACCCTCTCCACTGGAGCTCCATTGATGATAATGGGCTTGTAGTCTCTGTGCTGACCCCTTCTGAAGTCCACCACCAGCTCCTTGGTCTTGCTGACGTTCAGCTGGAGGTGGTTGTCCTGGCACCACGATGCCAGATTCTTCACTTCATCCATGTAGGCCGCCTCATCATTGTTGGAGATGGCACCCAACACCACTGTGTCGTCAGCAAACTTCACAATGGTGTTGGAGCCGTGTGGGAGTAGAGCAGTGGCGAGAGGACACATCCCTGAGGTGCTCCTGTGTTGATGGTGATGCTGTTGGAGAAGCACCTGCCCACCCTCACCACCTGAGTTCTGCCAGTGAGGAAGTCCAACACCCATGCACACAGACCGCTGTTAAGTCCAAGATCCCTGAGCTTTGTGAACAGTCTGCAGGGCACTATTGTGTTAAACGCTGAACTGTAATCAACAAAAAGCATTCGCACATAGTTACCCTGTTTCTTGTCCACATGGCTGAGAGTGGTGTGTAGGACGTGGGCGATGGCATCCTCTGTGGATCTGTTGGATCTGTAGGCGAACTGCAGCGGATCTGTGGTGTCTGGGATGGAGGGGGAGATGATGTTCTTCAGCAGCCTCTCAAACACCTTCATTACTACCGAGGTCAGTGCAACTGGCCGGTAATCGTTCAGGGATGAGGGTTTGCTGTTCTTGGGCACAGGGATGATGGTGGATCTTTTGAAGCATGTGGGGACCACAGACTTCGCCAGGGACTCGTTGAAGATGTAAGTGAACACACCTGCTAGCTGGTCAGCACAGCAGCGCAGCAGACGGCCGGTGATGCCGTCTGGCCCCGCCGCTTTCCTTGTGTTCACTCTCCTCAGTGCCGCTCGGACGTCATGCTCCGCGATGCTGGTCACCGGTCTCTCGCTGATGACGTCACTGTCCTCGGTAGTCAGGCGGTAGATAGCATTAGCCGCCTGGCTAACCTCGAAACGGGCGTAGAACCGATTCAGCTCGTTGGTGAATGCAGAGTCGGCGTTGATCGGCGCAGTGTCCCTGGCTTTGTAGTCCGTAATGGTGCGTAGTCCGTGTCACATACTCCGTGTGTCGCCCTGGTGGAAGCGGGACTCCACACGTTCCCGGTACCGGCGTTTGGCATCTCTCACCGCGCGCCGCATGCCGTATGAGGCCGCTTTGTAGGCGCTCATATCGCCAGTGGCGAGACCCGCGTTGTAGGAGGCGGTCCTGGCGTTTACTGCAGTGCGGATCGATCTGTCCATCCACGGTTTCTGGTTTGGGAATGTGGTGACTCTCGCAGTGGGGATAATCTCCTCCGCTAGCATATTGACGAAGCATACTGCTACTTCCGTAAACTCGTTGATGTCGACTGCGCATGCTCTGAACATGTCCCAGTCTACGTCGTTGAGTGCGTCCTGTAGCGTAGCTTCTGATTGGGCAGTCCACCGTTTTACTTCCCTCGTGGTCACGTCTTCCCTCCGTATGCTTTGTTTATACTGGGGGATGAGGAAGATGGCGGATATATACAGGGTAAAATGATAAAATAAATAAGAATGGGATACAGTATAAATATAAATAGAGTAAGAAGATAAAAAATGAATAAGAATAAAATCAATAAATATTAGGTAAAACCTAAATTAATAATATAAATAGAATAACAGGATAAATAAGCATAAAATAAATAAACATTAAGTAAAAGCTAAATTAAAAAGGTGGGTCTTGAGCCTGTTCTTAAAAACATGTACGTTCTCTGCGGCCCTGAGCTCCTCCGGCAGGCTGTTCCACAGACGAGGACCATACCACTGAAAAGCTGCCTCTCCGTGAGCATGTGTCCTGACTTTAGGGACAATCAAAAGGCCAGTACCAGAGGACCTCAGGGTCCGCGAGGGCTCATATGGTAAAAGCAGATCTGAGAGATAAGAAGGCCCAAGACCATTAAGACATTTAAAAACCAATAAAAAAAACTTTAAAATCGATCCTGAAACACATGTATCCATACTCACCATAAAAGTTCTGTCAGAGAGACAGGAAGTGAACCAGTTGTGTACAGCACCAGAGAGGCCCACCATGTGTTTCAGTCTGTTTAAAAGAATAGCGTGGTCTACTGTATCAAAGGCTGCGCTTAGATCCAGTAGCACCAGGGCTGAGAGCTTTTGGGCGTCCCAGTTATATCTAAGATAATTTAGAACCTTTAGGAGAGCCGTCTCTGTGCTGTGGTTCACCCTAAATCCAGACTGGAATATCTCCAGGATCTGTCTATCATTCAGAAAATCAGTAATCTGAGTAAAAACAAGTTTTTCTAAGATTTTACTTAAAAATGGTGAGTTGGATACAGGTCTGTAGTTATTAAAATCATTACAGTCCAAATTGCTCTTCTTCAGAAGGGGCCTCACCACCGCCGTTTTAAAGGCAGCAGGAGGACACCCAACTGAAGAGAGCAATTCATCATGTATAAAAGCTCAGCTTCAAAAAATCCATAAAGTGTTTTAAAAAGTGAAGAGGGGATTGGATCGAAAAGACATGTGGTGGGTCTCACTCTGGAGAAAACCTTCTTTTTTTCTCTTTTTCTTTTTTTTTTTTCTTTTTTTTTGCTTCATGCCCTGGAGGACGGGGCTGTGCCCCCCCCCCCCACACACACACACACCCTCTAGCAGATTATTACAAGAAGGAACCTTTTAAAAAACAAAAAACAAGCGCGTCCATGCTCACAGGTGTACACACGGGTGATCACACCCACAAACTGCACCCTTTTTGGCTCCTACCTCAGGGCACACTGTGTTCTGTTGGTCTTGTGTGCTGCACAGTGGTGTTTAGTGTTTGGTATTTGCTGTCGTATTCCCATGTATCATTGTGGTGTTGTTTGTTCTGTTGCTCTTGTTCTCTTCTACTTGTTTTCTTTTTTCTTTCTCAGCAGGTGACCCAGGTGATTGATATATGCATTTTTTTCTTCTCTGCCCGTTCTGTTGGTTTTTGTCTTTTGCCCTTCTCCCCCGTCCCTCTTCTCAGCTGTTTCTCTTTCCCTCTTTCTTTCTCCCCTTCTTTCCCCCAGTCAAGTCTGTCCCGTATTCAGTAAGTGAAAATAAAATGAACAATAAAAGGTGAATCAAATGGACCATTACGGCAAGGCTGGGATGGTCAATTTGGTAAAGTAAATCCGTTGGGCATCTTTCTTTGCCTTTAGACAACAATTCTGATGGCAAAAGAGCCAAACGGGACAGGCAAAAAAAAAAAAAAAAAAAAGAGAAAACCTTCTTAAGGTTCTCAGCATTAACCAGGACAAAGCTGTCCAGGGTCTCCTCAGGTACAATCGAGCCCTCAGATGTGTTTAAAATCATATCACGAGAGGATAAAATATCAGATCTGATGGCGCTGACTTACATGCTTCATACATGCTATGCCTGTAACACTCTGCCTTCATATTAAATCATTTTTTGAATAATACTTTTTAAAAATATTTCTTCACGTCACCTTCAGAGGTGACATGGGCCGCGAGATTGAGACACAGACATTAGAGCCTCTTAATGTGTGTTTTGTTTGGGTTTCCACCAGTGTGCAATTACCAAAAATAGAGAGGGCATAGCCGAACATATGAAACAGGAAAAGACTGCTGTGTAATCCCTTTATTTCAAAAAAGTAACTGTATTCTGAATACCACCGTTTCAAACAGTAACTGTAACAGAATACAGTTACTCGTACTTTGTATTTTAAATACGTAACGGTGGTACATGTATTCCGTTACTCCCCAACACTGTGCACACATATATATCTCTGTTTTTGCGCATCACTTTCACCCTTTGACACTGCAGACTGACGCAGTTATAAGTCATGTAATATGTTTCAGAAAAAGATTTCTTGGGTACATGGAAACTTTGTTTGATTCTTATTTCAATAAGGAGAGAATGAACACAATTTAGTGACAGAGAAATGAATGTATTAATAGCTCCAATGAACAATTCTGCCAGAATGGAGTCCCAGTGGTGATAGGACCCCCCGAAGTCTAAACACTGGTGTTAGCGAAGATGAAGACTGAAGTTTGTATGGAGCTCTGGCTGAGGTGTGTGAGAGGTGGGGATGAGGAGGAGGTGGGTTGCACAAATGAGATCCTGAAAGGGAGAATGACGGAGAGCACCAATTTAAACCACTCAAAGTGGAGGCTGACTGGCTGAAAAAGGGTGGGCAAGAAAATGATTGGACTAGAGTAATGGTGTATTGAGACTGACTGCGACTAGGCTGATAAGCTAGTGTAGTTTAAGCAAAATAGTTGAGTGTGAGAGCCTGCAACAAGGCTGAAAGATTGACATAGGCAGAAATGGCACTCTAAAGCCAGGATTGAATAATCAAGTGAACATGTGTGTGTTTTGTGGAGTGATATGGCTTATGGTAAGGAAGCTGCAGAGGGCTCATTTCACTAAAATTGCTGCAGACTTATCTGTAGATGAACATGAACTTACTGCACAGAATGATCGACCTGAATGGGTCGATGGGGAGCGGCTGGAATGATCGGGCAGAGGCGTTGGGCTGAGAATGCAAGCTTGGTAGCACAGACTGGCCGATTTATGCTGTGGTGTAATTGCATTGCACAGTAGGATGTTAACAGAGCCAGTCAGTGTAGTTAGGTTTGACGGCAGCTAGGGGGCGAGACGGGTGGTTGTGAACACAAATGGAATGTTGTGTTGAACAGGCTAAGAATGGCCGAATAAAGAGTTGTTTATGAATCATTGCAGTGGACCTGTGTATAATTAAACAACACAACATGGTGTCAGTCCTTTACTGATCCGTACGACCTCGACTGAATGAACCTGTATCTTTTGGAGCTTGCGGGAAAAAAAGAAAAAAATAGGGGGGAGAACATGTCGGATGAAACTGCACAGTAAGCGGGCCGGATCAAGCACGACATTCAGCATCCAACCACTGGAGCCCATCGACTTTTCAAAGCCGCAAGAGTAGTCCAAATGTATACGGAGTTTCCAAAGATTCCACTTTGCCAGTAATTTGAATGTGAGTTCGGAGGAGCACCAAGTCAACACGTTGATTTACTGCATGGGAGACGATGCGGACGATGTGCTTCACGGTCTAAGTTTAACGGTCGAGCAAAGGACAACATATCTGGGGGTATGTGATCGATTCCAGGCTTTTTTCATCGTGACGAAAAAATGTGATTTACGAACGTGCCAAATTCAACATGTGTGGACAGGGAGAAAACGAGACAGTGGATGCTTTTGTGACTGCACTGTATGCACTAGCGGAACACTGCAACTATGGAGTGCTACATGATGAACTGATACGTGACAGGCTTGTTGTTGCTCTCACGGACAAACGGTTGTCAGAACGCATGCAGCTTGACCCAGATTTGATCCTGCAGAGTAATTTACCTACCACTGATGTCTCAGCTTCCATAGACGACCTCTTAGATTCCTTGGCTCCCCAGAAAACTCGAACCGTTTCTTTCTCTCACTCTGCCCCATGGTATTCATCTGAACTTTACAAACTTAAAGCTCCTGGATGCCGCCTGGAATGTCTCTTCAGGAAAACAGGACTTACTAGTCATATACAACATTATAAAGAAGCTATTTATTATACTAAATCTGCTTACTACACTTTTATTATTGAATCCGCTGAAGGAAGCACTCGCACTTCTACAGTGCACAATACTGTTAAACCTCCGTTCCGGGAAGAACCCAATGTGTCATAAATGTCTCTGCGCTCCATCCCATTCAAAGCAAGATTGTCGAGCAATTGATGTAAAATGCCACGCATGTGGGAAAAGAGGATATTACAGGCGCGTATGCAGGGCACCCAAAACCGTGCATAAAAGTTGAAGAGGACAAACATGGTTTGTTCACAGGTAGCGTTAAGTGCGAGGGAGAACCGTAGATGGTCACCTTAAGCATAAGTAACAAGAACGTGCCATTTAAAACTGACACAGGTGCTGATGTGACAGTCCTACCCCTTAAAGTGTTTAAGGAACTCTTCAGGCCCAATCATCCTCCCAGTCTCCAAAAACCAACCAAGGCTCTGCTGGGACCTGGGAGGAGTCATTTGGACTTCATTGTTGTCAGCGAGCTTGCACTAGGAAGGGAGAAAAAGAAATATTAGAGGATGTCTTTGTCATCAGACACCTGTACACCGCTCAAAACTTGCTATCCAAAGCCTTAATGAACATTGGGCAGATTGGCTGAAGCCAGCATATTCAGCAAGCTGGACGCTAACATGGGGTTCTGGTAAATACCTCTGATGGAAAATTCAGCCAAATACACCACTTTCATCACACCGTTCGGTCGTTTTTACTTCAAGAGACTGCCTTTCGGGATTGCTTCTGCACGAGAGCATTTCCAGAACAGGATGGTCACAGAGGTCACAGATGGTATAGAAGTGGTGGTTTGCCACATGGATGACGTGCTGGTCTGGGGCAGAACACAAGAGGAGCATGACTCTCACCTACACTCTGTACTGGGTAGGATCCAAAGCTGGCATCCCCCTGAACATTGACAAGTGTGACATCGCAAAACAGTGGGTGACATTTTTGGGGCATGTTCTGTCAGCCAGTGGTATCAGCCCTGACCCAAGCAAGACCCAGGGTGTGAGGGAGATGAAGGAGCCACAAAGCGTGAGTGAGTTAAGGAACTTACTGGGAATGGTTAACCAGCTTGGAAAGTTTATCCCATAGCTCACAGAGAGAGACAAACTTCTAAGAGACTTACTTTCTAAGAAAAACTTCAGGAGGTGGGACACAAAACCGCACCGAACCACTGATACATCACAGTATCCAGGGCGGCCATGGCATGGTTTATGCTAAAAGGGAAAACCTACCTTCTTGTTGTGGATTATGCCTCAAGATTTGTGGAGATTGCCCGTCTCACACACCACTCTCACATTATCTCAAAGGAATTTTTGCATGTCATTGGATCCACGAGCAGCTGGTAACAGATAATGGGCCACAGTTTTCGGGAGAAGCTTTTGAGACATTTGCAAAATTGTATGGCTTTAGCGATATCATGACAAGCCTGACATACTGCCAATGCAATGGCGAAGCCGAACGAGCAGTTAAGACTGATAAGCTACCTATCCACACTTGGCTCTACTCGCTTAGAGAGCCACCCCACTGCAGAACGGCTACACTCCAGCCCAACTCTTGATGGACAGATGACTTTGCACCACAGTGCCAACACTGTCATCTCTGCTTGACCCTGCACTTCCTGACGGTGTGGTTGTCGCCCGGAGGGAGAAGGAGAGGAGGACTAAAGAGGCACAGTCATACAACCTACGTCATCGCCCACAAAGCCTCAACAGGCTCACTCAGGGGCAAGAAGTGTGAATCACAGACCAGAGAGCCAGTGATGCTGATATTGGCAACCACACCAGGCCAAGATCATATATCACAGATGGATCTCGCGGGACAATCAAGCGGCACCTTGTTCCCATGAAATGCATCCCAGTCCAAACTGTGAATGATAGTGGGGAGCCGGAATCTGCAAGAGCCGCGGAGCAGTGCCCTAAGGACATTCCAGAGACAAGTTCTTTAAAACTTCCATCTATACCCAGAACCAGGTCCGGGAGAGTAGTTGTGAGAGTGGACTTGTGACTGGTCACATGAAAGGACAGGTTTAGATAAGAATACCCCTCTTTCACAGTATTCTTTACACAGTAAGGGGTAACAGTAAAGTAAAGTTTGTCATATTCAAATATATATGTTCAGAAGTTGTGAAATGCCAGATATGGCACGAGGTAGACTAGAAGAAATTTGTTTTATTAAACAGCATAGTTAGAGTTAAGGTTTTCATCATATGATACTTCTTACAGGTGTGAATAGGAACAAACCAGCCACAGAGGCAGAATAACCCTCTAAGATCTGTTGAGTCAATGGTAGTCTACCCATTGACTCTAGAAAGGGGAGATGTGGTGTAATTGCATTGCATAGTAGGATGTTAACAGAGCCAGTCAGTGTGGTTAGGTATGACAGCAGCTAGGGGGCGAGACGGGTGGTTGTGAACACAAATGGAGTGTTATGTTGAACAGAGTACGAATGGCCAAATAAAGCGTTGTTTATGAGTCATTGCAGTGGACCCGTTTATATTTAAATAATACGACAGATGCAAGTATTGAGCTAAATTATGTGGTGTCTGGGTTTAGGGAAGGGTTTGTGATAGAAAATATTCAAAGCTTACTTAAGATGATCACTGCAGTGCTAAATGACTAACCGATTGGCTGGAAATGCCAAGGTCAAACAAAATCGCATAAATTTACATCAGAAGATTTCAGAACTTTTTTGTTTCTAATCCAAAATCACATCCTGGACATGACAGCAAGAGACTATTTAAACTGCACTTACCTTGCAGATTCTTGAATTCTTATGCAAAGATTAAAAGACACATTTGAAGCCTGAGGAATGAAGGGCAGCCCAAGGAGGAAGCAATTTTGCAGCCGTCAACAAAAATGGAGGCCAACTTCAGGGACAGTACTCCGGCTAATGTCGGTTAAACAAGCGATTTGCGTGGGGAGCTTGCTGTTTGCACTCACTAGACCTTGCAGACAGATGGTAAAAGCGTGCAGATGTGAACAGCCTGAAGCAAGCTCTTGCAATTGCACAGCACTGAGGCTGAGTGCTGGCAGCGAGGATTGCCGAGGGGAGAATAGGTTGTAGCCCTGACTCAAGGCAATGCAGAATCTGCTACTCCAAAAGATCCCAAGCACATATCAAAACTGGTTTTATAATGATTGAGTAGGGTAAACTTCTGGAATAGGGTAAACTTCTGGAATGGAGAGTGCACTTTAAAGCTGGGTCTATGCCAGGAAACCAACCAATTTAAATAAACTTTATTAATTCTGCCCAGAGGATTGGTTAAATACCAGACAGAACTATGCAAGAAACTTGCTGATGGCTACCAGAAGCATCTAGTGCAGGGGTCGGCAACCCTTGGCACGCGTGCCACAGTTTGCACGCGAAGGGTTAATTAAACTGATAGCACGACCATAGCTG
The DNA here is from genome assembly GCF_057381915.1 of Diplotaxodon limnothrissa. Lineage (NCBI taxonomy): Eukaryota > Metazoa > Chordata > Actinopteri > Cichliformes > Cichlidae > Diplotaxodon > Diplotaxodon limnothrissa. Next base: position 2,360,489 of record NC_140601.1, on the reverse strand, counting down.
GACTGGCATTTGCCCGGTATGCCCGATGGGGATTTTTCATTTTTATGTGCCGATGATTTTTTTTTTTTTGTAACAGTATAAACAATAAAGGGGGTGGATTGGCCAGATGCTGGCCGGTGTATAAAAATAACTCAGTTGTTTGGTGGTGGCTATGGCGTAGCTTCCACAGATTCAGTAACATTAGCAAGTGGTGGAGGCCAGCAGGTGGATGAGAGAAAGGGGAGGCAGGAGGAGGAGAGACCCGTGGCGGCCGCCGGTCCGAGTGTCAGGTGAACTGAACATCAGGTAAGAAGTTATGACCTGCAGTCTATCTGGGTCAGATATGAACCAAGTTTAGGTGGAGTTTATTTTCGTTGTGCTGACTTTTTACAGTCAGTTACAATAACTCGTACTGCTACTAGCTAGCATGACGGAGTTTCTATACAGCTGGGCGGGTGCTATGATGTTACTGATAGTGAACTTTATTCATAAGGTTAGTTAGTAGAGTTTCCAACCGTCCCGTAAAAAGACGGAATCGTCTCGCATTCAGAGAAAATATTACACGTTTCGTATTGAGCTGAGAGGAGAAGCAGTTTGTCCCGGACTTCAGCTACAATGAAAAAAGACACAAAGCTGGAGTTATTCTGTCTTTGCTGCACAGCTGACTCTTCTTCTCTCCTGTTTCTACTTCAATCATGAAACTGATCAATGATCAGCTGATCGTCTCTCTTGTTTGTTTATCGCCCACTTTGTGCCAGAAAGAGGAAACCAGCGATGTCGCGCTAAACAACAGCAGCACATTCAAGCTTGATCAGCTGTTGTTAGAATTTATTTAATATTAATTTCTAGTATCAGCTGATGTTTGCTGGAGCCACAGCTGTAAAGCTGCTGGTCATGATGTCGGTTTGGATATGTGGTGAGAGGGAAACATGAAGATGAAACCAGGAGACGTCCTTACTGAATCATCAGAGCTGAACAGGTGATGGAGAAACAGGTTTACCTTTTAGGTGACATGAATGAGTTGAAGTTATGAACTGTTTCTGAGACACAAATAACACCAGGATCCTTTTCTAAGTAGCTGACAGCTGGTAACTGTGCAGGGGCGGGTCTAGCAAAGTGTTGCCAGGGGGGCAGGTAGGCATTAACAGGGAGAGGGGGGCACAAAGAAATACTTTTCTTTCTTATTCTCATTTAAAATGTCTCACTTTTAATAAATAATTATCTGAATCTTACAACCAAAGTTTTTATCTGATGTAAAATGTATAGAAATCATACATATACCAACAAGACTGTACATCACTGTCACCACAGCATCTGTTTTCATTCAAAGGCTTTATGGCTTTAATACCTGGGGGCCGGTCTCTAGTCAAAATGCCCGGGCCGATTTTTTGTCCCAGTCCAGCCCTGGACACCACACGCAGTGAGTTAATCTGAGAAGGTGCATTAAAAAATAAATGGCCACTCCAGCGGTGCACATCGCAAATCAGCTCGCACAGACACATTAGTTCTGCTGGTTCTTAATGATGGTATCTTAGCTAACAACCCCAACTACCAGATTCAACTTGTAATTGGCTAAAAATAACTTACCTACTGGTCAGAGGGACGTTGTTAGCTTTCCACATTCAGACACTTCAAAAGCTTCAGCAGCTGTTCGCTCAGCACAGCATCAGCACCAAAGAGATACATGGATACATCCGTAGACTCGAGGCACAATGCATTTTGGGACTTTCAGGTGTTTGGACCAAAGTTTTCTTTTCTGCTCAAACCATAAAGCTTTAATGAGCAGCTGGTTTTGTCTCACATTAACTGGCTGAGTTAATGCCAGTTAATGCAACATCGATGCAGCTGGAATCCACAGCTGTGTGTGTTCATGGAGCTGCATGTTCACCTGCTGGACATCACTACCTGACAGGTTTAACTGTCTTCAGAACATTGCAGAGGCCTTATTGACAGTGTTTGGCTCTACATGTCTGTGTGAGCAGGTTTTCTCTCACATGAGTCCTCAGGTAGCCTCTGAATGCTGGACACTGGGAGACCTGTGTGTCTGAGTGGGAGACCAGAGATCACAGTAACATGTGTGTCTCTGTATTAACAAACATGCCATGTTGGCCCAGTTTATTCTTCTTATCACTGTTGTGAGGAGACCATAAATAGCATTTGTATTTTCTGTTGTTCAGTTCATTTGCTGTTATGGATAAAAAGTCTTTTTTTGTTTCTAAATAGCTGATAACTATTCGCTGATAGCTGCCAACATCTGCGAACAAATATAATCCTATAAAGTGGTTCTATATAGTGTGTAACTGTTAATATAGAGCATTATTACATTTATTGCTAATGCAATCATATGGCACACTGACCTATGAGGAAATTTTAGATGCACTCATCATCAGAAAGGTTGCCGACCCCTGCTCCAGTGCAACATTTAAAAAATATTAAAAGAGTTGTATGTAAAGGTGAGGCAAAAAGTATAAATAATTTCTGTTTGCACACATGTAGTGATGTGCTTTAACCTGATAATGCTCAATGGTTGTAAAATCAAGTTGAAACTGAGGCTTATCTTCTAATTTACGCACAATATAAAAACTTCAGCAACGGTTGGAGATGCCACTTAAAAACACCAAAAATTAAAGAAACCAATTTAGACCTGAGAAAAGTAATTGTTGATACTCATAAAGCAGGAGATGGACATGCAAAATTATCACCTCATTTCCAAGCATCAAGAACTGGACTGAGACAGGTGTGGACATTGCCTACAAGCATAATCACTGCTACAGGATGGTATCCAAAAACTGAAGCTGGGCCCAGTGGCACCATGCTTTTGAAAGCTCAAGCACCTGAATGACCGGTTGAGTTCTCACCTGGTCATCTTCTCCAGAGTGACGTGACGTTTCTGACATGGCTTCGGTGACCACTGGAGAAATGCCCAGAAACATCTAATTACAAATTTTAAATTTTAATAAGATAACTAAACTAGTGGTGTCAAACTCATTTTACTTTGCGAGCCACATACTTATACTTTGATCTTAAGTGGGCCGGACAAGAGAAACTCCCCTTTCTGTCAGTGTAAAGAAGTTACATGTTTAACAGTTTTTCTACATGATTAAGAAACACACATGAGGTTTAAGGTCCTGGACAAATTTGAAACCTTTTGTTCTCCACAATGAAAAATGGATGAAAATAGAAATGGATGCTTTAGAGAGCTCCTAATTCGATAAATTCTGCACTCGGCTTTGCAGTCTCCAGTATCATTGCAGCCAGATGCTGCACATTTTACGTTTTCCCTGATATCTTCACTTTTTCCTGACAAGCTTGCATTTAAATCCAGCTCCCCATCTCTCTGTATAACCGGCCTGTACCACTACCCTTGCTGTCTGGAGATGTCTGCCCACTTCCGTCTTTCACATAATGGTATCTATGTCTGTCTTTGCATGTGATTGGCTGTATGGTGTGGCCATCAAAATAAAGTCCCAGCCCTGCCTGCGTGGATTCTCAGCAGGTCTGACGATTCAGCTCCAACGTACCGACGGGCCATTAATAACTGACACATGATATTATCTCGCGGGCCGGATATAATTGTATCGGGGGGCATGACTGACACCCCTGCCTTAAACTTACTCTTGCTCATTTTTTTTCCTCTGAATAACTGTCCTACAAATATTTGTGTGAATATACAGTGTGTTGTAATATCTAGCAACCTCCCAAACCCTTCAGTGATTTCTTGAATAAATTCTCTAATCTGCTCTCATCTGTTGTTGTGAAATTTGACAATATTATTTATAAGGTGACTTTAATTTACATATTTATTTTCCCTCTAACCGTACTGCTACAGAATGTTTAAACATTGCTAGGTTATTTAAATTCCTCTTGCTATATCTGTAAACTCCCTGCATGTTGTTACATCCACCAGATCCATGGCTCCTAACCAGGAGAGAGAGACCTCTAGCAAATGCTTAGTGTTCTCTCTTAGTTTCGCTCATACCTGGTAGCTAGCTTTGTCGTGTGGGTCAACTCAGTGAAGTCAAGAGATGCAGTGAGGTGTCGAATTTAACTTTTATTCAAACTGTGAAGCACTTTGTAACTCTGTGCTATGCAAATAAATGTTATTGTTATTATTATTTATTCTTTTTTTTTTTCAGGACAGCTTGTCATTAGCTTGGAACAGACTGGGTAGCATTATATTAGATGTGTTGGTCTTCTGATTTATGACACTATCACCATATGTGGACTTTGTCAAACCTCACTGCCACCATGGAAATACACAATAGACCTGTTTGAATGACAAAGTTTTGAGGCTAGTTTAGTGCCATGGGTGTTGTGTTACTCAAGCTTTTCCAGAACAGTCTTGATGCCTGCCCAATCATCCAGGTAAGGACATCCCAAAAAGTTGATTCTGTTCTGTCCTTAAAGCGCTGCACCCAGATGAACAGACTTAGCTTTTTGGGCTCATACAGTCATGAGCTCCTGCTCAAAATCAACAGAAGCAAATCCACAAACTTTTCACACATGGAAGAGCTACAAATTACACTGAGGAACTGTGGACTGCTTCAGGGGCATCTACCATCAGCAACCCCCCCTGCTAGATCTTGCCCACAGTGGAAACGTCTCAGGTGGTGTGGGAGGAAGAGGGGTAAGCACAGAGCCGTCTGGAGTAGGCTAGCAGCTAAACCACACAAACCTGTTATTCCCACCATTGTACTGTCCAACGTGTGCTCCCTGGACAACAAGCTGGATCTTGTATGCTTACTTCGGTCCACTTTGAAGTGAGCGCTGTGTCTTCATCTTTGTAGAAACTTGGCTTAACAATAACATTCCCGACAGTGCCATTCAACTTGACTGGCTAACATGCTTTTGGCAGAGGTCAGCGACAGAGGTCTTGTCTAAGGGGGTAAGACTCGTGGAGAGGGACTCTGTGTTTACATCAAGGATGTCTGGTGTCGTAACGCTGTTGTGGCTTGCAAATGTAACACCTGCTTAGTATCTCACTAAGAGCATCTCACATCACTGTATGCATCAGGAATGGCATCAGCACTCATAGCCAAGGACTCAACTAGAATGACATAAGGTGAGTTTTCACTTTTCCCATTGAGAAGATGCTTATTACATACAGCTGCTATGGTGTCAGGGCATACATTGTTAGAGCTTGGAAGGGATCTGAGAAGACGTGAGGTGAGTTGTTGAATCCTGTTTTCCTCTTCCAATGCCACACTATCTGCAGCCAGAGTTTGATGAGGCCCATGGATGTGTGCTGAGCCCCCTTCTCTTCACTCTGCTGACCCACAACTGCACACCATCACACAGCTCCAACCTTTTCATCGAGTTTGCAGACGAAACAACTGTGGTAGGTCACAGCAGCAACAACAACCTGTCCCTGAATGTGAAGAAGGAGGAGAACATCATAGACTTCAGGAGAACTCACACCCTGCACACCCCACTAACTATCAGCAGTGCTGGTGTGGAGAGGGTAAACAGCACCAAGTTCCTGGGTGAGCACATCTCAGAAGATCTCTCCTGGTTAAAAAACACAGCATCACTGGTCAGAAACGCCCAACAGCGACTCTACTTCCTCTGCTGACTGAGAAGAGCAAGAGCCTCAACACCCATTATGAGCACCTTCTACTGCACCCGCCTCATCCAGAAAGCTCTAAGCATTACAGGTGACTCCACTCATCCCTCCAACAGCTTCTTCGGGAAGGAGACTGAAGAGCCTCTCTAGACCAGCAGACTGAGAGACAGCTTCATCCATCAGCCTGTCAGGATGCTGAATTCATTCCTTGCTCTCACACACAGGAACTCCAGACCTGCATTCAACTCTTCCCTCGTTTTATCTTTATATTGTTTTAGTGTACACTGAGGGCCATGGGAGCTTTGCAACTTCAAATGCCTGTGTATGATCTGTGCATATGGCTTTTGACAATAAAGCTGACTTTGAGCAGACTTTGACTTTATGGTTTCAGTACTGATTTTAGAGACATTAAGCAGATGTTAGAAGAGCTTTGGATACACGTGGGTTACGCTGAAAGTATTTTAGGGAATTCCATTGTAATGAAAAAATCTACGTGTTTTTTCCTTCTTTATCTAAATTTTTAAAACTACATCAAAAGAATAAAAGAAAACTTAATAAAAAAAAACAATCAAACAGCTGCAGATATTTTGTGTAACTAATCATGAAATAAATGCGATTATCATTTTTTCTGTGCAATATACTGTACTATACTTTGCATATTTACAGTGTCTTTATGTGTGTGAGTTTGTGTCAACACAGACGTTTTGCATGACTCACAGAATGTGCCTTTTGGTATATCTTCATCTGTAAGCACACCAGTTAAGCCTGCTGCTTTTGCGTGTCAGAGATTTGTGCAGGTTACAAATAAGGACACAATTAAAGAGAATGCAGGTTGTGATTTTTGTAATGAAGTCAAGATCACATTCTGGTACCTGGCGATGGCAGGTTACACTGTCATGTTTAACTTTAACAGTAACTGCAGGACAACACCATTGGAACATATTACCACTTTTTTGTCCCTATGTGTGATTGTAGGTGGACCAACAACCCTTCACTCTTTGTCTAGCGCTCTCTCACTCATTTTTTCTTCTTTGTTTTTTATTCATCTGTCTTTCTCTCTCTTTCTGTTTATCTTTCTGTCTACGCAGCTGTACAGCAGTATGCCTGTATGTTTGCCAGCAGCATAAGAAGAAGCATTATGGAAGTGAAAGAGAGACGTCCATACTGCTCCCTAACAAAGAGCCGGAAGGACAAAGAGGGGCCATACAGTGGTGAGACAGCTCATTTAGAACATTCATAGAGTCTTTTATGTTTCTTTTATTATGTATGTGTTTGTCCATCCATTCATTTCATGAGTCAGCCAAGAGCTGACTGATATATATATACCCACATAGCAGACGGGTCTGGCCCGGATCTGGTATCAAGCCAGCACTGCTGGCTGACTTCTGGTGTGGTAAGTGGTATATCATCCAGATATGGGCCAGGCCTGGCATAGATGGCACTGTTTATGTGATGGCATGCCACATCTGGTCTGATTGTGGTTTGCTGTGTGTGGCCCAGGCTCATAGAAAACAGGTCTGGCCCGGATCCAGCATCAAGCTGGCACTTTTTCTGACTGACTGATGTCATGGCAGGGTGTATGTCAACCAGATCTGGGCCAGGTCCGGCAATGATGGCACTATTTATGTTCCTATTTTCCTACTTTAGTTAGAAGACCCAAATGCCATGTTGCAATACTATACTGCTATGGTAGCCAACGTTTCACATGTGGCTTTGACAGGTTTGTGGGTGTACACATTATTCAAAACCCTGTGAGCTACAGCCAGTTGGTGGCTGTAGCTCAGGAGGTAGAGTAGGTCACCTATTGATTGGTAGGTTAGTGGTTCAATCCCTGGCTCCTCCAGTCTGCATGTCAAGAGTGTGAATGTGTATGAATGTAGTTAGGAAGCAGTCAGTTTAGAGAAAGTGTGTGATTGGGTGAATGTGCCATGTTGTATAGAGCAGTTTGAGTAATCTGGGAGAGTAGAAAAGCGCTATATAAGAATCAGTCCATTCACTGTCTGAACAGAGTTTTGTCATGTTACTTTTGCACTGTTATGTTCCGACACATGTTGTTATTACATGGCTTGATTAAGGTACACATTAGGCTGACATCTGGGACCAGAGCTGAAACTGTTCTGGGCCAGCACAGGGCCAGAACAGTGTGTCTGCAAGTGACCCATGGCTGCACACAACTTACACTGGGCCCACATACAGCAAAGATTGACAGCCCTTTGGTGGCCCAGATCAGGTTTACCAGAGGTAGCACATGGGCCAGCACAGGACCTCCAGTGTGTCTGCAACTGCCCTTGTGCTGGTCCATGTGTGGGCCACATCTGGCAAACCTGATCTGGGCCACAAAATGCCTTTGATGGCGGTATGTGGGCCATGTGTAAGCACATTGTGTGGGCTAGATCTGGGCCATACCAATTTTGCTATGTGGGTATATATATAAAAGACGAGGAATCCCCTGACCATGCATGAAGGGTTTCACCCCAAGTACAGCACCCTGAGACTGCACGCTAAGTGGAAGAAAGGAAGCCGGGGACTACTGAGTGTTACTACCACAGTCCAGGATGAGACAACGAACACGAGTACACCAGAAAGATGGCCGCCACCAGTGTGCTCAGTGAATACCTCAGGAAGCAGAAACCTAAGAAATGGGAGCAAGAGGAGGAACAATCATGGAAAGACAGGTCCCTGCACGTTATGTACCACCAGCAGATAGAAGAAGTGACTGACATCCAGAAATCCTACCAGTGGCTGGACAAAGCTGGACTGAAAGACATCTTAGAGGCACTAATCATGGCAGCACAGTAACAAGCTCTGAGCACAAGATCCATAGAGGCTGGGGTCTATCACACTTGGTAAGACCCCAGGTGCAGGCTGTGTAAAGATGCCCCTGATACAATCCAGCGCATAACAGCAGGGTGCAAGTTGCTAGCCCTAGCAGGCATGGCATACATGGAACGCCATAACCAAGTGGCCGGCATAGTATACAGAAACATCTGTGCCGAGTATGGCCTGGAAATCCCGAGGTCAAAATGGGAGACACAATACAGAATGAGAGCAACATCAGGAAAAAGGAACACAAGAAGCAGGAGAAATACCAAGGGCTAACAGAAGAGCTCAAGACGATGAGGAGTGTGAAGGTAACAGTGGTCCCAATGGTAATCGGAGCACTCAGCAGTGATCAGTGAGATGCTTGGCTATAAGTTGAACAGCTACAAGGAGCAGTACTCTCCATGGAGAAGAAGACTAGAGGCCAAGATCAAGGTAGCACGGAAGGAAGTAGGCCTAAGTATGGTATAACAGGGAGATAGGCAGGAAAATAAACCAGCTGTTCTCTCAGAACCAGCCAAGAGGTACTCTTAGTGGCAGGAGAACAATGTGAGAACACCACCACCAAGGCTGAAGATGGAGCAATACTGGAAGAACATAAGGGAGAAATACACAACCAAAATGTCAATGCTCAGTAGCTAGTGGATCTAAGAGAAGACCACAGCAACCTCCCTGAACAGGATCCAGTAACCATCACTGTAGCAGACATTCAAAAAAGGGTCTCCAGTATGAAGAGCTGGTCAGCACCAGGCCCCGACATGGTTTATGCCTTCTGGCTGAAGAGCTGACTGCACTTCATGAGTGTCTGGCAGCATAAATAAACCACTGAAGGACGGACAGTCCTGATCCCCAAGGTTCCCCAGAAGGGACCAGTCCCATCCAACTACCAGCCAATAACCTGCCTCGCTACCACATGGCTGCTGGCATCATAGCAGCTAAGATGAGCAGACACATGGCTCAATACATGAGCGGGGCACAGAAAGGGATTGGCAAGAATACCAGAGGAGCAAAACACCAGCTACTGGTAGACAGAGCAGTTGCCCAAGACTGCAAGACTAGGCTGACCAACATGTGCACTGCCTGGATTGATTACAAGAAGGCCTATGACTCGATGCCCCACAGCTGGAGACTGGAATGTCTACAATTGTATAAAATCAACAGGAGCCTAAGAGCCTTCATCATGAACTCAATGGGGATGTTGAAAACAACACTAAAGGCCAACTTAAAGCAAACAGCACAAGTCACCATCAATTGCGGGATCTACCAAGGAGATGCTCTGTCCCCAGTACTGTTCTGCATAGGCCTGAACCTCCTCAATGGGATGTCTTGATGCATGCTCAGTCATCCAGGTAAGTGAATCCCAAAAGTTGATTCTGTTTATCTGGATGTAGCGTTTTCAGTGGGAGAAATGTTTGGTCACTCATCCAAGTGACTCAGTAATGATCAAGGAACTGACCTCACAGTCCATTGTTTAGTGGGCTAGTTTGTGCAAAAGCACTGTTTATAAGGTTGGGGAAACCTGCAGTCAGCTGAGACTGAAAAGTCATTTGGATGAGTGATGAAACATTTCTCCCACTGAAAACGCTACATCCAGATGAACAGAAAAAAACTTTTTGTGGTTCTAAGTGAGATCATTGACAAGACTGGCTATGGATACCCACTACAGGATGGAGCAATTGTCAGCCAACTGCTCTACATGGATGACATCAAGCTATATACCAAGAGTGAACGAGACATCGATTCACTGATCCACACCACCGGGGTATACAGCAATAACATCGGGATGTCATTCGGACTAGAGAAGTGCAGTCAGACGATAACAAAGAGAAGGAAGATAGTCAGAACTGCCAGAAGGCAATATTGCAGACACAGAGGACAGCTAAAGTACCTGCGAATCCCACAGGCAAATGAAGAGGCCGCTAGGAAAGCTGCAACCACCAAGTACCTGCAGAGGGTCAGGCAAGTCCTTAGGAGTCAGCTGAATGGTAAGAATAAGATCCAGGCTATCAACACCTACGCCCTGCCTGTGATCAGGTACCCTGCTGGGGTAATAAGCTGGCCAAAGGCGGCGATGGAAGCCACTGACATCAAGACCAGGAAGCTCCTTACTGTGCATGAGGGTTTCACCCCAAGTTCAGCTGTACGCTAAGCTGAAGGAAGGAGGCCGGGCAGTAGTAGCAATACCGAATGTCAGCAACGAACACAACGGAACACAAGACGCAGGAGAAGTACCAAGGGCTCAGAGAAGATGTGGAGGGTGAAGGCAACAGTGGTCCCAGTGGTAATCGGAGCGCTAGGTACAGTGACTCCCAAGCTAGGCGAGTATCTCCAGCAGATCCCAGGAACAACATCTGAGATCTCTGTTCAGAAGAGCGCAGTCCTACACTGTAAAATCTAATTAGTTCCCAGAACTCAAAAAAACTATGTAAACTCGTCGCCTCAAAAGAACTAAGTAAAGCTTACTTAAGATGACTGTTAGGACAACAGCCATCATTGCAAGTCTGCAGTATTAAGAATAACTTGATATTTCTGACTGTACAGAACTAATTGTTTACCTACTGACAAACATTTCAAGTTCAACTGAATGAAAAAACTATTTGTGGTAACCTGAATATGATTAAAAATAATTAACAACACTTTTTGTAATGACGTTAAAATCAGCCCAACTTTTATTTTCAAACACAACAAAGTATAACAGCCAACATACTGGACACTGTTTGGCTGAACAACAAGCAATTATATTGCCATCACTGTTATAATCTTACAATGAAACAAAGTCTCAGATGTAATTATTCTGAAAATAAGTTTAGGCCTACCACAAGTTTGTTTTGTACTTACATTACTTATATAACCGAAATAAAATATTTGTAGTTCTGTCACAAGTGCAGTCTCTGATTTAAACAACACATTTGTTTTTCATTCCAACACAGGAGCTGAAATGTTGTAATATTTTAAGGATGCTTGTTTCCAGTCCAGGCATTACTGCCTGAATGACTGTCATGGATCGAGGTGATCCAAATGTAGGTGCAGAAGAAAGTCTTTAACTTCCCTTAAGTACAGTGGCAGTGGATGTGGGTTGGAGATGCAATGAGCTTGAACCTGCAGGCGACCATCTTCACTGACCACACCATCTGTGACGGAGGACTCATCTCTCCTGGTGTCCTGCAAGCAAACAATCATATTTTTTGGAACATGAACTTAATTGCTTTCTTAAAACATTTTTTTCTGCATTTGGTATAAAACAAACTCAAATTTAGACAATCTCAGGCTCCCTCCCCACCGGAGAGGTGACATTCAATGTCCCACTGTCAGTCTGGATAGCCGTGACCGCCACCCAACACACAATAATGTCATGAAAGCATCATTTTAAAAAGGGCTATGCAAACATGGCCAATAACTTTCATTCTAAGATGTGCAAAATGATTTGGGCACAAAACAAATTTTGCTGTTAGAAAACTTGCAGACTTCACTATATACAGTGTAGACCCTCTAAACTAAGTTTGGGGGATGTGATCTTTCAAGAAATGCAGACAAACTGTTGTTGTTTGTTTACTTACACAGCATGTCTTGTAGAATTAAGGTTCAAGGTTCAAGGTTCTTTATTTGTCACATGCATAGTTATACAAGTATAACACACAGTGAAATGTAGCCTGACACGCTCCTCGACATGTGCAAAAAAATTTGGGGGGGGGGGGGGGGGGGGGGTGTAGAGGAAAAACATTATATATATATATATATATATATATAAAAAACACCCAGCACGCCCCTGCGGGCGGTTTATCCTTCAAGCTCGGGTCCTCTACCAGAGGCCTGGGAGCTTGAGGGTCCTGCGCAGTATCTTAGCTGTTCCCAGGACTGCGCTCTTCTGGACAGAGATCTCCGATGTTATTCCCGGGATCTGCTGGAGCCACTCGCCTAGCTTGGGAGTCACCGCACCTAGTGCTCCGATTACCACGGGGACCACCGTTACCTTCACCCTCCACATCCTCTCGAGCTCTTCTCTGAGCCCTTGGTATTTCTCCAGCTTCTCGTGTTCCTTCTTCCTGATATTGCTGTCATTCGGAACCGCTACATCGATCACTACGGCCGTCTTCTTCTGTTTGTCTACCACCACTATGTCCGGTTGGTTAGCCACCACCATTTTGTCCGTCTGTATCTGGAAGTCCCACAGGATCTTAGCTCGGTCATTCTCCACCACCCTTGGGGGCATCTCCCATTTTGACCTCGGGACTTCTAGGTTATACTCGGCACAGATGTTCCTGTACACTATGCCGGCCACTTGGTTATGGCGTTCCATGTATGCCTTGCCTGCTAGCATCTTGCACCCTGCTGTTATGTGCTGGATTGTCTCTGGGGCATCTTTACACAGCCTGCACCTGGGGTCTTGCCTGGTGTGATAGACCCCAGCCTCTATGGATCTTGTACTCAGAGCTTGTTCTTGTGCTGCCATGATTAGTGCCTCTGTGCTGTCTTTCAGTCCAGCTTTGTCCAGCCACTGGTAGGATTTCTGGATATCAGCCACCTCCTCTATCTGCCGGTGGTACATACCGTGCAGGGGCCTGTCCTTCCATGATGGTTCCTCGTCTCCCTCCTCTTTCTTGGGTTTCTGCTGCCTGAGGTATTCACTGAGCACTCGGTCAGTTGGGGCCATCTTCCCAATGTATTCTTGGATGTTCCTTGTCTCATCCTGGACTGTGGTGCTGACACTCACCAGTCCCCGGCCCCCTTCCTTCCGCTTAGCGTACAGCCTCAGGGTGCTGGACTTGGGGTGAAACCCTCCATGCATGGTCAGGAGCTTTCTTGTCTTTATGTCAGTGGCTTCTATCTCCTCCTTTGGCCAGCCTATTACCCCAGCAGGGTACCTGATCACGGGCAGGGCATATGTGTTGATGGCCCGGATCTTGTTCTTACCATTCAGCTGACTCCTCAGGACTTGCCTGACCCTCTGCAGGTACTTGGTGGTTGCAGCCTTTCTAGCGGCCTCTTCATGGTTCCCATTTGCCTGCGGGATCCCCAGGTACTTGTAACTGTCCTCTATGTCTGCAATGTTGCCTTCTGGTAGTTCAATCCCCTCAGTTCTGACTACCTTCCCTCTCTTTGTTACCATCCGACTACACTTCTCCAGTCCGAACGACATTCCAATGTCATTGCTGTATAGCCTGGTAGTGTGGATCAGTGAATCGATGTCTCGTTCACTCTTGGCATACAGCTTGATGTCATCCATGTACAGGAGGTGGCTGACAACTGCTCCGTTCCGTAGTCGGTATCCGTAGCCAGTCTTGTTAATGATCTCACTGAGGGGGTTCAGGCCTATGCAGAACAGCAGTGGGGACAGAGCATCTCCTTGGTAGATCCCGCACTTGATGGTAACTTGTGCTATGGGCTTGGAGTTGGCCTCTAGTGTTGTACGCCACATCCCCATTGAGTTCCTGATGAAGGCTCTTAGGGTCCCATTGATCTTGTACAATTCTAGGCATTCCAGTATCCAGCTGTGGGGCATTGAGTCATAGGCCTTCTTGTAATCAATCCAGGCAGTGCACAGGTTGGTCAGTCTGGTCTTGCAGTCTCGGCTGATTGTTCTGTCTACCAGTAGCTGGTGTTTTGCACCTCTGGTATTCTTGCCAATTCCTTTCTGTGTCTCGCTCATGTATTGACCCATGTGCCTGTTCATCTTAGCCGATATGATGCCTGACAGGAGCTTCCATGTAGTACTGAGGCAGGTTATTGGTCGGTAGTTGGAGGGGACCGGTCCCTTCTTGGGGTCCTTGGGGATCAGGACCGTCCGGCCTTCAGTTAGCCATTCCGGGTGTCTCTCGTTAACTAGCAGCTGGTTCATTTGTGCTGCCAGACGCTCGTGGAGTGCAGTCAGCTTCTTCAGCCAGTAGGCGTGAACCATGTCGGGCCCTGGTGCTGTCCAACTCTTCATACTGGAGACCCTTTCTTGGATATCTGCCACTGTGATGGTTACTGGACCCTGTTCAGGGAGGTCGCTGTGGTCTGCCCTCAGATCCACTAGCCACTGAGCATTGTCGTTATGGGTTGCATCCTTCTCCCATATGCTCTTCCAGTATTGCTCCGTCTCCAGCCTTGGTGGTGCTGTTCTCTTATTGTTCCCTTGCCACTGAGAGTACACCTTTGCTGGTTCTGTGGAGAACAGCTGGTTTATTCTCCTGCCTTCTATCTCTCTGGTGTACCTCCTCAAGCGGCTGGCCAAGGCTGTGAGTCTTTGCTTGGCAGTTTCCAAGGCCTCAGGTATGGACAACTTGCTGTATTTCTTAGGCACCTTATTTGTCGCACCTTTCTGCAACTCCGTTAGTTGGCTAACCTCCCTCCGTGCTACTTTGATCTTGCCCTCTAGCCTCCTTCTCCATGGAGGGTACTGCCCCTTGTGGCTGTTCAACTTGTAGCCAAGCATCTCACTGATCACTGCTGCCGTATTGTAGATCAGCTTGTTAGTGTCGGTAATCGTGGTTGTAGGTATTGCCCGTAGTGCTGCATTAACATCATCTAGCAGACCTTCTGAGGGTACTTCACGTAATCTTGGTAACCGGCTACGGGGGATCCAGGTTTCAAGCTTGGCCATGATCCTATTTTTCAGGTCAGTTCCTCTCGCACTCAACGATCCTTCTCCTATCGCACTTGGGGCTATGTACCCAATCTCGGGTGGGGGTGATGATATCTCCCCCCTGACCTGGCGTCCTGACTCCTCCTTGCCGTAGCATTTGTGTTGTACCTCGTCAATCTCTAGCTGTGAGAGCAGTCCCTTCTTTCGAATGTTGGAACACTGAGCTACTAGTTGTTTCGCCGTCATTGTGGATGTTGGGTATCGAAGAATCCATAGGTCCCTCATCCTATTCATGTAGCCCCTTCCGCCGGGGTTACTTGCGTAGTAGCATTCCAACAACGCCCTGTTTTCGTCCCTTGCCCACCGATGCCTTCTTGTTCCAGTAGCCCACTTTTCGTCAGGGTGCCCTGGTTCCTCAACACCTGACGCGGACCTTGTTGATCCGGGCGACGTCCGAGCCGGCATGCCTTCATATTTATCTGTCTCGCTCATGTCTGCGGTAGGCTTGCTTAGCATAGGGGGTCTAGCCTTAGGACCCTTACTGGATACAGACGCCCCAGGCAGGAATCGAACTTGCGATCCTCTGTTCCAAAGGCGTGTAGTCTAACCACTACGCTATCCAGCTGCTATGGGGAGATATATATATATATATATATATATATATATATATATATATATATATATATATATATATATATATATATATATATATATATATATATATATATATATATATATATATATATATATATATATATATATATATATATATATATATAAACACCCAGCACGCCCCTGCGGGCGGTTAATCCTTCAAGCTCGGGTCCTCTACCAGAGGCCTGGGAGCTTGAGGGTCCTGCGCAGTATCTTAGCTGTTCCCAGGATTGCGCTCTTCTGGACAGAGATTTCCGATGTTATTCCCGGGATCTGCTGGAGCCACTCGCCTAGCTTGGGAGTCACCGCACCTAGTGCTCCGATTACCACGGGGACCACCGTTACCTTCACCCTCCACATCCTCTCGAGCTCTTCTCTGAGCCCTTGGTATTTCTCCAGCTTCTCGTGTTCCTTCTTCCTGATATTGCTGTCATTCGGAACCGCTACATCGATCACTACGGCCGTCTTCTTCTGTTTGTCTACCACCACTATGTCCGGTTGGTTAGCCACCACCATTTTGTCCGTCTGTATCTGGAAGTCCCACAGGATCTTAGCTCGGTCATTCTCCACCACCCTTGGGGGCATCTCCCATTTTGACCTCGGGACTTCCAGGTTATACTCAGCACAGATGTTCCTGTACACTATGCCGGCCACTTGGTTATGGCGTTCCATGTATATATATATATATATATATATATATATATATATATATATATATATATATATACACACACACTGGGTGAATGTGCAGTAGTAGCAGCAAGCTGGTGAATTCTGTACATTAATATGAATAGACATCTGACTATTTTACAGGATAGACAATATAAACATATTTAAAATTAACTGGAGTCACCAGCAACAGCATAGTGCAGTCATATCTCAAGTCTAATAACAGAAGACAGGAAAAGATCAGTACAGAAACAACTTCCCCAAACCAAAGCACAAATAAAACAATAAGTGAAACAGGCTGATCTAAAGTATGATTAAAGTTCAGCCTGATTAATATAAATGTCACTGACAGTTGCTAATATATTGGAAAACCAAAATACTTACTGATGTCTTTCTGTCCAGCAGCAGGAGTGCTGGTCCCGAGCCTCAAAGACAGTAAGAAGCAAGCAGAGGGAGAAAACACAGAAGCTGATTTGATCCTTAATGGCTGTGCAATCATAATAACTTACAACACAGAGGGTCAATGTAGACCCCATACAACCAAATTAGACTAACACATATAGTAATAAAAACAGCATCTACTACTGTGTCTGAATGTGTGGTATTGGCACTGTCAGTTTAGTGTGTTTAAAAAAAGACCCCCGAATTTAAATATAATCATTACATGCTTGTTCAAAGCTAACCTCCAGTATATAAAGTTTCTTATAAGCAATATGACCAGATCTAACATATGGCAGGGTTTATATGTAACATAATGTTTCTTATGATTCAACTGTGTAATTTAACTTAATTCTTTAGAAGGACAACAATACTTTATTCTCAGTTATAAAGCCAACCTAGACTTCAACCATTTAACAGGCCACTAATCTGGATTATAGCTTTCACAACAAAACTTGTTTTTAAGCACGTTTTAACAAAACAAATACTATTGTTAATATTATTATTTAAATTGTAATTAAACAGAAAAGTGGTTAAATATAAAAGCAGTTTGCTTATGTTGTTAAAGAAAGTCTAGATTTGACATTAATAGATGCCACAGATGTTCAAAAGCTGCCACAAAGCATTAAAAAAATAGACGTCTTCAAAAACGTTGGAGCATTTTTGCAAATATGTGATGTCTTGATAAATCGAGCAGATACTTGAACTTTACACAGCTACATTCTCGCCTGAAAATATCTTAAAAGTTTATTTTGTGACCCGGGAAATGTAATATTTAAAGTTTTTTTAGCTGCGCTCCTCCGCCATTGCCGCGTTTGAGTTTTGGACAATTGCATTCTGGGATATTTAGCTGTACCACGTCCCTCGAAGTCCACACAAGTCAGGATACATGCTCGATAAAACGAGAGGAGCAAAAACACATCCCGGAAATTTTCGCGTTCCCAGCTTCATGTGTACTTTGAACTGGAACAGTACTTGTTGTCCAACGTATCACAAGTCCACGAGACCACAAGTACACACAAGTACACATAGACAGGCTCCGACAACCACGGCCTCCGTTTCCCCAGACTACCCTTTCTGGGTCACCAAATAAACTTTTAAGATATTTTCAGGCGAGAATGTAGCTGTGTAATGCTCAAATATCTACTTAATTTATCAAAATATCACATATTTGCAAAAGTGCTTCCATGTTTTCGGAGAGCTCTGTTATCCACCAGCGCGATAGCTGACCGGGAGGTCAAGGCTCAATAGAGTCCGCGAGCACAGCTAACTGCTGGCGTATTATTTTCAACCCCCCTGCGGTCTTTTGCTACTCAGGTTAAACATGATATAAATAATTAGTTAGTTAGTTATGGCTATGGATTGAAAATACCCCCCACACCACACCCCACCCCTAACGGCTGCACCTCCCGAAGAATTTTGTCTGGGCTCTTATCTCACTTTTTTATTTCAAACAATCAACAGAAAATTTCACAGACATATTTTATAAGGTTTTTAAGGCTGTGGTGTTAATTTTTAAGTAACATGATCCCAGCGGCAGCAGCAACGCTAGGCTAACACTAACTAGCTAGCAAGATTATAAACCTGGTGCTAAACTAAGAGAAGCCACAAAATCAGTTTGAATAAGAGTAAACATTTACTCACCAAGTCAGTGTATCAGGTAAAGATCCACAGCAACGACAATAATCTCTTGAGCTGACGCTTCTCCAGGTTTGCTCAACATATTCCATAACAAATGCACCATGAACTGATCCGAGAGGGAGGAGGACGGTAGTGTTTTCAAACCACATCGTTTCATCCTTCCGCCCTGAGAAGCAACATTTCCAGCTTACTTAGCTTTTCTAAGTTAAGAAAACTCAAATAAATTGAGTTGATCAGCATTTTTGCATAACAAGTACTGGTAAGTTACTTAAATTGAGTTCTAATAACAAATTGATAAAAAACTGAGTTCTGCCTACTTAATATTTTTAATTAAACACAATATTACATTTTACAGTGTAGGAACAGCAAAGATACTACGCAGGACCCTCAGATTCCCAGCCCTCCCGTAGAAGACCCAAACTTGAAGGATAGACTGCCCGCAGGGACGAGAGGGGAATTTATATATTGCATGCTTCCTGTGACTGTGAAGGCTTAGGTTCTTAGGTTTTCTTTAATGCCATCTATAATTCCATTCTCAATTATAATTTAATTATATTAAAACAACAATCAGTAAATGAATTAAACACTAAACATAAAAACAGCTGAGATTCTTTTTAAATCATGACTGGGTAACAGGATCAGGAAAGCATTGCAGCAAGATTGTGAGGCCTCCTCAGTAGATTATCATAGAGATTGTTTGTCAAATGATTTCTGTGCATACACAGGTTGCGTTGATGTCCATGTGCTGTAGAGCTAGACAATCGTCTGCAACCCTTACAATGTAATCTACATATACCACCATTCTTATTCATTATTATTAAGATATTGGTCCTCACAGTATATAAATATTTTATTACTACATTGTACTACCACAAGAGTATTCAAAAGCCAAATAGCAAACTCCTGTCAGTTTCCTGTTTTTTAGATGAGCTGTTACATTTTGTTACAACTAAATTTTGGCCTGGCTCTGTCTTTGGTTTGTGTATATCACCTCATTTTTTACTCCTGAGAAGTCAAAGGTATGTCAGGAGTGGCTTTGTGTGGTGATGATTTTGTCTTCCTTGAGTTTATCTTATCCATCTGCATGTTTCTTAAACATACCGCAATGTTTGATTTTGGATATTAAACATTCAAAATTATTATTTGATTTGACCGTACACTTTTCTGTCCCTCGTATGTGTGAATAATTTTGTTTATATTATAATATGATTGGATTTATTCAATAAAAAGAGAAGCTATTTTAATGTAGTTGTTATCAAGGACATTTTATTCTTTTTTTTAATTTAATTTTATAAGTTGATGCTTTCTAAGCGTTTTGAGACCAAAACTTCTTTCTGTTAGTTATTAATGGAACAGACACAACATAAAAATCACGTAGTCTGCAGTGACTTACCCTCCTCAGTAAATCCAGTAAATGCAACCTGGTTTCATTATTTGTTTTGTGTCTTTTTTCGATTAAAGAAGAAGCTAAATTATGGTGAAATGATTGGTGGAGAGCTTACTACTACTGTCAGTAATCCTGAAATTTTCTTTGAAGCTATTATGTTATAATAGTTTAACATAAACGTGTAACATAAAATAATATCAACAGTTCAGTTCAGTTTATGCCAAGAATCACTTAATAACTTAGGTTTAATTCTTAGGTTGCTTATTGTTTAAAGGTTTGCCTTGGTGTTTATTCCCTCAGTTTTTTCACAGCATTCCTGTCTCTGGGAATTCCCCTATACTTAGCTCAGTTCTGCCGGTGTTTATCTGCTAGTTTTTGCATCTCACTTCTTGTTTTATTTTGTTATCACTTGTGTATTGTGCTTAACCTATTTACCTATCTGGTTACCCTCTTTTAGTCAAGGTTGGTTTAGTTCTTTAGTTCTGTGTCATTTCTCATTAGCCCTTGCAGTGTGTATTTAAAGCCTAGGGACATGTAGGTAGAAAACAGCAGAAGTTCTCTGTGTAGGACATGAGGAGACGGAAGTAATTAGTAAAGCAAGTAAACTACAGCTTCACAGCTCATCTTCAAGCCATTGAGCATTCGTTTTCAGCACCTTAGTTGGCACTGTTTGTAACTTGTGCTGATAAAAATGAAAGTGTCTCATTGATGGTTATTGATTATATTATTGTATCCTTCCTCAATGAAATTATTTGTTGGAAGTCAAAATATTTGCTGTTGTAAATTAACCTCCTGGACCTGGTGTCCACATATGTGGACATCACATTTTGGGTTATTTAGACCAAATACTCAATTTAGCACTACAAAGGCCCGATATCCACTCACGAGGACATTATACTGCTACTGTTCTATTGAAATTTTAAATAAATATCCTCATATGTGGCTCTCATTTTTCTTAGAAACAAAAATTAGGTAAAAAAAAAACAAACCATCTGGTAATTCTTTATTTTTACATTCATCGGGTCCCAATCAGCCCAAATACCAAAGAGAACTTAAAAATGCATGTCGTGGAAGAGTTCAGGTCTTAGGAGGTTAAACTACCAACATTTTAAGCAAGTAAAACTGAAAAGTGTGTTGGGCCTGGCAGACATTTGCACCCTTCTCGTTCAGAGTTGATTTTGATGCTCTACTTTAACTGTACATAGTGATGGATTATGGCTTGAGCTGCATCTACATAAAGACTTTTTAATCTGTCTATTTTATGTTTATCAGGGGACAGTGAAGGCTGTGCTATTGGTTCCCAGGGACTCCGGGTCCCCACCCAGAAGTCCTATTCCTCCAGTGAAACACTGAAGGCTTTTGACCAGCACCAAGACCAGACCAGGTTAGAAAATAGATGACACGCATATTATCTTCTGTTTTGTTGAGCAATATCAGAACTGTGTCAAAAATGTCAAAAACACAAACTGCCGTGATTAGAATTTCTTTTCTGTATGTGAGTATCTCTATTTTTTCCTCTGTGTAATTCACCTTTGTAAACAGCTGGCTGAAAATCTACCGTATTAATTATACTCTATTGAATAAACCTACATATATGGGAATTTATAAGCAAAGTTTATCTCTACTTAAAAAGACTTAGGTTGACGTAGACCTTCCTCAGTCTTGGCCAGCTGCCGCTTTTCCCAACCTTATAAGCAGAACATTTGCATTATGACCGAAACTAGCACCACTGACAAGAACGGACCATGAGGTCAGCCTTGACCATCGATGAATGGTCACAGAGGGAGTCAGGGCCTTTTTTGATATGATGCTCTTCTTCTTCCCTAGCCATTGTGTCTGTGGTGATGGTGTTCGCTCTGTGTTGGGTCATTTTGATGATATTTGTGTCCAGTGGATGATGAGACTATATTATTAAAAAAATTCCCCTCTCACCCCTCCCGTCTGTCCTTCAAGCTCAGGTCCTCTACCAGAGGCCTGGGAGCTTGAGGGCCCTCGCAGTATCTTAGCTGTTCGTGGGACTGTGCTCTCCTGAGATCTCGGATGTTGTTTACGGTGCACATCGACTTTAAATGTCCCCCATTACTCAAGGAAATCTCAGTCTAAGAAGGCTAGCCTGTCATTTTTCATATTCTTCTAGTGAAATTAATGTATTTGTCCACCAAGTTAACGTGACCAGTAAATTGTGGTTGTAGTTGTGAAACGTGTCTCACTGTCCACATGAACAGAATCAACTTTCTGGGATTTTCTTACCTCAATGACTCAGCATGCATAAAGACATTCAAATACAATGTTCTTAGTATAGACATTTATTTAATCATCTTACAGTAATCATTACTTAATGCTGTTTTGTATAATTCCAGTAAATATATGTAGGTTAATTTACTAGTAGGGGTGGGCGATATAAACGATATACGATAGAAACGATATAAATTTGGCCAACGATAGAGATTTTGATTATACCGCTCTATCACGATAGCGCATGTTGATAATGTCATCAAGCTGCGCCTGTTTTGGTTGAAAGCATCGCAGCGGCTAAAACCATTATCATCTGTAAATTATGGCGGGCAACAGTCACAGCAAAGAGATGAAGCACTTTTGAAATATGGGGAAAGCCAAAAACTGCGCTTCCTCCACTTCCGTAACATCGATTCATTAATGTTGAATTCTCTCGCAGCTGCTCTGTTCCCATGTTGTTGCAGTATATTAATAACTAACCTCGTATTGTGGATGAATAATCTCAGTTGTTCTCCTGACTGAAGGTTGGCCCGTGTACAGCATCCTGCTATGCGATTGCATTTGTCCCTGACCACCAGAATCCCTCACGTTAACTTTTATCGAGTGGAAAAAAAGTTGGCGTTCATCCTCCAGCTTCACTGTGCTAATGTTATGCTAACATAGCTGTGTCGCTAGCAATCACGTAGCACAACATTATATACCAGCTAGCCCAACTTCAGTAACCCTGCAAACGCCACTGCTGGTTAGTTTTCTGTCTTCATTTATGTTGGAAGTGGTAGCAGAGCTGTACGTTTGAATTAGTTTCAAAAATCTCTCAGTCAGAACATGCTATATCATGTTTAGGTGGAAACTAGCGAGCTAACTTCCTGTTAACTTGTAACTCCGTTAAATTTAAATTCTGTTTTCATGGATGCCTGGATGTTAAACTTAATTGTTACACCTGGTAAAGCAGCAACGCTGATGATTTTATTAAAGATGAAAGACTTTAGACTGTTTTTAACTCTCAGTGTTCCTTTGACTTTGGGACCTGAAGCTGACGGAGTTTTGGACCCAGATTACTCCGTGAAGCTCCTCACTACGGCAGCCGTAATGCTCTGACAATCCATCAAGCAGTGCGGCTTACCAAAGTTGTACTAAAACATTTTTAACAGATTTCTGCAGCCAAAATTGGTTCGAGGTCAGTAAGCACAACCAGAATTCATACATGAGGCACACTCTCGATTTTTGAGAAAATCAAAGGATTTCAAGTCCTTATAGTGTGGAAAATACATTATACAGAAGAAAAGAATATATCGAGATATATATCGTTACCGCACGTGCTTCAAATTATATCACGATATGGATTTTAGGCCATATCGCCCAGCCCTATTTACTAGTATCAGTTTTTTCATCATAAGAATTTGCACTTTGTCTGTTTTTCACTTTGATACATTTAGTTACATAACATTCATAAAAAAGCAGAGTGTAGTTTGTTTCCTGTATTTTTGATGATGGTATAATGATGATGTGGTAGTTGTATAGTTCCGAACATGGATCATCAAAAGTCTACAGCGTGTGTGCAGCACCTTCCTTTATCCTTTTTGCCCTTGGCTTTTGACAGGTTACTGTACGGAACAACCAAGGGACACAAGGACATGGTTCACCATGAAAAGGATGATTTTAACAGACAAGGTGAGAGTCTACAAAAGTGCACAGACAGCAATGCTATCCCCATCTATTTGTATGTGTGCACTAAGACCAACAAAACTACTGTAAAAAAGATATTTCCATCAGTTACTTTAGAAATATGAATTGTCTTTCTTTAAAAATATGATTACAATGTAGAGACATTAAAGTACATATAAATGAAATTTAAACAACCTAGAATTGTATGCATAAAATCTGCATAACCTAACATTAAAAGTATATATGACAGGAGTCCAGAAAGAGGATGGAAGCATATGATAATAAGTCTGAAGGCTATAATCGCCCAATGAAAGTGAAAAAGTGAGAAAAGAGAAAAATCACACAGTAAAATGAATAAAAATCAACAAAAGACTAAACCCATTTTTCTCCAAGTCCACTTACAACAGTATACGTTATTGAACATATAATAGAAAATTAGTCAGTTATCCTATCACCTGTATATTTGCAGCTATTTAAAGTGGAGAGGATGAATTCATGTCACATGAATTTGAACAGCACCACGGCTTCTCTCTTGCTGTGCTGTTAATCATAGAATGGTTTTATATCTGCTGATTGAAAATGAAGCACACACTTAGATTTTAAATATGTTTTTAAGGATTATCCTGTTATTTGAAAACGATTTGAGCTCAATTCCAGTTACTCCTCATTTCCAATTAAATGTAATTAAATCATATGAAATACAGATATCAAAGAAACAGCATTTGAAATAGAAAATTGAATTTTATTTATTTACTTTTACTTACTATTTAGCGTCTTCATTCTGTTGTATTGTATCTATTTTTAAATTATAGCAGATTTTTAAACAAGAGTACAGGAGGGAAAAAAACGCAGACTTTACTTAGACTACTTTATTCCCATGTTACAGTCATTATTGAGAAAAAGTAATGTATTACATGTTACTCATTACCTTTCTTAAAAGTAATGCAGTACCTCACTTAATTACTCATCATAGAAAGTAATTTCGACAATACGTACGTTACTTTGTTATTCTGTAAAATGCCCTGAAACACATCAGTTATAAATAAACCTGAGGCTACACTCACACACCAACACAGATCCCTGTCTTACTGAGGAAATACATGCAATCTTTTTTATGTATGAGCACACACCTGACAAACCAAGATGACAACCAGCCCAAACAGACTTCAAGGCAACTGCAGTGATTCTAGCATAGAAACGTTATTGCTCGTCACTGCCTTTGTTACCTGTTAAAGCTCAGGCTCTGACAGGAAAGCTAGGATCATCAGACACTCAGCGTAAACATGATTCTGGGTTTCTCCAAAAGTTGATTCTGGACGTAGCGTTTTGTGGGAGAAACGTTTCGTCACTTTCGCCATGAGTACCATCTGTGAATGGCCATTGATCAGTGGGTATTGATCAGTGGTTGCTGATCAATGGTCATGAGAATTTGCATAATTAAGACTAAGGAACTGAGCTCCCAGCCCATTGTTCCTTCAGTGGGCTGGTTTCAGTCATCATGCAAATGTCCTGTTTATAAGATTGAAGCCTGCAGTCAGCTGAGACTGAAGATGACGAAACGTTTCTCCCACTGAAAATATCCAGATGAACAGAACCAGCTTTTGGAGATGTTCTTACCTGGATGATTGAGCGTGCATCAAGATGATTCTGGGTTATTGGCTGCCCTGAATACATTCTCGTTGTTTTATTTTATATCAGGCTCCTGTCCTTCTTTTTAGACCGCTCCACCTCCCGCACACATACTTAGCTTGTTATTTAGAAACCTTCCAAATTTGACTACAGTGAGTTGGGAAAGTGTCGGTACAAACGGTAAATGTTTTTTAATGCTATTCACTGTTTAAAAAGCTGTTGAGCTGTTAAAATCAATAATGTTTACTATTATCATATAATTATTTATTATTATTTTTCACTTACTGCTTTTACTGTAATAACACTAATAATGAGTAAAGGTTGTCATTTAATTAGCAGTAAAATTGATCTTTAACTCTCTAATTTACATCTGAACAAACTGTGTACAAAACTAAAGCACAGCTTCATATTGATTATATTAAACATGTACATGTCACTGTGAGCTGCACCACCATACATGAGACTTAAAGCACTTATATTCTCAACGTCTAACTGGATTTGAGGCACCTTTTGTCTGGTTTGTCTTCTGAGTTATTCATTCAGTCTCATAAGAATTGCTTTGTCACAGACTTGTTTGACTATTTTTCCATAGCTGTCTTCCACCTGCTGTATATACACTGTATTGCCAAAATTAATCACTCGTCTGCCTTCACACATATATGAACTTGAGTGAGATCCCGTTCTTAATCCATAGGGTTTAATGTGATGTCAGCCCACCCTTTGCAGCTATAATAGCTTCAGATCAAGGGTTTCCACAAGGTTTAGGAGTGAGTTTGGGGGAATTTTTTGACCATTTGCAACATCTGACAATGATGTTGGCCGAGAGCCCCTGGATCTCAGTCTATATTTCCAGTTTATCCCGAAGGTGTTTGTCAGGTTGAGGTCAGGACTCTGTCCTTGTGCATTGGTGCACAGTGCTGTAGGAAGAGGAAGGGGCCACCCCCAAACTGTTCCCACATAGCTGGGAGCTTGAAATTGTATCTTGTTATGCTGAATATTAAGATTTGCTTTAGTTGAACTAAGGGGCCAAGCCCAGCTCTGAAAAACAACTCCACACCATATCCCCTCACCAACAAATATAACACTGGACAGCGAAGTAACATTCTCCTGGCAGTCGCCAAACTCAGATGCCATCATATTGCCATACAAAGAAACACGATTTGTCACCCCGGAGATCAGATCCCCACTGCTCTCGAGTCTACTGGAAGTCTGCTTTAGATCACTTCATCCAATGCTTTGCGTTGTCCTTGGTGATATGAGGCTTGACTGCAGCTGCTTGGTCATAAACTCAAATTCGATGAAGTTTTCTATTCAATTCAGTTTTATTTATACAGCACCAAATCACAACAAGTCGCCTCAAGGCGCTTTATATTGTAAGGTAGACCCTACAATAACACATACAGAGAAAACCCAACAATCATATGACCCCCTATGAGCAAGCACTTTGGCGACAGTGGGAAGGAAAAACTCCCTTTTAACAGGAAGAAACCTCCAACAGAACCAGGCTCAGGGAGGGGCGGGGCCATCTGCTGTGATTGGTTGGGGAGAGAGAAGGAAGACAGGATGAAGACATGCTGTGGAAGAGAGACAGAGATTAATAAAGAGACACTGTTCCTGAATTAATCTGAAGGCCACATCAGGTTTGGAGGTCTGTAGCAACTGACTCTGCAGAAAGTTGGTGACCTCTGCATACCCAGCACCCCGGTCTGCGATTTAACATGGCCTACCACTTTGTGGCTGAGTTACTGTTCTTCTCAATCGTTTGTAGAAGCAGTCTGCATGCCTAGGTGCTTAAATTTATACACCTGTGGCCATGGAAGTGATTGGAACACCTGAATTCAATGATTTGGATGGGTGAGTGTACACTGGCAATATAGTGTATATTTTATGCCATAGTCACACCATCTCTGTGTATTAGATCTATAGTCATTTGCGATGATCTAATGATTTCTAAATGATTTGAACACGGCCATCTGTTTCAGGTCAACACTTCAGTCTTCGTCAGCTGGGGATCTGTGAGCCACCGTCTCGTCGCGGCCTGCCTTTCTGCCCTGAAATGCCTCCACCCCACCGTGGTTTCTCAGTTGGTACAGCTCAGGAGCTAGACACTGATAGTCAGGCAGTCATGTCCCCAGAGCATGCTATGCATCTGTGGGGCCGCGGAGGTCTGGGTAAATCATCCGGGAGGAGTTCCTGCCTGTCGAGCCGCTCCAACTCAGTGCTGACTCTAACTGACACTGAGCACGAGAACAAATCGGACAGCGACAATGGTAGGAGATCAACTGTTCGCTCCATTTTTGATATCATGTCCTGCTTTGTGCTCAAGTAACAGTTCTTATTCATCTCTGTCACACTTAGAAACAACAAGTCACAACAGTTAGCTCGGTCTTTCTGATTCAACTGTTGTGTAGCTGATGGGTTAGACATCTTCGTGGGCCAACTTGAAAGTAACGTTATACTGTTAAAATGCTACAAGAAATCCAGTTGCACTTTTACTTTTTAAAATCTCTTTTGGGGCCTTTTGCCTTTTATTGGATGCTGCCGTAATGGAGAGTCGACAGGAAAGCAGGGAGAGATTGCAGGGGAAGGCGTGTAGCAAGGGGCCTCAGGTCAGACTCAAACCTGGGCTGCTGAATGTCATGCAGCACATGTTTGCCTTCTTCAGTCTCAGTAGAGACGAGCACAGATGGTTCTAGCACCAGCTGCTACACTATTTAGACAGAAATGTATATAAACGTATAGAACTTTATTTCACAGTTTGGTCAATGATAGTCATTTATCTGTTCATGTAATGCAATAGTAGACCTCTTTCAGTAATTACAAAAAGCAATCTAAAACTATCAGCTATTGTTATTAAAGGATCATAAGTTGTAAATAAAAGCATTGATAACAATTTCCAAACATGTTACTTTACCTAATTCTGATATTTGGGGTTTATGTAAAAATCTATTAATTGCAACCATTAAGTTGTTTAAGACAAAACAGCACAAACATGGATTTGAGAAACTTAGTTCTCTGACATTTAAAGTGATATCCAAGATTATTGTGCACACTCCCAGGAAGTGTCCCGCATGGTGGTCGAGCGGGGGGCAAAACCAAAAAGCCCTGCCAGTTAAATGTACGTATATCTGGCAAGTCAAGGCTGCCTGGTGAGAATCTATTCAATTTTCAAAGGCAACTGTTGCTTCTGAGACATGCTGCAAACTGATTTTTATAATTATCTCAGTTTAAGTATTTGATATGTTTTAATTACTATTTTAAAGAAATAGTTCGCACTGTTGCCTTACAGGTGCTGAGTTTGAATCTAAGAGGTGGCTGGGGCCTTGTTGTGTACTCTCCAGGTACTCTGACTTCCCATCACATTCCAACACATCCATGGCTTTAAGTTAATTGGAGAGTTTAAAGTGGCCATAGGTGTGACTGTGAGCATGAGCAGCTGTCTGTTTGTGTTAGTCCTGCAGTGGTTCAGTGACCTGTACAGGATGTACTCTGCCTTTCACCCTGTGACAGGATACGCTCAGCCAAAGCCAAGGCACTGAAACAGATAAGCCGAACAAGATGAAGGGATGGACTTTCATCACGTCATTTCACCCAAAGAAAATGAACTGATTTGGTTGAGTGAATAAATTGTTGAAACTTTAACATAATTCTAGTGTAGAACAACAGACATGAAGTCTGAACCTAAAGGATTTGCAATCACAAAACATGTTACGCTTAATTCTGTCCCTCTTTAGAAGGTTCGTATAGGAGGAAAGTTAGTGTCACTGCGGTTTAATACATCCATTGATACTGTTGCAGGTTACTGTGTGTGTGTGTGTGTGTGTGTGTGTGTGTGTGTGTGTGTGTGTGTGTGTGTGTGTGTGTGTGTGTGTGGACAGTAAGGCTTCTGGCTCTGTTGCAACCTTTGTTGTAGTAAGATGGAAAAAAAAACAAAGATGTGAGAAAAACAGAAAATGATGAGAGGCGAGATTTCAGAGTTCAAAACAGGAGCACAGAAAGTGGAGAATAAAGACACAAAAGGGAAAGTGAGAAGCCTGTCTGCATTGTCGGTAATATTACCCAAGAAAATATTAGAGCAGAGCTGTCTGGCTGGCAAAGGACACACTTGCAAACATGCACACGCACATTGGCAGATATAAACACTTATTGTGTCCGGACCCACGAGGGCCCAGCTACTTGATACTTGGTGATCTGAGCTGCAGGGACAGAAAAAGGAAGATTTTCATCCTGAACATACTTACAGGTGCTGTTCTCACATACACAGACATACTGAACTTATACAATTCATGTTTATTTTGAATAAGTAGAAAAAATGTTGCATTAAAAACAATCACAGAAGCACCGCAGCTGCTAAAAAAAGAAAAAAAGACACTACCCTACTGCAAATGGAATTTTTTTGTATCATGGATGGGCATAAAATATATAAGCTGACCTCTCCAGACCACTTTCTATAAGACTGCTCTCTGCAGATGTATGTGTGTGTTTAACTGAAAGGGATGAAAGGAAAGAAATGTGGAAATATGGAGGAAAAAGAAAGGAGTGTGGGCAGATAGAGGAGGAGGAATGTATCATCTTTGCTAACCAGATTACTTTACTATGTATGAACAAAACACTTAATCCATTTGGCATCTCTAAGCTGCTTAACACTGTAACCTAAACTGTTATAGAGACACTCACAGACAGCTGCAGCACCCATCAAAGCTTTAAGGGCAACACAAACTCATAAACACAGTAAGATATAAAGAATACTTTATAAACTGCTCAAAACATTACTTCAGAGTAGCCGATGTTTTTCAGAAGGCAATAATAATTATTTTGCACAAATGACTCATTATTGAGGCTGTACACAACATGGGACTCATGTCCCTGTTCATGTCAGTCGTGTTGAAAAGGAAACATAATAAAGGTGCCGTTTTCAAACCGTTGTGTCCTTACAGTCGCTCATACAGCAACCTGCCCAACTTTCACCAGTTATCTGTGTTCACACCTTCCCTTTATTCAACATCTCAGCCTGCCGCACAGCTTCTGATTTCAACACTTTCCTTTTACCATCGCTGTGTATTAGAGATGGACCGATCCGATATTACGTATCGGTATCGGTCCGATACTGACGTAAATTACTGGATCGGATATCGGAGAGAAATAAGAAATGTAATCCGATCCATTAAATATCAAAAAAGCACCTCACAAAACTTGCGACACGACGTAACTCGGCTCATAACCGTAGCACGTGGGAGCAGTGTGGTCACGTGATAGAGCGGCTGTGTGTGTTTGGAGCCTCGCTGCCAAACTCCGAGGAAGTGATCCCAGAGAGAAGCAAGTGTGTAAGTTCATCTCTGAATGTTTGTAAAGCATTCCCACATTAAGCTTAACAACCGATATATGGAGCGACTGCCTCTCTCTCCCTCCCTCTCTCTCTCTCTTGCTGCTACTCCAGTCATGAAACTGATCAATGATCAGCTGATCGGCTTTTCTGTCGGGAGTCCGTCTCTCTTGTTTGTTTTTGGCTCACTTTGCACCAGAAAGAGGAAACCAGCGGCTGAACAACAGCAGCACGTTTAAGCTTGATCAGCTGTTGTTAGAATTTATTTAATATTACTTTCTACTCGAGGATCTTTTTCTACGTAGCTGACGCTGGTAACTGTGCAGGGGCGGATCTAGCAAAGTTTAGCCAGGGGGGCCGATAGGGCATGAACAGGGAAAAGGGGGCACAAAGACATACTTTTCTTTCTTATTCTCATTTAAAATGTCGAGCTTTTAATAAATAATTATCTGAATCTGACACCCAAAGTTTTAATCTGATGTAAAATATATGGAAGTCCATTACTGTATATAGTAACTGTTAAGTCTAATATACCCTAGTAAGCTGTAGTACTTTTTCCTTTGGGAAGGTACCATCTGTGCAGTCTGCAGTTCTGTTGAAGAAAGATGTTGAATCTATTTAATATTTCTTGAAAAATAATTGATTTCTGTGCATTTTTTTTCACACTGCATCAAATTAAAGTTGATTACGTTGATTAAGCATCATGAGGTGGAGCGTGAGGGGTGGTTCCCTATTTTTTATTTATTTATTTTTGTTGTTGCTGGGAGTTGGAACCCTATTAGTTAGGTTGCTTAATATTTACGCTAAGTACTCTTTAAAATACCAGAATAGGGAGGATGGTGTAGGTTTAAGTTTATTAGATTGATCAGTATTGCTGAACTATGAAATATTTTTTTTTGTATACAGGTATAACAGAATAGCTTTAGTGTAGTTGTTGTTTTAAACTTGAGTATGAACTTATACAAAATGCAGCAAGATATTTAAAAAACAGCTTTGTTGATTAAAAAACACTATATCGGATTCATATCGGTATCGGCAGATATCCAAATTTATGATATCGGTATCGGTATCGGACATAAAAAAGTGGTATCGTGCCATCTCTAGTATGTATAGAACCTTTTTTCATCCTGCCTCGATTATTGCAATTCCTTATTCCTCTGCCTAAGCAAACTGTCCCTGGATCGCCTGCAAACGGTCCAGAATGCTGCTGCGAGGCTTCTAACCAGGTCCATAAATGGTCTCGTCTGACAGAGATTTCTTACAAAAGCTCCTCATAAAATTTAGGGTTTTATTTAAATATTTGGTGACCACTTTCGGAGCCCTCTACAGTCAGCTGCCTCCATTTTCAGTGAGCTACTACCATGCATAAGATCTAGATCTCTGAGGTGATGAGTGCTGATCAGTGTTGGCTGTACGTAGAGCCAGGCTGAAGAAAAAAGGTGACTTTGACTGTGGGCCGTGGACTCTATATTTAAACTTCAGACTTTATTTGATCTATTTCTGTCATTTTAATTGCTGTATGTATGTGAAACTTCTTTTTGTTTTTGTTTTGCTTTTCCAAACATTAGTTGATGCCTTGATTTACCCACTCCCATCTATGGCAATGACATCTAATGACCAAAACATAAGGTACAGATGAAGCCTCCAAAATGCTGATTGTGTTGCTCAGTCTTAGAGAGAAAAGACATTTGGAGGAGACTCACTTTTTAAATTTTAAGAAACCTGCCAAAAATTCTGATTGCTTTGTTATCATTATTATAGTTACTTCTTGAACACAAATGGATGAGGTAAAAGTCCTGTCACCTTTATGTAAAATGAAACTTTAAACGGGGACTCGCTCACAGAAGCAATTCTGTTTCTAGAGTTCTTTTTCTTTTTAAAGAAAGTTCTAAATAAATTGGATCTAAATGATTTGTGAAGCAGTGCCGTAGTATCTGTGCTAGTTTGTATTTTTACACAGAACAAAGCCTAATAAAGAAGTGCAGAAGTGCTAATGCTATTACTTTACAAATAAGCAATTTGGCAAACTGGCTACTTTCTTTCTGACTCATTGCTTTCAAGGTGTGAAGTGTGAATCTATTGGGGGGAAAATAGGTAAAAATCTCCTAGCAACAAGTAATCAGTGGAAAGTGTAACAGAGCTTTAGACTGAACGTTTCCAAAACTGTCCAGCTGAAAAGCAGATGAAATGTAAATCTGTAGTGTTGTGCAGTGCTGTGATAATGTGCTGTTTAGAATATGTATTTCATAAAATATTTATTTTGTGCGCTTATTAAACTATACATCAGGTAGTCCTAATGCTGCGTCCGTGTGCTCAAGACTTATTTACTCACACGTAGTGTATATGGAATAGTTTGTTGAATCGCAGACACATATATTATCATATATTACAGAGCATATAGTGTGATGCTATAGCAGGAGACATCAGATCTGACTGCTGGAGAAGACAGATAGCAGCAATAACTAAAGTGCATATGTAACTAGAAAGATTACCCGTGCACACTCACCAGGATGCAGTTAGAGTCGGTGTTCTCATGCTCGATGCAGTATTTAGACACAGATATTACTGTTGATTTTGTTTGTGTGCAGATGCTGTTGTGTATTTAAACAGCCTTCAGGAATAAATAATGTATCGTTGTGATCATTTTAAAGTGGCAGTGAATGCGCTTGCTGTGTTTTAGGCTTATTGCCTTCACTCTTGGATTATCAAAGGTGTGTGTGTGTGTGTGTGTGTGTGTGTGTGTGTGTGTGTGTGTGTGTGTGTGTGTGTGTGTGTGTGTGTGTGTGTGTGTCTGTGTGTCTGTGCGCGCACAGATGGCTGTGGAGAATCACATGCATACAGAAAAATGTGTTTTTCAGCCGAAGCGGAAATGTACTCGAGTTCTCGAGATGCACACCCTTCACACACAGACACACACACAGACACACAAGATGCTGGTGCCAGTCATATTCAATAACAATCTAGTGCTGACCAGAGAAATCAATGAATAACAGACTAACTGACTAGAGGGTTTAACTTTGGCGCCACTAACATGGAGAAGACTTGATTCCATGGAGTGGCTAACATTAAATCATTAACCATACACCACTGCTCTGCACACCCTCCTCCGCTCTGGCTCCTTTTATCCTATTTTGTCTTTCAAAATATACAGAATATACAGTCATTGCTGTTGTTTCATTCTTTGTCATCAGTGTATGCAGTTGTGATCGCAGTATTGTAAGACTAAATATTGTATGAAGTTATCCAGAGTAACAACTGACGACTGAGTTATTTGTACAACTGACAGATGATGTAGTGTCAGTGCTTTTACAGTAACAGTAATTATAACGCTATCACAAGCAACAAGTTTTGAAGTCTCCTTTCCCTTTGCCTCACCTCCTCCTCCTCCATCCTTTCCCCCTCTTCACTTGTGTTTCTCAGAACCCATTTAGGCCGAATCCATTACCAGAAGTGCAGAGGGAGAAGGAACTAGTGAGTTAGATAGACAGAGGGGAATGGAAAGAGGGAGATGGAGGGAACGTTCAACCTAATAAATTCTCCAGCAATGTTTCTCAGTTTCCTTGAGTTCTGATAGATGATGGCCTTTTTACTTGTGGTGACAGAAAAGCTTTCACTGCAGTTCTGCACAAACCTCATACGCTAACTCTGCGCGTGTTGGTTAAACTACTTTACTTTAGCACTTATATGCAGAAACAACATGCTGAATTCCAAATATTTTGCTTTTCATTAACAGTAGTCCCCCACTGGAACATTTCTTGCTCTATTTTGATTTCCTCATTGATTAAAAATTGTCTCCGCAGGAGAAATGAAAGAGTAAAACTTACACATAAAATCCAAAAAAAACCCTGAACAGGGCCGACTGAGAGCCCCATCCAGAGACAACAAAGTCCGGCTTGAAATATGATATAAGACATAAACTATAAATGACAAGCAGCACACTGAGCATGATCATCTTTGTTCTAACCAACTATTGTTCACATCAGAAGCATTTTCAAAAGGATATGAGACACAATAGGATAAGTTTTACCTCTCATCAGTGCTGCAGTATGTTGTTGAACAGCATTGGGTCTGCATAACTGTTATTATAGAAAGTGATGATATTTCACTTTTAATGTATTTATAACAGCAATTTAACAAACGTCATGTGGCCTTTAAAAAACATTAATTTTTCATCTCAGTGGAGACTCATCAGGAAGTTTTGCAGTTATACACACTTATTCCACTGGATGTGCTGATCTGATCATTATAACAACTTATGTAAAATTATATTCAGTAAGGTGCACAGTCAGATTTCCTATTGATCATAAGATCGATGTTGAGTTTAAGACAAGCAAAGCACGTTTATAGCAGCTACAGCTGATTTAACTGACTTTTGCTTGCATTATTATGCTGACAGCCTAAATTCCAAACATTGTTAAAAGAACCAAAAAAGCAGCATTTATGAGTTACAGCATTGTGTTGAGGTGAACAGTTGTTTGCATGATGCTTCAGCGGCTTTCATGTGCTCTGTCACTGACTCTCTGTTCCTCTCTCCTATGCTAGAGTTGGAGGTGATGATAGTGGGGACACCACTACGTTCTTTCAAAAGACGTAACACTGACATCATAAACATTCTGAAGTTAAACAGGGTTAGAGTTTAAGAAATGAAAATAAAGTAGAGCGGTCTACAACAGAAGAGGACAAACTGCAGCGAGGCCAGAACACGTGGAGCTGCTGACACCAGCATCTGTAAGAATAAGATGCTGGTAGAAAGAATCCCAGCCAAAGCTGAGTAGATGCCAACCCCAGCCAAGAACACCAAAGCTTGATTTCTAATTGATAATAAAAGCAGTGATGCGCAGTCGGGGATTGCACTGAAGACGTGGGTCACGTCTGCCCACTTTTTTATTAACTTATCTTTGGGCTGGATTTCCCCAGTTTGGCTTTCAGATTTGTGGAGCTACGAGAGTTTATTAGCTTTCGTTTACTGTAGGTAAATAAGTAATGTAGTACATGACTTTGTTTACAAAAGCAGTGAGTAATGTAATCTTATAGACCTCAACACTGATATACCAAAAATACCTTTTTAAATGAAAAAAAATCTGTATCAGCAAAACAAAAGGGAAAAGCTGGTGAAAGAAACAATGTGACGATTTCTCTGTGATTTTTGACCATAAAGATGATTGTGTGTGTGTGTGTGTGTGGGGGGGGGGGGGGGGTGTGAGTGTGGGGGGGTGGAAAGCTGTTGAAAACATTCAAGGTGAGAACTGATATCGAATATCACACAGATCAGGTTCAGATATGGTTTCATAGCTATCACACTGTAATGGAAGTACTAAGGGAAAGACATGTCAGAACTGCAAGCACACCCACACTGAATCATGTTTCCATCACTGCAAAGGACATTCCTAAGTGCAACTTCACTAAATCTAACATGAGGTATTCTCAAAACTCAAATATGATTTGTATTAGAGGGTCTTGGTTAAATAGAGAGAGATCTCCCGTGCACACAGCTTTGTAAATACAGGCTCTTTGAACCTTTGGTCCCCTCGTTTTCTTTCATTTAAAGGATTTCACCTGTTTTTATTTCATATTGTTGTCTCATCTCTCTCTCCCTTTCACACAGAATCATTAGTATGTGAAGCAATTTAATAGCTGGATCGATAAATGTGCTGTTCTTACAGGATCATTTGGCCACTGAAGCAAATCTTCTGACAGCCACTACATCATTAGGGCATTACCAGTAGCCTTCTGTCTCCTGCCCCATGCAGTTCCTCCTTCGTTTTTTCATCTTTCTCATTTTCCTTTCTCCTCTGCATCTCATAAGGGCATTACATTTCCTGTTTTTTCCTATGTATCTATATGGCTTTGGATGTTTGGTTGTGTACATGTGTTCTTATTAACATGGACCCAGAGTGAAAGGAAAATGTAAAAAACACCCTGTTTAGGACAGCGTTTGTGCTGATATGGACTTATTGTAGATGCAGCCCTGGTGACCACTAAGAGTCCGTCTCTCATCATAAACCTGAAGGAATTCTGTCATTTGGAGCTACGTGATTTGTCAGCAGCTCTGTTGCAATGGTAGTGCATCAATTGGGCCCGAGCTAACAGAGATAATTAAATACACTGCAGAGGGAATTGGAAAGTAAAGTGTTTATTATATATGAGCTGTGCATTTTTTCTTCAGGTGTAATTAATTTAAAGATTAAGCAAACGCGTCGGCCATTCTGAGGCTGCACACACACTAACCATAATTACTATAACAGTTATTTCCTGACACTGACACTTCAGTGGCCCAAAGGGGAAGAAAGGTTTGCAGTTGCAAGAAACTCTTCAACATACTTAATTTGGAAAATTGACTCAGATTATACAAAGAAGCAATGCTTTTCATTGCAGATGGATAACTAGCCTCACATTTAATGATTCACCCACCAACCCTCTCATTCTCACACACACTTGTCAAAAGTGTCTGGAAAGCTAGCGATAGTGTGACTGACCTCAGCATATGGGTGATTTTACTGAGAAACTTCACACTCTCTCTCTCTCTCTCTCACACACACACACACACACACACACAGCTTTATTTTCTATTTATTTTCATCTTTAGTTGCTTTCAAACTCACAGACTCCCACATTGCCTTGTCTTCCTTGGCTGCTATTTCTACTGTCATATGGCTGCTACTAAATGTGATTATGACACTAACAAAGGCTGGTTAGTCAAACATGAGTGAGTGTGCCTGTGTGTCTCTGTGCAGGCCTGTTGAGTGGGAAGGCTAGTCTGGCTGGCTGTCACACCAACCAGTTTAGAGCCACACCTACTGCTATATAATTTCTCACCCTGATCACACTGACAGCTTTGCCATAATATAAAGAACAGCACAATGTAAGAATGAAGACTAAATAAATGTAGAAATTCATGAAGTCATTCCTAGTTAACGTTAAAGGGATGGTTAGCTCAACGGTGCTCTGACTGTTTGTCAGCCTGACTACTGTGCTGAAGAGAAACCTGGGGTTGTTCTTATTTTCTTCAACCAGAGGGAGGGATCTGGCTGCCTCAGTCACCACCACCATCCACGGGAAGCCAGTGGAGGTAGCTGAGGAGTACAAATACCTGCGAACCATCTTTGACAACCTCCTGAAATTCTCTGCCAACACAGAGGAGATTCTCAGGAGGTGCCACCAACGGCTACACCTCCTTATAACTCAACTGCTTTGGAGTCAGCACCCCCATCATGATGACTTTTTACTATGCCTTCCTGGAAAGCATCATGACCTTCTCCATCACCTGCTGGTTCCACTCCCTCAGCCTTCATACAGGAACAGACTGCAGCACACTGCATCAGTGTGCTCTAAGATCATTGGCCTGTCAGAACTCTGACAGGTTTTCAGCCAACAGGCCCTCAGACAGGCAGCCGAAATCATCAACGACCCCTCTCACATTCTTCACCCTGCATTTCAATGGCTCCCCTCTGGGCGACGCCTCTGCTGCATTTCCTGCAGGACTGAGAGGAGGAGCGCCACCTTTGTCCCCAAAGCCACTCTGCTTTTTAACTCCAGCCGATAAGAACATTTCCCACACCAGAAACATAAACTACTCTACACTCTACACACTTTGTTCACTTTTAGTCGCTTACAGTTATTTATTCACCTTTCAGTCACTTTAATTTTAAAACTGTATATACTGTGTATTTATTATCTCACTCTTATTGCCTGTTCTTGTTGTCCTTATCTTCAGTGTTATGCTTGTTAATTGCCCCTTGGGGATAAATAAAGTCTTTCTGATTCTGATTCTGAATCAGTGACGAATAGTAGGATTCATGGAGGGCAATATTTATAGAGTGAAATAATCTTTTTTCAGGCTAAATGATGATCTTCTAAATTGGTGCTACAACATTTCCTCCCCAGCTTAAAAGTTTGAGAGTTATACCAGAGAGTCAAGTACTTCTGACTCTAGTGAGGTTTTTTTTCACATATAATACTATTAACAGGATGATCGACCTCTGTTGGGGTAGCGTTCAGATAGCTGCTCTGCTCTATGTTGGTACAGGGCATTGAAGATGATAACAGTGGGTGGATTATATTCTTAAACTTAGTTACAGCGCTTTCAGAAAGACATCTACTGTGATAAAGTCTACTCTCCACCACTGTGTAATCAATTATTGTAAATGTAAATGTTATCAGGAAATGATCAGA
Source organism: Diplotaxodon limnothrissa (assembly GCF_057381915.1). Taxonomy (NCBI): domain Eukaryota; kingdom Metazoa; phylum Chordata; class Actinopteri; order Cichliformes; family Cichlidae; genus Diplotaxodon; species Diplotaxodon limnothrissa. The sequence goes on along the minus strand of NC_140601.1, from coordinate 2,321,749 downwards.
CAGCAGAGGGTTTTCAGGAAACACTGTTAAATGTTCAGTTTCTATGCCATATGTTAAAACAAGATCTAGAGTGTGATTAAAGTGGTGGGTGGGTTCTTTTACATTTTGAGAGAAACCAATTGAGTCTAATAACAGATTAAATGCCATGTTGAGGCTGTCATTTTTAGCATCTACATGGATGTTAAAATCACCCACAATAATTATTTTATCTGAGCTCAGAACTAAGTCTGATAAAAAGTCTGAGAAATCAGACAGTATAAGGTCAAGGGCGACGAAAAACAAAACAGTATTTTGAGGTTTACAGTTAAGGTGGACAAGGCTACGTCCACAGTAATGCGTGTTTGAAAACGCATCTTTTTCTCTCCGTTTTGGCGTCCCGTCCACACTGAGACGCCGTTTTTGGTCAAGGAAAACGAAGCGTTTTGAAAACGCTCTCCAAAGTGGACACATTTGAAAACGCCGTTTTCGAGTCCCAGTGTAGACAGCGAACCCGGAGCCTTTTTGAAAACAGTGATGACGCATTTTAGTCATGTGATGCAGTCATGTGACCAATTAAACTAAGATAGCGGAGGGCATTATACAGCAGTTGTTTCGTTTGCTCTCAGTTCTGACAGCCCTATTAAGATTAATATCAGTCTGTACATGCTCCAGATATCTTTTCTTCAAATTCTTTAATTCTCACTCGCGTTTGCAACTTTGTACTTTTGTGTTACTCGCAGCAACAACTCCACCTCATTGTTAGTCTATTTGAAAAACTCGGTGCTTTTCCTCGACATTTTGCCGCAACGTTTCAAAGAACCGGAAAGTAAATAAGCGGCAGAAAGAAATGAGGCAGGTCGAGTCGTCATGCATGTCACGCATGCGCAGGACTGGAACGTAAGCATTTTCGGCCATTTCAATGTGGACGCACAACTGTGAAAACGAATGAAAACGATAGTGTGGACGCGGAGCGTTTCCAGACGAAAACACCGTTTTCAAATCTGTCTGGACTAGTGTGGACAAGGCTAAGATTCAGATTTTCAAATACATTAAAACTCTGTCTGGGTCTTTGGTTGATTAATAGAGATCGACAGACCACGTGACTTTCGCACATTGCATTGTGGGTAGGAGTGGCAGCAAAATCAAAACACTGCATCAAGCGCTAGCATTTCCAGCACCGGTAATCATTAATTCTGCAGTTTTAATCCCTACTTGCATTTTATTTGCCCCAAAAACAGTTATGTTCAAAATGAAGGAGAACACGGCAGCTCCGTACAAAGACAGACGTGGTGAAAAGGCAAAAAAAAGTAGGAGGAAAAAATCAGAGTGAGAGGGTCAGACCGGGGTCCCCAAGCCCAGTCCACGAGGGCCGGTGTCCCAGCAGGTTTTAGATGTGTCCTTGATCCATCACAGCTGATTTAAATGGATAAATTACCTTCTCAACATGTCTTGAAGTTCTCCAGAGGCCTGGTGATGAGCTAATCATGTAATTCAGGTGTGTTGACCCAGGGTGAGATCTAAAACCTGCAGGACTCCGGCCCTCGTGGACTGGGATTGGGGACCCCTGTGTCAGACCCATACGAGCATACAGAGTGGAGTAAGGACGCTAGCGTGCTGCCCGACTTTCATCACGCACATATTTATTATTATATGGTCCTAAGTGTGAGTGCATACACTCACAAAATGTTTAGTAACTTCAGATCCCTGCAACAAGCCCAGGTCCAGTTTACTTTGGTGATTTGGACTATTCCATCTCACAGCTGTTGTTTTTTTCCTTTATCTCCTGTACAGGCCAACACAATCTGTTTGTCCTTTCAGGTTGTAGTGTTACACAACATTTTCAGATCTAATAGAAATAAAATGAGTGTTTCGTAATTCATTCAATTTGTCTTTATTTATAACTGCCATCATTGTTTCATTCTATTATAGAATCTTATAAGAAAGAGGCAAAATTGTAAAAATCCATTTTCCTTTATTAGCTGCTTCAGTGAAAAACAAATAAACAATGCAAAAAAAAACCTTAACTATTGCAAAACAACATACTGAAACTAGAGATGGCACGATACCACTTTTTTATATCTGATACCGATACCGATATCATAAATTTGGATATCTGCCGATACCGATATGAATCCGATATAGTGTTTTTTAATCTATAAAACTTTATATATATATATATATATATATATATATATATATATATATATATATATATATATATATATATATATATATATTGCTGCATTTTGTATAAGTTCATACTCAAGCTTAAATAAACAACACTAAAGCTATTCTGTTATACCTGTATGTAAAAAAATACACTGCACCCAAAATATTTCATAGTTCAGCAAAACTGATCAATCTAATAAACTTAAACCTGCTCCATCCTTCCTGTTCTGGTATTTTAAAGAGTACTTAGCAGAAATATTAAGCAACCTAACTAATAGGGTTGCAAACTCCCAGCAAAACAAAGGGAACCACCCCCCACCCTCCACCTCATGATGCTTAATCAACGTAATCAACTTTAATTTGATGCAGTGTGAAAAAAAAATGCACAGAAATCAATTATTTTTCAAGAATAATTAAATAGATTCAACATCTTTCTTCAGCAGAACTGCAGACTGCACAGATGGTACCTTCCCAAAGGAAAAAGTACTATAGCTTACTAGGGTATATTAGACTTAACAATTACTATATACAGTAATGGACTTCTATACATTTTACATCAGATTAAAACTTTGGGTGTCAGAGTCAGATAATTATTTATTAAAAGCTCGCCATTTTAAATGAGAATAAGAAAGAAAAGTATGTCTTTGTGCCCCCTTTTCCCTGTTCATGCCCTATCGGCCCCCCTGGCTAAACTTTGCTAGATCCGCCCCTGCACAGTTACCAGCCGTCAGCTGTAGAAAAAGATCCTCGAGTAGAAAGTAATATTAAATACATGCTAACAACAGATTATCAAGCTTAAACGTGCTGCTGTTGTTCAGCCGCTGGTTTCCTCTTTCTGGTGCAAAGTGGGCCAAAAACAAAGAAGAGAGACGGACTCGCGACAGAAAAGCCGATCAGCTGATCATTGATCAGTTTCATGATTGAAGTAGCAGCAGGAGAGAGAGAGAGGCAGTCGCTCCATATATCGGTTGTTAAGCTTAATGTGGGAATGCTTCTCTCTGGGATCACTTCCTCGGAGATGAAATGCTGGATTGGTAGCGAGGCTCCAAACACACACAGCCGCTCTATCACGTGACCACACTGCTCCCACGTGCTACGGTTATGAGCCGAGTTATGCCATGTTGCAAGTTTTGTGAGGTGCTTTTTTGATATTTAATGGATCGGATTACATTTCTTATTTCTCTCCGATATCCGATCCAGTAATTTACGTCAGTATCGGACCGATACCGATACGTAATATCGAATCGGTCCATCTCTAAATGAAACAGTTATTCATCACTTGATTGCTTCGATACAACACTTGGGCACATATATGCGGGACGTTTCGTGGCTGTTTCGATATCGCTCTCCCTCTTAACCGATCAAATCTGGCTGGGGTAGCAGCTTTAAACTCAGTATGACCCAGGTTGATAGAGGGGCCCAGTCTGGATCGCCTTCCAGCATTTTGTAGGCTGCTTTTCCTACAAAACACAACAAACATTAGCCCGCAAAGCCACAGTGAACAAAGCAGCATAGCGCAACAAACTCAATTCAAATCAATATAAGACTTATTTGTAACCTACATCAACAATATTGTTATGATAAATTACGTAATAACTACAACAGAAGACTTGTGGAAATGCTTGGAGCAGACTCACGTGTGAGCTGGAGTGTTCTGAGACGTTATATTTGGTCTTCGAATGGCTGCAATCCAGGCCATCCGTCGGCTCTTTGTTACTTCGGAAACATGGCTTGAACAATTTCTCTTCCACGACGGAATCCGATAAAAACCGATCTCTTTACCCATCGGCTTCCCGTGGATGTCATGCGACCGGCTATTGCAGTTAGTAATACAACAGCCTCTTGCCAATTTTGTGTTTCTTTTTATCGCTGTGTGACTGTTTTCATGTGAAAGCCTGCGTGCGCTAGTGCCACTTGCCACTCGTAACTACAATCCTTTGCGGTTTTACCCCGGAAATGACGTCACATTTTCAGTGTCTATCCGGTCGTTAAGTGATGACGTGACGAATCCTACTTCCGGGCCTAAAGTAGTCTGCGTTTAATATGGCTTTTGTGTTGTTAACATGTTTAATGTTTTGTATTTTCTTCTATTTAATCTCAAAAAGCTCCTAAAACAGTCAGCGACCACTGTTGACCTCCCTCGGCTTTTATTACCGCTAATCATTTATTTAAGCTCAGTTTTTAAAACCTTAGGATGTAACTACAGCCCAGCCCATGCAGCAGTACATGAATGACTAACCTCGTATTGTGGATGGATTATCTCAGTTGTTCTCCTGGCTGAAGTTTGGTCCTTTTACAGCATCCTGCCATGCGATTACATTTGTTCCTGACCACCGAGAACACTCACGTTAACTTTTATCGAGTGGAAAAAAAGTTAGCTTGTTTATATTATGCTAACATAGCTGTGTCGCTAGCGGTCACGTAGCACGTCATTATATACCAGCTAGCCAAACTTCAGTAACCCTACAAACATCACTGCTGTTTAGTTTTCTGTCTTCATTTATGCTGGAAGTGATAACAGAGCTGTACGTTTTAATTTGTTTCCAAAACCCCGCAGTCAGGACATGCTATATTGTATTTAGATAGAAGCTAGAGAGCTAACTTCCTGCTAACTTCTAACTCTGTTAAATGTCATAAATTCCGTTTTCATGGATGCCTGGATGTTAAACTCAATTGTTACACCTGGTAGAGCAGAACGCTGATCATTTTATTAAAGATGAAAGACTTTAGACAGTTTTTCAACTCTCAGTAATGCCACAGTGATCGTTTGATATATGGACCTGCAGCGGAGTTTAGGCCCAGACACGGCTAGTGACGTCAGACTGAACAACCGGATAGGTGGAGTGGATTGCTGCCATACACACCCCTCGGCCTGTGCTTCGAGGATTCTGACAATTACTCCAGTCAGGGGTCAGATTGGCAGTGTTGATTATTTAAACTAACAATTGAAAAATTAATTATTATTTTATGCACTAATAGGTAGCTAAAAGAGAGACACCCAATGTTTAATAATTCACATTTGACTGTTTTACTCTTTGGTGCTGTTGAGGATACTGTATTGTTCTTTCTTTGTTCTTTTTTTATGTTTAAACCATTTTTTTTTTTGATGGTTTTTAGTTTGTTTTTTGTCTTTTTGGGAGCTGACACAGTCTCTATGGAGATGTGGTTTTGGGGGGATAGCAGGAGGAGAGAAGCTGCAGAGAGGCGTGTAAGACTGCAACTCTGCTTCCTTGTTGCACTCTGCATAGTCACGTTTTGGGGGGATTTAATAAATTTGAAAAGATTTCTAAAAATAAGGGCATCAATCCCACTTTGGATGGAGCAGCTGTCTTTTCTAACAAGACCAGGTTTTCCCCAGAAAGTTTCCCAATTATTTATAAAGCCCACATCTTTTTTGGGACACCGGTGAGACAGCCAGCAATTTAAGGAGAACATGCGATCAAACGTGTCATTCCTGGTCTGACTGGGGAGGGAACCAGAGAAAACTACAGGCCTCACACTTGGAGGTGCTGATTCTGGTTCCTACTGCATTACCCTCGTCCTCTGCTTTCTCTCTTAGGAGGTCCTCTAAGTATTTCTTCAACTGCCCATTTTTTTCCTCAGTTGAGGTCAGTGACACTGCACTCCTGCAAGCACCCGTTCTGTTGCTCAGTTTCCTGATGGTTTGCAAGGCTCACCTCGAGACACACTGAAAATCTGTGTCCATGGCCTCACTGATTCCTTTCTACACCCAAGGTTTTGCCTCAGCTACCCACCAAGCTGCATTCTGCTTGGCCTGCCGTACCCATCAGCTGCTAATGAAGTTCCACCAGTTAACCAAAACTGATAGGACTCCTTCTTCAGCTTGATGGCTCCCTTCACTTCCAGTGTCCACGTCATTACTTAAAAAAGTACAAGATGCCATTTTTAATTTCAAAAAGGAGCGGGCAATGTATTCAGAAAAGATATCTCTTAGGAATATCGCTGTGCTCTTTGGAAGGGAGTGTGTCTCGGACTCGGGAATGTTTGGCTTGTTCTTTTTGTCTGTCAAGATAAAGGATCATAAATTCTAAATGATTCCTCTGGGCAGTTACAAGCTAAAATTTTTACATGGCTCTTATTTAAACACAAAGTAATTACAGAGTCGTAGATATCGATCAACAAACCCTATCATTCTTTTTCTCATTCACTTTTACTAGAGGCCAATAAAAACCTTTATTGTTGCATCTTTAAAGGCTTCTGGTGGGATGTTGGCTGGGAACCAATAAATAGTCATTTGGTGCAAGTCAATTCTGAATGATTAAGCAAGACAAGCTAGAATCATTGCTTATATCTAAGAGTAACCAGTCACAGGTGTGAGGCTATGACACACCTGTGTGTATTCTGTGCACATGTGAGTGTGTGTATCATTACGAGAGAGCGACAGCACCAGTTTTTGGCTTAACCAAGAGAGCTTGATGAGATGGATTTTGAGACAAACACACACACATGGGGCATGCATGTTAGCCCTCTTTGCTTCCATCTCCACCAGTACGATGAGTGCATGGAGGCTTTTAACTAATCACATCATACAAAAGGTGGGGGCAGGGGGACATGTCTTATGAATGACTCATCCACTTTCACATCCTTCACCTTTTCCTTTCCCTCTGTCTCCCTCTTTTGGCCCCTTCTTTCCTTCAGCAACCACAGCATTCACTGTCTCACTCTCGCAGGTCTTATCTCATATTGCACACTCAAGGTATTTGTAATCCGCTTACACTTGTTCAGCCTTCTTCTGGATTGTAATTTAATATGGGCTGTGCCACTGTATATGTGTGTGTAAGAGATATAAGGTAACTGTATTTACCACCTGCCATCATGCATCTCTCCTCCTTTCTCTTTTTACAAACACACATGCATGAAGAACCCAGGCGAAAACTTCCCAACATAGCTTTTGTTGTATGCCATGAGTAAGTCAATGTCCTTTTGAGACAACAGGAGATTAAGGATAGAAGATAATATGAGAAAGTTAAGACACACAAGAAGGAATCAGGTGATATACAAAAAAGCAGAAGATATAAAAAGGCATGACGAAAAGACCAGAAGAATGAACGTATCCAGACCTTAGATGTAGCCACAATAGGTACTGATGTTCATTGTCTACATAAGACAACCAATTCTGTTCCCATTATCTGGTCAAAAAGTGAGTTTAATGAAGAAATTGCCATGGGATTCAGTCATGTGCATTCATGGTCCCCAGCAGAAAACTCAGTTTTGTATGTGTCTGTTTAATAATCTTTTATCTTGTTCTATTGTTAGGAATCTTTAGGAGAGTGGCAGTATGTGTGTGTTTTGCTGTAGTGAATTAAAGTTAAAGGCAAGTCGTCCTCTAGGGGTCACAAGTAGAGCTTAAAGCTTGTATTTGTTTTACAGTAAATATGAGATCAATGGCAGATGAAAAGTGTTACTTTGGTAAAACAACTCACAAAAGGAGTGGTGATAGGTTTGTAGCTTGAAATCAACAATACAAAACCTAACAAGTGGCTTCTGACTTGTGGGTCACACAGTGGAGGTAGCTGCATAGAACTACTGCTGCTGGCTCTTCTTTGTCAAAAAGCCCCCGAAAAATAAAAATACTAACAAGATAAAGACAAACAGCTAAAAGTGACTAAATAGGACAGGGCTGTGGTGAAGGACAAACATGGCAAGACGGAAACCAAGAAACGAGTCAAAACTATGACTGACATGGATACCGAAGAAAGTGAAGCTAACAAAGAAGGTGACGTTATGGCTAGCATTGGGGCTACTGTTAGCAAAAAGGACGACAAAACTGATCTGAGAGCGATACTTATGGAAATTAAGACTTCCAAAAAGAAAACACAACAGTTCGAAGAAGTGAAGTGTGCAAAACCAACACAAGACTCGAGGAAGCAGAGGGTCGTATTCTGGACACGGAGAGCGGGTTCAAGCAGTGGACGATGCTACTAAAACTACAAACCCGAGTCTCAAAACACCAAACAAGAAGGACGCTCCCACCCAACAGTGTCAGGCTATATGGCATAGTTGGGAATGAAGAGAAAAATGCCCCACGATAAAAGACTTTGTTGAAAATCTTTTGAGAGAGTATCTGCAACTCCCCTCGACATTGAACTTACACACTGAGCGAGCGCACCGTGCCCTCCCCCCACCTCGATCTATTATTGTACGCTTTCTGAGTTAGGAAGAAATACTCTAAAAAGCATGGCAAGTGAAGGGGTTCCAATGGAAAGGTAAAGAGATTAACTGTTGCCTTGTCTTAATTGAGATGCCGGGAATACTGG